>NC_143579.1:135397752-136099476 GCF_048544385.1 Mastigoproctus giganteus | reverse complement strand
GTTATGTCTTACTTCCCTGCTTCATATGTTTCCCCAGAACTCCTCAATCAGCTTCTGCTCAGGTGGTTAGTTCCCTTCTTTCCCATTCGCTGAGATTCCTGTAGAAGCTTCTTTGGTCCTCATCGAAGATTCGATTGTTTATTTTCCTCTGGGAGCTCCCTTTGTATAGCCATAGTCTCTTGTTGAGTGCAAGGAGGTTCTGCTTCAATGTGTCCAAGTACTATCCTATTCTCTGATTTTTTGTCTCATGTTTGCAGTGGATGCTGTCTCTCTTGAGGATGCTCTTCACTTTACCAATTAATTTTTTACTCCTATTTCCCCGTTGGTACTGGGTCAATTGGCCTATCTTGACTCTTAATTCTTCTATCTTCTGCTGAAGTCTTCTTTCCCAAGCTGGCGGTTCCTTCTGTTTTTGGTTTTTCTGCTACTAGTCTCTCGCTTCTCTCCCATTAATGCTTGTGGCTGCTACTGCAGCACAATACACGGCTGTGTGGATGGCCTCCAACGTTGCACTATTGCTGTCGAGGTAATGCAGCATTATGTGCCAATTCAGGTGGTCTGTGACTCTCCACAAGGTTCTATTTGGCCACTGCTTTGGTATCACGCAAGTCTTTGTGGGGTCCATTCCTTCGAATTCTGTTCATGCCTTCTTCCACTCGTCCTCTATTATGGATATCATGACCTCATTTCTTTCCACTTCAGTTGCTGTGGGTTGTATTTCTTCTTGCTCTTCTTCCTCTGGTTTGGTGATGGTATGTTTTTCCTCCTCTGGTTCCATATTCTTCATCCTTTTTAGCTGAACGCTCACGTTTTGCTTGATTTTTTCCAAGATTACAGGAGCTATCAGGTTCTTCATGATGGTGGTCCTTCTCTGGTCCATTATTCGCTGACCTGAATATTCGGGAATCATTCCAGCCATTTGGTATGTGGTCTCACCCTGTAAGTTGTCATATCGCTCTCCAGCTTCGTTATTTCGTAGTATGCTTGCATGATGTACATATTCATTTCGATACTACACTTCATGTGTTGGCATTTTCTTCCTTCCTGGATGGTCACTAGCGCAGTTGCACAGGAAGCACTTCCAATTGGTGGGACTGGATGTTTATTATTATTATTATTATTAGCCATATGGTGTAAGGAAGCCTAAGGCTTATGCTGCACCAGCCAAAAAAAATTCTGAATTACCCTGGAGGAGGGCGGAGAGAGAGAGAGTCAGAAGTAGAAGGGAATCACCAAGAAAGAGAAGATTGATGATATCCAGCTCAGGACCCTGGGTGTGTCAAGCCCATGCTCACCAGATGTGAGCCTGTTGCTTAGTCTAAGTCCCAGTGGCAAACCAAAAATTTGTTCGTATCCCTTGTCTCGAAAGGTGATATAGTTGGCTTCAACTAAGAGTTTAATTAAGTGAAAAATTTATTTAATTGGGAGCTTCATAATTAATTGGTATAGGGTTATTATTTAACATATCCCAAAGAATATCTAATGTGCATTCAACATTTACATTCATATATAATGAAGTAGCATTCAGTGAGAATAAATTATCATTATCCCCGACTCCCTAAGGTTATTAAATGATGTTAAATCTATAGTCCTTAAGGTTATTAAATAATGTTATCATAGTTTTTTATCACAAATTGTATCGCCTGTCTACAGGGTTTTATAATATTATATACATGTGTCACTAAGAATGAAAATGCCAAGTTCCTGCAGGAAATGATGGTCCAAACAGGAAGTCCAATTTTAAGCAATTTTACCTGACCAAAAAGTGCTGGGATGTTGTATGTTCTGGCCTTCAATTCCTTTAACTGAGACATAGTAATGTAGTCATTTTTTCGATATATAGTTAACGTTTTATTGTATTGATTGACCAAACTGGGAAATAGTGCCGTGACTACTTCAAGATAAGTAAGTGGTGGTATCTAATAAACAAAATCTAACTTATTAATATAATCAGTTTTATCAAGAATTACAACTGTATCTCCTTTATCTGCTCTCTGAATAATAATGTCTTTATTTTCCTGATGTTCCCTCAAAGCTGAAATTTCATGTCTATTCAATTTAGAAAGTCGAGTGTCTTTTATGTTATTCACCACTTGGTTAACTTGTTGAATAAATAAATCTTTTTGGGGAACATTACGAAGTTCAAATTAAATATCTATTATGAACTGTTTCTTAGGTAGCTTGCGAGGTGGTAAGTTATAATTGAATTCTTTGGATAAAAGTGAAGTCTTGTCCTGCCATAGTTTACAAGGTAAGATTTGTAACCTGTTGATATGTAGATATGTTGCACGTTGAGCATGGGGGGGCGGGGCGGTCTTCGAGAACTAGCTGAAGCATTCTGATTGTGGGTATGTGAAGGGGTAGTAAATGATTCCATATGCACTTGGCCAAAAGCAAGCGAAAATAAAATGTTTCAATTGTGTGCAAGCACATTGCACATAAGTAAAGGGGTTACGGAAGCACTCGTTTGAGCCTGGTTTGGCACCTGCGATAATGTATTCAATATGTCTGTTTTTTATTTGTGTGGCCTGTGCTTCACATCGCAAATCTATGGATGTCTTCAATACATACCAATCATTTGGATATAGATAATTTTTTAATTTATCATGGTTTCCTCATGGGAATATAATTTTGTTTATTAGAATACAGAGATTTTAAGGTGAGTTTTAACTACATTACCAGATGTGGCAAGTGCTAGCTGCTTTATGGCCGCAATTTTATGATTTAAATTGACCATTGAAAATTTCGGAACGATGTTGTTTTGAAGGCACTATTTTAGGAAAGAAATATGGTACATTTGGGACAAGTATTTTAGTTTTAATCTAATATATTTTTGCAAGGTGTTCAAAAAATCTCCCATAATTGTGTGCATAGGCAAACTGGCCATAAGACTTACCAGAGAAAACCCAGTAAGTCTTATGGCCAGTCCACCCTTCGGCCTTCATCAGCTTCCAGCCCACTCCAGAAGCCGAAAGAGGCCGCTGTGATTTTGGCCATAAACACTAGTATGAGGCTGCTAGAAGTTTTCCGAGGTAAGAATTTTTGACCCAGTCCACCCCTGATTTTGTAATGCCTGGAGAAGAAGGAAGTGAATGAAATAGTCAACAAGAATTTAAAATATGAATTTTATAAGATAAAATAGAGCTATGATGCTCAATAAGTTCTACTTTGTATTTCAATATTTGTAGAAGAATAAGAGAAATTTACCTCAATATACACTTCCTTATGACACTCCCCAGAAATTAAAACAAATATAAATTGCAAAATGATTTCAGTAATAAAATCAATTAAAAAATTAATTTAAAAAAGTTTAACACAAATTTTGAACAACGACTTTCCTTTCTGAAGCTGACAGAGCTTTTCGACCATATGTCTTGATCACAAGAATGAAAATTACAAAGTATGTGTGAGCATGGATCTTAAATAGAGATTATTTGTCTTCACACATGCGATTTTATGTAAAAGACCACGAATCTGAGATTAGATTTGGACAGCGAATGTTAATGGATTCTCATGTAATTTAATTTCAATGGTTTCTGAAATTAATAATCTAGTATGATTATGTTGAACACACTAAGCACTTTGGCCTCATTTAATAAAAATGCATGTTTTTCGTTTATGGCATGAAAGGCTAATTCTGACTCTGCTGAATGAGATGTGCAGACTCAGGACGCATGCTGTTTTACTCTCACATCCAACAGGAATCAAGTTGAGCCCTGTTAAGATGAGTCACAATCACTGCAAGAAATGACATATACCAGGTCAGTTATTTGTGATTTTTCAGTATAGCATGTAGTTTCCCTATTGGTCTGGCCACAATTTTAAATTCGGTATCTTTAAAGAATCTGTTAAGTTGTTTGTGCCACTGTTCAATGGGCCAGAAATAAAGTATTTTTTGATGTTACTATTGTTGGTTTGCGAAGTAAACTTACATAACTTACCACCTCCAAGTGAATTCCTAAATTGAATAGACATGAAATTTCAACTTTACGGGAACTTTGAAAAAATAAAGGACATTATTATTCAAAGAGCAGAAAAAAGATACAGTTGTAATATTTGATAAAACTGATTACATTAATACATTAGATTCAGTTATATCAGATATCTCTACTTATCTTGAAATATACCCAGTACTATTTACCGTAGCCAAGTGGTCAGGAGCGGGAGTGCAGTAGCACACGCTCTTTGAGTAGACCGGGGTTCAAGCCCCTGACTGCAAATATGGTCGATCTGCCAACCCGCACTGGACCAGCGTGGCAGATTATGCTCCATTTCCTTCAGCATGAATTGTTGAGGAGGCTTCCATCCTGCAGTGGGTTGATAATGGCTGCACTTTACCTTTTACTATTTACCAATTTGGTCAATCAGTACAATAAAACGTTAACCATATATATAAAAAATGACTACATTACTATGTCTAAGTCAAAGGAATTGAAGGCCAGAACATACAACATCCCAGCACTTTTTGGTCTTTTAGGTAAAACTGCATAAAACTGGATTTCCTATCCAGCCCACTGTTTTCTACAGGAACTTCGCATTTGCATTCTAAGCCACACATGCATATAATATTATAAAACTCTTTAGACAGGCGATACAATTTGGTATAAAAAAACTACGATACATTATTTAATGACCTTAAGGACTTGGGGATAATGATAATTTATTCTCACTGGATGTTACTTTGTTATATACAAATATAATCATTGAATACACATTAGATATTATTAGGGATATGTTAAATGATAACTCTATATCAATTAGTTATGATATTGAAAATTTTTCAAATCAAAGAAATTTTTCCCTTCATTAAACTCAGTTGAAGCCAACTATATCACTTTTTGAGACAAGGTAAACAAACAAATTTTTGGTTTGCCAATGGAATTGAGTCTAAACGATTTAATATCGGAGGTCTATCTCTCAATGATTGAGTGTATATACATTTTATGCCTTTACTACCCCATATCACACACTATTGGAGGTATTTAGATGATGTTTAGACAGCTATCAGTAATAACTGATAGTTGCACTATTCGAGACATTTTGCATTTATTTAATAATATTCATCCTAGACTTAATTTTATGTTGGAAAGGGAAAATGCCGATACAAAGTCGTTATATTTTCTAAATTTCACGATTAATTGGGACAAGAATAAAATGCAATTTAACATCTATCGTAAACCAGCAAACACTGGTATGCTTCTAAATTATATCACTCATTCACCTACAAAAGATCTATTATTTTTAATCAATTTCTCAATGTCTATAAATATTCAATGAAGAAATCTGATTTAGACTCATAAATATAGATATTAACCAGCAGATTCTTAAACTAGGATTACCCTAGTGCTACAATAAACCGGATTAGGGTACAAGTTATGTATAGGATACAAAAAATTACATAAACCAACAATAGTAACATCAAAAAAAATTCTTTATTTCTGTCCAATATGTTGAACAGGGGTACAAACAGCTTAAAAAATTCTTTAAAGATACCGAATTTAAAATTGTGGTCAGACCAATACAGAAATTACACACTATAGTGAACAATCACTCGGTCCTTTCCTCTTTCACAACACAAATAAATGACTGGTAAACAACATTTCTTGCAGTGATTGTGACTCGTCTTATCAGGGCTCTACTCCATTCCCGCTGGATGTGAGAGAAAAACAGCATGTGTCCTGAGTCCGCACTCCCCGTTCAGCAGATAAGAATTAGCCTTTTATGCTGTAAATGAAAAACATACATTTTTAAATTACATTAGAATTTATTAATATTTGCCATTCATATCTAGTCTCTGATTTGTGATCTTTTATGCGAATGCGCGAAGACAAACAATCTTTCTATTTAAGATCCACGCTCACAAATACTCCATAATTTCCATACCTGTGATCAAGACTTAGGGTCAAAAAGCCCTGTCAGCTTCCGGAAGGAAAGTCATTTTTCAAAATTTATGCTAATTTTTTTTTTGTTTTTAAATTAATATTTCAATTATTTTTAATTGTTTTTTTTTTTACTGAAATCATTATGCGTTAAATTTATATACGTTTTAATTTCTGGAGCATGTCATAAGGAAGTGTTCTATGCAACGTATTGAATTTACTTACGTAAATTTCTCTTACTCTTCTACGATTATTATTGTTATTGCAATAAAGATTTCAAAAATTTGCTTTCAGTGATTTATTGTTAGAACAAACTTTCTTTTATTGTTGAGAAAGTGGGTAGTTCAAATAAATTTAGGAAGAATAAGACAAATTAATTATTAGATTCTGTATTTTTGCTGTTGTCATATACTCTTGTATCCTTGCATCTTTTGCCACCTTCAACAGTAATCCTAAATTTATCAAAATCAATTTTTTTTTAAAATAAATACTTACATTCTACCGATAAGGAAGCACTCCATGATGATTCTCCACTTTCACTTGATGCAGTGCAAGTATAAATACTAGAATCTGATGCTTGAAGATCTGAGCAACAAAATTTTCAAAAACTAAATTTTAAAAATGAATATATGATCATATGTTTATAGAAGAAATGATCAAAAATTTTAATTTGATTTACACCTGATAAACACAAATATTTTATTCTCAATAGATGCCTCATCAACACTGCATTACAGCCACTCCCCATCTTACATAAGGGTTGCATTCCAGAGAATACTACATAAATCAGATTTTACATAAGTTGGAATTTCCTCCATGCTTGTGCAGCACTCGAAGAATTGATTGAATTGATCAAAAAAGCAATGTTCGACGAACACGAAAACAGAATTATTTATTGTATTTATTAAATTTTTTATCTCATGTACAAAATTACAAAAGCATACAATTTAAAAATTTTCAAAATTATAAAATTACAAAAAAAGAGAGGAGACAGGTATAATTGTCAGAAGGTTTTACCTCTTGAGCATCGTTGCCAGAATCGATGTCTTCAGCTGATAAGTATGCCGCAGCGGAAGTTGAGGGTTCTGGAGATTTAGAAGAAGTGGGTCGCTCAACCTTAAGAAAGAACATATTAATGGATGACTGGCGGTGGCTTTTTTCTTTTCATCGTAGCAAGCAAGCATTTCATTCACCCCTCTGTTAACTTTTAAGAATCAACCACTGTCAGGATCCATCTTCTCATTTCTCGCCACTGCCGATGCAATTTCATGAAATGCCATTGCCATCTCTCTGGTGATGAAGCATCTCGGATCCTCATTTGGTTCATCTTGAGTCAACATTTTCTTCTTTCATTATTGCTGCCTGCAGTTCAATAAGTTCTTCATTAGATAACTCCTTCTCTTCTTCTGCTATTAACACCTCCACAACTTTGACATTAACCTCCAACTGAAGTAGCTCTGCAACCTTTACAATCTTATCTCTGACCTCTTCATATGAATCATCTTTTTCAAATCCTTCGAAGCCTTTTACGTGCCGCAGGCATAATTTCCTCCATGTGCCATTTAAACAACTTTTAGTAATTTCCACCCAGGCCTTATTAAGATGGCGTGGTAAATATTGTAAGATTTCCAAAAGTCTCTTAACGTAAAATTTTTCTCACCATCTGCTGCAGACGATGCCTGAGCAAACGTTTTGAGTAAACAGGATGCTTTTAAATTTGAAATAACACCCTGATCCATTACTGCAGACAATGCTTGGGCAAACGTTTTGAGTAAACAGGATGCTTCTAAATTTGAAATAACATCCTGATCCACAGGTTTGATGAGTGAAGTCGTGTTTGGTGGTACAGATATGACTCTCACGTTCAAATTAAAATTATCTATATGCATAGGATGTCAAGAAACATTACCAAATAGAGCAAACTCTTGACAGAAACGCCCTTGCAATAAATGATAAACTTCATACTTCTTAATCATTTTCATCTTCATTTCTAGGAGACCGGCGGAATTACTTAACAAGTACAGGTCACTGTTGATATTTTTCAACCTTGGGAATGAAGCAGCATGCTCTCTGGTTTGAATGGAAATTAATGGGTAGGGTGGCTTTATTGATACCCTTACGTGCACAAGGATTTCCACAATGGTACACCAAGAAGTGGTTTTAATCTGTAATCTTCCACTGCATTAGCCCCAACAGTGAATACTATTTAAATACATGAAAGTAGCCCTATGTTTTGAAGCCTTTGAAACCTGGTATTGTCTTTTCCTCTTTGGCAATGTAGAATGTTCTATCCGGCATTTTTTTCTAATACAGAGCAGTCTCGTCAACATTAAAAATTTGATGCGTTGAATAGCCGTCTTGATCAATAATTTTTTCCAACACATCACAAAATTTCTCTGCAGTTGCAGAATCAGCACTAGCAACTTGAACCAACCGTTGCTTGCTACAAACTTGGCTTAGGGTTATGCCGTTTTGTGAGCACTGTTGATCTTCAGTGTGTTGATCCTTTGATTGTCCTTAAAATAGTATTCACTGTTGAAAAAAGCAAGACCCAATTCTT
Organism: Mastigoproctus giganteus; assembly: GCF_048544385.1. Lineage (NCBI taxonomy): Eukaryota > Metazoa > Arthropoda > Arachnida > Uropygi > Thelyphonidae > Mastigoproctus > Mastigoproctus giganteus. Next base: position 136,091,037 of record NC_143579.1, on the reverse strand, counting down.
TTGCAATAAATGATAAACTTCATACTTCTTAATCATTTTCATCTTCATTTCTAAATCAATTTTGTTTCATTTCCTGACACTACCACCACTTGCACTTTTTGTTGGTCGCTTTCCCTTCATCAATCTAATACATAAATAGGAATGAAAAGAACTTTCTGAAAATTTGTTTTTTATATATATATATATATTTTTTTTATTTATTTTTTATCCTTAATAGCTTCATAAATACTTCTTCTTGCCTTTGCTTGAATGGCCATTGGACTCAAGAGCACTTGCTTGTGAATCTGATTTCCATATTATTAATAGCTTTTCAATCTTTGATATACCACCTTAATGCAACTTTGTGATCACTATTGATCTTAAGTGCACTGATCCTTTGACATGTTTTTTTTTAAATACGCACTGTGCTTTAAAATAGTATTCACTGTTGAAAAAACAAGACCCAATTCCCTTGCAATAAATGATAAACTTCATACTTCTTAATCATTTTCATCTTCATTTCTAGGAGACCGGCGGAATTACTTAACAAGTACAGGTCACTGTTGGAAAAAAGCCGTGAATTAGGGTTGAATTTGAAAGTGCCTGCAATTCTGCCGAGACACGATAGGAGGGAGTATATGATGAGAGCCCTGTCGATCAATTCGGCCCTGGAAAGATTGTGCAAGGCTCAAGGGGTAGAATTTTTTTCAGCCTGGTCTATAGTTGTTAACAGGAGAGACTGCTTCTACAGGGATGGGATACACTTAAATAGAAAGGGTGTTTGCTGATGCTATCGAGGCAGTGTTAGGTGGGTCGGAAAACTGCTAGAATGGGGGAATACAAGGACTAATAGATTAACAGTAGACACTGGCAGAGGTGAAAGTGATTCTTGCACTGCTTCTATTGGAATGAGCAGCAGCTTGGAAAATAAGATGCATGATATTTCAGAGACTGCTGGGAGTCATTGGGGTACAAGTAAACACATGGGTTGTGTTAGGGTAGCTAAGAAAAAGAACACTTGCATGTATACTTGCGTGTACGCCAATGCTAGGAGTTTGGTAAATAAATTTGATGAATTTGAGGTATTGCTCAAAGCATCAAAGGCGGATTTTGTTGGGATATCAGAGACGTGGTGTCACACAGATATAAGTAATGCAGAACTGAAATTTGGGGATTACAACGTCTACAGAAAGGATAGACAGGATAGGAAGGGAGGAGGGGTTATGCTATTAGTTAAGAAACACATAAAATTCAAGGAAGTGAAGCCAATCGACATCGCTGGACAGTGCAGTGTCGAGTCAGTTTGGTGTGACATGAGCATTCGGAGATCAAAATTGAGAGTAAGAGTGTGCTATAGGCCTAATGACTCTGAGGAGTATAATAAGAAACTGTAGACGGAAATAGAGTGGGCCAGTAAATCAGAGAGTCTTATAATGGGGGATTTTAATTGCCCAGATATTGACTGTAATTTGTGGGTTGGTCACTCACACACTAGCAAGGCTTTTGTGCATTTATTGGATGATTGTTTTCTAAATCAGCATGTTCGGGAGGCAACTAGAGGGAGCAATACTCTTGATTTGATTATCATTAGAGATTCTTCATGCATTAAGAATCTGCAGATAAATGAACCACTAGGTGGCAGTGATCACAGTGTGCTGAAGTGGGATTTACTCAAAGAGGTAACTACCATTAGGGGTAAAGGGAAGGGTTATTGCTTTCGTAAAGGCGACTACGATGCACTGAGACAGTATTTAAATTCTATACTGTGGGACCAACTAATGATGTTACCAACAGCAAATTCAAAATGTGAAGCATTCAAAGAACTTATCTTGGAAGCTACTAGGCTTTACATACCAACTAAGAAATAATGTTCAAGGTTTAGGTCTAAGTGGATGTCAGATGAACTAATGAGACATATGGCAGAGGGATACATATGCATGGGATACATATTAATTAACACGTGACACAGAAGCCTATGATAGATATAAGTTGATCTGTAACCGAGTTACAAAGGAGGTTAGGCAGGCGAAGGCAGATTACGAGAAATCTTTGGCAAGGGATGCAAAGAAAACAGCAAAGAGTTCTTTACTTATGGAAACTCTAGAACGAAGGGAATGAATCAGATTGGTCCACTTCATATCGATGGTTCAACTGTTGATGATCCTGCTCAGGTAGCTAACAAACTAAATGAATATTTTGCATCGACATTCACACATGAATAGTTATTCAGCGAGGGGAATGCCAGAGGTGTATTCAACTCTGGCAGTAAGATTGATAATCTTGTAATAACTTGTCTTGTAATAACGAGTTAACTTGTCATAACGAGTTATGCTTAAACGTTTAACATAAAATAAGAAATTAAATAAATAAATAATTTTTTTTTTTATTTTCTTATTTCATGTTAAACTTTTAAGCCATTATTTAAATATAAATCAGTGGTAGCATTAGTAGAGGCATTTGATGCAAGAAAAAGCAAGCTTATGCATCATCAGCAAAAAAAAAAAAAAAAAAATAATAATAATAATAAATAAATAAATAAAAAATAACCACTTCCACTCCACCCCTCTGTTCGTTCGAAATACCTGTCCAGCTGAGCCTTAAACTTATTTAGGCTATCAACTTCCACGACAAGGGTTGGAAGTCTTTTCCACCAACCAACCACCTGCTGGCTAAAGGCAAATTTCCCCACGTCTATCCTACATCTGTCTTTTCTCAATTTGAATTTATGCCCTCTCAGGTGATTATTCTGAGCAAGAGGAAGAATCCCATCAGCATTGAGCATGCTCAAACCATTCAAGCCTTTATACACCTCTATCAGATCACCTCGCTGGTGCCTAGTCCCCAGACACTGTAATTTGCAAAACTTAAGCCTTTCTTCGTAAGAGCACCCCTTTGTTCCATTCACTAATCTTGTTGCCCTTCTCTGTACTCGTTCCAGCATCTCTACATCCTTCTTGAAATTAGGCCTCCAGACCTGTATACAATACTCTACGTGTGGCCTGACCAATGCCTTATACAAGGGAATAATCACCTCCTTATACCTGCTAGAAAAATTCCTGTATATCATCGACAATACACCATGATCTACTCTTGCAGCCCGTCTGCACTGCTCAAAAAACTTCATATCTGCCTGCATAACCACACCCAGGTCCCTTTCATTCTCTACCACTGTCAGTGTACTACCACAGAGTTGATACATTGCTCTGGGGTTGCTATTTCCCATATGTAGTACTTTACATTTGTCAATGTTAAACTTCATTTGCCACCTCTCAGCCCATCTGCTCAATCTTTCCAGATCCTGTTTCAGTAGCATAGTGTCAGTAGTGTGCTTGACAACCCTGCCAAACTTCGTATCATCTGCAAACGTGGACATTAAGCTGGATATACCATCATCAATATCATTTATAACAGAAAACAATAATGGACCCAATACTGAACCCTGAGGGACTCCACTAATAACATTAGTCCACGATGAACAGTGTCCATTGATTACCACTCTCTGTCTTCTCCCACTCAACCACCCCTTTATCCATAGCAGCAATTTGCCTCCAATGCCACACTGCTCCAAGTGGTGCAGCAGTCTTCCATGTGAAACAGTATCAAAAGCCTTTCTAAGATCCAAGTATATAATATCAAAGTTATTCCCTGCATCGAGTTCTTTTGTGACTGCATCATAGTATCCAATCAAATTGGTCAGGCAAGACTTCCCCTTACAAAACCATGCTGTGTCTGAGCTATAACTGAAGTCTTGTCTAGATGATCCTGCAGTGCTTCTTTAACCAGTGCCTCCATTAATTTTCTGGGAACAGAAGTTAAACTAACAGGTCTATAATTACTTGTGTCGCCCTTTGATCCTCCTTTGTGAATTGGGGTCACATTTGCACATCTCCAGTCCATGGGTACTTCCCCTGAGTCCAAGGAAGCTCTCATAATTATGGCTAAGGGTTTGTTTACTTCCTTTGCTGCCTCCTTTAATATAACTGGATAGATCCCATCCACCCCAGGTGCCTTTCTTGTATTTATGTTCAACAATTTCTCCTCCACTTTCCTCTCAGTTATTTCAAGATTCTCTAGCTTACTACCAGAGTTGAATACACCTCTGGCATTCCCCTCGCTGAATAACTCCTCATGTGTGAATGTCGATGCAAAATATTCATTCAGTTTGTTAGCAACTGTTGATGACCTGTGCAGGATCATCAACAGTTGACCCATCGATATCAAGTGGACCAATCTGATTCATCCCCTTCCTTCTAGTGTTTACATAAGTAAAGAACTCTTTGCTGTTTTTCTTTGCATCCCTTGACAAAGATTCCTTGTTTAAGTGTATCCCATCTCTGTAGAAGCAGTCTCTCCTGTTAACAAGTACAGACCAGGCTGAAAAAAATTCTACCTCTTGACCCTTGCACAATCTTGCCAGGGCCGAATTGATCGACAGGGCTCTCCTCATATACTCCCTCCTATCGTGTCTGGGCAGAATTGCAGACACTTTCAAATTCAACCCTAATTCACGGCTTTTTTTCAACAGTGACCTGTACTTGTTAAGTAATTCCGCCGGCCTCCTACTCTTAACATCATTAGTGCCAACGTGAACAACTATATCACCTTATGTGCCCTTAAAGTAGTGGGTTGATATGCTAAATAAGCAGCGCCTGTGTCGCCATCTGTTCTTTTCTTTTATATAAGCTGGCTAAGCTTACATTATGTCAGTGGTGTGGATCTGCTCTAGAGTGCTGTCTGTTCTATAAATTATTTCTCGCTGCATAAGGACCACCGCTGTGCAAATCCTCTGCATTTGTGGATCGATCGGAGGAGAAATGGGTGGTTTGGTTCTTCGATCTTTTCGCCTTTGCCAAGATTTGTATAGCGATTCAAATGCAGCGATTCCATGACGATTATTGGCCTCGTGGTCCTCTTTCGATATGGGGCATAATGGTCAGTCTATTATTTTGATATTTAGTTTTTCTCTTAGTAGTTCTTTTAACCCCTTTTTTGGTGATATTTCACGTTTTTCGGAACTGGTAACTTCAAGAGGGGAATACCGCTAAATTATATTATAATTGGTATTATTTTAAATTTTATATCGGTTTCATTATATCGGTTTCATTTTATTTTACGTAATTTTTATGTTAATTTTCGCACTACAGTTTTTGCCATACTACTGGGTTATATTTTATTTTGTTTTATTTTGAATTATCGGATATATATATATATATATATATATATATATATATTTTTTTTTTTTTTAAATGAAAACTGCAAACATGAGATGTATTAGAACCTATAGTACTTAGTACCATGTTTGGGATGGAGGTTGAGAAGAAGAAAGAAGATATTGGTTGACATTACACTTGAACTTCTGTAGCCTGAAATTTTTAGGAAATACATATGAAGGAAGGTTGTTCCAGAAAATGAAAGTTGAGATATATGATTTTTCCTAGAAATCGGAGTGTCACTAAAGATAAGCATAGGAGCAGAAGAATACTTTCTGCAAAATATAAGACAAGACTGGGTTTTAGAAGGATTGAAATTAACTAAGTTGTCTTTGCCCCACTGGAGAATTACCTGGAGATCGGCATTTAAGGAATTGGTAATGGATATTCGAGAAGTTCAAGCTTATTGCACGGGGCAGGATTTCTCAAAATAGAAAGTGGAATGCAATATGCTATCATCGGCAAAACTGTGGATAGGATTTTCAGTCAATGGAAGAAGGTCATTAACATACAAGAGGTTGTCCTTGGGGTCCTTGGTCCTTGAGGTTGTCACAGACATTCTCTCAGATATGCCAGACAAGCTGTACTTGCTACCTGGGAGTCTAAAACGCTGATGGAACTGATATCCGGGTGACACTCAAGTCAAGTGGACCCAATTTCAGCGAAGTCCGGACGGTCTGTGACAGGAAAATCCTCTGCTTGCACCTTCATGATGGTCGGACTGTTAGTAATCCTGGGTATAACCTCCATGCACAAGTACATGGTGGGTGACCACCCAGGTGTGAACCAATGTAAGCAGGGGTCGAGGTGTGGCACCCACACCACATGGAGGAATGCCACCCCTCTATGTTACCAGGCAGTACTAGGTGGTAGATGACTCACATCAACCGGTGAAATACCACCACTTTGCTTATTGGAGGCTTGAAGTGGTGGAACCCATGTTTAGTCTCTAGAGCTAAGTTCCGGTCAACCCTTCTCTATCTCTTCCATCATGCAGTAGGTGCCTCCGTAGCCAGGTGCTAAGGAGCAGCAGTGCATAGCACACACTCCTTGATTAGACTGGGGTTCGAGCCCGTCACCACCAAATACGGAGAATGCGGAAAGGTTACGGAATTACCACCACATATTCCCGGAGTGAAATGGCCTTAGTTGCTAATGCTCCTAAACAAAACCAAACAACAACATTGAAACCATCATGCAGTATGATTGATGACTTTTGAGGTTATGATGAACGTCGAGGCGAGATCCAATATTCCTTACATTTCGAGGGTACAGCTCTAAAACGGTGTTTGCAGGTCGGCCGCTAGTTAGTACACTGGGCCGAACCTATTGGTAACTCTCTAGGAGGCTTCCGGATCAGTTAGTGTATAATCTTGCTACCTCTACTCTGCCAGATAGTGACTGGAGGGAGTCTGAGTAGTGTGTATGCGGAGAGCATTGTCGAGGCCACGTTATGTCAAGGATCTGGGTATATTCTTACCACGTGTACGCCATATCCAAATATTTCATTACTTCATACAGCATGTCCCACCCACTTTTTCTTATTATTGAATACACCATGAATTGTCAAACTAATAGAGCAAGATTATCTGCGAAAAGATCAAAACCTCCCAAGGACTTCCTAATTCATTTCACAAATATACGTGGTCTCAAATCTAATCTCAACGATGTCCATTTCCACTTGCAGTCTGCCAAACCCCATGTACTTTTTCTGACAGAATCTCAGTTATCGGTTCATTCAACTACTGCTCATCTCAGATGCCCAATTTATTCGCTGTATGATTCCTTTCGCCTCAAAGGTGGTACTTGTGATATTCTGATATTCCCTGTCAGAGACTTGGCAATTTGGAATCTCCTCTCTTTGATCTTCTCTGGCTTAAAATCTCTATAGCTCATTATGTCAAATTCATTTGTGTCTCTACCGTTCCCCCAACTCCACTAATCACTTAGAGCTCTTTGACTTCCTCTCTTTGCAACTTGACTTTCTCCAGTCCAACTTTCTTAACAGTGAGGTAATTTTCCTTGGTGATTTTAATGTTAACAACTCCAGCTGGCTTCCGTTTTCTAGTCACACCGACCCAGCAGGTCGAGATGCTGAGGCTTTTGCAATTACTAATGACCTAGCACAGATTGTTCATTTACCTACAAGAATACTGGACAATCCTAATAATACAGCCAATACACTTGATCTTTTTCTCACAAACAACCCTTCTAAGTACACGGTCGAAGTGAGAGGTCCTTTAGGCACTTCAGATCACAACTTGGTGATTGTCTCTTCTCCAATGGAACCTTTATCTCATGGCTATTCCCAACCTCATGTTGTTTGGCATTACAAGTATAGAAAATGGGATGACCTGCGAGACTTTTTTTCTTCTGTTCCTTGGTCGGATTACTGTTTCAAAACTTCTGATGTCAACGTTTGCTCAGATCCTGTCAGTGAAATTATTCTTGCAGGAATGGAATCCTTTATCCCACACTCCACTTTAAAATATCGTCCTTTATCTAAACCTTGGTTTTCCAATAAATGTGCTAAGGCTGTGTTCAAGAGAAGAAAGTTGCATATCGTAACTGGCTTGTTTCTAATTCTTCAGTTTCATTTTCTGCCTACACCAAAGCCGGAAAAAATTGTAAAGCAGTTATTAATCAGTCCAAACTAGAGTTTGAACAGGCTAAGAGTAGAAAACTTGTTCTTGCCCTAATGGTAGTCGAGCATTCTGGTCTCTTGCCAAAGCTTTTGGCTGCAACTTTTGCCCAACTGTACTCCCACCATCTGTCCAAACCAGATGGTTCTGTTGTCACTTCAGCCAAGGATAAAGCTGACCTGCTAGCATCCCATTTTTCTTCCAGCTCATGTATTAATGATCTTGGTAAAACACCTCCCACCATTCCCAACACGCTCCATTCAATGCCTCCTGTGGTATTCCGTCAAAAGGATATCAGAAGGATTTTGATGAATCTTGATGCTAAGAAAGCTCCAGGTCCTGATGGTATTTCTCCACTTGTTCTCAAAACCTGTGCTCCTGAACTTACTCCTATTCTTTGCCGCCTTTTTTCACTTTCATATTCCAAAGGTGTTTTTCCTTCTGCTTGGAAATTTGCTCATATTCAGCCAGTTCCTAAAAAGGGTGACAAATCCCTCCCATCCAATTATCGTCCCATTGAAATTACTTCTACTCTTTCTAAAGTAATGGAGAAATCAATTAACCGCCAACTCTTCAACTACCTAGAAATCTTCCGTCTGATCAACGATCGCCAGTATGGATTCCGTCAGTGTCGATCCACTAGTGATATTCTGGCTTATGTTACCCATTTATGGACTAATTTAATGGAAAGGTTCGGTGAACACAAGTTGTTGCTCTTGACATCTCACAGGCTTTTGTTCGTGTATGGCAGGTCAGTATGACTAGACAACAGAAATCAGCTGGATTTGTGAACATTAAAAACACCAAGGAATATTACTGTTAGGAAAGTTTCTCCTCACTGGAGAAAGTCAAGTTGCAAAGAGAGGAAGTCAAAGAGCTCCAAGTGATTAGTGGAGTTAGGAGAAAAGTAGAGACAACAGATGAATTTAACACAATGAGGTAGAGAGATTTTAAGCCAGAGAAGATGAAAAAGAGGACATTCAAAATTACCAAGTCTCTGACAGGGAATATCGGAACGGACATATCCCCAAGTATCACCTTTGAGGCGAAAGGAATCATACAGCGAATAATTTGAACAACTGAGATGTGTAGTAGTTGAATCAACCGATAACTGAGATTCTGTCAGAAAAAGTACATGGGGTTTGGCAGACTGCAAGTGGAAATGCACATTGTTGAGATTAGAATTGAGAACAGGTATATTTGTGAAATGGACTAGGAAGTGTTTCAGAGGTTTAGATCTTTTTGCAGATAAGTTTACTCTATTAGTTTAACAATTCGTGGTGTATTCAATAGTAAGAAAAAGTGAGGGGGGGAAAGGCTGTATGAAGTAATGAAATTTTTGGATGAGGTGTACACATGGTAAGAATATACCCAGATTCTTGAGATAACGTGGCCTCGACAATGCCACCTGCATACACACTAATCGGACTCTCTCCAGTCACTATCTGGCAGAGTAAAGGTAGCAAGATTATACACTAGCTGATCTGGAAGCCTCCTAGAGAGTTACCGATAGGTTCAGTCCGGTGTACTAACTAGCGGCTGGCCTGGAAACACCGTTTTAGAGCTGTACCCTCGAAATGTAAGGAAGATTGGATCTCACCATGATGTTCATCAGAACCTCATCAGTCATACTGCATGACTGATGACTGGAACTTAGCCCTGGAGAGTAAACAAGGGCACCTCTGTAGCCAGGTGGGCAAGAGCAGCAATACGTAGCACACGCTTCTTGATTAGACCGGGGTTCGAGCCCATGACCACCAAATACGGCGGATGCGGAAAGGTTAGGGAATGACCACCGCATATCCCCAGAGCAATATGGCCTTAGTTGCTAATGCTCCTGAAAACCAAACTAACAACAACAATAACCACCACTTCAAGCCTCCAATAAGCAAAGTGGTGGTACTGCACCGGTTGATGAGAGTCATCTACCACCTAGTACTGTCTGGTAACATAGTAGGGCGGCGTTCCCCCATGTGGTGTGGGTGCCAAACCTCAACCGCTGATTTGGCTGTCACAGACCATCCGGACTTTGCCGAAATTGGGTACAGTTGACTTGAGTGTGACACGAATATCAGTTCCATCAGCGTTTTACACTCATGGGTAGCCAAGTTCAGCTCGTCTGGCATATCTGAGAGAATGTCTGTGACAACCTGAAGGACCAAGTTTTTTAGATGATTGAAGATTTCAGTATAGAGGAACACATTTCAGCATAATAGCGTAAAAACCCACACAATTGCAGTTATCAGTATTATCACAAATGCAATAAGATCAAATTTACTACTCGTTTATAATTAGATCAACTACCATAAAAGCATAATAAACCGGAAAGTGCAAATTGTTTTATGGTCGTGATCTCCAGAAACATCCTTTAGAAACATATCACAAAGGCATTCAAAACTGATTCTTATATTGGAACATATGATAACAATGAAAGAGTAGTGTAATTTCCATTATAAAAATGACCTTTCAGAGAGATAGCTTAGTAATACAGCATAATATTCAACTTCCAAGGACTTGGAACGGGGAAAAAAAAAAAAAATGTGTTATTGGGTTCACATTACAATATTGTCACAATACCTCCATTTATCCCCATAGATGCAAAATACGTTTCCATTTTTTTTTTTTTTCTTTTCAATTTGCACCAGCCGGCAAAAACTTACGTCAAGTCGAATTTGCATTAAGTCAAGTATTAAGTAAGTTGGGGAGTTCCTGTATATTGATAGCAATATAATCTTTATATAAAACACAGCTATATACACTTGCTGGCCAAAAAACTTGAAATCTTTTGCAATTAGTTTGAACAGATAATTAAATGTGTATATGCAAATGCAAGTTGTCAAGTGGTATGATTTCCAGTTTCTTAGTATCAGATACAGTATGCTTTCCTGGAGCTTCTTACTTTATCTGGTCCTGGGGAAAACAAGTGATCTTTCAAATTATCAGAAAACTGTTATTGTTGGAGCACATTTTGTCGGAGCCATAACTGAGAAAACAAAGGAAGTCAATGGTGTGTCAAAAGCAACCATCTGAAAATATACAGTGAGTGGAATATGAAAGGAAAATGCAACTCTCAAAGGAAGAAATGCAGCAGGAAGTTGGTATTTCTATAATGAGCAGTGGTGAGCTGTGAATATTTTAACAATGGGCTCGCATCTTTTCCGATTTTCTACTGAGTAAATTTGATTGGTCACAGAAATGACGTCATCTGTGGCTTCCACTAGAGGCGCTTCCCACGCTTGCACCACTAGCAGTGTGATTAGTGCATGTGACGCATTTTTCGTGACCGGTATGATATCTCGAGTCATGGGCGGTTTTAGGGGGGTTGGACAGATGCGGCTTATTACCCCTTTAACCATGTGTATAAGTGAATGTGTAAAACATTCATAGGTCTATCTAAAAAAAAAAAAAAAAAAACTAAAAAACCTGGTCATCATGTCTCGCCTTACAATTATAACTGGATACGACAGTGTCTGGAGTTCTAACTTTTTAGAATTTTTGAATAGTATGATGTCGCAATCATGCTTCCTGAAATTACTCCTGCAGTAAGTATGATTGCAACAATACAAATATCTGTCAACAATTTCTTTTTTCGTATCACATTTTCGATACATTCCATTGTTAGGCACCCCTAACTGCTGCGTATGTCATTTCAACTACAAGATCGGTACATCAATCGGCACTATTTACAGAGATATTTAGATACGCTGCACTCGCAAGTATACATCTCTTACTTTAGTTATCCTAAATCCATTGTATCTTTTTTTCCAGAAATTATGAAGATCTGTGAATGATCAATAAAATATTTACAATAAAAAAGCTCTTTTATTTTGTAATCAACATATACAAATCAAAATACCTAAAAGAAACGCAAAGGATGTTTCGCATAAACCATCTACTGTGCGGGCTCAGCACATGCGCAACTTTTTTATTCATCTTTTTTTTTAACAACTAGGGAAATATAATGGATGCATTTTTTTCTTGATAAAATTTTAATATTGCGAATAAAAAATAACATGGAATATTTCCCATATCAGAAATAACATAAAAACTATCACAAAACATTCCACAATATAAAAACAAATATTACATAAATACAAACTTTCTAGAAAAAGTACACAAAAATCACAGATTACATGAAAAAAAAATTATTTCACAAATATCCAAGAAAAATTTATTCTAAAAATTGCCATATAGAATTTGCTTCTTTATTAATATTTGCTGTCGATCTTCTGCTTTGCTCAATAGCTGAGTGCAGATTACGCAATTACATCAAATCATTCCTCAATACAGAGGAATGATTTGACGTAACAATCTGGATCAAATTTAAGCAATGTTTTCCATTTAGATGTATGGTCATCCTTTAACTGTTAACATTATTCATTTATTCACTTAATATTATTCATTATGTTGAAAGCTTGCTCAGCTTGAACACTGCTAATCATAATGGTTTCAAAGATATTTCTGGCTTTCTTAATTGAAAAGGTAATTTCACTCGATTTTAAAGATAAACTGTCTTCGACAAAATCTCTAAAATCATTAATTTTATCAGAAAACACACATTTCTTATTTGGTTTTCAACGTCTTGCCACTGAGAAGAAAGTTCTTTCACATTCCACGATTTCGGGTAGCATAGTTTAAAATTTCTTTCAATGGTATTGTTATTTTCTTTATTTAATTTAAAATCACCGTGTTGCATTAATAACTTATCCTTTAAGGATAAACAATGCATTTAATAACCTGTCACAAGGTAATTTTTTTACTTTCGATTTTGTTTCCTTCAAATTCTTTCAACTTCAACATACTCTCAAGTTTAGCTTCATAATTTCCTTTAGAATTTTTCAAATTAGCAATAGCACTGATAGTTCAAATAATTAATTTATATGCTTTTACCATTGTCATTCTGTAAAGCTTCTGAAAGGTAAGAGAGCTACTGCAGGATGTTGATCATTACTGCTAAATGGATAAGAAATTCCAAATTTAAAAGTTGATTTAACAATACAGAATATTTAACTTCTGATTCAAAATGTTTGCACAAAGCGGGATAATTCCTCCAACCCACAATTGCTGTCCGCAAGCTACAAGCTGCTCATCGTGGCCCGAACACACGACCAATCTTTATAGTTTCCACATCAAGTTCTTTAGCAATGATCCTTAATTCGTGCTAGTTTTTTGGAGATTGGTGATACAGTTTTTTTTTTTTAATTATTGCTTGCATGTCATTATATTTTAGAACATTTTCTACACAGTGAAAGGCTTGACAAAGTTTCAAAATCTGCCAACATTTCATCTTCATAAAGTTTATATAATATCTTAGTTGCCTCAATCAATAAAGATGCCAAAAATTTAAATATTCTATTATAAAATCATAATTACTCATGTATTCCAAAATTCTATATTCAATCTTTCAGGGTGAACGTCCCATGAACTTTGTAACCTTTTGCTCATGGGTCAGGGCACCTCTGTAGCCAGGTGGGCAGGAGCAACAGTGTGCTTCTTGATTAGACAGGGGTTCGAGCCAATGACCACCAAATACGGAGGATGCGGAAAGGTCAGGGAATGTCCACCGCATATCCCCAGAGCAATATGGCCTTAGTTGCTAATGCTCATAAAAACCAAATAACAACAACAACAACAGCTCATGGGTCCGCTTCCACCTTAGAATGTAACTCTCACCCTTCTAGACAATGTCTGTCCCAGGGGGATCTCTCCAACAGAGAAATAAATTGATGATAATAATAATATCCCCCTCTACATTGCTACTGTCACTAGTTCTTTGAATACTGTGCAAAATGTTGGAATCACAAGGATATTCAGCTACTGTAATCAAGTAAACATAGTTGTTGTTGCTATTTGGTTTTTAGAAGCATCAGCAACTAAGGCCATATTGCTCCGGGGATATGCGGTGGTCATTACCTGACCTTTCTGCATCCTCCGTATTTGTTGGTCATGGGCTCGAACCTGGTCTAATCAAGAAGTGTGTGCTACGCACTGCTGCTCCTGCCCACCTGGCTATGGAGGCACCAGTAAACACAGACAGAGAAATTTACTGGAAATCGTGGATTCCTCACTTCTCCAAAAACCATATGACTTCTTGTCGCAGTAAAGGGCAACCACCACACAGGTCAACCAGAGGCTATAATCTGTGTTGAGAATCTTCTTAATCCTCTGACTGGCTATGGAAAGCATATTGACTAGCGCAACTTCTCTGTATGTGACTGCATAGGTTTTACGAACATTACTAACATTGTGAAATGGTAATTCCTTTCACCCTTAATACGCACTTTCTAATTACCTAAATTGCCTAAAGGCCAGAGGTGAGAACAATGCATACACAGTTGTCTCTCCTAATCCATTAATTTTTTTTTTTTTTTTTTACATGGAAATTTTCTTTGTTCAACAGAAACTATTTTAAATGTAATTACCAAGGGGAATCAAAAAAATTCCCTATACGGAAGTTCGTTAAACAGAGGTCTGACTGTAATTAAATCAAAAAATGAAACAATTTTAAAATACATAACTGATTGATTGCACCATTACAATGCTGGGGATGGGGCCCCGCTCATCCCACCGTAGTTTCGGCTCTGGATACTCAATAATTGCATTCAGGATTTCATTTGTAAAATAAATGATCGTCTCAACAATGGGCTCGCAAATTTTCAAAACAAAATAACAATGGGCTCTCGTGAGCCCATGCGAGCCCACTACAGCTCACCATTGATAATGAGACACAGGAATTTAAAGTGATTTGTGCAACAGAATAAAAGGCCCAATTTGCAGAAAAGGACTGAAATATTCATTTTAGGAAAATAAATACCCATTTATAACCGAATCATGTGGTTTGGAATTTGGTAGCCTTTCTCTAAAAAATTAAATGATTCAACTGGAGTGGGGTCACTAATGCCAAGACTAGACTGAACTATAGAACAATGGAAAAAGATTTTGCTGACTGAAAAGTCTCTATTTACCCTTTTTGCACCAATGATAGGGTGAAAGTGTGGCATGAACATCATGAAGCCATGCATCTTGACCATGCCACGTCTACCAATCAAGTGGCTGGAGGTAGTATCATGGTATGGGGTATATGCCATTCAAATTGACTCTGTCTGCTCAAATAAAAGGTCATGTTACATACAATGCTACGTTTTTTACTTGAATTACAATAGATTCTTTCAAGATAGCAACACAACTATCTACCATGCAAATAAAACTTGTATCTGAATGGTTCAAGGAACATTCCCAAGGTTTCAACATTTACCTTGGCTAGTTAATTTTCCAGATCTGAATCCAATTGAGAATGGATAGGATATGTCGGAAAGAGCAGTTCGCTACTAACCAAATTACAATAGCTAGAATCCCTCAGACACCCAGTAGAATCTAACTAACTACAACGTGAGAGGGCTGAAATTCTGGTCATTTGAATCCACGGGGGTGACTGGGGGTGAGTTTCGCCCCAGAGGAAATAAAACACGCAAACCAATGAAAAATAGCAATTTTTATTTTAATATTTGTTCAAAGATCTCAGATGTTGAAATTTCCGCAACATTTTTTGTTTTAATTTTAATTGAAATTTTCTTTTTATTGGGCTGTTTAAGGGTCATACTATCAGTTTACAATATGTTGAAATTATAAAACACAAATTCAATGAATTTATGTGAATAAACACAACACAAAAATTCACAGCAACCAAATGTTGTACTCGTCAGGTGGTAACGAGGCGAAAATAAATCACGAAGATTCAAGACACAAAATTTTCAAAATAATACAATAGGCAATATTTCTGGAAGCACAAATTATAACTAAAAGCCACAATTTCAAGTGTCGGCGTTTTCATATTATGGTTCCGCTATTTTCACACAAACCATCTCTTGACAGTGTTTCACAAAAACGGTCTACTTATCACTAATTTTTGTATATTGCAAACAAGACTGACTGGATCGCTGGCCATGAATAGGTTCGCCTGAATTGGTCCTATTGCAATTAGAAAGTGTCTGGCAGTTTTCAGGGAAAGGGGTTAAACGATGTTTGGGACTTTTACTTTATGGTTTTCACATTTCCTTTATTTGTTTTTTTTTTCGAAAGCAAGAGACCACTTGTGCCTAATTCTCCCTTTCTATACAAAAACAAGATTGTTTGGTCACAATACGATTTAAACCTATAAACAATACACTTTATAATATTTTTAATATATATGTATCTGTACTCTGATATTGACTGTAATCTGTACTGTAATAGGGGGTCAAATTATTTTCAGTCTGGTCTGTACTTGTTAACAGGAGAGACTGCTTCTACAAGGATGGGATACACTTAAATAGAAAGGGTGCAAGAATATTTGCTGATGCTATCGAGGCAGTGTTAGGTGGGTCGGAAAACTGCTAGCTTGGGGGGATACAAGAACTAATAGATTAACAGTAGCCACTGGCAGAGGTGAAAGTCATTCTTGCACTGCTTATATTGGAATGAGCAGCAGCTTAGAAAACAAGATGCTGGGAATCACTGCGGTACAAGTAAACACATGGGTTGTGTTAGGGTAGCTAAGAATAGGAACAGGTGCATATATACTTGCATATACACCAATGCTAGGAGTTTGTTAATAAATTTGATTAATTTGAGGTATTGTTCAAAACATGAAAGGAAAATATTGTTGGGATATCAGAGACATGGTATCACACAGATATAAGGAATGCAGAACTGGAATTTGGGGAGTACAATTTGTACAGGAAGGATAGACAGGATAGGAAGGGAGAAGAGGTTAGGCTATTAGTTAAGAAACACATAAAATCCAAGGAACTAAAGCCAGTCGACATCGCTGGACTGTGCAGTGTCGTCAGTTTGGTGTGACATAAGCATTGGGAGATGAAAATTGAGACTAGGAGTGTGTTGTAGGCCTAATGACTCCGATGAGTAAAATAAACAACTACAGGAAAATAGAGTGGGCCAGTAAATTAGAGAGTCTTATAATGGGGTTTTAATTTCCCAGATATTAACTGCAATTTCTGTGTTCATCACTCACACACTAGCAACGTATCGGGGATTTATTGAATGATTGTTTTCTACATCAGCATGTTCGGGAGGCAATTAGAGGGATCAATACTCTTGATCTGATTATCAATAGTGATTCTTCATGCATTAAGAATCTGCAGATAAAGTAACCACTAGGTGGCAGTGATCAAAGTGTGCTGAAGTGGGATTTACTCAAAGAGGTAACTACCATCAAGAGTAAAGGAAAGAGTTTTTGCTTTCATAAAGGCAACTATGTTGGTCTGAGACAGTATTTAAATTCTACACGGTGGGACTAACTGAAGATGTTACCAACAGCAAATAAAAAATGGGAAGCATTCAAAGAATTTATCCTGGAAGCTACTAGGCTTAACATACTAACTAGGAAATATTGTTCAAGGTTTAGGCCGAAATCGATGTCAGATGAACTAATGAGACATATGGCAGAGAAGAAAAATGCATCAGATACATATAAATTAAAGGGTGACATGGAAGCCTGTGATAGATATAAGCCGGTCTGTAACCAAGTCACAAAGGAGATTAGGCAGGCAAAGGCAAATTATGAGAAATCTTTGACAAAGGATACAAAGAAAAACAGCAAAGAGTGTTTACCAATGTAAACTCTAAAAGGAAAGGGATGAATCAGATTGGTCTACTGGATATTGATGGTTCAGCTGCGGATGATCCTGCTCAGGTGGCTAACAAACTAAATGAGCATTTTGCATCTACATTCACACATAAAGAGTTATTCAGTGAGGGGAATGCCAGAGGTGAGTTAAACTCTGGCAGTGAGCTAGATGATTTTGTAATAACTGAGAAGAAAGTGGAGGAGAAATTGTTGAAGATAAACATAAAAAAGGAAATCAGGGTGGATGGGATCTCTCCAGTTAAATTAAAGGAGGCAGCAAAGGAAGTAAGCAAACCCTTAGCCATAATTATGAGAGCTTCTTTGGACTCAGGGGAGGTACCCATAGACTGGACATGTACAAATGTGATCCCAATTCACAAAGGAGGATCAAAGGCTGACACAAATTATAGACCTGTGAGTTTAACTTCTGTTCCAGGGAAATTAATGGAGGCACTGGTTTAAGAAGCACTGCAGGTTCAACTAGACAAGACTTCAGTTATAGCTCGGACACAGCATGGTTTTGTTAAGGGAAAGTCTTGCCTGACCAATTTGATTGGATACTATGATGTGGGCACAAAGAAAATGGATGCAGGGAATAACTTTGATATCACATATTTCGATCTTAGAAAGGCTTTTGATACAGTTGCACATGGAAGACTGCTGCACAAATTAAAGCAGTGTGGCACTGGAGGCAAATTGCTCTTTTGGATAAAGGGATGGTTGAGTGGGAGAAGACAGAGAGTGGTAATCAATGGACACTGCTCATCGTGGACTAATCTTATTAGTGGAGTCCCTCAGGGTTTAGTGTTGGGTCCATTGTTGTTATCTGTATTTATAAATGATATTGATGATGGTATATCAAGCTTAATGTTCAAGTTTGCAGATGATACGATGGTTGGCAGAGTTGTTAAGGACACTAATGACAGTACATTGCTGCAACAGGATCTAGAAAAGTTGAGCAGATGGGCTGAGAGGTGGCAAAAGAAGTTTAACATTGACAAATATAAAGTACTACATATGGGAAGCAGTAACCCCAGAGTAACGTATCAACTCTGTGGCACTACACTAACAGTTGTAGAGAATGAAAGGGACCTGGGCATAATTGTGCAGGCAGATATGAAGTTTTCTGAGCAGTGCAGACGGTCTGCAAGAATAGTTCATGGTGTCTTGTCAATGATATACAGGAATTCTTCTAGCAGAGATAAGGAGGTGATTATCCCCTTGTATAAGGCACTGGTTAGGCCACACCTTGAGTACTGTATACAGGTTTGGAAGCCTCATTTTAAGAAGGACGTAGAGCTGTTGGAACGAGTACAGAGAAGAGCAACAAAATTAGAGAATAGAACCAAGGGTCGTTCTTACAAAAAAAGGCTGAAGATTAGCAAATTAGTGTCTGGAGACTAGGCGCCTGCGAGGTGATCTTATTGAAGTGTATAAACCCTAGAATGGTTTGAGCATGCTCAATGCTGATGGAATTCTTCCTCTTGCTCAGAATAGTAGTAGTAGTAGTTGTGGCATGTGATGCAAGAAAGCAAGTGTATGAGCTTATGCAGCATCAGCCAAAAAAAAAGAAAAAAAAAATCACACCATTTCCTACAAATGCCTGTCCAGTTCCTCCTTAAATTTATTTAACTTATCAACTTCCACAACGACAGATGGAAGTTTGTTCCAGCAATTAACCACCGGCTGGCTAAAGGAAAATTTCCATACATCTATTCTACATCTGTCTTTCCTTAATTTGAATTTAAGCCCCCTTAGGTTCGTAATCTGAACAAGTGGAAGGATTCCATCAGAATTCAGCGTGCTCAACCCATTCAAGGCCTTATATACCTCAATCAGATCACCACGCAGGTGCCTAGTCTCCAGCCACTGCAATTTGCAGAACTTAAGCCTCTCTTGGTAAGAGGATACCTTCATTCCCCTCACCAATCTTGTTGCCCTTCTCTGTACACGCTCAAGCAAATCTACATCCTTCCTAAAAGGAGGCCTCCAGACCTGTAGGCAGTACTCTCGGCGTGGCCTGACCATTGCCTTATACAGAGGGACAATGACCTCCTTTTCCCTGCTAGCAAAATTAATATATATCATTGACAAAACCCCATGACCTGCCCTGGCAGCCTGTCTGCATTGCTCAGAAAAGTTCATATCTGACTGCACAATTATTCCCAGTTCTTTTTCATTTTCTACCACCTTAAGTGTAGTACCACACAGTTGGCACATTTCCCTGGGATTACTTCTACCCATATGCAGTACTTTGCATTTGTCAAGGTTAAACTTCAGTTGCCACTTCTCAGCCCATTTGCAAAACTTATCAAGATCCAGTTGGAGTAGCATACTGCCATTACTGTCATTAACAACCCTGCCAACCTTTGTATCATCTGGAAACTTCGACACCAAGCCTGATATACCTTCATCAATGTCATTGATAAATATACAAAACAACAGACAACCCAACACCGAACCCTGTGGGACTATACTGATTTTCCTTACTTTCGGCTTTACTTGTTTCAGTGTCTTAGCGTTTCACTTACTTCTGTAAGGTCATCCATGATCTGTATGCAACACCTCTATTAGCACACTATCTTAAATCAAATTTGGTATAATTATATTCAAAATTTAAAATTTATAAAATTAATAATTAAAATTGTAATTTACCGCATGTCTTTTCACACGTGTACCTATGCATACAGAGCATCTCGGAAACAGAAGTAAGAGCATTGCTGTCTTTTTCATTATTTTGGTGGATGACCTCTGATGAAGACACAAAAATTATGATAGACACTGAAATGTTATTTCCACCTTGATCGTTCTTTCAAAATCTTTCAAGTCTTTTCAAAATCTTTCAAGTTTTTTCAAAATCTTTAATATTTTTTTCAAAATTTATTTGGTATTGTTTCAATCGGTGCAAATCTTATTGTTTTATTTTCCTGTTCATTTCACCCCCCTTTATTTCACAAAAATAAAGGGGGATGAAATGAACTATACTGTATATTCATCAGTTTTAATTTTTACATAAAGCTCGTTAACTTGTTCTACATAAAATATTTTATACTTAAATTATTTTATATATACATGTACACATTATGGCTGTAGGGCATGTTTCGCTATAGCAGTGTCCCTGATCCATAAGTTATGTTATTATAATTCAGACTTATCTAATTTTAAACTTAATTTTTCTCCCATATCATATAGCTTCTCTATATCATTATTCTTGACTATATACAGGCATACCTCGATTAACGAATAGGATGCGTTCCACGAAATTACTTCGTTAAGCGAAACTTCGTTTTCAGAGGTAAAAATACTATGGCCAGAATAGGGATACGTTCCTACGTAAAGAAAATGAAAAGCTTTTTTTCGAACAAAGAAAAGTTTTATTAAATAAACAGTCAACTTACATACAAAGTGAAATCACATTTTAAAATATGAGGTTAAAGTTGATTGTTTATGCTTTTTTTCTCTTTCATTTAACAATTGCCTATACGGAGTTATTGCATTTAACACTGATCGCTTAACTATAACACTTCTTCCTAAATCGGGATCATTTTCACTAAAAAAATTTAAAACGTTTTCAATGTCATTTAAGCACCTTTTTAAATCTTTGGTTGTTAACACTTTTTCGGCAGGAACTTCTTTAACTTCGCCTTCATTATCTTTGTCTTCGTTGCTAACAAGGTTTTCTAAATCTTCCACTGAAAAACCATCATCTTCTGCATTCAATAAATTTCTAACATCCTCTTCATCGACATTTTCGAAACCTATTGATTGAGCCATCTGGATAACTTCATTTCTAATTTCTTGGATGTTATTTTCTTCTTCTAGTACAACTTCTGGCCATATTTTGCGCCAAACTCCATTTAAGCATTTCTTAGTGACTTCTTTCCAAGAACTATCAATGTTTTCAATTGCGTTTTTAATGGTGTAGTTTTTCCAAAAAGTTTTAACTGTCATTTCCACTTTATCCTCTAGTTCAGTTAA
This sequence comes from Mastigoproctus giganteus, assembly GCF_048544385.1. Classification (NCBI taxonomy): domain Eukaryota; kingdom Metazoa; phylum Arthropoda; class Arachnida; order Uropygi; family Thelyphonidae; genus Mastigoproctus; species Mastigoproctus giganteus. The sequence goes on along the minus strand of NC_143579.1, from coordinate 136,069,603 downwards.
ATTTCTTAAAGTTCGACGCAGATAATAAGCTTTAAATGATGCTATTACTCCCTGATCCAATGGTTGAATCAGGGAAGTTGTGTTTGCTGGAAGAAACACAACTTTGACAGGAATGCATGTGTCCAACGTGTTAAGATCAGTAGGATGTCCCGGAGCATTGTCTAACAACAAAAGAGCTTTTTCTTCAAAGTTGTTTTTTTGACAATACCGTTTTACTCCAGGACAAAAGTGGTTAACAAACCAATCAGTAAATAACTCCTTGGTAACCCACGCTTTTCTATTTGCTTTCCATATTACAGGTAAATTCATTTTTATGTTACCTTTTAACGCCCTCGGATTTTCTGAATGGTAAACTAATAGCAATTTTAATTTATAATCACCAGAGGCATTTGATCCAAAGAGTAACGTTAAATGGTCTTTGGCTGCTTTAAACCCAGCAGCTGATTTTTCTTCAATAAAAATGAAGCTTTTTGTTGGTAGCCGTTTCCAGAACAAACCGCTTTCGTCAACATTGAACACCAAATTTGGTGGAAATTTTTCACGTTCAATTATTTCCTTTAGTTTTTCTGGAAACTTATTTGCAGCTTCAACATCTGCACTTGCAGCTTCTCCTGTTAATTTTACACTATGAATCCTGGCCCGTTTTTTAAATTTCTCGAACCAACCACGAGAAGCCCCAAAGGTTTCCGTAATTTCTTCAGTTTGTTTAGATTTCAGGTGATTAAACAAAAATAATGCTTTTTCTTGAATCACCATTTGACTTAAAGGCATATGACGTTGTGACATATCATCTATCCACAAACTTAACATTTTCTCCATTTTTTCTAAAATTGGATTCCTTAAGCGAGTTAATTTTGCCGCTGTAACATCTGTACAATTCTCAGCAGACTGTTTTATTTTTTCTGATTGACTTAGTATGGTTGTTAAAGTTGATTGCGCTAATCCTAAAGAATGTGCCACATCGGATTTTCTTTCGCCGCTTTTAACACGTCGTACGATATTTAGTTTAGTTTCCAAAGAAATTGCTTTTCTTTTCTTTTCTTTGATTCTGACATTTTAATTAACTAAAACAAAAATATTTCTATTAAAATTTACAAAATCTACGTTATGTAATGCTATAAAGAACCTACGTCGATTATTGCAATGCGCCACACTGAAACAACGTCAATCATGTAAACAACAACTAAATTACGCGATTGACGCGCAAAACTGTTATAACAGACATGCCCGCAGCTCGGGAATACGTAACGAGTCGCCGTCAGTCACCAATCGGATGATTGTCGGGCGTTGGCCTTAAATTGGAATATTTTTTTATGCTAAATGGGGCTTGAAATTGCGGACTTCGTTATATCGAGGCTTCATTATCAGCGGTAACGTTAACCGAGGTATGCCTGTATATATATATATGCAAATAAGAATAAGATTATTATAACACTTGCATGTCTGATTATAATTTGTATGACTGTTTTGCAAATTTTAATTGGTGATTTTCATATTAAACTAAGCTTATTGTCAGTCATGTGTTTTTGTGAACTAGTATTTAGATGTTAAATAATAAATATTTCCTTTTGTTTTCTACTTAATTTTTTTTTTATATTCTCTTATTATAATATTTATAAATATTCAATAATAATAAAAAATATACATATATACTACATGTGCCCCCCCCCCCAAATGTTGGATTCTACCCAGTACATAGTGTAAACACTCTGGATTCATTGATTCTAGTTCTACTAGACAACTGAATAGAGATTACAAATTTTTTGGCCAGTGTATGTCTGTAGATAGCATTAGCATTAGTAAAGGCACATGATGCAAGAAAGCAAGCTTGCACCATGTGTCAAAAAAAAAAAAAAAAAAAAAACGTTCACATTTCAACCACCCACTCGCTCCAAATATTTGTTGAGTTCTGCCATCAATATATTTAAACTATGAATTTATACAACGACAAATGGAAGTTTGCTCCAGCAATCAACCACCAGCTGGCTAAAGGCAAACATCCACACATCTATCCTACAACCGTCTTACCTCAATTTCAAATTTATGCCCTCGCAGGCAATTATTCTGAGCAAGAGGAAGAATCCCATCAGCATTGAGCATGCTCAAACCATTCGAAGCCTTATAGACCTCAAACTGATCACCTCGCAGGTGCCTAGTCTCCAGACACTGTAATTTGCAAAATTTAAGCCTTTCTTCGTAAGAGCAACACTTTGTTCCATTCACTAATCTTGTTTCCCTTCTCTGTACTCGTTCCAGCAGCTCTATATTCTTCTTAAAATGAGGCCTGTATACAGTACTCAAGGCGTGGTCTGAGTACTCTGAGTATATCTTTGACAAGACACCATGAGCTACCCTTGCAGACCATCTGCAGTGTTCAGAAAACTTCATATCTGCTTGTGCAATTACCCCCAATTTGATGCATTACCCTATTTACAGATTCTCTTGTATTCACTGAACCATAAATTTATTTCAGGACTTTTAAGAACTTTAAAATCCATTTCGGGACTTCTAGGAATGGTGAATGGATTTCTTCACTTCTAAGAAGGTCAGATGTACAGTGGGAGTAAGAGATCTGTAGATTTACTCAACAAGTACTGGTCAATGTTGAAAAACGTTGCGGTTTAGGGTTGAATGTGAAAGTGTCTGTAATTCTGCTAGCTTGGGGGAATACACAGACTAAAAGGTTAACAGTGGCTGCAGGCAGAAGATAAAGTGATTCTTGCACTGATTCTATTAGAATGAGCATCAGCTTGTAGAGCAAGGTAATGGAGATTTTCAGGACTGCTAGGAGTTATAGTGGAAAAAGTAAATACATGGGCTGTGTTAGGGTAACTAAGAGTACGAACAGGTGCATGTACACCAATGCTAGGAGTATAGTTAATAAATTTGATGGGCTTGAAGAGCTAGTCAAGACATCAAAGGCAGATATTGTTGAGATATCACAGACGTGGTGTCACACAGATATAAGCAGTGCAGAATTGAAATTTGGGGAGTACAATGTGTACTGGAAGGATATATAGGACAGGAAGGGAAAAGGGGTTATGCTGTTAGTTAAGAAACACATAAAATCTTAGGAAGTGTAATTGTGCAGAGAAATAGAGTAGGCCAGTAAATCAGAATGTCTTATAATGGAGGATTTTTACTTTCCAGATATTAACTGGAATTTGTGGTTTGGCCGCTCACACTAGCAAGACTTTTTTGGATTTATTGCAGACTGTTTTCAACAGCAACATGTTTGAGAAGCAACCAGAGGGAGTAAAACTCTTGATCTGATTAACAGAAGTGATTATTCATGCATTAAAAATTTGCAGATTACTGATTTGGGAATTACATAAAGATGTAACTACCATCAAGAATAAAGGGAAGGGCTTTTGATTTCATAAAGGTGACTACAGAGGTCTCAGACAGTTTCTAAATTCTATACAGTGGGATCAACTGATGAATTCTAAATGGGAAACTTTCATGGACTTAATTTTGAGGTTACTAGGCTTTTCATTCCAACTAAGAAATACTGTTCAAGGTTTAGACCTAAATGGATGTCAGATGAATTAATGAGGCTCATTGCAGAGAAGAAGAATGTATGGGATGCATATAAAGAATCAGGTGACACAGAAGACTATGGCTGGTATAAACTAGTCTGTAATCAAGCCACAAAAGTTAGTCAGGTGAAGGCAAATTAAGAGAAATCTTTGGCAAAGGATGCAAAGAAAAACAGCAAAGAGGTCTTCACTTATGTAAAATCTAGAAGGAAGGGGATGAATCAGATTGGACCACTTAACATAGATGGGTTGACTATTGATGATCCTGCTCAAGTAGCTGATAAACTGAATGAGTATTTTGCATATATATTCACACATGAGGAGTTATTTAAGGAGGGCAATGCCAGAAGTTTATCAAACGCGAACAGGGAGCTAAGTAATTTTGTAATAACTGAGAGCAAAGTGGAGGAGAAATTGTTGAATTTAAACATAAGGAAGGCACCTGGGGTGGATGGGATCTATCCGGTTATATTAAAGGAGGCAGCAAAGGAATTAAGCAAACCCTTATCCATAATTATGAGAGCTACCTTGGACTGAGAGGACGTCCCCATGGACTTGACGTGTGCAAATGTATCACCAATTCACAAAGGGGGTTCAAAAGGTGACAAAAGTAACTACAGACCTGTTAGTTTAACTTGTGTTCCAGGGAAAATAATGGAATCACTGGTTAAAGAAGCATTGCAGGATCATCTAGACAAGACTGCAGTAATAGTTAAGACACAATTATCTGACCAATTTTATTGGATACCATGATGTGGTCACAAAGGAACTGAATGCCAAAAATAATTTTGATATCATATACTTGGATTTCGGTAAACCTTTTGATACTGTTCCACATGGAAGACTGTTTTACAAATTGGAGAGCTCTGGCATTGAGGGTATGTTGCTACAATGAATAAAGGGATGGTTGACTGGGAGATGACAGAGAGTGGTAATCAATGGACACTGCTCTTTGTGGAAAAATGTTATTAGTGGAGTTCCCATGGGTTAGGTGTTCGGCCCATTGTCGTTCTGTATATTCATCAATGATATTGATGAAGGTATATCAGGCTTAATGTCCAAGTTTGCAGATGATACAAAGGGTGGCAGGGTTAGTGAAGACAGTATTCTACTCCAACTGGATCTAGATAAGTTGGAAAAATGTGCTGAGAAGTGGCAACTGAAGTTTAACATTGACAAATGCAAAGTACTGCATATGGGTAGCAATAACCAAAGAGAAATGTACCAACTGCGTCGTACTACACTCAGGGAAGTGGAAAGTGAAAAAGACCTAGGGGTAATTGTGCAGTCAAATATGAAGTTTGCTGAGCGGTGCAGATGGGCTGCCAGGGCAGGTCATGGAGTCTTGTCAATGATATATAGGAATTTTGCTAGCAGGGACAGGGAGGTGATTATCCCATTATACAAGGCAGTGGTCAGGCCACACCTAGAGTTCTATGTACAGGTCTGGAGACCTCATTTTAGGAAGGAGGTGGAGTTGCTAAAACGAGTACAAAGAAAGGCAGCAAAATTGGTGAGAGGAACAAGGGATGCCCTTACCAAGAAAGGCTTAAGTTCAGCAAATTGCAGCACCTGGAGAGTAGGCACCTAGGAGGTGACCTGTGATACGTGGAAGTAGGTGAGGACGATTCTCTATTGAATGACCCTCATATATACAGTAAACCCCCGCTATTCGCGGTATCTGTATTCGCGGTCGCTGATTTAATATAAAATGGAATCTAAAAAAATGTAAATTTTAAAGCGGCGTGAACTTTTCCATCATAAAAAAACATGGGCGTGGCTAAAATTATCTTTCCTGGTCAAAACAGCTGTCAACCCTTTCCCCCCCACCGCTCACTGGGTGGGGAGAGGGGTGACAAAATCGTGAGCGTGGATGTTTCTCGCTAATCCTTCTTCAGTATGGGTTATGCGCTTGTCATGGAGGGTTTCGTCGTTTGCTTTTAATTTATATGCTTATAAATTGATATGCTTACAAAAGTGATAAATCTACCGTTTTGCAGTGTAAAACAGACTTTTTCTAGTGTGTTAATGGAAGAAAGTGACTTTATTGTTGACAAGTTCTTTCTAACCCGTACAAAAATATGGCTACAAATAACATTAGCGAATAAAATTGAGTTATTAGATAAAATTTCTAATGGTGAAAGTATCTCCTCAGTGGCAAAACATTATAAAATCAATGAGTTAACTGTATGATCAATCAAGAAATCGAAAGAAAAAATCCGCCGTAGTGTCCATTAAAACGCGCTAATTGCTTCAAAAATTTGCTCTGTAACTCGTGATGTTAAATTAGAAAAAAAATGGAAAAAGCTTTAAATCTGTGGATAGAAGACTGAACTCAAAATAAAATTCTGTTAAGTTCACTCATCATTCGTGAAAAGCAAAACTCCTTCATCAACACTTTAGCGAAACTGGTGATAGCACTGGCTGGATAAGTTTTTTAGCTAGCAAAGGCGCTGGTTTGAAATTTCTAATAAATATTACATTTAATATTAAATTGTTTCTTATTTTCATTTCGATGCCATATGCTTGCATTTCACTATGTACTGTCTATGTACATAGTCATTTTATGAAGATACGTTTAATACATACATAGACAAAATTTTAGAATAGTTTTTCTTATATATTTCATACTTTGGAACGGAATCCCTTTATTACTATGGGAGCCATAACTCAGTATTCGCGGCATTTCTCAGGATACTGTATATATAAAATACAGTTTTGTCCCCCGTATCTGCTGATTCGGTTAACCACAAAAAAAAAAAAAAAAAAAACTTAACACATACTACTCGTGTGTCCAATACGATGCTTCCTTTTATTTTTTACGATATCGATTTTAAATAGAATAGCTTCCCTTCGTTGCGTATGGTTTGATCACCAACATATGGTTCTTTAGGGATTTAACGGATGCACCATTTTCAAACTTTTGAATAATTTCAAGTTTTTGTTTAATTTTAAAGCACAACCCTTGCATTTGCATTCATTTTCAGCATTTCTAAACAAAAAAAAATCCAACATCCTTGACAAATAATGAAACAAAACTGTTCCTTTTGCGGTGCAACAGAACACAACAATTGATGCAATGCACTAAAGCAAACTAAACATTTGGTCTCTTTTTTTTTTTTGAGCAGTACGTGTGAAGATAGTAGGGGTTGCAAGATAAAAGGTACACTAATCTCCCAATGAAGACTTATAATGCTGGTTCTCGTCGCTTATTTACAACTTGCAAAATATCTGTTTATTCCAATTCTAGTTATTACTTGAATTTTATGACTTCTGGTTGATTTGGATTTTCTTTTTTCTTTTTTTTTTTTTTAATTTGGAGTCTTGAAAGTGTTCCGGTTAATCCAATCCCAGTAAATCGAGAGTCCGCTGTACTTTATTATTACCATATTTAATGTCAGTAATGTCTTACTGTGTGTATAATTTATCAATTAAACTTTATTATATGCATGTATGTACAAGAAAATCACGTTATATATGAGGTCAGCAGGTGTTCGCTTATCTGCGGCTTCAGCCATCCATGGTAGGTCTTGGAACGTATCCCACGCGGATACGGTGGTCTTACTGTATATATATATAATTATATTTAAATAATGTTGGAAAAGAAGTACTACTTAATAAAAATAAAATTTTTTGTAATAAAAACGAATAATTGTGAATGGTTAAATTGTGAAATATTGTGAATGGTTTAAATCTCTGTTTGGTGATATTTCACATAAATTTGGACCTGGTGCCCATCAGAGGGGGCACCGCTAAATTTCTATTTAATTGGCTTTAAATTTCAATGAATTATTATTCGTATAATTAGATTTTCTAAATTAATTTAGAGTTTCCGTTGTAATATATTTTTATTCTTGTTACCTTTCTCTTCCCTCCCTGTTAGATTTGAATCTAGGTTTAATTTTGTTTTTTCGCTTTTGTCTTGCCGTACTGCTGGCATTATTTTATTATTTTAAACCTTGTATGACTATATATATATATATATAAATATGAAAGGTGAAGTAATATAGTGGGTTAAATTGTGAAGTAGTAGTGAAAAGATAAAAATAAAAAGATATGACAAGTGCACCTCAGCATGCAAAGCAGCAGCAAAGGATGCAAAAGTTTATATGTGTAGGGTTGAATTAATAAGTCAGTTAAGTGTGAAGATGGAAGTGTAAATTACAGAAAATGCCAAAGCTAATAGAGAAATGACAGCAGAAATATGAGAAATTGTAGGTGTGAAAAAGAAAGAATGTGAATATCCTATATGTAAGGGTTGGCCAACAAGTCGATCGTGCCGTTAATTTCGGTTGATCACAACAAATTTTAAATTAATATAAAAAATAGATTGGTCAAAATCTAAATGTTATTATTATTATCATGCGTCCCACTGCACAGGCTTATTACAAATCCGTTGAACCATGTGACTATTCTTGTTGCTGCATAGACGCTAGGCTTTGTCTAGTGAAAATTCACACATTACATTGTGGAGAGCATAATACACATATGTGTTTAATTCTTATTTAGCTTACTTAATATTAATAGCTGGACAGTACTTATATGTCAATTTAGTACCCTTGGATTTAAAATGAATACTACAAAAAAGAGTAAAACATATCATTTTCATCAAGAGTGGGAACTAGAATACATTTATTGTAATGATAAAAGAAAAATGTTGTTTGATTTCCAATGCTTCCATGGCTATACCCAAAAAGGAAATTTCGAAAGGCACTTCAAAGCACTCCAGGGTAAATACCAATCATATTTTCCGTCTAATAGTGACCTTAAAAAAAATAAATTAAAAGAATTTAAATCCAGGTTATTCGCACAACAAAATTTCTTCATGACACCTTTACAATCTAAAGCAGTAACTGTAGCATCATTTAAAGTGAGTCAACTTCTTGCAAAAAAATGCAAACCATTTTCTGATGATCAATTCATCAACAACATATTTTTAGCAATAATAGATTCTCTTTTTGAAAATTTTAAGAACAAAAATGAAATTAAAAGTTCTCTTCCAGATCTGAAATTATCTCGAAATACTGTGATGCAATGCATCGAAAAAATGAGTAAAAATGTGAGCGAATAATTGCGTGCTCATATTGCTAATTGTCTGTCCTTTTCTTTACAACTGGATGAATCTACAGACGTCACTGATACAGCTTAATTGCTTGTTTTTATTAATATGGTTTTTGATGATTCCGCTACTAGAGAAGAACTGCTGGGTATGGTTTCATTAAAAGAATTCAAATTTAATGCATTCAAAAATTTTATTGAAAAGATTAAATTGCCACTATATAAGCTCCTACCAATAACAACATATGGAGGTAAAACAATGATGGGGCATCTTAATGGATTCATCGCATTGTGCCAAAAAGATAATGAATTCCCAGATTTTTTGAGTTACCACTGTATCATCCACCAACAAGTTTTAGCCAGCAAAAGATTAAATACTAAAAGTGTTATGGACATAGCTTTAAAAATCATGAATTCCATCAGAGGTCAACCTCTTCGAAGGAGACTTTTCAAAATGCAACTCAATGAAAATGAACCAGATCTGATATTACACAGATGTGAGGTGGCTGAGTGGGAGTAAGTTTCTACAGAGATTTTGAAATTTGCTGAATGGAATAAAAAAAATTGTTGATCAAAGGGGAGATGATTATCAGCAGCTACAAGATACAGAGTGATTGTGTGATCTGGCTTTTTCGGCAGATTTTACCAGTAAATTAAGTGATCTGAATCTGGAATTACAAGGAAAAAATAAAAATGCGGGTGACATGATTTCTGCACATAAATATCAATTTTTGGCAATGGCTAAGGATCTCAAAGAAAAAAAATCCAATCATTTTGCAAGTATGCAAGATCACTTGCAAAAATATCCTGTTTTTGAATTTAATAGTGAGAAATAGGTTCCTGAAATTGAGAAAGCTGTGGTTGATTTTGAAACCAGATTCAGTGATTTCAAAAGAATTGAAGACATTGTTCAATACATTTCTTATCCATTTAATGTCGACTTAGATACGAAACAAATTGCAGAAAAAAATCGCTGAGATTTTTCACATGGAGAAAATATCACTTGAAAATGAAATTATTATTACATTACGAAATGATATCTTCCTAAAAGCCAGTTCATCAGAAAAAAACTTTTGGAAATATGTTTGCCGAGAAAAATACTTACATGTAAAAAAAAATGCAGTGAACTTTTAAATTCCTGTTTTGGTTCCACATATCTATGTGAATCAGCCTTTTCGTATTTGAAACAAACAAAGACAAAGAATCGCTCTACTCTTACAGACTTGCATACAGAAGATTCTTTACAGTTGGCCTTATCACAGTATATCCCCGATTTTGAAAGCTTGGCATATGACATGAAAACACAAACTTCACATAAATTAAAAATTTAAATAGGTATGAATTTAAAATAAGAATTCTGAATTGCATTTAATGTTAAAATTTATAAACAACATTTTTCAATATGTGTTGATTAACTTTTTTAACCATGTGCAATGAAATCTTGAAATGGTAGATCGTGGCACATTTTGAAGAAAAAAAGGTAGATCACATCACAAATTAAGTTGGCCACCCCTGCTATATGTTATAATGAATTAAGTAAAATTATGGGTTGAATTGTAAAGCCAATTAGAGAAGAGTGACTTGTAAAGTAAAATTGATTAAATTAATAAAAGCATTAATAGCAAGCATCACATATGGGTGGGCAAATATGGCTATAAGTCGAAAAAAGGGATTAGAACAAATATGCAACTAAATCTGATGTTAGCAAAAGTAAATATTGATACATGATTGGGTATATCATCAGGGGACCACACCAGATCATGCATCAAGGACTGTGTTTCTATACTTGTCCATATCTGTGGAAGAGAGGAAATTTAAGAATAAACTAAGTGGGATCAAAAGGGGAAAGCAATATAACTCTCACAAAGGGGTCTGGCACAAAATCCCGACAGCCCAGAATCCCGAAATCCGAAAATCGAAAATTCAGACAGCCCAAATTTCGGAAAGTATTTACTATATTGTAAAAATATGTGAATATAATTCTATATATTTATTAGATTTTAGTAAGTAAAAATTTACCTTATTAGATTAATTTTGTATAGAAAGAATATAAAATAAAAATAACAAAAATTTTAACGACAAATACCTATTTCAATTTGAAGATCATGTTTTCTGTAATGAAAACAAACAGTTTTAAAATACGATCAGCAAATAAAAGGGACATAATAAATTTTACTTTATTATATTGCATTTAAATAGTAATTTTTTAAGTCAAATTTTGGTATCTGTATATGCCGTTAAGAGCAATAATTATAGGTACAGCATTAAAACGCCAAAGATAAAAAACTTGAATTAAGAATACTTTTGGAATATGAAAATTTAGAGTAATGTATTTTGGCAGCTGCATAACATGTCATAAATATCATTAGCATAACTGAAACTGTAATTATACAGGCTAATTTGTTATTAGCTGTACTTTCACAAATTTCTTTGATAAGTACATTAGGCATGACCATTGGTACCGGCAGGATATTTTGAAAGGGGTAATAGGTCAAAATATCACCGGAAAAAATATCTCTGAAAAATTATCACATTTTCTTCTTTTTATTATAATACTTAAGATTATTATAATACTTAAAAGTTTTATTATAATTTGCATGATTTTTTGCAAATTTTAATCTGTGATTTTGATATCATTTATATATATATATATATCTGAGCGTAATTGAAACAAAAAGGAAGATAACATTAATTATGGATCAGGGACACTGCATAAGCAGACGTACCCTACAGCCATAATGTACATATATTTTATGGTATGAAGAAAGTGTGAAGAAGATATTTTGTTTAATCCTATTGAATCTACGGTATACACAAGAAGTGAATTCAATGAAATGGATAAGAAATGTAGCGACAAAGTAGGATAAAGTGACCAAGTAAGATATGAAAAAGAGATAGATAGTTGGCAAAAAATTAAAGTAAGACATGAAAAAGCAACTAAAATAAGACTACATTGCAGTGTTTTTCACAATTTCAATGTTTTCATCAGAGGTCATCCACCGAAATTATGAGAAAGGAGGCAATGTACTTGCTTCTGTTTCTGACATGCTCTGTATGCTATGGTTCATGTGTGCTGTAGACGTATTAAGCACGAAATTTGAAATTTTGCGGCTAGAATAAGGTATAATAAATTGTGCCAATAAATGTAATTATAATTATTATTAGTAGGGCATACAGATCATGGATGACCTTACAGAAACAAGCAAGCAAGCAAAAGAATTGAAAAACTGAAGTAATGATATCGAAATGTAGGAATAGGCAAGAAAAAAGGAACTTGCCATTACTTTGTAAGACTGAAAATAACCAAGATAGCGGCATGCCAGTCTATTTATGTATAAATTTATGTATAACGCTAGTGGTTCCTAGCGTTAGAAATACGGAAAAAAAAAAAAAAAAAAAATGGTAGTGTCTGTAAGCAGCTGGATGTATAAATTGAAAGTTAGCCAAGCTGATCGCCAGCTTGGCTAAGCCTATTGAAAAAGATCAGGCATCACATATTGTACATTCTGATAAACCAATGATTTTATGCTACAAAGGAACTTAAGTAGATATGCAATTTGTACGTGAATCATGAAAAGGTAAATTGTATACAACATTAAAAACTGGAATGGCTTTTATTGTTGGTTGGTGGATGTTGACATTGCTTGAACATTGCTGTAGTAGCATGTTCTCTTAAATGGCAATGTATGTTACGTTAATTATAGCAATACTATTAATACTAGTCTGCTACCACTACTTCTATTAATACAATTCTAATACCACTGCTACCACTACTTCTACTACTATTACTATTAATACTAGTCTACTACCACTACTACTATTAATACTTCTTCTACTACTAGTAGTCCACTACCATTGCTCTCACTTCTACTACTACTAGTCTACTACCACTGCTATCACTTTTACTACAACTACTACTACTAAATTATTAGTATATAATATTTTTTGTCTTATTGTCATTTTTTTTTTCCTTTTTTCAGATATAAAAGTATAAATTATAAATAAACTTTCCAAAATGTATTCTCGCAAATCAGGAGCCCAGAAAAGAAAAGACAAGAAAGAATGAGAGGAAAATGAAAAAAGGGGTCAACAAACACTCTTTCAATTTGGATTAAGTGCAGCTTCAAAAACTTTTTCATTGAACTCACCGATAGAATTGGAGCAAGAAGAAACTGTTGGAAACCTCATCACAAAACAAGAAGCAGTTGATTTGGGTAATCATGAACAGGAATTTGATAAAGGGACAGATGCAGAAAATGAAAAGGGAAAACAGAAAAAAACAGACATACAAGCACATGTGGAAGTAAATTTGGAAAATGAGAGCCTGGAAAATAAGATTCAGGATATTTCAGAGACTGCTGGGAATCATTGGGGTACAAATAAACACATAGGTTGTGTTAGGGTAGCTAAGACAAAGAACAGGGGCATGTATACTTGCGTGTACACGAATGCTAGGAGTTAACATTAGCATTAGCATTAGCATTAGTAGAGGCATTTGATGCAAGAAAGCAAGCTTATGCAGCATCAGCCAAAAAAAAAAAAAAAAAAAAAAAGTAACATAAATAAATAAAAATAACCACTTCCACTTCACCCCTCTGTTCGTTCGAAATACCTGTCCAGCTGAGCCTTAAACTTATTTAGGCTATCAACTTCCACGACAAGGGATGGAAGTCTGTTCCACCCACCAACCACCCGCTGGCTAAAGGCAAATTTCCGCACATCTATCCTACATCTGTCTTTCCTCAATAAGTAAATAAATTTTAGACAATAAGTAAATAAAATAAGTAAATAAATTTGATGAATTTGAGGTATTGCTCAAAACATCAAAGGCAGATATTGTGGGGATTTCAGAGACGTGGTGTCACACAGATATAAGGAATGCAGAACTGGAATTTGGGGAGTACAATGTCTACAGAAAGGATAGACAGGATAGGAAGGGAGGAGGAGTTATGCTATTAGTTAAGAAAGACATAAAATCCAAGGAAGTGAAGCCAGTCGACATTGCTGGACAGTGCAGTGTCGAGTCAGTTTGGTGTGACATAAGCATTGGGAGATCAAAATTGAGAGTAGGAGTGTGCTATAGGCCTAATGACTCTGATGAGTATAATAAGAAACTGTACGGGGAAATAGAGTGGGCCAGTAAATCAGAGAGTCTTATAATGGGGGATTTTAATTTCCCAGATATTGACTGGAATTTGTGGGCTGGTCACTCACACACAAGCAAGGCTTTTGTGGATTTATTGGATGATTGTTTTCTACATCAGCATGTTCGGGAGGCAACTAGAGGGAGTAATACTCTTGATTTGATTATCAGTAGTGATTCTTCATGCATTAAGAATCTGCAGGTAAATGAACCACTAGGTGGCAGTGATCACAGTGTGCTTAAGTGGGATTTACTCAAAGAGGTAACTACCATTAGGGGTTAAGGGAAAGGTTATTGCTTTCGTAAAGGTGACTACGATGGACTGAGACAGTACTTAAATTCTATACAGTGGGACCAACTGATGATGTTACCAACAGCAAATTCAAAATGGCAAGCATTCAAAGAACTTATCTCGGAAGCTACTAGGCTTTACATACCAACTAAGAAATATTGTTCAAGGTTCAGGCCTAAGTGAATGTCAGATGAACTAATGAGACATATGACACAGAAGAAAAATGCATGGGATACATACAAATTAACACATGACACGCCTATGATAGATACAAGTTGATCTGTAACCAAGTTACAAAGGACGTTAGGCAGGCGAAGGCAGATTACGAGAAATCTTTGGCAAGGGATGCAAAGAAAAACAGCAAAGAGTTCTTTACTTATGTAAACTCTAGAAGGAAGGGGATGAATCAGATTGGTCCACTTGATATCGATGGGTCAACTGTTGATGATCCTGCTCAGGTAGCTAACAAACTGAATGAATATTTTGCATCGACATTCACACATGAGGAGTTATTCAGCGAGGGGAATGCCAGAGGTGTATTCAACTCTGGCAGTAAGTTAGAGAATCTTGTAATAACTGAGAGTAAAATGGAGGAGAAATTGTTGAAGATAAATACAAGAAAGGCACCTGGGGTGGATGGGATCAATCCTGTTATATTAAAGGAGGCAGCAAAGGAAGTAAGCAAACCCTTAGCCATAATTATGAGATCTTCCTTGGACTCAGGGGAAGTACCCATGGACTGGAGATGTGACCCCAATTCACAAAGGAGGATCAAAGGCTGACACAAGTAATTATAGACCTGTTAGTTTAACTTCTGTTCCTGGAAAATTAATGGAGGCACTGGTTAAAGAAGCACTGCAGGATCATCTAGACAAGACTTCAGTTACAGCTCAGACACAGCATGGTTTTGTTAAGGGGAAATCTTGCCTGACCAATTTGATTGGATACTATGATGCAGTCACAAAAGAACTGGATGCAGGGAATAACTTTGATATTATATACTTGGATCTTAGAAAGGCTTTTGATACTGTTGCACAGGGAAGACTGCTGCACAAACTGGAGCAGTGTGGCATTAAAGGCAAATTGCTGCTAGGGATAAAGCGGTGGTTGAGGGGGAGAAGACAGAGAGTGGTAATCAATGGACACTGCTCATCGTGGACTAATGTTATTAGTGGAGTACCTCAGGGTTCAGTATTGGGTCCATTATTGTTTTCTGTATTTATAAATGATATTGATGATGGTATATCAAGCTTAATGTCCAAGTTTGCAGACGATACGAAGGTTGGCAGGGTTGTCAAGGACACTACTGACACTATGCTACTGCAACAGGATCTGGAAAGGTTGAGCAGATGGGCTGAGAGGTGGCAAATGAAGTTTAACATTGACAAATGTAAAGTACTGTATATGGGAAACAGCAACCCCAGAGCAACGTATCAACTCTGTGGTACTACACTGACAGTGGTAGAGAATGAAAGGGACCTGGGTGTGGTTGTGCAGGCAGATATGAAGTTTTCTGAGCAGTGCAGACGGGCTGCAAGAGTAGCTCATGGTGTATTGTCGATGATATATAAAACTTTTTCTAGCAGGGATAAGGAGGTGATTATTCCCTTGTATAAGGCAATGGTCAGACCACACCTAGAGTACTGTATACAGGTCTGGAGGCCTCATTTCAAGAGGGATGTAGAGATGCTGGAACGAGTACAGAGAAGGGCAACAAGATTAGTGAATGGAACAATGGGGTGCTCTTACGTAGAAAGGCTTAAGTTTTGCAAATTACAGTGTCTGGGGACTAGGCACCAGCGAGGTGATCTGATAGAGGTGTATAAAGCCTTGAATGGTTTGAGCATGCTCAATGCTGATGGGATTCTTCCTCTTCTCAGAATAATCACCTGAGAGGGTATAAATTCAAATTGAGAAAAGACAGATGTAGGATAGACGTGAGGAAATTTGCCTTTAGCGAGCGGGTGGTTGCTTGGTGGAATAGACTTCCATCCCTTGTCGTGGAAGTGGATAGCGTAATAAGTTTAAGGCTCAGCTGGACAGGTATTTCGAATGAACAGAGGGGTGAAGTGGAAGTGGTTATTTTTTATTTATTATTATTATTTATTTATTTATTTTTTTTTTTGGCTGATGCTGCATAAGCATGCTTTCTTGCATCAAATGCCTCTACTAATGCTAATGCTAATGTAAACCTTGACATTGGATGTATCACAACCGAGTTTCCATCTCAAAAGGAAATAGAAAAGTATGTTGCGAATGGTCACATCCTTCTGCCTAAAACATTCCCAAAAGATGCCTAAAACATTCCCAAAAGATACCTGCAATCAAGGTTTCCCATAAAGCATACTGAAATTTCAAAGCACCAATGGAGATCTATATGTAAGAGACTGGCTTGTCTGGAGTCAACAGAAACAAGCATTATATTACTTTCCATATTGATTATTTTGGCACAAGACAATCAATAGTCTCAAGAAGAGCACTTCTGCATTTAAATCTGCACTGGTATCTGCTGAAAGCTGGGATTTTAATGGAAAGTGATGGAAACGTTCCTACAGGATCCCAAAACATGAAAAAGGCAATAGTCACAGAGAATGTTACCTAGCTTGGCGAGAACTAGAAAGGCACCTGCTGTCTGGGACAGGAGTTGACACCATCGTAAAATGTCAATCAAAACTGAAGCTGTAAAATGGTACAATCTTTTAAAACGCATAATCGATGTTGTACTCTTCTCGGGAGAACGTGGTCTGGCATTTACTGGTTCATCCCATCAAATTGGTGATTCAAACAAGGACACTTTTTGCTACTCATTGAAGTGCTCTCCATGTGGGACCCCATCCAACAGGAACATATGCTAAGTGGAGAGGAGTCACTTGAGCGGCTTAAAGTTTATTATCTGTCCCCTGAAAATTATTATAGAAGGTTGAATGTGAAAGTGTCTGCAATTCTGCCCAGACAGGATAGGAGAGAGTATATGATGAGAGCCTTGTCGATCAATTCGAGCATTCTGCAATAAATTCATTTTGACTCACAAAATGAATTTATTGCAGAATGCTCGAATCTTGTGAAACAACACATTTTGCTGGAGAGGCAATCTGCAAAGTACTTTGTAGAAAGAGTAGATGCCAAACCAAATTCCTCCCATATAGAACAAACAACATTTACTTTGATATATGTACTTTTAAAAGAAATGGAGTATGAGATTCAAGAAAGATTTCTGAAGTTTGCAGACTATAGCAACAAAATAGAGGACGAAATTGCTCAGTTGATACCTGATACATTGAAAGAACATGTTATTCTTCTCAGTGATTGTAGAGCTCAAGCCTACGATAATACCGGGGCAAAAGTTGATGACATTGTAGAGCAGATATTATCTTTTAAGTGCACAAAAGGTGATGTTGTACACATTGGAACCAATGACATTAAGAATAAGAGATCTGCAGATTTACTCAACAAGTACAGGTCAATGTCGAAAAAAAGTCGTGAGTTAAGGTTGAATGTGAAAGTGTCTGCAATTCTGCCCAGACACGATAGAAGAGAGTATATGATGAGAGCCTTGTCGATCAATTTGGCCCTGGAGAGATTGTGCAAGGCTCAATTTTTTTCGCCCTGGTCTGTGCGTGTTAACAGCTTCCACAGGGATGGGGTACACTTAAATAGAAAGGGTGCAAGAATATTTGCTGATGTTATCGAGGCAGTGTGAGGTGGGTTGGAAAACTGCTAACTTGGGAGGATACACAGACTAAAAGGTTAACAATGGGCAGAGGCAGAGGCAAAAGTGATTCTTGAACTGTTTCTATTAGAATGAGCAGCAGCCTGGAAAGCAAGGTAATGAAGATTTTCAGGACTGCTGGGAGTCATAGTGGAACAAGTAAATACATGGGCTGTGTTAGGGTAACTAAGAGTAGAAACAGTTGCATGTATACTTCCATGTACACCTATGCTAGGAGTATAGTTAATAAATTTGATGAGCTTGAAGTGCTAGTCAAGAGATCAAAGGCAGATATTGTTGGGATATCAGAGATATGGTGTCACACAGATATAAGCAGTGCAGAATTGGAATATGGGATAGTACAGTGTATACAGGAAGGGAACAGGGGTTATGCTATTAGTAAAGAAACACAAAATCTAAGGAAGTGCATCCAATTGATGTTGGTGGAAGTGATGAGTCTCTTTGGTGTGAAATAAGCACTGGCAAAGGAAAAATGAGAGTAGGTGTGTGTGTTATAGGCCTAATAAATCTGAAGAGTATAATGAGCAATTGTGCAGAGAAATAGAGTGGGCCAGTAAATCAGAATGTCTTATAATAGGGGAAATTAACTTTCCAGATATTGAATGGAACAAGTCGGTTGGTTACTCGCACACTAGCAAGACTTTTTTTGAATTTATTAGATAACTGCTTTCTACAGCAACATGTTCGAGAGGCAACCACAGTGAATAATACTCTTGATCTGATTATCAACAGTATTTATTCATGCATTAAGAATTTGCAGATAAAGGAACCACTGGGTGACAGTGATCACAATGTACTGATGTGGGAATTACTTAAAGATGTAACTACCATCAAGGCTAAAGGGAAGGGCTATTGCTTTCCTAAATGTGATTACAGCAATCCCAGACAGTTTTTATATTCTGTACAGTGGGATCAACTGATGATGTTACCACCGTTGAATTCTAAATGGGAAGCCTTCACCGACTTAATTTTGGAGGCTACTAAGTTTTTCATTCCAACTAAGAAATACTTCAAGGTGTAGGCCAAATGGATATCAGATGAATTAATGAGGCTCGTTGCAGAGAAGAAGAATGCATGGGATGCAAATAAAGTATCACGTAAAACAGAAGCCTATGACAGGTATAAACTAGTCTGTAATCAAGCCACAAAGGAGTTTAGGCAGGCGAAGGCAGATTACGAGAAATCTTTGGCAAAGGATGCAAAGAAAACAAGCAAAGAGTTCTTTACTTATCTAAACTCTAGAAGGAAAGGAATGAACCAGAATTGACCACTTAACATACATGGATTGACTATTGATGATCATGCTCAGGTAGCTGACAAACTGAATGAGTATTTTCCATCTACATTCACATATGAGGAGTCATTCAATGAGGGAAGTGCCAGAAGTTTACCAAACGCTAACAGGGAGCTAAGTGATTTTGTAATAATTGAGAGCAAAGTGGAGGAGAAATGATTGAAGCTAAACATAAGGAAGGCACCTGTGGTGGACAGGATCTATCCAGTTATATTAAAGGAGGTAGCAAAGGAAGTAAGCAAACCCTTAGCCATAATTATAAGAGCTTCCTTGGATTCAGGGGGGGGTTCCCCATGGACTGGAGGTGTGCAAATGTATCACCAATTCACACAGGTTGGTTTGTTTGGATTTTTTTGGCGCATTAGCTACTAAGGCTATAATGCGCCAAGACAATATTTAAAAATGTAATCTCTCGGTGACCTAATTAATTAGGCCACCATGTCCAGATATATAATAACAAATATATAAAAAAAGTAAATCAATAAAGAGATAACAATAACATAAATTTTAAATACAATTAAAAACTTTTATTGATTTAAAATAGCTAAAAACAGCAGACACGTTGTCATTGTCGGATAAAATCTGACTGAGTGTATACGGCTCAGTCAGATGATTAAAAGCGGTAAAACAGGTGCTGCTAAAATCTGGACAGTCAATTAAAAGGTGTCTGATCGTTAAAATTGTGCCACAGGACACACACATAGGAGGGTCTTCAGCCCTCAGCAAAAACGAATGAGTTAAATGACTGTGTCCTATGCGGGTCTGGGCAAGAACAACTTCCTTCTTATGATTCCTGCACAGACTAGACTGCCACGGTTCAATTACAGGCTTTATACGATATAGTTTATTCCCGGTCTGTCTATTCCACAAATCCTGCCATTGGGAGTGTATCTTCTGCTGTACAGTCGGTCCTCGTATAACACGTGTTTACATTACACGAATTCGATCATACACGATTTATAAATAGGGGAACGTTATCTTATATAACACGAACCGAATTCGCTAATGCACGATTCGCCTTTGTGTTTACAAGAAATGGCAGTCGAACGCAGAATCACCCCAACAGAACGCAACACGATAGGAATGAAGAAGATTCTGAAAATGTATTTATGTGTTTTATATGAGTGAAGGGGAAACACATTTCACCATAATAACGTAAAAACCAACACAATTCCAGCTATCGGTATAATCGCAAATGCAATTAGATGGAGTTTACTACCAGTTTATAACAGATTCCACTAGCAGAAACAAAACTGGAAATTGTTTTTGTTTTATGGTAGTAACCCCCAGAAACGTGCTTTAGTAAAATGTGGGGTGTTAATAGGGTATCTCGGCCTTTACGGTGTTGTTTATTCAGTTGCTACCCGCGCGCAGCTTTGTTTATGTGTATCAAGCGTGCCTCCTCATTTTGTAATTGTGCTTTATTCCCTAAAAATTAGTAAAATACTTAAAAGGTGTGAAAAGGAAGCGTCCTGGTGAAGACACTGCAGATTCAGAGAAACAAAAAAAAAAAAAAAAGCAATTATCGATAAACAAAGGCGGACTGGGTCAAAAATTCTTACCCGGGAAAATTTATAGTGGCCTCATACTACGGTTTATGGCCAAAAATCACACCGGCCTCCGGCCCACCGGGATTTCCCGGGTAAGGCTTATGGCCAGTCCGCCTCTGTCAATAGAGAAAAAAACATGAAATTGTGAAACGCTTTGAGCGAAGTGAAAGACCCCGTGATATTGCACGTGCTGCAGACCTAAATGAGGCAACGCCGAGAATTACAAAGAATGCAGAGAAAATAAAAGCAATTTTCATAGAGAGAACAACTCAAAGTGTAATTAAAATCCATTAGATTAAGACACAAGAATTGGAAGGGATGGAACGGCTGTCATCTGTTTGGATAGAAAATCAAACAAAAAACAAGTTTGCTTACGATAGAAGCAAAAGCATTAGCAATATTTTATTTCGTAATAAAATACGTAAACATTTTATTACGACTTACGTATTATAATTTATACTTAGGTATTATAAAATACGTAAATATTTTATTACGGCTATTTTATTTAAAATAATTTTTTTACGAATAAAATACGTATTTCATTCGTAAAAAATACTTTTTTAGTATTAAAAAATACTGAAAATACTTTATAATATAATAAAAAATATTTATTTTTTATTATATTATAATAAAAATATATTATATTTTTTATTACGTATTTTAATCGTTATAAAATACGTAAGTATTTTATAACGATTAAAATTACCCGATTATTTATTGTTTGGTAATGTTTTGGTTCCAAATGTGTGTTCTATCTTGGGTGGTCGGCACCTAACCCCACTTTTTCCCATAGGGCCTGTTGTTTATATTGCACGATTTTGCATTGCACGAGAGTTTCTAGGAACACAACTATCGTGCTATACGAGGACAGACTGTATTTTTGGCCTGTAGTCTGTATAGGGGACTGACAGGCAGCGGTTATTATTGGGGATTGCTGATTTGGCTGCGGTGTCAGCCAAATCATTTCCCCTAATCCCAATGTGGCTGGGAATCCAGCAGAAGCGGATATCATATTCACGTTCTCGGAAGTGAATCTTCTGCTGAATGCTGGACAGAACGGGATGAGGATTATATCTCATAGATATTAAAGCCTGTAACACACTGAGAGAGTCAGAATATAAAATGAACCATTGGTATTGGCATTTACTAATGTGATCCAAGGCTAACTCTATAGCATTGCAGCTCTGCAGTAAATATGCTGCATTCAGAGGGAATCTGCTCCGATGTAGTGCTGTCTTTACAGACAGCAGCAGATGCCACATATGATTCCAACTTCGAGCCGTCTGTGTAAACTGGCGCGAAGTCAGAGTATTCAGCTCGGTGTGCTGAATAAAGCTGCAGGTAGACAGACGATGGAGTGTCCGACTTTCCCCAATTTCTAAGTGACAAGTCACATGCCGGGAAATGAGCATGCCAGGGTGGAAGGGGTTGCTTCGGTGTTTGGGCAACCTTGTCTACCTTGATATTAAATCTTTGAGTAGCTCTTGGAGACGAATACCAAAAGGTCGGTTGGCAGTCTTACGGGTGTTGTACAAATTTTCCCATCGTGGCTCAAAAACGGATAGCCACGTAGGATGGTCTGGCAGGGATTTCAGTTTGAAAACGTAGCTTAGAGACAACTGCTTACATCGAAGCAATAACGGCGGTTCGTTTGCTTCGACGTGCAAGCTCTGGACTGGAGATGTTCGATATGTTCCAATAGCGGTACGGAGTGCCAGATGATGGACATGATCCAGCCAACGAAGTACACTGTCTCTGGCCGAATTGTATACCAGGGACCCGTAATCTAGTCTGGATCGCACAAGTGCATGGTAAAGCCGAAGGAGGGTACATCGGTCTGCTCCCCAAGATGTAGAGGAGAGAGAGCGGAGAATATTTAGCCCTCTTGTGCACTTTGTGCGGAGTTGACGAATGTGATCCAGAAAGGTCAACTTTTTGTCAAATACGAGTCCCAAAAATTTTGTATCCGCCGCTACTGGAATAGCATTTTGTCCGAGCCTTAATTCAGGTTCAGGATGAAGATTACGCTTACGACAAAAGTGTACGCAAACGGTCTTCTCCGGCGAGAACCTGAAACCATTTTCAAGTGCCCAGGAGTTGAGGCGATCAATGGCTTTCTGCAGTTGTCTTTCAATAACCCTCATGTTGCATGACTGACAAAATATGCTAAAGTCGTCAACATAGAGGGCACCGTTTACGGTTGGAGGAAGTTGTTCTGTGATGGAATTTACTTTGATGGCGAAAAGCGTGACACTTAAAACTGATCCCTGTTGTACTCCCTCCTCTTGGCTAAAGGAACGAGAGAGTGAGGGAGGATCCCACACGAACTTGGAAAGATCGATTGGCTAAAAAGTTTTTAATAAAAATGGGGAGTCGTCCCCTAAGACCAAGGCTATGCAGATCTTTTAAGATGTCAAATCTCCAAGTTGTGTCATACGCTTTCTCCATGTCAAAGAACACTGACACCAAGTGTTCGCGTTTTAGGAAAGCATCCCGGATGGATGTTTCTAATCTAATAAGATGGTCCAAAGTGGACCGGTTCCTTCAGAATCCGCACTGGATGTTGGAGAGAAGGTCATTTGATTCTAGATACCATATTAAACGAGAATTAACCATTCTCTCCAGGATTTTGCACAGACAGCTAGTCAGAGCAATAGGACGATAATTGGTGGTGACTTTTGGATCCTTTCCTGGCTTAGGAAAGGCAAGAACGATTGCCTTGCGCCAGGAGTCCGGAAACTGCCCTTCAATAAAGATTCTGTTATATAGAAGGAGCAGATAATCCATAGATTTTGGTGAAAGATGTTTAATCATTTCATAATGGATGCCATCTGGTCCAACAGCACTTGCTTTGGAAAGAGTGAGGGCTCTTTTCAGTTCCTCTATAGTCAATGCCCCGTTGTAGGGATAGAGGCTCTTGGACTTGAAATTAAGTGCCTGTTTTTCGATTTTATGGTTTAGGACCAGGAACTCTGGGGAATACGAAGATGTTGCAGAGATGTTAGAGAATGTTTCCCCAAGAGCATTGGCTATTGCAGTTGGATCTGCAATAGCGCATCCATTATAATCTAGGATTGAAGAAGGGTGGGATGCATATTTTCCCTTCATTTTCCTGATTTTATCCCAGACTACCTTAGAATTGGTAGCCTGGTTAATAGATGATGTAAAACGGATCCATGATTCCTTTTGACTCTGATGGCGAATGTAGCGTGCTTTGGCTCGTGCATGCTTGAAGGCTATTAGATTAACAGTGGTAGGATATCGGCGGAATATCTCCTATGCTTTGTTTTGAGCCTTTTTTGCTGCTGTGCATTGTGAATTCCACCAAGGTTTGGGAAATGGTGGAAACCGGGCAGATGTTTTTGGGACAGCATTCGCAGCTGCTTGGACAGTGATTTCTGTGATGTACGTTACTGCATCATTGATAGGCTCCTGACTGACTGTACTGAGGTCAAAATTTGCCTGATGTTGGAAGGCATTCCAGTCAGCCTGATCAAACTTCCACCGTGGTAACCTAAAAGGAAGACACGGTCTCCCACTGTGTAACAAGGTTATCACAGGGAAGTGATCACTTCCGTATGGATTCTCCTCCACTTCCCAAGTGAGTGAAGGGAGTAGAGAAGGGGAGCAGATAGAGAGATCAATGGCAGAAAAAGTACGGGTAGGCATTTGGAAGAAGGTGTTTGTTCCAGTATTTAGAATGGAAATGTCATTTTCATTGAGCATACGCTCTATGACCCGTCCCCTTCCATTGATGTTAGCACTACCTCACAGGGTGTTATGTCCATTAAAATCCCCGAGAAGTAAGAAAGGGGGAGGCAACTGCGTTACAAGATCATCAAGGTCTTCCTGGGAGATGTCAGTCCCAGGTGGCAAATAAATAGAGCAGACCGTTAATAAAAATCCCACTGTAAGGCGAATTGCAACAGCCTCTATGCTGGTTGTAATTAGCAAGGGCTGAACTGGGGTCTGATTACTCACAAGGATAGCCACTCCTCCATGAGCAGAACCATCCGCAATTCTATCCTTACGAAAGATTGTGATGTTATAAATGGTGGGATCATCATTTGCTTTCAGATAAGTCTCCTGCAAGCAAAAGCAAACTGGCTCGTGCTTTTGCAGGAGAGCCGTGATGTCGTCAGTATTTCGCTGGAATCCACGACAATTCCATTGTAGGAATTTAGCCATTATTTTGGCTTGGTGGGTCCATCAGGTGGCTTCCGAGGTGCTGAGGGCTTACTTTTATTAGTCTTGGCTTTATCTTTTTTGGGGAAGAATGGACGTTGTCCCGTGTCCATTTCTTCCTCCGCAAAGAGTTCCAAGACTGATTCATCCGGTACCTCCTTGTGCTCGACATCCATTGTTTCTGTTTTATCTGTTAGCTCTTTACCACTTGGTTTTGGTAGTGGTGGAGCACTCGGAGGTACGGATATAGGAGTGGCAGCTGACTGCGTTTTTTTGGTGGGCTTTTGTGAACTCAATAAATAGCGTGCAATCGAAGTGAATGACTCTTTTGGTGGTACAGTCATCTCTGTTTGTGTACCGATAGTGCACTTCGCAGAAACCTTCTGGACATATGAAGGTTTCCCGCTATTTATTGGTTGCATGCTTCTTCTGGCCTCTGGGTAGGAGATATTCAGCTCTGTTTTTAGATCTCTTTTTCATCCTTCCACCGCTGGCATGCTCTGGAGTAGGCAGGGTGCTCTCCTTGGCAATTTATGCAGATCGGTTTGGAAGCTGAACATTCCTTGCTCTCGTGATCTTTCAAACCACATCGAGCACAGGCAGGGTTACCACGACAAGCCGTTTGTGAATGGCCGTATTTTTGGCATTTAAAACACCTCAGTGGGTTTGGGATGTAAAGCCTCACTGGGCAGTTTAAATAGCCTGCCTTGATGGAACTTGGAGGCCGTGGGGTGTTAAATGTTATGATGAGAACTCGGGTAGGGACGAGATTCCCATCCTTTCGCATTGATATTCTCTTGACAGCCGTCACTCCTTGGTCTTTTAGTTCAGAGCAGATCTCTTCCTCAGAGACATGAAGAAGATCCCACTCTGAAATGACTCCTCGTGAAGAGTTCAAAGTTCTGTGGGGTGTTACAATGATCGGTATTCCCTCTATGGATGTAGCATTCAGGATTCTTTCTGCTTGCTTTGTACTTGAAGCTTCAATTAAGAGATCGCCAGAACGCAGCCGTTTTACAGATTTTGGTGATCCTGCCAGCCCTTCTAATCCTTTCTGGATAAAGAAGGGTGACATCTTCCCAATTGACTGCTCTCCGGTAGAATAGAGAATGAGGAAAAGCGGTGTTATAGATGGTGTTTTATCCTCAGTTCTGGCTCTTTTTGCAGAATTGCTCTCACTCTCATCTGATCGATTAGGTAGGGGCCTTGTTGGGGCCCCAGAAGAAGGATTTAAATTACTCATGAGAGTAAAGAAAAAATGTCTGATGCCTAAGTACCTCATCCACCACGGAGCCCTACGAGGGGACACCCACTCGTGAACTAGCAGGTACTGCGTACACGAATGGGACGCCGAGTTCGCTTAGAACACCATACCCACGTTACCAATAAGCCTTTATCCCGTCCCAGGACCAAAGGGAGGGAGACTTATTGGAACGCAGTTGACCCTAGCAATATAAAACCACCTGCCGATTGATCCCAGTCGAGCCGGTCCGGGACCGCCCGTCTTGTCGAAGCAGGGGCCAAAGTGGTGTATTAAGGCTGGGCCCCTCAACCACCAGGATCCCCCTTTCCGCTTCCACGGGTCGCGGCGCACGGCTGCACATGCCGGATTCCAATGGTGTAACCCTGGAACCAAGGTATGGGAGTTGGATCCCAGTGATGCTAATCTGGAAAACCAGCAGCATCACTGGGAGGTCCCCTCACCACGTACAGGTGCCCACGTCGAGGGGCCAATTCACACAGAGGGTTCAAAAGTTGACAAAAGTAACTACAGACCTGTTAGTTTAACATGTGTTCCAGAGAAAATAATGGAATCACTGGTTAAAGAAGCATTGCAGGATCATCTAGACAAGACTGCAGTAATAGTTAGGACAGAGCATGGGTTTGTTAAAGGGAGGTCTTGTCTGACCAATTTGATTGGATACTATCATGTGGTCACAAAGGAACTGAATGCCAAAAATAATTTTGATATCATACTTGGATTTCAGGAAAGCTTTTGATACTGTTGCATATGGAAGATTGCTGTACAAATTGTTGAGGTATGGCATTAAGGGTAAGTTGCTACAATAGATAAAGGGATGGTTGAGTGGGAGACAACAGAGAGTGGTAATAAATGGACACTGCTCTTCGTGGACAAATGTTGTTAGTGGAGTTTCCCAGGGTTCAGGGTTGGGCCCATTGTTGTTTTTTTATATATTTATCAATGATATTGATAAAGGTATATCGGGTTTAATGTCCAAGTTTGCAGATAATAAAAAGGTTGGCAGGGTTAGTAAAGACAGTATGCTACTCCAACTGGATCTAGATAATTTGGGAAAATGGGCTGAGAAGTGGCAACTGAAGGTAACATTGACAAATGCAAAGTACTGCATATGGGTAGCGATAACCAAAGAGAAACATACCAACTCTGTGGGACTAAACTCAGGGAGGAGGAAAGCAAAAAATAAATGGGGGTAATTGTGCAGTCAAATATGAAGTTCGCTGAACAGTGCAGAAGGGCAGCCAGGGCAGGTCATGGAGTCTTGTCAATGATATATAGGAATTTTGCTAGCATGGAGGTGATTATGCCGTTATACAAAGCAATGGTCAGGCCACACCTAGAGTACTGTGTTCAGGTCTGGAGGCCTCATATTAAAAAGGATTTAGAGTTGCAAGAATGAGTACAAAGAAGGGCAACAAGATTGGTGAGGGGAACAAAGGGGTGCTCTTACCAAGAAAGGCGTAAGTTCTGCAAATTGCAGCAACTGGAGAGCAGGCACCTGCGAGGTGATCTGATTGAGGTGTATAAGGCTTTGAATGGGTTGAGCAAGCAGAATGCTGATTGGATTCTTCATCTTCCTGAGACTAAGAACACGAGGGGGCACAGTTTAAAATTGAGGAAAGATAGCTGTAGAATAGATGTGCAGAAATTTGCCTTTAGCCAGCAGGCAGTTGATTGGTGGAACAGGCTGCCATCTTTTGTTGTGGAAGCTAATAGCCTAAATAAATTTAAAGCTGAGCTGGACAGGATTTTGAACGAATGGAGGAGTGAAATAGGAGTTGTTGTTTTTTTTTTTTTTTTTTTGGCTGATGCTGCATAAGCTTGCTTTCTTCCATCATATGGCTCGACTAATGCTAATACTAATCATGGGGCAAATATGGCTGGAAAATACAACGGCACACAAGCAAAAATACAAGAACAATGCTCACCAGTAATTTTTTCACATTATGGTTGTCACACTCAATTAATGTGAAAATGATGGTGTTGAATGCATATCTGAAGCAGTAACCTTTTTCGGAACAATTCAAACTGTGTACCACCTGTTCAGTTCCAGTCCTAAACGGTGGGAATTACTACAAAACAGCATTTGTTGTCCCTTCATTGTATGTCTGAAACAAGATGGTCAGATAAAGTTGGATGTGTAAAGCCTTTTGCAGCTCAATTGCCTGGCATTAAATTATTATTATTATTATTATTATTATTATTATTAGGAAGACTGCTGCACTGTTAAGGAAGACTGCTGCACAAATTGGAGCAGTGTGGCATTAGAGGCAAATTGCTGCTATGGATAAAGGGATGGTTGAGGGGAAGAAGGCAGAGCGTGGTAGTCAATGGACACTGCTCATCGTGAACTAATGTTATTAATAGAGTCCCTCAGGGTTCAGTGTTGGGTCCATATTATTTTCTGTATTTATAAATGATACTGATGATGGTATATCAAACTTAATGTCCAAGTTTGCAGATGATACAAAGGTTGGCAGTATTGTTAATGACACTACTGACAGTATTCTGCTGCAACAGGATCTGGAAAGGTTGAGCAGATGGGCTGAGAAGTGGCAAATGAAGTTTAACATTGGCAAATGTAAAGTACTACATATGGCAAACAGTAACCCCAGAGTAACGTATCAACTCTCTGGTACTACACTGAACGTGGTAGAGAATGAAAAGGACCTGAGGGTAATTGTGCAGGCAGATATGAAGTTTTCTGACAGTGCAGACGGTCTGCTCGTGGTGTCTTGTCAATGATATACAGGAAATTTTCTAGTAGGGATAAGGAGGTGATTATTCCCTTGTATAAGGCAATGGTCCCTTGTATAAAGCAATGGAAAATAAGATGCAGGATATTTCAGAGACTGCTGAGAGTCATTGGGGGTACAAGTAAACACATGGGTTGTGTAAGGGTAGCTAAGAAAAAGAACAGGTGCATGTATACTTGCATGTACACTAATGCTAGGAGTTTGGTAAATAAATTTGATGAATTTGAGGTATTGCTCAAAGCATCAAAGGCGGATATTGTTGGGATATCAGAACGTGGTGTCACACAGATATAAATAATGCAGAACTAGAATTTGGGGAGTACAACATCTACAGAAAGGATAGATAGGATAGGAAGGGAGGAGGGGTTATGATATTAGTTAAGAAACACATAAAATCCAAGGAAGTGAAGCCAGTCGACATCGCTGGACAGTGCAGTGTCGAGTCAGTTTGGTGTGACATAAGCATTGGGAGATCAAAATTGAGAGTAGGAGTGCGCTATAGGCCTAATGACTCTGATGAGTATAATAAGAAACTGTACAGGCAAATAGAGTGGGCCAGTAAATCAGAGAGTCTTATAATGGGGGATTTTAATTTCCCAGATATTGACTGGAATTTGTGGGTTGGTCACTCACACACTAGCAAGGCTTTTGTGTATTTATTGGATGATTATTTTCTAAATCAGCATGTTTGGGAAGCAACTAGAGGGAGCAATACTCTTGATTTGATTATCAGTAGTGATTCTTCATGCATTAAGAATCTGCAGATACAGGAATCACTAGGTGGCAGTGATCACAGTGTGCTGAAGTGGGATTTACTCAAGGAGGTAAATACCATCAGGGGTAAAGGGAAGGGTTATTGCTTTCGTAAAGGCGACTACGATGGTCTGAGACAGTATTTAAATTCTATACAGTGGGACCAACTGATAATGTTACCAACAGCAAACTCAAAATGGGACGCATTCAAAGAACTTATCTTGGAAGCTACTAGGCTTTACATACCAACTAAGAAATATTGTTCAAGGGTTAGGATGTCAGACGAACTGATGAGACATATGGCAGAGAAGAAAAATGCATGGGATACATATAAATTAACACGTGACACAGAAGCCTATGATAGATATAAGGTGATCTGTAACCAAGTTACAAAGGAGGTTAGGCAGGCGAAGGCAGATTACGAGAAATCTTTGGCAAGGGATGCAAAGAAAAACAGCAAAGAATTCTTTACATATGTAAACTCTAGAAGGAAGGGGATGAATCAGATTGGTCCACTTGATATCAATGGTTCAACTGTTCCTGATCCTGCTCAGGTAGCTAACAAACTAAATCAATATTTTGCATCTACATTCACACATGAGGAGTTATTCAGGAAGGGGAATGCCATAGATGAAGTAAACACTGGCAGTGAGCTAGATGATCTTGTAATAATTGAGAGTAAAGTGGAGGAGAAATTGTTGAATTTAAATACAAGAAAGACACCTGGGGTGGATGGGATCTATCCAGTTATATTAAAGGAGGCAGCAAAGGAAGTAAGCAATCCGTTAGCCATAATTATGAGAGCTTCCTTGGACTGAAGGGAGGTACCCACAGACTGGAGATGTGCAAATGTAACCCCAATTCACAATGGAGGATCAAAGGCTGACACAAGTAATTATAGACCTGTGAGTTTAACGTCTGTTCCAGGAAAATTAATGGAAGCACTGGTTAAAGAAGCACTGCAGGATCATCTTGACAAGAATTCAGTTATAGCTCAGACACAGCATGATTTTGTTAACGGAAGGTCTTTCCTGACCAATTTGATAGGATACTATGATGTAGTCACAAAAGAATTGGATGCAGGGAATAACTTTGATATTATATATTTGGATCTTAGAAAGGCTTTTGATACTGTTGCACATGGAAGACTGCTGCACAAATTGGAGCAGTGTGGCATTGGTGGCAAATTGTTGCTATGGATAAAGAGATGGTTGAGTGGCAGAAGACAGAGAGTGGTAATTAATGGACACTGCTCGTCGTGGACTAATGTTATTAGTAGAGTCTCTCAGGGTTCAGTGTTGGGTCCATTGTTGTTTTCTGTATTTATAAATAATATTGATGATGGTATATCAAGCTTAATGTCCAAGTTTGCAGATGATACAAATGTTGGCAGGGTTGTTAAGGACGCTACTGACGCTATGCTGCTGCAACAGGATCTGGAAAGGTTGAGCAGATGGGCTGAGAGGTGGCAAATGAAGTTTAACATTGACAAATGTAAAGTACTACATATGGGAAACAGCAACCCCAGAGCAACATATCAACTCTGTGGTACTACACTGACAGTGGTAGAGAATGAAAAGGACCTGGGGGTAATTATGCAGGCAGATATGAAGTTCTCTGAGCAGTGCAGACGGGCTGCAAGAGTAGCTCATGATGTCTTATCAATGATATACAGGAATTTTTCTAGCAGGGATAAGGAGGTGATTATTCCCTTGTATAAGGCAATGGTCAGGCCGCACCTTGAGTACTGTATACAGATTTGGAGGGCTCATTTCAAGAAGGATGTAGAGCTGCTGGAATGAGTACAGAGAAGAGCAACAAGGTTAGTGAATGGAACGAATGGTTGCTCTTACGAAGAAAGGCTTAAGTTTGGCAAATTACAGTGTCTGGAGACTAGGCACCAGCGAGGTGATCTGATAGAGATGTACAAAGCCTTGAATGGTTTGAGAATGCTCAATGCTGATGGGATATTACCTCTTGCTCAGAATAATCACCTGAGAGGGCATAAATTCAAATTGAGGAAAGACAGATGTAGGATAGATGTGCGGAAATTTGCCTTTAGCCAGCGGGTAGTTGGTTGGTGGAACAGACTTCCATCCCTTGTTGTGGAAGTTGATAGCCTAAATAAATTTAATGCTCAGCTGGACAGGTATTTCGAATGAACGGAGAGGTGAAGTGGAAGGGTTTTTTTTTTTTTTTGGCTGATGCTGCATGCTCAATGCTGATGGGATTCTTCCTCTTGCTCAGAATTCAAATTGAGGAAAGACAGATGTAGGATAGATGTGCAGAAATTTGCCATTAGCTATCGGGTAGTTGGTTGGCAGAACAGACTTCCATCCCTTATTGTGGAAGTTGATAGCCTAAATAAATTTAAGGCTCAGCTGGACAGGTATTTCAAATGAATGGAGGGGTGAGATTGGAGTGGTTTTTTTTTTTATTTTGGCCTATGCCGCAAAAGCTTGCTTTCTTGCATCATATGTCTCTACTAATACTAATGCTAATGCTAATGCTTAATTAGCTACATGGTACAAGGAAGCATGAGACTTTGCTGCACCAGCCAAAAAAAAAAAAAAAAAAAAAAAAAAAAAGTTCCCGAGTTACTCTGAGAGAGAGAGAGAGAGAGAGAGAGAGAGAGACAGAAGCAAAAGGGAATCACCAAGGAAGAGAAGAATGATGATATCCAGTTGCCAAGCCCATACTCACCAGATGTGAGACCCTGGGGTAAATTAGTACTAGAAAACCTCCTAGAACTAAATTTGAAGGCCAAAACAAGAAATGAAGTCCATGGAGTTTTATTATATGTGACATCTTTTGCCTGTGTGTTAATGTCAGCTGTACAGTACAAAATATTAGATATTTTGTACAAATTTCCATTATAAATATGACCTTTTAGAGAGATAAATAGCTTAGTAACATAGGGAAATTTTCAACTTTCAAGGACTTGGGACGAAAAAAACCAAAAAAAAAAAAAAAAAACAATGTGTTATTTGGTTCGCATTACCATATTTTCACAATATTTATTCCTACAGATGCAAAATATATTTTCATATTTTGTTCCGTTTGCATCGGCCAGCAAAAACTTACATAAATTCGAATTTGAGTAAGTCGAGTATTATGTAACGTTGGGGAGTTCCTGTATATTTCCTGCAACCAAAATCATGCTTTTGCAGGAGGGCTTTGATGTCATCATTGTTTCACCAGAATCCACAACAATTCCATTGTAGGAATCAATTTGGCAGCTTCCAAGATGCTGAGGGCTTAATATGTACAGGGAAATGATGGCAAAAAGGCATGAGTTAGGATTGAATTTGAAAGAGTCTGCCATTCTGTCCATGACAGGTGGGAGTACATGCTGAGAGCATTGTCAATCAATTCTGCCCTGGAGAGAATGTGCAAGGCTCGTGGAATAGAATTTTTCTCAGCGTGGTCTATGCTTTTTACAGGAGAGACTGTTTTACAGGGATGGAACCACTTTAATAGAAAGAGTGCAAGAATATTTGCTGATGCTATCAAGGCAGTAATAGGTGGGTCGAAAAACTACCATGGAGGGATACACAGAATAATAGTTTAACTAGAGCCACAGGCAGAGGTGAAAGTGATTCTTGCATTACTATTATTGGTACATGCAGCAACCTTGAATGCAAGATGGCTGGGATTTTAGGCACTGCTGTGGGTCATCATCAAACAAATGAATACCGGATCTTGCCAGTCACCTGAAATCATGCAGCCTGCAGTGGCAAAAGAAATACCGTATCCACCTAGCCCGCAGTGGTCCTAAAAAAAAGAAGAATTCAAGTTTGTAATTCTATCTCAGGCGTGATGTAGAACTGCAGTATTTTAATAAATTGTAACGATTTGGATGGTGTTACAAGCCCATCCATATTTGTTTATTAGTCAAAAAAATAAATATCTAAAACAGAAATAAAAAAGAAGCATTTAGATTTTTGAATTTAGAAGATTTGGGGAACAGTGTTGCTTTTATACATTTTCTGTCTGTGCTACAGTGGCTGACAGCATCATGGCTGATGTTGCATCAGCTATGCTTGGCATGGGAGGAGCTTGTATAGAGGCACAACTGTCATTCTTTCACTTGCCATCTCCTTGTCAACTGTGTTTCAGCCTTCTCTTTAATTTCATCTGTTGTTCTGCTCATCTACTGCTGCTCTTGCTACTTTGTGCCTTAATTTGGATTCCTTGAAATTGGATGAGTTTTGTCTGTCATACAGTGCATGTGTTTCTTATATTTTCCACTTGTGGCGTAATTTATAGTTAAACTGCGAGATGTTACCTTCTTCACTTACAATTATAATAGTTACAGCAATAGTAATGTTTGAATTTCTTTTTTTTTTTCTTCAGCGAATCCAAATGCATTTTGTTGCCATTGGCAACAAAATGCAGGAAGGTTGGTGCTGAGTGCCGAGTATTCCAAGACACTTGGACAGAAAAATACTTTTTTACACAACCCTTTCGCACACCCATATGCCAAATTTGCCATGTAAGTGTTGCTGTGAATAGCGAGTTCAACATCAACATCAAGCGGCACTATGAGACAAACATTCCAAAATTCAGTGAATTTTATGGGCAAGCAAGGAAGGATGAATTTCATAAACTTAAATTGGGCCTAGAAAAACTAAGTTTGGTATTCAAGAAACAAAGTGAAGAATTAAAAATAAATACACATGCCAGCTACACGGTGTCCAAGTTGATAGCAGAAAATGTGAAGCCTTTCGCTGACAGGGATTTTGAGAAAGGGTGTTTGATGACAGTTGTAGACATTCTATATCCCGAGAAAAAGACTTTATTTTCAAATGTCAGTCTCTCTGCAAGAACAGTTACATGACAAATAGAAGAAAGGTCAGCGGATGTGAAAAATTGTTTAAAGGACTACTGCAAAAATTTCCAGTTCTTCTTAATGCCTCTCAATGAGAGTAGTGATACCAAAGACACCGCTCAGCTTGCAGTATTTGTGCGTGGAGCAAGTTCAACTTTCAACATTCTTGAGGAGTTTGTTCAATTGGTACCTATCAAGGGCACTAACATAAGAGCCGACATTCGTGAAGCATTTGTGAAGATGGCTAAATCTATCAAAGCTAGTATGGGTAACAACCGAAGGAGCTCCGGCAGTAGTTGAAGAAAGATGGGAGTTTTGGCTCTGCTTCAAAGACACATGGAAGGCCTCGGAATTAAATACAATGTCTGAAAAATGCACTGGGAAGCATTGTGTGCTAAGTCTTCAAATTTGAAGGCCGTGATGGACATAGTGGTGAGGGGCAGTAAACCTGGTCTTGTCTCAGGGATTTAACCGCCATCAGTTTCAACAACTTTTGTCGGAAGCAGAGAATCAGCACAGGGACCTGGTTTACTTCTGCAACATTTGCTGGCTGAGTCAAGGCGCAATGTTAGGAAGGGAAGAAATAACTACATTCCTTGAAAGTAAATATGTGAATGCCTCAGAATTTTGCGATCCCAAATGGCATTCACGTCTGGCATTTCTGGTGGATTTAACATCCCATTTAAACAACCTGAACTTGTAGCTTCAGGGAGGCACCTCCGTAGCCAGGTGGGAAGGAGCAGCAGTGCATAGCACACGCTTCTTGATTAGACCGGGGTTCGAGCCCGTCACCACCAAATATGGAGGATGCGGAAAGGTCAGGGAATGACCACCGCATATCCCGGAGCAATATGGCCTTAGTTTCTAATGCTCCTAAAAACCAAAAAAAAACAACAAAACAAACAATAGCTTCAGGGAAGAAATTTTCTGATACATGAGATGTGTAGATACATCATCACCTTCGAAACAAAATTATGACTGTGGGAATGCCAGCTTGAGATATCAAACTATGCTCATTTCCCTAAACTCCAGGAGACCAAACAAACAGATGCCAACATATTTGTGACTGTGATATGTGATTTGAAAACCGAGTTTTCTTCCCGTTTTGCTGACATTCGTTTGCAGGCGATTTCAGGCTGTTTGCCATTCCATTTGACATTGAAGTGGATACTGTACCAGAAAATGTCCAAATGAAACTTACTGAGATGCAGTGCCATGATCTATTAAAATACAAATTTCATGCATATCTTTACTAGAGTTCTACATTAATTATCTTCTTGAATCTGCGAAATATACCAACTTGGTAGATCACGCGAAAATAATGGAATCAATATTCAGCAGTACTTATATGTGCAAGCAACTCTTCTCAAAAATGAAATACACAAAGAGCAAGTTAAGAACCAAACTGACTGATGCCAATTTAGATGACATCCTGCATCTGGCCTCATCCAGCTTTTGTTTGTTATTTGTTTGTTATTTGGTTTTTAGGAGCATTAGCAACTAAGGCCATATTGCTCCGGGAGATGCGGTGGTCATTTCCTGACCTTTCCGCATCTTCC
Organism: Mastigoproctus giganteus; assembly: GCF_048544385.1. Taxonomy (NCBI): domain Eukaryota; kingdom Metazoa; phylum Arthropoda; class Arachnida; order Uropygi; family Thelyphonidae; genus Mastigoproctus; species Mastigoproctus giganteus. The sequence continues at coordinate 136,033,652 of NC_143579.1, read as the reverse complement.
GTATTTGGTGGTGACGGGCTCGAACCCCGGTCTAATCAAGAAGCGTGTGCTACGCACCGCTGCTCCTTCCCACCTGGCTACGGAGGCGCCCCTCATCCAGCCTTTCATCTAATGTTGAGAGACTTTTGAACAACACACAGCATCAACTCTCACATTAGCTGCTTGTCCTTAAGACATAATATTACTTAAATAAAATAAACATTATTGATAGTTTATTATGTTTTATTATTATTACCTTCATTTATTAGCTGTAGAGATGCATGTGGCCGGCCGCCTGCTCACAGAGATGGCCTCTGGCCCCTATGCAGAAGAAGGCTGCCAAACCCTGTCATAACCTATATATATACTATCTCTATTCAAATATGTGAAAATTTGGATGTGAAAAACAGAAACTTTTTTGGGTTATTCTATCAATGGCTGTAAATTGTTTTTTAATAAACTTGTTTTTCTTTTAGGAAATGAATTTATTGTCCAGGTCTTTTTGGTATTCTCTGTACGGTAAGTTTTAACAATACATGTGAAGCGTGCACGGACATGCCTAAAACTAACAATACTGCATTAAAACTACATTTAATCTATGAATTTTTCCATACAATTGGTGGGAAAAAAGAAATAATAATTGTTGGATTTCTATTTGTCCAATTTTTATTAATTTTGGCTCGACACATATTTTTAAAAAACCCAAATACAAAATTCCATTAAAATTCGTCCGCTAGGAATCTCTCTGTTACATGTACCATGGTGAAGACAATAGGTATATATTCTGCAGTATTTATTGGGCAGTGTGCCAAGAGAGCCGAAAGGCCATATGAAATTTAATAAGAATTTAACCCCAGGGGCTCACACTGGTGAATATGGGCTTGGCATACCCAGGGTCCTGAGCTGGATATCATCATTCTTCTTCTTCCTTGGTGATTCCCTTCTACTTCTCTCTCTCTCTCTCAGGGTGACTCAGAATTTTTTTTTTTTTGGCTGGTGCGGCATAAGCCTTAGGCTTCCTTGCACCATATGGCCATTACTAATATCGAGCGTTTGGTGACTACAAAATTTCATTTTTGTTTTAATACCACTTTAATTTATTTTATACAAATAACAATGCATATCATGTCATAGAACACTCTCTCTCTCTCTCTCTCTCTCTCTCTCTCTCTCTCTCTCTCTCTCTCTCTCTCTCTCTAGCACTCAAACTCTTGACCATGTCTATACAGCAAGCCACCTACCATGAAGAAAACTTTGACTAAACATTTCTGAAGGGGGCAAAGTTTGCAAAAGTATCTTTCTTGAAGCAATCAGACTCATCTGAAGTCTAACAGAATATCCAAAGTAACTCCACTGACAGAAAAATGTTAGTTTAGCTAATGTTAAAAAAAAAATCTGTACAGGTAAACAATTCTGTGTGTATATTAGTATTAGTAATGGAAATGATACAAGAAAGCAAGCTTGTAAAGCATCAGACAGAAAAAAAAAAAAAAAAAACCTTCCAAAATCACTTGTCCATCCCCTCCAAGTTTTCTAGTTCTTCCTTGAATTCACTGAAACTACCCCAACACGAAACTATTCACTGAAACTACCCCAACACGAAACTATTCACTGAAACTACCACAACAACAGATGAAAGTTTGTTCCAACAATCAACTACCCACTTGCTGAAGACAAACTTCCACAAATCTATCCTGTATTCTTGGCCAATTTGAATTTATGTCCCCTCATCTGTGTAGTCTGAGCAATGGGAACAATACCATCAGTAGTGAGCATGCTCAATCCATTCAAAGCCTTAAACACCTCAATCAGATCACCTCATATGTGCCTAGTCTCCAGATGCTCTATACAATTATCTCCAGGTCTTTTTCATTTTTTGATATGCTGAGTGTTGTACCACCACACAGTTGGTACATTAATCTGGGATTACTGCAAGCCATATGCAGTACCTTGCATTTGTCAATGTTAAAATCTTCAACTGCCATTTCTTCAGCCCATTTCATCTGCATAATTTTTCTGTATTGCATTGCAGTAGCTTGCCTAGATTACTGTCATTAACCAACACCTGACAATCTTCAATAGCATTTGAATATATAATGCATAAGTTATCAGTGAAATTTAATTCTAGTGCACTGTGGAACTTATAAAACACCTTCCTTTTTCTAAAAAATCTATTTTCCTGCTGTTTTTTTTTTTTTTTCAATAAACTCTTGCTTTTTTTAAAAAAATTTGTTTTTCTTCCTGTTTTGGCCCAAAACTCCTGTTTCCTTCTGTTTACAAATATACACTCTCTACCATTTTTAGTCTAAAGTTGGAGGTTATGTGAAAGATATGGGGTGTATGTATAGTATGTAAAAGGGTCAGAGGTTTTCTCAGGAGAAAAAACATGCTTGTCACCACTTCAATCCTCCAATATGCAAAGTGGCAGTATTGCATCAGGTAATGAATCATTCACCACCTGGTATTGTTTAGTGATGGTTGGCCATTCCTCTGTGTGATATGGATGCACTTTGACCCTTGTTTATGTTGGTTCACACCTCCAATTAGTGCTTACCTCCAGTATACTATATGAAGCATTAGCATTAGTAGAGGCATTTGATGCAAGAAAGCAAGCTTATGCAGCATCAGCCAAAAAAAAAACCCCACTTCCACTTCACCCCTCTGTTCGTTCAAAATACCTGTCCAGCTGAGCCTTAAACTTATTTAGGCTATCAACCTCCACTACAAGGGATGGAAGTCTGTTCCACCAACCAACCACCCGCTGGCTAAAGGCAAATTTCCGCACGTCTATCCTACATCTGTCTTTCCTCAATTTGAATTTATGCCCTCTCAGGTGATTTTTCTTAGCTAGAGGAAGAATCCCATCAGCATTGAGCATGCTCAAACCATTCAAGGCTTTATACACCTCTATCAGATCACCTCGCTGGTGCCTAGTCTCCAGACACTGTAATTTGCAAAACTTAAGCCTTTCTTCGTAAGAGCACCCCTTTGTTCCATTCACTAATCTTGTTGCCCTTCTCTGTACTCGTTCCAGCAGCTCTACATCCTTCTTGAAATGCGGCCTCCAGACCTGTATACAGTACTCTAGGTGTGACCTGACCATTGCCTTATACAAGGGAATAATCACCTCCTTATCCCTGCTGGAAAAATTCCTGTATATCATTGACAATACTCCATGAGCTACTCTTGCAGCCCGTCTGCACTGCTTAGAGAACTTCATATCTGCCTGCACAACCACCCCCAAGTCCCTTTCATTCTCTACCACTGTCAGTGTAGTACCACAGAGTTGATACGTTGCTCTGGGGTTGCTGTTTCCCATGTGTAGTACTTTACATTTGTCAATGTTAAACTTCATTTGCCACCTCTCAGCCCATCTGCTCAATCTTTCCAGATCCTGTTGCAGCAGCATAGTGTCAGTAGTGTCCTTGACAACCCTGCCAACCTTCGTATCGTCTGCAAACTTGGACATTAAGCTTGATATAGCATCATCAATATCATTTATAAATACAGAAAACAATAATGGACACAATACTGAACCCTGAGGGACTCCACTAATAACATTAGTCCACGATGAGCAGTTTCCATTGATTACCACTCTCTGTCTTCTCCCCCTCAACCACCCCTTTAACGATAGCAGCAATTTGCCTCCAATGCCACACTGCTCCAATTCGTGCAGCAGTCTTCCATGTGCAACAGTATCAAAAGCCTTTCTCAGATCCAAGTATATAATAACAAAGTTATTCCCTGCATCCAGTTCTTTTGTGACTGCATCATAGTATCCAATCAAATTGGTCAGGCAAGACTTCCCCTTAACAAAACCATGCTGTGTCCAAGCTATAATTGAAGTCTTGTCTAAATGATCCTGCAGTGCTTCTTTAACCAGTGCCTCCATTAATTTTCTGGAACAGAAGTTAAGCTCACAGGTCTATAATTACTTGTGTCAGCCTTTGATCCTCCTTTGTGAATTGGGGTCACATTTGCACATTTCCAGTCTAAGGATACCTCCCCTGAGTCCAAGGAAGCTCTCATAATTATGGCTAAGGGTTTGTTTACTTCCTTTGCTGCCTCCTTTAATATAACTGGATAGATCCCATCCACCCCGGGTGCCTTTCTTGTGTTTATCTTCAACAGTTTCTCCTCCACTTTACTCCCAGTTATTTCAAGGTTCTGTAGCTTACTGCTAGAGTTGAATACACCTCTGGCATTCCCCTCGCTGAATAACTCCTCATGTGTGAATGTCGATGCAAAATATTCATTTAGTTTGTTAGCTACTTGAGCAGGGTCATCAACAGTTGACCCATCAATATCAAGTGGACCAATCTGATTCATCCACTTCCTTCTAGAGTTTACATAAGTAAAGAACTCTTTGCTGTTTTTCTTTGCATCCCTTGCCAAGGATTTCTCATAATCTGCCTTCGCCTGCCTAACCTCCTTTGTAACTTGGTTGCATATCAACTTGTATTTATCATAGCTTCTGTGTCATGTGTTAATTTGTAAGTATCCCATGCATTTTTCTTCTCTGCCATATGCCTCATTAGTTCATCTGACATCCATTTTGGCCTAAACCTTGAACAATATTTCTTAGTTGGTATGTAAAGCCTAGTAGCTTCCAAGATAAGTTCTTTGAATGCTTCCCATTTTGAATTTGCTGTTGGTAACATCATCAGTTGGTCCCACTGTATAGAATTTAAAGACTGTCTCAGTCCATCGTAGTCGCCTTTACGGAAGCAATAACCCTTCCCTTTACCCCTAATGGTAGTTACCTCTTTGAGTAAATCCCACTTCAGCACACTGTGATCACTGCCACCTAGTGGTTCATTTATCTGCAGATTCTTAATGCATGAAGAATCATTGCTGATAATCAAATCAAGAGTACTACTCCCTCTAGTTGCCTCCCGAACATGCTGATGTAGAAAACAATCATCCAATAAATCCACAAAAGCCTTGCTAGTGTGTGAGTGACCAGCCCCCAAATTCCAGTCAATATCTAGGAAATTAAAATCTCCCATTATAAGACTCTCTGATTTACTGGCCCACTCTATTTCCCTGTACAGTTTCTTATTATACTCATCAGAGTCATTAGGCCTATAGCACACTCCTACTCTCAATTTTGATCTCCCAATGCTTATGTCACATCAAACTGACTCAACACTGCACTGTCCAGCGATGTCGACTGGCTTCACTTCCTTGGTTTTTATGTGTTTCTTAACTAATAGCATAACCCCTCCCCCCTTCCTATCCTGTCTATCCTTTCTGTAGACGTTGTACTCCCCAAATTCCAGTTCTGCATCCCTTATATCTGTGTGACACCACGTCTCTGATATCCCAACAATATCTGCCTTTGATGTTTTGAGCAATACCTCAAATTCATCAAATTTATTTACTAAACTCCTAGCATTGGTGTACACGCAAGTATATATGCACCTGTTTCTATTCTTAGCTACCCTAACACAACCCATGTGTTTACTTGTACCGCAATGGCTCCCAGCAGTCTCTGAAATATCATGCATCTTGTTTTTCAGGCTTCTGCTCATTCTAATAGAAGCAGTGCAAGAATCTCTTTCACCTCTGCCAGTGGCTACTGTCAATCTATTGGTCTTTGTCTCCCCCCAAGCTAGCAGTTTTCCGACCCACCTAACACTGCCTCGATAGCATCAGCAAATATTCTTGCACCCTTTCTATTTAAGTGTATCCCATCCCTGTAGAAGCAATCTCTCCTGTTAACAAGTACAGTCCAGGCTGAAAAAAATTCTACCCCTTGAGCCTTGCACAATCTTTCCAGGGCCGAATTGATCGACAAGGCTCTCATCATATACTCCCTCCTATCGTGTCTGGGCAGAATTGCAGACACTTTCAAATTCAACCCTAATTCTCGGCTTTTGTTCAACAGTGACCTGTACTTGTTAAGTAATTCTGCCGGTTTTAGCAAAAGCATTTTAGATTTTGCACAAGGGAATAAATATGCCCAGAAGTCCCAACATCATCATGATGCATATGGAGAATCTGTTTGTTATAGTACTGAGTTCCAGTTTATTTTACTGCAGTTATCATCTATAAATATAATTATATTGATCACAACTTAATTATTTGCCGAGTCTGTATAACAGAAATGTATATTTGAAAATCACAGGATATACCTGATTGAAATTCATAAGAAAAAAAAATAATAATAAATATAAAAAAAAAGAAAAAAAAAAGATTCTTGTAAAATCATGAAAGAGATTTTTTTTTTTTTTTTACAAAATATTCATAAAGGGTATTCAAAATATTCAAAAATCTCTACCTTATCAGGTTGCAGCAATGATGTGACCAAATCGTATCTCTTGCACACTGCATGCATCCGATCTGCATCCATACCATATGTAGTGAGTTGAAGTGCTTCAACCAAGAAATTGGCAGATCCAGCTGGATTTCTGTTAGTGGATGCTGTACTACTGTGCTAGTCATTCGCATTTTCTTCAATATACTGTGGACAGATTGATTTTAAACAAAAGAGTGCTTAGCATGCAATGTCTGCATATTTGCTAAAGAGGGAATCTATATGTTCCAGGTGCAGTTCAGTGCTAGTGTGTTACAAGCATAGTAAGAAACTAATTTGATCACAAGAACTATCTATTGTTCCTGTTCAAATTTCTGAACAGGAACAATACTTGAGTTTTTGGTGACATTGCCTATATTGTTGGAGGATATTCATTTAAGTTTCCATACAGTAATTTATTTCACGTCTGGCCCCAACAGAAAAGAAAGAAAGTAACCTTGAAGTTTTGGGGAGCCAGACTGTTCCTTCTTCAGCAAACTCTCATTAAAAATCCTTATGAAATGTTGATCTTCATTTTTGAATCACTCTATTTAAAGCCATGATCACATCAAGGCATATTTTATTGTGCATCCATTATAATATCAATATGAATATAATTTTTTTATGCTGGAATGTATTATAATTTAAAATTATCAAAATGTTTATTGATATGATTTCAAATTCATATTAGTCTACTCATGGTAACTTACCATCAATCTGTAAGGTACCAGAATCCAAGATTACAAAACGTGGATTATTAGCTGTAACAGGGGAGGAATTTATGAACCAATGCACAGATGGTGTAGGAGTTCCAGAAGCTTCACAAGGCAGCATGGCTACTGTATTCACAGGAAGTGTCTGGTTGGCTGGTCCAAGAAGAATTATTGGTGGAGGGAGATCTGCTATAGCTATGAAAGGACATATTTTTTCCACTGATGCAAAAATTATAAAATCTTTTTATGTTAATATGATGAAATTCATTTTCAAAATTAAAAACATCATGAAGATTTCACCAGCCAATTTATTATTAACAAAGCTGAATAATAAAAAATAAAGAAGTATGCCATGGCTATATAAACATTTAGATTTTTTTTTTTTTTTTGAAGTTGTCAACTCTCCAAGAAACAAACTAAACAAATTCAGTGGAGCGGAGCTTGTTCTCAAAATGTCCTTTTATATTGAGAAAAGGACATAATGGGGGGCCTTCATATTAAATTAATTAAATGTGAATAACATTCAACAATGTAATTGGTTTAAATGAATTTTATTGTGTTAAAAGTATTACATAAAGTAAGTTAAACTTCCACAGTGAATCCTGACATCAGGCCTAATCAAAGTAGATTTGACAATTTCCCTAACTTTACAGAGTAGACAGATATTTTACTCAGTAAAAATAGGATATCAGAATATTCTTTTTAATAATCCTATTTTTACTTATTCAGAAAATGCAATTTCTATTCATCATAACACACCATGGAAGGAATTTACTATGGAAATGTATATCACTAAAGCTATTGAAACTGAAATTAGGAAACACTTAAACCATGAAATAGTTACACAAAATTAATGATGTAATTAGAGTTAAGGTTAAGGCAAGATGCTTTCTGCTCCTATAAATGTATCACCTCTATTTCAAAACAAAATAAGAATTTAAATTTTTAATTACTTGGAAGAGGGGGCTACGTGATTGTTCATTATTATGTTAACGAAGTGATAGACACTACACTATTATATCACATAGCAGATTAAGTAATTTACTATCGAAATGATAGAATTTTAAGGGAACTGAACCACCTCAGTGCCAAACACTTAAACTATTATGGTTATAATTCAGGAACTCACTGTTTCTGTCTTCAGACCTATGGGGGATAGAAAATTGCTTGAGGAATAGTACAAGTTTTCAATTTGATAGTGATATTGATTATTTACAGCATAATATATTCTAATTATCTTATACTCCTTTCATGTACAATTGTTGCCTAATTATTACACCTTTACTTATAATTTAATTAACTCATTAATTAATAAAGATAGTTTATGAATAATCTCTAAATTAGTTGGAAGGTCTTACCTGTTAACGGGTAACAGGTGGAGTCTTTTGGTCCGATTGGGAAAGACTAAGACAGACCGAGTGGGTTGACTGTTTATATAAGTTGGAAATGACTACATGCAGCCAATGGGAGGTTCTTACATAGCAAACTTGACAAGTCTTGGGTAGGGATATATTATAGAGAGAGAGATAAGGGTAGTTCTGAGGTTAGGGCTGTTTTTGAGAGTATATTTATGGATATTTCTAAACTTATTAATCTCTTATGGATTATTAGATCAACATATGAAGTATTTAATAATTGATTGTGTTGTACTACTATTAAAATTCATCATCATAGGTTAAAGTCCCATCTGGGATTGGTGATCAGCACCTGTTATAAACATAATGAAATAATTGTTCCACATTTTGCCTGTCTATTCCTTCAAATTATCCAACCATGATATTCTTCTTCTTACTATCTCTTCTTGGTTCTTCTCTGCTGACTGATCTGAACACTTCCACATTTGTAACTTTAGCTGTCAATGCAATTTGTAATATTCTTCTATACATGTACATCTCAAATGCCTCCAATTTCTTAATTGTTGCTTTCTTTAATGTCCATGTTTCACAACCACAGAGTAGTGTGGAACAGATATAACACTCCATTACTCTTAGTCGGAGATTTAGATCCAATTGCAGATTGCATAAAACACTTTTCATTTTGCAAAAGGCCGATCTTGCAATTTTAACCCTTCTTTTTATTTCAGATGAATCATCCCCTTTGTCATTAATTTCTCTTCCTAAATAGACATAACTGTTGACTTTTTCAATGTCCCATTCGCCATAAGTGTGAGACTGTTATAATTCTTAGGGCAAACTACAATTCATTTAGTTTTACTGGGATTTATCCAAAGACCCATCTGCATTAACTATTTCCATGAGTGTTTGAAGATCAGAATCACTTCCATGATGATTGTATCATTGGCATAGTGTATATTATTGATGAATATTCCATTTAAAGCAATTCCTTCTGCTCTATCTTCCAGTGCCTCCTCCATAATTTTTTCGGAATAGACATTAAATGGTAATGGGAATGGAATGCACTCCTGTCGAACACCTCTCTTTATCATAATTTCTTCTGTCAGCTCATTTTCCACTCTCACCATAGCACTTTGATTATAGTACAGATTCTCGATTATTTGGATGTCTTTGTGTCTAGGTTTATCTGGTACAGGATAGCAAACAATTTTCTATGCTGAACTTTGTCAAATGCTTTTTCATAGTCTATGAAACAAGCACAGACTGTTGCATTTCCAGAAGCCTTTCTATTAATACCAAAAAACTGAACATAGCTTCTCTAGTACCTACACAATTCCTAAATCCAAACCGATTCTTCTCTGTTTCCTTTTCGCATTTACCCTGGATGCAAAGATAAATTATTCTTAAAAATATCTTTAATGTATGACTCATGAGGCTGACTGTTTGATATTCTGCACAATTCTTTGCATTTGGCTTTTTTGGTAATGGTATGAAAGTTGAATTCAACCATTGATTTCAATTCTAAGGAAGCTTCCCTGAATCATAAACTTTGTTGAACAGACATGTCAGAGCCTCAATGACATTTCCAAACCAGCAATTTTAGATATTCTGTCACTATTCCATCCTCTCCAGGAGCCTTATCACTCTTTTCCATTTTCAAAGCCTTTGTCACTTTGAGGTATCTGTGGGCCCTATTCCCTTCACACTACCTTCATCCCTTCATCCTCTTTGAACAAGTGTGATATATGCTTTTCTCAGATCAGTTTTTTTTCTTTCAAATCCATCACTGCTTTCCCTGTTTCATCATCAAGAAAAAAAGACCCAGATGTGCATCTGGATCTTTTTCTTGTACAATCCAGCCATCTCCTTTAGTTTTCTATGCAGATTAGAATAATAATGCCTTTTCTGGTTCCTCAATTTCGTAGCATCTTTCTTCCAGCCATAGGCCCTTAGCTTCTTGATCCTCGTTCAATTTTACAACTTATCTCCTTATATTTTTGTTCATGTCTGTTTTTGTAACTTCTCTTTTCCATCAGCTCTATCATCCTCTATCTCCTCTGTCATCTGGGTATGTTTCCTTTCCTGTCTTCCCTTTTTCAAAAGATTTTCCTTTGCTACCGTAATGGCAGTCTTCATGTTATCCCACATCATTTCAGGACTTTCTTCATTTACTTCTCTGGTTCTATTGTAATTCTAAACTTCTACTTGTGTCTCTATGACTTTTGTAAATGCCTGCATTGCCTCCTCCTCATTGTTCAGCTTTCTTCTGCCAATCTTTTTTCTGTCTTTTTGGGAGCTTTTAACCTTGTTCTCAGCACTGTTACCACCAGATTGTGGTCTGATATAATAACGGTTCCTGGATATGTCTTTGCCATTAAGAGTCTTTTGCTGATCATTATATAATCAATTTGATTACAAATAATTTTGTTCTCTGTGTCTTGTGGTGATTTCCAGGTATATAGCCTTCTTTGCTGGCTATTTAAACTATCACATTGACAACTATCAAGTCCTCCTCCAGGCATAAATGGATAACTCTATTTCCTCTATCATATCTAATTCCCAGTTCAAATTTTCCAACTAAGTCAATTACTGCTGCTTGTCCTACCTTCATATAAAATCATGACTAGATTTATTTCTTGTTTCTTAGTTAGCTTGATCAAACTCTGGATCTGTTCATACAGTTTGTCCACTTCTTCATCGGTCTTGTCATTTGTAGGGGCATAAACTTGAATCAGATTAATATTTATTCATCAGATGAACTAATGAGACATATGGCAGAGAAGAAAAATGCATGGGATACATACAAATTAACAAGTGACACAGAGGCCTATGATAGATACAAGTTGATCTGTAACCAAGTTACAAAGGCGGATAGGCAGGCGAAGGCAGATTACGAGAAATCTTTGGTAAGGGATGCAAAGAAAAACAGCAAAGAGTTCTTTACTTATGTAAACTCTAGAAGGAAGGGGAAGAATCAGATTGGTCCACTTGATATCGATGGGTCAACTGTTGATGATCCTGCTCAGGTAGCTAACAAACTAAATGAATATTTTGCATCGACATTCACACATGAGGAGTTATTCAGCGAGGGGAATGCCAGAGGTGTATTCAACTCTGGCAGTAAGCTAGAGAATCTTGTAATAACTGAGAGTAAAGTGGAGGAGAAATTGTTGATAAACACAAGAAAGGCACCTGGGGTGCATGGGATCTATCCAGTTATATTAAAGGAGGCAGCAAAGGAAGTAAGCAAACCCCTAGCCATAATTATGAGAGCTTCTTTGGACTCAGGGGAGGTACCCATAGACTGGAGATGTGCAAATGTAACCCCAATTCACAAAGGAGGATCAAAGGCTGACACAAGTAATTATAGACCTGTGAGTTTAACTTCTGTTCCGGGAAAATTAATGGATGCACTGGTTAAAGAAGCACTGCAAGATCATCTAGACAAGAATTCAGTTATAGCTCAGACACAGCATGGTTTTGTTAAGGGTGGTCTTGTCTGACCAATTTGATTGGATACTATGATGCAGTCACAAAAGAACTGGATGCAGGGAATAACTTGGATATTATATATTTGGATCTTAGAAAGGCTTTTGATACTGTTGTGCATGGAAGACTGCTGCACAAATTGGAGCAGTGTGGCATTGGAGGCAAATTGCTGCTATGGATAAAGGGATGGTTGAGTTGCAGAAGACAGAGAGTGGTAATCAATGGACACTGCTCAACGTGGACTAATGTTATTAGTGGAGTTCCTCAGGGTTCAGTGTTGGGTCCATTGTTGTTTTCTGTATTTATAAATGATATTGATGATGGTATATCAAGCTTAATGTCCAAGTTTGCAGATGATACAAAGGTTGGCAGGGTTGTTAAGGACACTACTGATGCTATGCTGCTGCAACAGGATCTGGAAAGGTTGAGCAGATGGGCTGAGAGGTGGCAAATGAAGTTTAACATTGACAAATGTAAAGTACTACATATGGGAAACAGTAACTCCAGATCAACGTATCAACTCTGTGGTACTACGCTGACAGTGGTAGAGAATGAAAAGGACCTGGGGGTAATTGTGCAGGCAGATATGAAGTTCTCTGAGCACTGCAGACGAGCTGCAAGAGTAGCTCATGGTGTCTTGTCAATGATACACAGGAATTTTTCTAGCAGGGATAGGGATGTGATTATTCCCTTGTATAAGGCATTGGTATACAGGTCTAGAGGCCTCATTTCAGGAAGGATGTAGAGCTCCTGGAACGAGTACAGAGAAGGGCAACAAGATTAGTGAATGGAACAAAGGGTTGCTCTTACGAAGAAAGGCTTAAGTTTTCCAAATTACAGAGTCTGGAGACTAGGCATCGCCGAGGGATCTGATAGAGGTGTATAAGGCTTTGAATGGCTTGAGCATGCTCAATGCCGATGGAATTCTTCCTCTTGCTCAGAATAATCACCTGAGAGGGCATAAATTCAAATTGAGGAAGGACGGATGTCGGATAGATGTGCGGAAATTTGCCTTTAGCCAGCGGGCAGTTGGTTTGTGGAATAGACTTCCATCACTTGTTGTTGAAGTTGATAGCCTAAACAAATTTAAGGCTCAGCTGGACAGGTATTTCGAATGAACGGCGGGGTGAAATGGGAGTAGTGGTTGTGTTTTTTTTTTTTTTTTTTTTGGCTGATGCTGAATAAGCTTGCTTTCTTGCATCATATGCCTCTACTAATGCTAATGCTACTGCTAATGCTAAAAAATACTACACTGACAGTGGTAGAGAATGAAAGGGACCTGGGGGTGTTTTTGCAGGAAGATATGAAGTTCTCTGAGCAGTGCAGACGGGCTGCAAGAGTAGCTCATGGTGTATTGTCAATGATATATAGGAATTTTTCTAGCAGGGATAAGGAGGTGATTATTCCCTTGTATAAGGTAATGGTCAGGCCACACATTGAGTACTGTATACAGACCTGGAGGCCTAATTTCAAGAAGGATGTAGAGCTGCTGGAAAGAGTACAGAGAAGGGCAACACGACTAGTGAATGGAACAAAGGGGTGCTCTTATGAAGAAAGGCTTATGTTTTGCAAATTACAGTGTCTGGAGACTAGGCACTAGCGAGGTGATCTGATAGAGGCGTATAAAGCCTTGAATGGTTTGAGCATGCTCAATGCCGATGGGATTCTTCCTCTTGCTCAGAATAATCACCTGAGAGGGCATAAATTCAAATTGAGGAAAGACAGATGTGGGATAGACGTGCGTAAATTTGCCTTTAGCCAGCGGGTGGTTGGATGGTGGAACAGACTTCCATCCCTTGTTGTGGACGTTTATAGCCTAAATAAGTTTAAGGCTCAGCTGGACAGGTATTTCGAACGAACAGAGGAGTGAAGTGGAAGTGGTTATTTTTTATTTATTTATTTATTATTTTTTTTTTTTTGGCTGATGCTGCATAAGCTTGCTTTCTTGCATTAAATGCCTCTACTAATGCTAATGCTAATGCTATTCGATTACTCCTCAATTGGAGTAGCATTACTCTATCAGATTTTGGGATAAAATTGGTAAGATATTTTATCATATCCTTTACTACAAGGATCCCAACACCATTTAACCATTTACTCCACAGGAGCTTTCTGAATAGTGTAATCTGCATTAAAAGTGTTGCATATTCCATTTTTCTTCCACCTCACTTCACTCAGGCCTAAAATTGTAAGGTTAAGCCTATGTATCTCTTTAATTGTGTTCTCCAACTACCATGCTTTCAATAAACTCTAAACATTTGTCCAGTTCCTCCTTGAATTAATTTAAGCTATCAACTTCCACAACAACAGATGGATGATGCTGCATAAGGAAGTTTGTTCAAGGAATCAACAACCCACTGGCTAAAGACAAATTTCCGCACATCTATTCTATAACTGTCTTTCTTCAATTTGAATTTATGAGCACTCAGTTAATGCATTTCTCTGGGGTTACTGCTATCCATATACAGTACTTTGCATATTTAAGCTATCAACTTCCACAACAACAGATAGAAGTCTGTTCCAGCAATCAATTACCCTCAATTTCCTCAATTTGAATATACGTCCCATCAGGTTCTTATCTGAGCAAGCGGAAGTATCCCATCAGCATTGAGCCTGCTCAATACATTCAAGACCTAATACACCTCAATCAGATCACCTCACAGGTGCCCAGTCTCCAGATGCTGTGACGCAGAACAAGCCTCTCTTGGAAAGAGAGAGGATTAAGTTCTGCAAGTTCCCCTATGTTCCTCTCACCAATTTTGTTGCCCCTCTTTGTACTCACTCTAGCAATTCTACATCCTTCCTAAAATGAGGCCTCCAGACCGGTACGCAGCCTGACCATTGCCTTATACAAAGATATAATCACCCCATGGTCTCTGCTAGAAAAATTCCTATATATCATTGACAAAACTACATGACCTGCTCTGGCAGCACTGCTCAGAGAACTTCATATCTGACTGCACAATTATCCCCAGATCTTTTTCATTCTCCAACTCCCTGAGTGTAAGTACCAAACAGTTGGTATGTTTCTCTTGAGTTACTGTTACCTACATGCAGTACTTTGCATTTGCTAATATTAAACTTTAGTTGCCACTGCATCTGTGCATATCTCAGCTGCATAACTTTTCTAGATCCTGTTGGAGTAGCATGCTGTCTTTACTATCATTAACAACCCTTTGTTATCATCTGCAAACTTGAGCATTAAGCCTGATATACTTCATTGATATCACTGATAAATACACAAAACAACAATGAGCCCAGCACGAACCCTTCACTAATAACATTAGTCCATGTAGAGCAGTTTCCATTTATTACCACTCTCTGCCATCTCCCACTCAACTATCCCTTTATCCATTGCAGCAACTTGCCCTTAATGCCATACCGCTCCAATATGAATAGCAGTCTTCCATGTGCAACAGTATCAAAAGCTTTCCTGAAATATTATATCAAAATTATTTTTTGCATCCAGTTCCTTTGTGACCACATCATAGTATCTAATCAAATTGGGCAGACAAGACTTCCCCTTAACAAACCCCATGCTGTGTCAGAACTATTACTGCAGTCTTGTCTAGGTGATCCTACATCACTTCTTTAACCAGTGACTTCATTATTTTCCTTGGAACAGAAGTTGAACTAACAGGTCTATAATTATTTTTCTCACCCTTTGAACCCTCTTTGTGAATTAGGGATACATTTGAACATCTCCAGTCCATGGGGACCTCCGAAATGGAGGACTAAGGGCCATTATTAGCCTTATGGTGCAAGGAAGCCTGAGTCTTATGCTGCACCAGGCAAAAAAAAAAAAAAAAAAAAATCTGAATTACCCTGAGAGAGAGAGAGGTAGAAGGGAATCACCAAGAAAAATAAGAATAATGATTTCCAGCTTAAGACCCTGGGTGTGCCATGCCTATATTCACCAGATGTGAGCCCCTATGAAACATGTTTTTTTTTTAAATATTTGCTGAACTGACTTTTAAAGGTGATAAATGTTTAAGTGGTAAAAATAGTAAGAACAGAATTGCAGTCTTGGTTGGTGTAAATATGGCTGGTAATAGGCAAGAGTAAACAACCCCAATGTTTCAAAGGAGTAAAGTCATTAGGGTTGGACTACAACTATAACACAAAATCTTGGATGACAAGTGAAAATTTTGAACACTGGACTTTAAATTTCGACAGAAACATGACAAAAGGAAAAAGAAAAATTGTGTAGATTGTGACAACTGCCCTGCCCAACTTCACTCAGTAATTTCAAAACTTAAAAGTTTGAAGCTTGTTTTCTTTCCTCCAAATACCTCATCTAAACCTCAGCCAATGGGCTAAGGATTTGAAAATGCACTCCTGAAGGCACACATTGAAAAAAATTATACTGAGAATAGAAACTAACCAATCTATAAACTCTGTTATAGATTTGTGGATGTGCATATCAGAGTTGGCAAAAGTGTGGAGTCAAGATGTTATTTGAAACAATGATTAAGAATTGTTTCTCAAAAGCAGGTTTTGCTTAAATGCCAATTAACAGCAATGAGAGGGATGAACTACAAACAAGACATTGAGAAATCTTGGGAAGAGTTCCAAAGAGGTTTGATTAGTGGAGAAATTGTTCTTGATGAATTTTTATGAGTTGATAATGTCATAATAGTTGAATATCCAAGTGACTCCAACATTTTGGAGTGTATTTAAAGAACTAATGATAATATTGATGATTAGTTGGATGAAAATGATTGCAATATTAAACCTTCCAAATAAGAAATGTTGGCAGTACTTAAAACTTAGCGTTGTGGCCTTCAGTTGGAACGAAACGTAACAGAAAATATATTTTAATGTTTAAATAAATGCAAACATTTTTATGAACAGTGTGCAATAGAATCCAATATACAACAAAAAAAAAAGCCAATTATTTTATGACATAATTCTTAAAAGTGTACTAATATTAAGAAATTAATTGTTTTAAAATGTTAGAAAATTTATTCATTTCCACTTATTTCTGATTTATTCCCCATCTTTTACCATATTTCTGAATTTACAGTATTTTTCATTGTTGAAAAGGTCATATTTCTTTATAACGAAATTTCTGTTTAACAAATTTGTTCAAGGGAACGATCAATTTCGTTATATAGAAGTCAGACTGTATTTAGAATTTTATATACTTTTATTTGTAGAAAAACAAGGGAAATTTACCTCAATATGATACATGGAACACTTCCGTATGCTACTCTCCGGATATTAAAATGAATATATCATTAACACAAAATGATTACAGTAAAAAATAATAAGGTGAAAATATTTAAAAAACAATTAAAAACTGATTTTAATAGCTTTTTAATTATTTTCAATGTATAATTTTTTACTGTTAAAAATTGATTTTTTAAATTATTTTCAGTTTATTATTTTTTAGTTAAAAATTGATTTTTTAATTATTTTCAATTTATTATTTTTTACTGTAATAATTTTGTGCTAATGTTATATTCATTTAAATAATTCGTTTTAATTTCTAGAGAGTATCCCATGAAATGGGATACTCTCTAGAAATTAAAATGGGATGCATACAGAAGTGTTCCACATATTGTACTGAGGTAAATTTCTCTTATTCTTCTACAAATATTGAAATCAACATAGAACGTACTGAGCATCATAGCTCTGTTTTACACTAAAAAATATACGTTTACATAAATTAATAAGGTACAAAAATTTGGCATTAATAATGCATAAAAAAAAAGACAAAACGATTTTCCTACCTGAAGCTGATAATGCTTTGAATGTATGCCGTGATCACAGGAACGAAAATTACCGAATAGGGATGAGCATGAAACTTAAACAGGGATTATTTGTCTTCGCGCATTAGCATAAAAGCCCATGAATTGGAGATTAGAAATGGCCGGCAAACATTAACAGAATTCTGAAGTAATTTAATTTTGACAGTTTCTGCAATTAATAGTCTGGTATAATTATGTTGGACACTAAGTATTTTGGCCTCATTAAATAAAAAAGTATGTTTTTCGTTAACAGCATAAAAGGCTAATTCTGATGCTGTTCAACGAGAAGCACGACCTGAGGCCATGTTTTGATTAACATGAAAATTCAGAGGAAAACACTTAGAACCTTGGTACGACAAGTTGTAATCACCACAAAAAATGTTGTATACCAAGTCATTTATTTGTGTTGCAAACCAGGAAAGGACTGAGCAATTTTTCAGTATAGTATGTCATTTCCCATTTTGGCCTAGTCTCAATTTTAAATTCAGTATCTTTAAAGAATCTGTTAAGCTGTTTGTGCAACTGTTCAACATATGGGACAGAAATAAAGTATTTTTTAATATTACGACTGTTGGTTAAAGTAGTATTTTGTATCCTATCCCCTGTTTAAATAACTCCTGTTTAAGAATCTGCTGGTTAATATTTGTATTTCTGAGCCCAAAGCAGATTCCGTAATTGAATATTTAGAGGCATATAGAAATTGATTAAAGATAATAGATCTCCTGTAGGAGAACAGGTGCTAGCTGTTATAATGTAGAAGCATGCCGGTGTTTGTAGGTTTACGATAGATGTTAAATTGGATTTTATTCAAGTCCCCAGTAAGTGTGAAATTCAGAAAATTTAATGACTGTATCCTTACCCTCCTTTTCCAATGTAAATTTGAGTCTAGAATGAATATTATGTCTTGGATAGTGTTACTATCAGTAATACTAGAACATCGTCTAAATACCTCCCATAGTATGTGATATGGGGTAGCAAAGGCATCAAATGTATACGCTCAATCGTTGAGAGACATACCTCTGATATTAAGCTGCTCAAGCTCAATCCCATCGGCAAACCAAAAATTTGTTTGTATACTTTGTCTCAAAAGGTGGCATAGTTGACCTTAACTAAGAGTTTAATTAAGTGAAAATTTTCTTTAATAGGAGGCTTCGTATAATTAATCGATACAGAATTATTATTTAACATATCCCAAATAATATCCAATGTGTATTCAACACTTACATTAGTATATAACGAGTTAACATCTAGTGAGAATATATTATCATTATCGTCAAGTCTAGAGTCCTTAAGGTTATTAAATAATTTATTGTAGTTCTTAATCCCAAATTGTATCGTCTATCTAAAGAGTTTTATAATGCTATATAATGTGTGGCCAAGGATGAAAATGCCGAGTTTCTGTAGGCAACAATAGGCCGAATAGGAAATCCGTTCTTGTATAATTTTACCTGACCGAAAAGTGCAGGAATATTGTATGTTCTGGACTTCAATTCCTTTAACTGAGCCATAGTAATGTAGTAATTTTTTTCGATATGTGGTTAGTATTTTATTGTATTGATTGACTAAATTGGTAAATAGTGCGAGGTCTATTTCAAAATAAGTTTAGGTATCTGAAACAACTGAATCCAACTTATTAATATAATCATGTTTATCGAGTATTACAACTGTGTCTCCTTTATCTGCCCTCTGTATAATAATGTCTTTATTTTCCAGCATTAGCAACTAAGGCCATATTGCTCCGGGGATATGCAGTGGTCATTCCTGACCTTTCCGCATCATTAGCATTAGTAGAGGCATATGATGCAAGAAAGCAAGCTTATGCAGCATCAGCCAAAAAAAAAAAAAAAAAAACTTCTACTTCACCCTACCGTTCATTCGAAATACCTGTCCAGCTGAGCCTTAAATTTATTTAAGGCTATCAACTTCCACAACAAGGGATGGAAGTCTGTTCCACCAACCAACTACCCGCTGGCTAAAGGCAAATTTCCGCACATCTATACTACATCTATCTTTCCTCAATTTGAATTTATGCCCTCTCAGGTGATTATTCTGAGCAAGAGGAAGAATTCCATCGGCACTGAGCATGCTCAAACCAGTCAAGGCTTTATACACCTCTATCAGATCACCTCACCGGTGCCTAGTCGCCAGACACTATAATTTGCAAAACGTAAGACTTTCTTTGTAAGAGCAACCCTTTGTTCCATTCACTAATCTTGTTGCCCTTCTCTGTACTCGTTCCAACAGCTCTACATCCTTTTTAAATGAGGCCTCCAGACCTGTATACAGTACTCAAGGTGGGGCCTGACCATTGCCTTATACAAGGGAATAATCACCTCCTTATCCCTGCTAGAAAAATTCCTGTATATCATTGACAAGACACCATGAGCTATTCTTGCAGCCCATCTACACTGCTCAGAGAACTTCATATCTGCCTGCACAATTACCCCCAGGTCCTTTTCATTCTCTACCACTGTCACTGTAGTACCACACATTTTATACGTTACTCTGGGGTTGCTGTTTCCCATATGTAGTACTTTACATTTGTCAATGTTAAACTTCATTTGCCACCTCTCAGCCCATCTGCTCAACCTTTCCAGATCCTGTTGCAGCAGCATAGCGTCAGTAGTGTCCTTAACAACCCTGCCAACCTTTGTATCATCTGCAAACTTGGACATTAAGCTTGATATACCATCATAAATATTATTTATAAATACAGAAAACAATAATGGACCCAACACTGAACCCTGAGGGACTCCACTAATAACATTAGTCCACGATGAGCAGTGTCCATTGATTACCACTCTCTATCTTCTCCCCCTCAACCACCCCTTTAACTACCCATCTTGTATGTACTTGTTCGCAAGTCCGTCGCAATGTGTTAGAATTCGCATGAACATGTTTTGACCCTCCCGATAATGTATTCAATTTGTTAACATGTTTGTTTTTTATTTCTGAGGCCTGTGCTTCCCGTCACAAATCTATGGAGGTCTTCAATACCAACCAATTGCTAGGATGTAGATATAATTTTTTAATTTGTCGCGAAGGTTCCTGACCTGGGAAATTATTTTATTATTTCATTTTAAAAATATTGATATCAACGTAGAAAGTATTGAGCATTACAGCTCTGGTTCATACTATCAAAGTTATCTGATATTGAAATAGAATTCAAATCAAGTGAAGTAGATCGTTCAAAATCTCGTTAAAATGCATCTGTTTGATCTGTTAGAGAACTGTCAGAACCTACAAATAGCAGATGCCTGTGTTACTTGGAGTGATGATTCAACACAGATGAAATCCCTTCCATTTATTAAAAAGCA
The DNA here is from genome assembly GCF_048544385.1 of Mastigoproctus giganteus. NCBI lineage: Eukaryota > Metazoa > Arthropoda > Arachnida > Uropygi > Thelyphonidae > Mastigoproctus > Mastigoproctus giganteus. The sequence continues at coordinate 136,012,748 of NC_143579.1, read as the reverse complement.
TTACTTACTTGTTCACGTGCCCCAGAGAAATAATCCGTTTAGTTCAATTAATAATCCAAAAATATTATAAGTTACACTAAAGGCACATAGAAAGAACCCTTGCATATATAAGAAACAGCAAATGTGTTAATAAGACATATACCCAAGGTTTTCCATGTATTATAAAATCTAGATGTAATTTTTCAGTTTCAAATGGCAAAAAATGCAATGTAAGCACATATTTACAAACAAATAAGCATAATAACAGTGTGCATCATATTGAGAGAAATGTGAAACAGATGTCCCATTGTAAAGTGAAGATGACAGTGTTGTATATGTCAAATGCTTATTCAGAGTGTTTATCATAGTACATAATCATCCTCTAAGTGGTGCTGATCATGCAAAATCAGCATAACTCAGAGGAAAGTGGGGTGAGGGTTTGCATATGCCTTTTGTTCAATTTTTGGGGATAACCCCCTTAATAAAAAAAAATATATTTTAATAAAATTTAACAGGCCATATCAACCAGAGATGGCCCTTATCTGAAATTCTCCTTGCGTGAGTCCCTTTCAACATAGCTGTAGCATATCCCTGGCGTGGACAACAATTTAAAAGATTAGGAGGAAAAAAGATAAACAATCTAGAAGAATTTTTAACTTTGTAAAGAAACCAACATAATAGATAGATAGCAGACCATTAATTGTGGCTGTGATCTGTGCAAGAAAGACAACATGAAACTACAATCAACAGACTCACAAAAGCAGCATCAACAACCTTGATGGAAGACCTTGGTCTTCCATCAAAAATTTAGTGGTGTGGAAAGTTTTACAGCAAAAGTGACAGATGGATTGGACATTAAAAATAAGTGCATTGTATTCATGTCATGTCATGTCATTTATTGAGTATTATTAGAAAAAGATTATCTGCAAAATCAGCAGATACTCAATATATATAATATCAATAAAGAAAACTTCAATGGAGATGGATGGGTGGATTTAGATTTTATTGGTGCAAAAGCAACAAAAGCTATGATGCACCATGACCGCACCATAAAAATACAAATGAATAAAAGAAATCGTAACCTTCCAAAAAGGTTACATGTCAAAAATATAAATACATAAAATGCAGCAAAAGGCAGTAAAAAATCTACAAAAAGTAAATTCTAAATACTATATACAGTCCATTCCGGTTATTTGGGACACATCGGGACTGGTGCATTTTGGCCAGATTAAGCGGCTGCCCCAATTGTCCGAAGTTTTACGTAAATAGTTAAAAATACAATGTACCCCCCCCCCCCACAATTGGTTCACTTGTACAATCAAATCGAAGACACTCCACTTGATGTAAACGGCAGATAGAAACTGACGGCGGCAGAGAGGATTTCTTGGATTTTTCGGCTTCAAAAACCATAAAACTTGGATTCTACATGCTGTGTACAGATGAAAACAACTAGTATTATTCAGGCAAGCTTGTTAGTTATAGTTGTTTTTAGCTATTGTTGAATGCATTTACGCACAGTATGAATGAGCATTTGAATGCATTTACGCACAGTACGATTGTTACAGCGTTAGTGAGCCTACTATTGCCGATTTCGATACTGCAACGCCTCAAAATTCCAAAAATTGGGATAAATTTGTCAATCAAATTAGTTGAATACATGTTATTTGTGAGGGGAAATGTAAATTTCACTTAGATTAAACATATTCTTGCGTATAAGAGTACCTTTCTTTGTGTGCGACTGTTTTCCCGCCAAAACTGGAAAACGTTGCATCTTGGGTTTTAATAGGCCCACAACGATAAAACATACCTTAAATTACTCCCCTGGATATAAGAAACATTATAATAACAGCAGAATGACTGACAAAGACCAAAACTCACTGGAATAAACGGAAAAATAAAAAAATATCGATCACGATCCTAACTTGAAGGCCCTGCCTGATTGTGGGATAGAGGCACTAAACAATGAAGAAAACACAAATGAAGATTTAGAATCATGCTACCTTAGTGTAAAACAGGATAGAAAAGGCAAAAACCAGGTAGAAAATACAGATCAAAAGGAGAATGGTAATTTAGAACCACAGGTAACAAAAACAGAGGAGGAGAGGAAATTTCAGCTTATAAATCAAATAGAGGATCCCATAAGACAAATTAAAGAAATGAAACTGTTCCTAGACGAGTTTCTTTATAAACAGACAAATAGGATTACATCTTCAACAAGATTGCAGATAGTGAACTGCTGGTCTGTTTTGGAACATAGAGTGGTTGAACTTAATACAGAAAACAAAGTATTGAAAGCAAAAGTAGATATGGTGACTGAAGAGAAGAATAATTATATAGAAATAAATACTTTGGCTTATGGCTTATGCCCAAGTAGCAAGGGCCACCAAAGCAGATTCATCACAAACAAAACAAACCAACAATAAGACTAAGGAAATACCAAAGGCAAAAGAAACAAACAATCATTATAAAGGCTAAGCCTGACTCTACATACAAATCCAGTGAGGCAGTCACAGATACTGTCATGACAAAATTAAAACTTCATTTGAAAGAAATAAAAGTGAATAACATGAGAAAAATAAAAGATAATGGAGTTTTAATTGAAATAATAAATAAGGAGGATGTTAAAAAGATTGAAACCAACCCAGAGGTAATAAAACTGGGACTGCAAACAGAAAAGCCAAGGGGCAGAAACCCTAACATTATTATATTTGACCTCCCTGAGACAACTCTGGAAAGAGATCTTATGTTGGATTTACACAAAAAAAACTTTATCAATATAATGGAACTGGATGAGTTTGCCAAAGGATTTCTTCTAAAAGAGGGACAAAAAAACAAAACAAATGGGCAATTCAATGTCATTGTGGAAGTGTCACCCAGAATTTGGAAAAACCTACAAGGACAGCAAAGAGCCTACGCTGGCTGGACCAGCCATAAATTTAGGGAATTCTTTCCTGTACAGCAGTGCTTTAACTGTCATAAATATGGCCATACTGCCAGAGACTGCAAGCAGAATTCCCCTGTCTGTGGCCACTGTACAGTCACTGGCCACGATTACAAGAACTGCCAAAATAAAAATCAGCAGTCAAAATGTGCTACTTGTAAAGCAGCACGGCTGACTGACTATGCACATAGTATCAGGGATGATAAATGCCCCTTTTATAAAAAAAACTGTAAAATTTATACAATCTAGGACCAACTATGGGCCAGACTGAAAACATAAATGTGACTAGGGCTCTAAATCTTGTCCAATTGAATGCTCAAAGAGCAAGAGCCGTTGTAGATCAGATCAAACTCAAATTGGAAGAAAATAATATAGATATCTTGGTACTCCAAGAGCCCTACACACATATGGGTAGGGTTCAAAGATACCCAAGAGGCTATAAAATAATAGAATACACCTCAGATGTCCCTTCTACAGCAATAGTAGTTAAAAATACTGACCTTACAGTCACAAAGGTGGGTCACCTCTGCTTCCCAGTGGGAGTGTGTGCCCATATTACCAGTGCTGTAGGACAGTTTTACATTATTTCACTATATTCCAGACCAGGGGAAGATATAAACCCAACCATTGAATACCTACAAGTAGTCACAAACTTACTACCTACAGCAAATATCATAGTGTGTGCTGATGTCAACTGCCGGTCAGCCTTATGGCATAGCCGTACAGAAGACAGAGCAGGTACATGCAATGGCCATATACTTTCAGACTATATAGCCACCTCACCCCTTCCAAGTGCTAAACCAACCAAATAACCTCCCAACTTTTAGCAGTACCATGTGGGAGAGTGACATTGATGTTACTCTTGCCACTAATTCAATAGCTTATAAAATCACAGACTGGTGTGTCCAGCCAGTCTGGACCACATCAGATCACAGAGCCATTTCAAACTAAACAGGCAATTACAGGCAATTACAAACAACCCAACACTCCCTGTTGGATATCAAAAGGTATAACCTTAAAAAGGCAAACTGGCAGATTTTTGCAGAACATACAGCAGCTGAGCTGCAAAAACAGGAAAATGAGTGGTCTAGATCAGGCAAGCCCGGACAAGCAAACACTAACTATGACAAACATTTTAACAAAAACGGCAACCCTGTCTATCCCACGGAAAAAACCGAGGAAGCAGACAGTTCCCTGGTGGTGCCCCGAACTGACTATACTCAGAAGTAGGGTACACCAGGCGAGGAGACATTTTAAAAGAGCCAGAACATCTTGACCACAAAATGAGGTGGATGCACTGAGAGATTCTTATAGAACTCTCAGGAATCAGTATACAGCCCTCATAAGAGACAAGAAAAGGGAATGCTGGAGGCACTTGGTGGGATCTACTGGAAACAATAACCCCTGGGGAGTTGTCAACAGAATAGTGACCAACAAGCTGCCAAGAGGAGATGTCTTAGAAACTACTGTCAAACCAGATGGAACCCCAACCCTGTGTTGGGTGGATTCTGTAAATAACATCCTAGACAGTATCATTCAGACTGAAACTGGGAATCATTCCCCCACCCAGCTAAACATTGTAAAAGAAAACACTGAATATGACAATGCCAATATTTAACCTCTGTTCACCATACAAGACTTAGAAATAGCACTATCTAAAACCAAAAACAATAAATGCCCACGTTTTGACCTCTTAAAGGTTGAGATTATCAAAAAATTAGCAGAAATAGCACCAGATAAATTAATAGCACTATATAATAACTGTATAACAGAAGGTATATTCCCAAAAATATGGAAACAAGCTGTGTTAAGATTAATTCTCAAAAACCCTGAAAAACTCCCTACTGATGCCAAATCATATAGACCAATAGCCCTACTCCTTGTACTAGGGAAAATATATGAAAGATTAATATATAGCAGATTAGCTCAATATTACACAGAAGCAGGTTTGCATTCCAACAATCAGTACAGTTTTAAGCAGGGCAATTCCACGGAGGATGCCATGCACCACCACAGTTAAAAACACAGAGGAGAAATATATGCTGGTAATCTCCATTGACTTTAGTGGGGCATTTGACTCACTCTGGTGGCCTAGTGTCTTTAGGAGACTTCGCCAGGCAAATGCCCCACAAAACCTCTATAAGGTAATAAACAGCTACCTTACAGACAGAAGTGCCTCAATATGCACAAAGTTCCAGGAATTGACATGCCCTGTGAATAAAGGCTGCATGCAGGCTTCAATTCTTGGCCCTTTCTTTTGGAACATTGTTCTGGACAAATTTCTGGCCTTGGATCTGGGCCCCGTGGAAAGCCTGGCCTTTGCAGATGACATGATTTTCCTTGTAAAAGGTAACTCACAAGTGGTTGTAGAGCAAAGAGCAAATGCCGCCCTCTTGCAGCTGCAGGAGTGGGCACATGCTCAAAATATCGCCTGAAAAAACCAAACAAATACTTCTAAAAGGCAATTTGGACATAAGCAGACGTCCACAAATCAAAATTAACACAACCACTATAAAAATGGTAACAGAACTAAAATATCTTGGAGTGATCTTTGATTCAAAACTAACTTTTTACCCCCATTTGATCTACTTGGCGAAGAAAGTGAGAAATTATGCAGGTATGATTGCCAGGATCAGTCAAGCAGACTGGGGGCTCAATAGAAAGACCATGGTGGTCACATACTGTGCAATGTTCCTACCTGTTATCACCTATGGAGCCGGTGCGTGGTTCACCCGCTCAGCCATAGTAAGAAATAGGAATAAATTAGAATCAATACAAAGGACAATACTACTCACTATTACCAGAGCATGTCGCACAGTAAGCACACCTGCACTACAGTTGCTGGCCGGAACTCTCCCACTTTACCTGGAAGTAGCCAAAAGAGGCTTATATTATAGATTTAAAAAGGGCATACCCACAGAATTTCTGGGGATAGCCCTTGACACAACCAACACCTTCAATGATGAAAGAAAAAGAATAGCCACAAAGCTCCATGAGCTATGGCAAACAAAGTGGGAGCAGGAAACCAGAGGTCTGGTTACCAAACGGTTTCTGCCACGGGTGTCAATGGTTAGCCCAGAGCCACCTAAGTGGTATGCCCCTGGACTTTTTACAACATTTATATTGACAGGTCATGGCTCCCTAAAGGCGAAACCAACCTCCTTAGGCCTGACCGATGACCCAAACTGCACCTGTGGCGAAAGTGAAGACTGGGTACACATTCTATATGAATGTATAATATATGACATCCCCAGAACAGAGCTAATAGCACAGATTGGTCCCCTTCCCAGGGGAGAAGAACATCTGTTCATCATAGAAGAGCAAAATTATAAAGCCTTTACATCTTTCACACAGAAAGTATTTGAAATGTGCAGAGTAATCCAAAGAATGGCAATTCAGCCCCCCAGCAATTAGACAATAATCAATAGTAAAATTGCCCAAGTTTCCCACCACGCCCAGAAGATGACTTAAAAACTGTTAGGACAGCAGTATTCTGCACCCTGACAGAAACCTGATATAACAAAACTCCCCAGGACTACCCTGCCATGTGTAGGAACCTGGGGCCCCCACACCAAATAAGTAACCATGCAGGGGAGGGGATTTGTACAGGCAGCCAGGGAAGCGGATTAACTGAAAAATATCAGTAAGCTAGTGGCAAGGGGATCCAATGTAGAATGAAAGAAGAATGAATGAATGAATGAAAATGAAAGATAGAATGAATAAGCTAGGCACTGAGTGAACTAGGAATTATGGTAAAAGGGAATAAATGGCAGTTTTGGTGAAAGAAAGAGTGACCTAGCATGAGGGAAAGAGAGAGTGAATGGTAATGAGTGGAAGAGCAAATGTAATTGGCCGAAAGAATACAAAGTTAAAAATAACTTACATTACTTTACATATACTGTACTAACAAACATTTACTAACCACATAAACACTATCACTGCATTCTCCCCTGGCCTGCAAAAAAAAAAAAAAACTTGCGGCTAGGCCTGCACCACAACTGAAGAATAACAGTAAGTTGAGGTGCCCAGAGAGTGCAGTGCAGTGCAGAAAGTAAGAGTCGAATAAATGAGATGAGATCTAGAAGAATGAATAAAAGTGTAAGCGTGTGAGAAAAAAAAAAACACAAACCATAAATGCTACAGTTAAGCACACACTAACTCATTTTAATTAGTATTTAAATTTACACTACACATCATTGCATCCCCTCCTGGTATGTGAGAAAAAGATGAATGAGTTGAGTGGGAAAAAAAAAAAAAAAAATATATATATATATATATATATATATATATAATAAAAAAAAAAAATAAATAAAAAGAATGCAAGTAGAGTGAGAATGCAGATTATGAATGAAATAAATGTATGTCTCTCCCACCCCCTCGTCTGGTGGGTTCCCCACTGCCAGCTAACATATCCCACCTCCGGAGCGGGATGGGCGGCTTCACCTTCATACCGGATTCGACACTGCTTGGACATGACACTGACGAAGACATTCTGCGGCTTTGCTTCCAACATGCCATTGGTGATCTGAACTGGGTACTCTAACCTGGTTCCCTTTAAAACCCCATCCCCAGGCAGCGGGGGGGAGATGGATCTCTGTCTCCTCTCCTTCCTGCCTATCCCCATACTTCGCCTGGTGGGGCTCGTCTCCACTGACCTCTTTGGGGATGCCTACTCTATCATCCCTATTCTTCTATCTGTTTTCCCTCAATCTTCAGTCTTCCCCCCCCCCACTAAATCGACCAAGGTACACCATTAACAATGCTGCCAAATTCTAATCAACGCCTAAATTCCACCGGTTCCGTCTAAATCTCTAAGACAACAAACTATTAGCTTTTATCTAGCGTATAGCCTCACATGTCTAAATTTAATAACATCAAAATTTTGCCCGACCTATTAAGCCTTTAACACATCTCTTTATCATTCAACCCTAACCAGCGATGTCCTAGCAGCAATCCCATTAAGCACTAATGTCAAATGTGTTTTTTTTTTTTTTTTTTTTATAGGTCCTAGCCACTGAAATCCCAGGAAACTAGGTGGCAGTACCTGCCAGAGCAATTTGTTGTGATACTGGATACACCCGGCTAGCCTCCACGTGGCAAAGTATGGGCAACGTCAGGCCCCCACTTGGGGCCTGGCAGCCAATAAGCCGGTCAAACAATGGGCACAACATATCACACTGCACAGACACGGCCCACACACTTTCAAGTCTCTGGCTTGACAGTGTACTGTCCTCGATACAGCGAAACACACGTGGAGTTGGGAGAAATCCCAGGTGCCGTTTGACACGAACATACCTTATACCTTGTACAATCAAATCACGTTACGATGGAGTCACCATAGTAAAGTACCGTTCACTATACGATGTGCAGTAAGTGCCAGTCACTGTGATCACGTTTGTGAATTGAATTTAATTCAATTAAACAACGATTCTAATTAGCGAAAATAGGAGGAATATTATCCACAGGCTATAAAAGCAAAGATATATTATGCACAAATTTACCCTTTATTACCTTACCAATTAAAAAATTAAATGATACGTGAAAATCGGAATAATTAATATATTTCTGTTCACGGACATTTGTGGGTGGGGATTTAAATTTAAAACAGTAAAAAGATAAGCAATCAATAACAAAGAACACAGCACACAAAAATTGCAAGTAACACAAAACGCACAAGTGAGAACGGAGTAATGAGTTACAAAGCTTTAAAAATAGGAATGAAGGGAAGATCTGAAAATTCATTTTTTTATATGATTGAAGATTTCACCATAATAACCCACAGATTTCCAGCTGTCGGTATTATTACAAATTCAGTAAGATTGAGTTTACTGTCCATTTATGATAGATTTCACTAACAGAAAAGCCCAATAAACAGGTGACTGCTATTTGTTTTTACTGTTTTATGGTCATGACCTCCAGCATTTCAACTGAACCACGTGGTACCGTCGGAGACAATCGTAGGGTAATCTTCAGTGCTCTGGGTATCCTGCCACGATTAAATGGCATGCTGTCCCAATTAAGCGAAGTAAACCCTGGCTATTTTCTCGATTGGTTTCTGCTTTTTTAAGATTTGCCCCAAATAAATGGCTGCCCCGATTAACCGGTCGCCCAAATAACCAGAATCCACTATATATATATTGGTAAATACTAACAGTTTGTAAAAATTAAAAACATCTGACACATGGTCATTGTCTGATAAAATCTGACTGGTGTAAAAAGGCTCAGTCAGATGAGTAAAAGCGGTAAAACATGTTTCATGCCATGATAAATTTAGAGTCATTTAAAACATGTTTTATGCTTAATATGGTGTTACAAAACTTGCACACAGGAGGTTCATCTGTCATCAGCATTAAGGAATGTGTAAGATGACTGTGTCCTATGTGGAGTCGAGAAAGAACAACTTCCTCATGACGATTCCTGCACAGACTAGACTGCCATTGTTCAATTTACAGGCTTTATCTGATGTAATTTATTTAAAGTCTGTCTACTCCATGTATACTGCCATTGGGAGTGTATCTTAGCATTAGCATTAGCGGAGGCATATGATGCAAGAAAGCAAGCTTATTCAGCATCAGCCAAAAAAAAAAAAAAAAAACACGCTCCCATTTCACCCGTCCGTTCATTCCAAGTACCTGTCCAGCTCAGCCTTAAATTTATTTAGGCTATAAACTTCCACAACAAAGAATGGAAGTCTGTTCCACCAACCAACCACCCGCTGGTTAAAGGCAAACTTTTGCATATCTAGCCTACATCTGTCTTTCCTCAATTTGAATTTATACTCTCTCAAATGATTATTCTGAGAAAGAGGTAAAATTCCAATAGCATTGAGCATCTCAAACCATTCAAGGCTTTATACACCTCAATCAGATCACCTCGGAGGCGCCTCGTCTACAGACACTGCAATTTGCAAAATTTAAATCTTTCTTCGTAAGATCAACCCTTTATTCCATTCACTAATCTTGTTGTCCTTCTCTGTACTCGTTCCAACAGCTCTACATCCTTCTCAAAATGAGGCCTCCACATCTCAAGCATACAACCATACAGTACTCAAGGTGTGGCCTGACCATTGCCTTATACAAGGGGATAATCACCTCCTCATCCCTGCTAGAAAAATTCCTGTATATGATTGACAAGACACTATGAGTTACTCTTGCAGACCGTCTGCACTGCTCAGAAAACTTCATATCTGCCTACACAATTACCCCCAGGTCCTTTTCATTCTCAACCACTGTCAGTGCAGTACCACAGAGTTGATACGTTGCTCTGGGGTTGCTGTTTCCCATATACAGTACTTTACATTTGTCAATGTTAAACTTCATTTGCCACCTCTCAGCCCATCTGCTCAACCTTTCCAGATCCTGTTGCAGTAGCATAGTGTCAGTAGTGTCCTTGACAACCCTGCCAACCTTCGTATCGTCTGCAAACTTGGACATTAAGCTTGATATACCATCATCAATATCATTTATAAATACAGAAAACAATAATGGACCCAATACTGAACCCTGAGGTACTCCACTAATAACATTAGTCCACGATGAGCAGTGTCCATTGATTACCACTCTCTGTCTTCTCCCCCTCAACCACCGCTTTATCCCTAGCAGCAATTTGCCTTTAATGCCACACTGCTCCAGTTTGTGCAGCAGTCTTCCCTGTGCAACAGTATCAAAAGCCTTTCTAAGATCCAAGTATATAATATCAAAGTTATTCCCTGCATCCAGTTCTTTTGTGACTGCATCATAGTATCCAATCAAATTGGTCAGGCAAGATTTCCCCTTAACAAAACCATGCTGTGTCTGAGCTGTAACTGAAGTCTTGTCTAGATGATCCTGCAGTGCTTCTTTAACCAGTGCCTCCATTAATTTTCCAGGAACAGAAGTTAAACTAACAGGTCTATAATTACTTGTGTCACCCTCACAAGTAATTATACCATCATCAATATCATTTATAAATACAGAAAACAATAAAGGACCCAATACTGAACCCTGAGGGACTCCACTAATAACATTAGCCTACGATGAACAGGGTCCATTGAATACCACTCTCTGTCTTCTCTCACTCAACCATCCCTTTATTCAAAGCAGCAATTTGACTCCAATGCCACACTGCTCCAATTAGTGCAGCAGTCTTCCTTGTGCAATAGTATCAGGCGTCTCCGTAGACAAGTGGGAAGGAGCAGAAGTGCGTAACACACGCTGTTTGATTAGACCGGGGTTCGATCCCGTCACCACCAAATACGGAGGATGCGGAAAAGTCGGGGAATGACCATCGCATACTCCCGGAGCAACATGGCCTTAGTTGCTAATGCTCCTAAAAAAAAAAACAAAAAAAAAAACCCAAATAACAATAACAAAGCAACAGTATCAAAAGCCTTTCTAAGATCCAAATGTATGATATCAAAGTTATTCCCTGCATCCAGTTCCTTTGTGACCACATCACGCTATTCAATCAAATTGTCCAGGCAAGACTTTCCTTTAACAAAACCATGCTATGTCTGAGCTATAACTGAAGTCTTGTCTAGATGATCCTGCAGTGCTTCTTTAACCAGTGCCTCCATTAATTTTCCTGGAACAGAAGTTAAACTAATAAGTCTATAATTACTTGTGTTGCCCTTTGATCCTCCTTTGTGAATTGGGATCACATTTGCACATCTCCAGTCCATGGGTACCTCCTCTGAGTCCAAAGAAGCTCTCATAATTATGGTTAAGGGTTTGCTTACTTCTTTTGCGGCTTCCTTTAATATAACTGGATAGATCCCATCCACCCCGGGTGACTTTTTTATGTTTATCTTCAACAATTTCTCCTCCACTTTCCTCTCAGTTATTACAAAATCATCCAGCTCACTGCCAGAGTTTAACTCACCTCTGGAATTCCCCTCTCTGAATAACTCCTCATGGGTGAATGTAGATGCAAAATACTCATTTAATTTGTTAGCCACCTGAGCAGGATCATCAGCAGTTGAACCATCAATATCCAGTGGACCAATCTCATTCATCCCTTTCCTTCTAGAGTTTACATAGGTAAAGAACTCTTTGTTGTTTTTCTTTGCATCTTTTGCCAAGGATTTCTCATAATCTGCCTTTGCCTGCCTAATCTCCTTTGTGACTTGGTTACAGACCAGCTTATATCTATCATAGGCTTCTACGTCACCCATTAATTAATATATATCCCATGCATTCTTTTTCTCTGCCACATGTCTCATTAGTTCATCTGACATCCATTTAGGCCTAAACTTTGAACAACATTTATTAGTTGGTATGTAAAGCCTAGTAGCTTCCAAGATAAATTCTTTAAATGCTTCCCATTTTGAATTTGCTGTTGGTAACACCATCAGTTGGTCCCACCGTATAGAATTTAAATACTGTCTCAGACCACCGTAGTCACCTTTACAAAAGCAAAAACCCTTCCCTTTTTTTTTTTTTTTTTTTTTTATATGAGAACCCCAAACACGAGAGGTATTAGAACCTATAGTACTTAGTACCGTGCTTGGGTTGGAGGTTGAGAAGACGAAAGATGATATTTGTTGACATTGGACTTGAACTTCTGTAGATTGTAATTTTCAGGAAATACGTATGAAGGGAGGTTGTTCCAGAAAACGGCAGTTGAATGAATAAATGAGGAAGATGAAAAGTTGGTTCTGTGGGTTTGAAGTTGGACAGTAAATGGATGTTGGCTGGTGGCAGCACGTGTTCGGACTGTTTTGAAAGAGAGAGCGGGAATTATAGAAGCCAATTCAGAAGAACAGTGCCCATGGAAGTATCTGTAGAAGAGGCATGCAGCAGAAACAGTACGTCTATGAGAAAGCGAATGGAGAGACTCTGTTAGAGATGAATCATTAATTAGCCTAACTGCCCTCTTCTGAATGGAATCAAGAAGCCTGAGAGAGGTTTTGGGGGCACCACCCCAGATGTGGGAACAATATTCCATGGCAGGGCGGATTTGCGATTTATACAGAGTGAGCAGCTGTTTGGAAGAAAAGTAATGCCGAGAGCGAAAGAGAAAACCAAGTTTTTTAGATGCAGAGGAAGCAATATTTGTAATGTGCTTGTGCCAAGAGAGATTAGAAGCCAGGGTAATCCCCAAAAGAGATATATCATTTTGCCTAGAAATCGGAGTGTCACTAAAGATAAGCATAGGAACAGAAGAATCCTTTTTGCGAGATATAAGACAAGACTGAGTTTTAGAAGGGTTGAAATCAACTAAGTTGTCTTTGCCCCACTGGAGAATTACCTGAAGATCGGCATTTAAGGAATTGGCAGCAGATTTTCGAGAACTTGAAGCTGATTGAGCAGGACAAGGTTTCTCAAAATGGAAAGTTGAATGCAATGTGCTATCATCGGCCAAACTATGGATAGGATTTCCAGTCAATGGAAGAAGGTCATTGATATACATGGGGAAAAGAGTGGGGGAAAGAACTGAACGTTGGGGTCATCGGCATTAGTGGAGAAGTTAGAAGACAGAGAGCCATCTACCATCACCCTCACCCTCAGTGAGCGATCAGAGAGAAAACTGGATAACCAATTACTAAAAACAGTTGGCAAACCATAAGATGGAAGCTTGTTTAGAAGACTTTTATGCCAAACACGATCAAAAGCCTTTGAGATGTCAAGAGCAACTACTTGGGTTTCACCGAACCTTTCCATTGAATTAGTCCATAAATGGGTAACATAAGCCAGAATATCACCAGTGGATCGACACTGACGGAATCCATACTGGCGATCGTTGATCAGATGGAAGGTTTCTAGGTAGTTTAAGAGTTGGCGGTTAATTGATTTCTCCATTACTTTAGAAAGAGTAGAAGTAATTGCAATGGGACGATAATTGGATGGGAGGGATTTGTCACCCTTTTTAGGAACTGGCTGGATATGAGCAAATTTCCAAGCAGAAGGAAAAACACCTTTGGAATAAGAAAGTGAAAAAAGGCGGCAAAGAATAGGAGTAAGTTCAGGAGCACAGGTTTTGAGAACAAGTGGAGAAATACCATCAGGACCTGGAGCTTTCTTAGCATCAAGATTCATCAAAATCCTTCTGATATCCTTTTGACGGAAGACCACAGGAGGCATTGAATGGAGCGTGTTAGGAATGGTGGGAGGTGTTTTACCAAGATCATTAATACATGAGCTAGAAGAAAAATGGGATGCTAGCAGGTCAGCTTTATCCTTGGCTGAAGTGACAACAGAACCATCTGGTTTGGACAGAGATGGGAGCAGAGATGGGCAAAAGTTGCGGCCAATAGCTTTGGCAAGAGACCAGAATGCTCGGCTACCACTAGGGCAAGAAGCAAGTTTTCTACTCTTAGCCTGTTCAAACTCTAGTTTGGACTGATTAATAACTGCTTTACAATTGTTGCGAGCTTTGGTGTAGGCAGAAAATGAAACTGAAGAATTAGACACAAGCCAATTACGATATGCAACATTCTTCTCTTGGACAGCCTTAGCACATTTATTGGAAAACCAAGATTTAGATAAAGGACGAGATTTTAAAGTGGAGTGTGGGATAAAGGATTCCATTCCTGCAAGAATAATTTCACTGACACGATCTGAGCAAACGTTGACATCAGAAGTTTTGAAACAGTAATCAGACCAAGGAAAAGAAGAAAAGAAGTCTCGCAGGTCATCCCATTTTGCATTCTTGTAATGCCAAACAATACGAGGTTGGGAATAGCCATGAGATAAAGGTTCCATTGGAGAAGAGACCAATTTGTGATCTGAAGTGCCTAAAGCACCTCTCACTTCGACCTTGTACTTAGACGGGTTGTTTGTGAGAAAAAGATCAAGTGTATTGGCTGTATGATTAGGATTGTCCGGTATTCTTGTAGGTAAATGAACAATCTGTGCTAGGTCATTAGTAATTGCAAAAGCCTCAGCATCTCGACCTGCTGGGTCGGTGTGACTAGAAAATGGAAGCCAGCTGGAGTTGTGAACGTTAAAATCACCAAGGAAAATTACCTCACTGTTAGGAAAGTTGGACTGGAGAAAGTCAAGTTGCAAAGTGAGGAGGTCAAAGAGCTCCAAGTGATTAGTGGAGTTGGGAGAACGGTAGAGACAACACATGAATTTGACACAATGAGGTAGAGAGATTTTAAGCCAGAGAAGATCAAAGAGAGGAGATTCCAAATTGCCAAGTCTCTGACAGGGAATATCAGAACGGACATATGCACAAGTACCACCTTTGAGGCGAAAGGAATTATACAGCAAATAATTTGGACATCTGAGATGAGAAGTAGTTGAATCAACTGATAACTGAGATTCAGCCAGAAAAAGTACATGGGGTTTGGAAGACTGCAAGTGGAAATGGACATCGCTGAGATTGGAATTGAGACCACGTATATTTGTGAAATGAATTAGGAAGTCCTTGGGAGGTTTAGATCTTTTCGCAGATAAGCTTGCTCTATTATTTTGACAATTCATAGTGTATTCAATGGTAAGAAAAAGTGGGTGGGACATGCTGTATGAAGTAATGAAATTTTTGGATATGGCGTACACGTGGTAAGAATATACCCAGATCCTTGACATAACTTGGCCTCGACAATGCTGCCCGCATACACACTACTCGGACTCCCTCCAGTCACTATCTGGCAGAGTAGAGGTAGCAACATTATACACTAGCTGATCCGGAAGCCTCCTAGAGAGTTACCAATAGGTTTGGTCCGGTGTACTATCTAGCGGCCGGCCTGCGAACACCGTTTTAGAGCTGTACCCTCGAAATGTAAGGAATATTGGATCTCGCCGCGACATTCATCATAACCTCAAAAATCATCAATCATACTGCATGATGGAAGAGATAGGGAAGGGTTGGCCGGAACTTAGCTCTAGAGACTAAACATGGGTTCCACCACTTCAAGCCTCCAATAAGCAAAGTGGTGGTATTTCACCGGTTGATGAGAGTCATCTACCACCTAGTACTGCCTGGTAACATAGAGAGGCGGCGTTCCTCCATGTGGTGTGGGCGCCACACCTTTGCCCCTGATTTTAGATCTTTTGGCTTATTATTTGCCTGTATTCTGTACAGAGGACTGACAGGCAACAGTTATTGGTGGGAATTGTTGATTTGACTGCAGTGTCAGACAAATCATTTTCCCAAATTCCAATGTGGCCTGGAATCCAGCAGAAGCAGATATTGTATTCATGCTCAAGGAGAGAGTGGATCTTCTACTGAACTTGAGACAGAACTGGATGAGGATTATATTTCATTGATAATAAAGCCTGTAAGATGCTCAATGAGTTGGAATATAAAATGAACCATCGTTACTAGCATTTAGTAATGTGGTCCAAGGCTAACTCTCTAGAATGCAGCTCTGGAATAAATATGCAGCATTCAGGAAGAATCTGCTCTGAAACAGTGGTGTCTGGAAACGGATCCTACCATATGATTCCAACTTCGGGCCATTTGTGTAAACTGGCACAAAGTCAGAAGGTTCAGCTCGATGTGCTGAATAGAGCTGCAGGTAGAGAGACAATGGATTAGCTGACTTTCTCCAGTTTTTAAGGGAGAAGTCGAATGCCAGGGTGGAATGAACTGCTTTGGTGTTTGAGCAACCCTTGTCTACCTTGATTTTAAGGTAGACATGGGCAGTTGGCAGTCTGATGGGCAATGTACAAACTTTCCCATTGTGGCTCAAAAATAGATGGCCACATAAGGTGGTCTGGCAGGGATTTCAGTTTTAAAGCGTACTTTAGAGACAACTGCTTATGCTGAAGTGACAGCGGTGATTCATTTGCTTCCACATATAGGCTCAGTACAGGAGAGGTTAGAAATGCTCCAGTAGCGAGCGATACGGATAGCTTGGTGATGGACAGGATCTCGGAATACACTGTCCCTGGCTGAAATGTATACCTGGGACCTGTAATCTAATTTGGATCATACAAGTGCATGGTGGATGCATAATAAGGTATATCAGTTCACACTGCAACATATACATGAGAGAGAACAAAGGATATTTAGTCCACTGGTGCACTTTATACAGGGTTGATGAATACGTTCCAGAAATGACAGTGTTTTATCAAATATGAATTGCAAAAAATTGGTGACTGACACTACTGGAATAGCATTTTGTCCAAGACTCAGTTTGGGTGCAAACGGTTTTCTGCAATGAGAACCTGAATAGTAAGGGACCAGGAATTAAGGCAATCAATGGCTAGTTGCAGATTTTTTTTTTTTAATAACCCTCATATTGCAGGACTGAGAAAATATACTAAAGTCATCAACATAGAGGGTGCTGTTTACAGTTGGAGAAAGTTGTTCTGAGATGATATTTACTTTCATGGCAAAAAGCATGACACTTAATGTTGATCCTTGCAGTATTCCCTCCTCTTGGCAAAAGGGATGAGAGAGTGAATATCCTACATGAACTTGGAAGGAACAATTGGCTATAAAGATTTTAATAAAAACAGGGAGGTATCCTTTAAGACAGGGGTTATGCAAATATTTTATTATGTCAAATCTCCAAGTTGTGTCATATGTTTTCTGCATATTAAAGAAAACAAACACAAGATATTCATCTTAAAAAAAAGAAAGCATCCCAGATGAATATTTCCAATCTACCGTCACTTTCCAGTCTAAAGTGGACCTATTCCTTCAGGAGCCACATTGAATGCTGGAGAGAAGGTCATTTGATTCTAAATACCATTTTAACCGAAAAATAACCGTTCTCTCAAGGATTTTGCACATTCAGCTGAGCAAATGGATGATAATTAGTAGGGATTTTAGGATCCTTATCTAAGCTTTGCAAAGGCAAGAACAATTGCCATGCATCAAGGATCCGGAAACTGCTCTTAAATATAGATTCTGTTATATAAAAGGGGCAGGTGATCGACAGATGTTGCGGAATGGTGCTTAATCATTTCATAATGGATGATATCTGGTCCAACAGCACTTGCCTTATCAAGGACCAGAAACTCTGAGGAATAGGAAGATAACCCAGAGATTAGGATTAGCATTAGTAGAAGCATATGACGCAAAAAAGCAAGCTTTTGCAGCATCAACCATAAACAAAAAAAAAAAACCCACTCCCATTTCACCTCTCCTTTCATTCGAAATACCTGTCCAGCTGAGCCTTAAATTTATTTAGGCTATCAACTTCCACAACAAAGGATGGAAGTCTGTTCCACCAACCAACTACCCACTGGCTAAACACAAATTTCCACACATCTGTCTTTCCGCAATTTGAATTTATGCCCTCTCAGGTGATTATTCTGAGCAAGAGGAAGAATCCCATCGGCATCGAGCATGCTCACACCATTCAAGACTTTATATCTATCAGATCACCTCCCCGGTGCCAAGTCTCCAGACACTGTAATTTGCAAAATTTAAGGCTTTCTTCGTAAGAGCAACTGTTTGTTCCATTCACTAATCTTGTTGCCCTTCTCTGTACTCATTCCAGCAGCTCTACATCCTTCTTGAAATGAGGCCTCCAGACCTATATACAGTACTCAATGTGTGGCCTGACCATTGCCTTATACAAGGGAATAATCACCTCCTTATCCCTGCTAGAAAAATTCCAGTATATCATTGACAAGACACCATGAGCTACTCTTGCAGCTCATCTGCACTGCTCAGAGAACTTCATATCTGCCTGCACAATTACCCCCAGGTCCTTTTCATTCTCTACCACTGTCAGTGTAGTACCACGGAGTTGATACGCTGCTCTGGGGTTACTGTTTCCCATATGTAGTACTTTACATTTGTCAATGTTAAACTTAATTTGCCACCTCTCGGCCCATCTGCTCAAACTTTCCAGATCCTTTTGCAGCAGCATAGAGTCAGTAGTGTCCTTAACAACCCTGCCAACCTTTGTATCATCTGCAAACTTGGACATTAAGCTTGATATACCATCATCAATATCATTTATAAATACAAAAAACAATAATGGACCCAACACTGAACCCTGAGGGACTCCACTAATAACGTTAGTCCACGATGAGCAGTGTCCATTGATTACCACTCTCTGTCTTCCCCCCCTCACCCAGTGAATTAGAGAATGGAACAAAGGGTTGCTCTTAAGAAGAAAGGCTTAAGTTTTGCAAATTACAGTGTCTGGAGACTAGGCACTTGTGAGTGGATCTGACTGAGGTGTAAGCTTTGAATGGTTTGAACATGTTCAATGCTGATGGGATTCTTCCTCTTGCTCTGAAATGGCATAAATTCAAATTGAGGAAAGACAGTTATAGGATAGATGTGTGGAAGTTTGCCTTTAGCCAGTGGGTGGTTGATTGCTGGAACAAACTTCCATCTGTCATTGTAGAATTTGATAGCTTCAACAGATTCAAGGCAGACCTAGACAAACATTTGGAGCGGGTGGATGGGTAAAATGAAAAGGGTCTGTGTTTTTTTTTTTTTTTTTTTGGCTGATGCTATATAAGCTTGCTTTCTTGCATCATGTGCCCTGCTAATGCTAATGCTAATTTGCATCCCTGCCCCTAAGAAACTGAACCAAGAGCTCTTCAGTGCCAACAAGTTCTCTAAGTTACAAGAAATAATACTCTGTTCCTACATCCCAGTTTCTGGATTGTGGGTAACATTAACAACATCACTATCAATTATAGGCTCAATATTTACTATGCAACCTCATCCCGAACTTAATGATGAAGAATGCATGGATAGGAGGTCCTTTCAGTAAGAGTGAAGGCTCATTGCTGATTGCAACTGAGAAAAGTACTTTGAAAGTAATTTTAGACATTAATTTTAACAACTGTCTCAAAGAAGAAATCCAAGTTTCATTGTTGTTACACTTCCCAAACAACTCCAATTAAATTCTGGTTAGCACTTATACAGACTCTAATAAATATATTCTTCATTGAGCATGCAAAATTATATAACAAAATAAACAACCCTGAAAGTAAAATTCAATAAAAAAAGTCTGTAATGGTGGCTGCTTATGGTATGCTAATGGTATGCTGACTTCTACAAGTTGAGTAAAAAATTCACACAGTGCAACTAGCTAGTTAGTGGTTTTTAAATATTTGTCTCTCAAGGCATGCTTGTAGTTAAAGACATTGTATGTATAACACATCAAAAAAAAATAACTGTCATTGATCTAAAAGAAGCATTTTCTAATCTCAGGGCACATCTCTAAGAAACCTGGATCAACATAAAATGTTGCAGAAACCGAGTATAGAACAACTGAATTATAGAACAGTTGAGGCAGTATACTGACAATTGATAAATTAATTTGACAATCAGAATGCTGTTCCAATTAATCAATTAAGCTCAAGGCATTCCAGTTACTAAACTTCCAATATGTTAAGATAGTCACTGAAAATTTACAAGTTCAATCACATTTATAATTAACTGTGGCATCTGAAAGTAAAAACTTTTGAGAACTGATGAAAAATGTTTGGACATGCTGGATAAACTTCTGACAAATATAAATAATTTTAGTTCTTAAATTAAAATTAGTGCTCCACTTATTAATATTTTCAAATTTGCCATGTTATGGAATTTTTTAATGACTACTGCTCTTATATCATGTCATTTTATTTAAAAAATATTCTAGTGGCAATGCCAATGTATTGTTAGCTAGGAATAAATATAAATAAGAAATATACATAAATTGCTATGCTCTAAGTGTTTAAATTTAAGACAGAAATATATCTATGCACTCATATTAATAAAAAAAAAAGTACCAAAAGTAGAAAGAAAATCCTTCTATTCTTTCTACCTCTATATCCTACCTGTAACTTCCAAATATGCTTTTGACATTGTGGATCCAATACCAGAGAGAACAGAACATATATAATAACCTCTATCTTCTTTCATCACACCTGAAATCAAGAGCATTCCATCCCGAGTAACAGAAAAGCGTCCATATGATCGTTCTGGAAACATTAAAACCTATTTCGGGGGAATGATTTAAATAGATTAAAATTGTAGTCTAAATGTAAAGTTTCAAAACATATGCTATTTAAACTTATTGAAGATTTTCACCTAACTGAATTAATATGTGAAAATAACTGTATATTGCAGTTTCACTGTACTGTGATATAAAGTTACAAACAACATGACTATGAAAATGACATACAACTATAAGCATAATTTCACAAACCTGATTTATTGGTTTTCATTATATAAAAATTAAAAACCCTTTCTGCAATTAAGAAATTTGAAATTTACTTATATCAATTCAGTAAGATATCAATTATGCAAATTGAATGGGACATTTTGATTTCATTTAATTTGGATTTTAATTATGCATCAGAATCAGTGGCATAATGTGCCAAAATAGTACAACAGTAAAAGGCCAAATTTAGACATAAAAACAGTAAAAGGTAAAAGGAGGACAAAAGATTTCAGTAACCTATGGAAATCAGTAGCTATATCAAAAAGTATATTAGAGTTTGTATAAGAATAAAAATCTGCCAAACGGTACAAAAAAGGTGCATAAATAAAGGTATATATGTATTGTGTGAATATTTTAAGATGAACATAAACAAGTTTACTAATTTTAAGAAGTTAAAAACAGTTAACAATTCATTGTCAGATATCCTGATGAGGTAGAACATGCACTGAAGAAAATGAAGAATCAGAAAGCCCTGGGAGAAGATGGAGTTACCGTAGAGTTGTTAAAATTGGGAGGAAGAGACATAACACAAAAACTGGCAAGGCTTTCACAAAGTGCATTAGAAAAGGTGTGATGCCTAAGCAGTGGAATAATGTAATCATAGTTTTGCTGCATAAGAAAGGAGATAAATCAGAAATTGGAAATTATAGACCAATTAGCTTGTTATCCCACATCTACAAGTTGTTCACAAGGGTCATTACTAACAGATTAGAAAGAATACTTGATGAGAATCAACCAAAAGAGCAAACTGGTTTTAGGACAGGATTCTCAACTATGGATCATCTTCACGTAATATCACAGCTAATGGAGAAAGCAAATGAATATAAAACACCATTATGCCTGGCATTTGTGGATTATGAAAGGGCATTTGACTCCATACAGCATAAGGCAATGTTTTTGGCACTGGAAAGACAAGGCATAGATACCCCATATATTATGATTTTGAAGAAAATATATGAGAACGCTACCTCCTTTATTAGACTAGACAAAGAGAGTAGGAAATTTAAAATTGAGAAAGGAGTTCGACAAGGAGACACAATATCTCCGAAGCTGTTTACTGCTGCCCTTGAGGAAGCTTTCAGAAGATTAGACTGGTCTCAGAAAGGAGTCATTGTGAACGGAGAGTACCTAAACCATTTACGATTTGCAGAAGACATTGTGGTCATAAGCCATGATCCCAGAGAATTAGAGGAAAATCTTAATCAGTTATGCCAGTTAGTAAGGATTTTGGACTAAAGATGAATATGGCTAAAACAAAACTAATGATGAACAAGTATGCCACAGAAAGAGAAATAATGATTGAAGGAGCAGTAACTGAAAAGGTGGAGTCATATACTTATCTAGGACAAGTTATTAGCTGTAATAATGATAAATGGCTGGAAGTCAAGAGAAGAATAAATTTTGGATAGATAGCATTCAGGAAATATAGTCACATACTGAAGAGCAATATCCCAGTTTGTCTGAAACGTAAAATCACGAACCAATGTATACTCCCCACCATGACTTATGTCAGTGAAACTTGGGCACTCACCAAAAGAATGGAAGAGAAGCTGAGAACTACACAGCGAAGAATGGAACGAATTATATTGGGAATCAGACTGTTAGATAAGAAGAGAAACACATGGATTAGGCAGCAAACTCGAGTAAAGGACATTCTTATCAAAACTAAAGAACTAAAATGGTCTTGGCAGGACACATAGCTCGAAGACATGATGACAGATGGACTAAGAAAATAACAGAATGTTACCCAAGAGGAGCTAGAAGAAAACCTGGAAGACAAAGGCGGAGATGGATAGATGAAATTCATGAGTTTGTGGGTAGTAAATGGATGGCCAGTGTTCAAAACAGAAGGAACTGGAAAGTTGCTGGAGAGGCCTTCATCCTGCAGTGGATTGAAAATGGCTGATGATGATGAAGATGATGTCAGATATTATCAGAATGAGTATACAGAGCTCAGTAAAAGATATATCATGATATTCACTTCTAAACCCAAACTCTCAGAATAAAATGTGATTGATACTAAAAATGGTGTCACAGTTCTCTCACACAGATGGCTGCATCAGCCCTCAGCAAAAAGGAATGCAAGAGATGACTGCTTCTTACATAGAGGCAAGCAAGAACAACTTAAGAAAGGCATCTGGGATTGTGGGGTCTATCCAGTTATATTAAGGGAGACACCAAAGGAGGCAACCAAACCCTTAGCCATAATTATGATTGCATAGTTGAATTTAGGGGAAGTCCCTGTGGATTGTAGATGTGCAAATGTATCCCCAATTGACAAAGGGGGACAAAAAGTGACACAAGTAATTACAAACCTGTTAGTTTAACTTCTGTTCAGGAGAAATTAATGGAGTCACTGATTAAAGAAGTAATGCAGGACCATCTAGACAGGACTGCAGTTATATGAGGGGTGAGAATTTAATTCGCAGACTGGTGCAAGATTTTATGTTTACCACATGAACTTTCCATAACTGCCACTAGAGGTGCTCTTCCTGATCGCCATTCAGCAGACCGTGTGTGTGTATGTCAGAACTTGTCAAGCTAGTGCTGTGTGAAGAGAGTTTTTTTTTTTTTTTTAGGATGTGTCACTGATGATCATTTTGAAGCAAGTATCATGTTGGACATACAGACTGAACAGCAATATGTGATTTGTTATTGTGTCAGACAGGACTTAAATGCATTAGAAACAGTCAAAGAGAAGAATAAAGCATATGGGGTGATGAGTGGCATTTGGTAGGATGGTCATATTTAAATGGCACAAGGGATTCAGTGAATGCCGTGAGTCTGTTGAAGATGACCCAAGACCTGGTCAGCCTTCCTCCTCAACCACTCCTCCTAAGCAAATCGCAAAAGCCAAGGAAATCTTGGATGGAGACAGGCAAATTACACCTTGTGAATTAGCTGTCAGAATGTCCATTTCATATGGTGGGGCATATAATATTGTGAAATATCATCTGTAAATGTCATGAATCTGTGCCTACTGGATTCCACACAATTTGACTCCAGAACAAAAACAGCAAAGAAATGATTCTGAAACATTTCAAAATGTTTTGAAACATAAGGTCAAAACTTAAATCGAATAGTGACTTGTGACAGTACTTGGACTTTTATTATTATTAGCTATATGGTGCAAGGAAGCTGGAGGCTTATGCTGCACTAGTAAAAAAAAAAAAAAAAAAAAAAATTTCTCAATTACCCTGAGAGAGAGAGAGAGAGAGAGAGTCAGAAGTAGAAGGGCAATCACCAAGAAAGAGAAGAATAATGATATCCAGCTCAGGACTCTGGGTGTGCCAAGCCCATACTCACCAGATATGAGCCCCTTTCACTATGATCTAGAGATAAAACAATGGTCGAGTGAGTCGAAGCATTGTGATCCACCAAGATCGAAGGAATTTCGAGCTTCTCATTTGGCAGACAAACAAATGGTTCTTGTGTTACTTTTACATAAAAAGCATTCCTGTTACCCATTTTTTGCCTCGTAGAACAACTATGAATAAGAAAGCATACTCCGCCGCACTATTTGTGAGAAACATCAAGAACTTTCCGGAGTGAAATGGTCTCTCTATCAAAACAATGCCAGGACCAATACAACTAATATTGTGCAGCCAATGATCAGCGCCATAGGGGCCAAGGTTCTGCCACATTCCCTTATTTGAGAAAGAGAGTAGCCTTGTGCAGGTGAAGTTAGCATTAGCATTAGTAGAGGCATATGATGCAAGAAGCAAGCTTATTCAGCATCAGCCAAAAAAAAAAAAAAAAAAAAAAAAAAAAACAACCACTACTCTCATTTCACCCCTCCGTTCGTTCGAAATACCTGTCCAGCTGAGCCTTAAATTTGCTTAGGCTATCAACTTCAACAACAAGCGATGGGAGTCTATTCCACAAACCAACTGCCCGCTGGCTAAAGGCAAATTTCCGCACATCTATCCGACATCCGTCCTTCCTCAATTGGAATTTATGCCCTCTCAGGTGATTATTCTGAGCAAGAGGAAGAATCCCATCGGCATTAGCATTAGCATTAGTAGAGGAATTTGATCCAAGAAAGCAAGCTTATGCAGCATCAGCCAAAAAAAAAAAAAAAAAAAACCCACTTCCACTTCACACCTCTGTTCGTTCAAAATACCTGTCCAGCTGAGCCTTAAACTTATTTAGGCTATCAACCTCCACTACAAGGGATGGAAGTCTGTTCCACCTACCAACCACCAGCTGGCTAAAGGCAAATTTCCGCACGTCTATCCTACATCTGTCCTTCCTCAATTTGAATTTATGCCCTCTCAGGTGATTGTTCTGAGCTAGAGGAAGAATCCCATCAGCATTGAGCATGCTCAAACCATTCAAGGCTTTATACACCTCTATCAGATCACCTCGCTGGTGCCTAGTCTCCAGACACTGTAATTTGCAAAACTTAAGCCTTTCTTCGTAAGAGCACCCCTTTGTTCCATTCACTAATCTTGTTGCCCTTCTCTGTACTCGTTCCAGCAGCTCTACATCCTTCTTGAAATGAGGCCTCCAGACCTGTATACAGTACTCTAGGTGTGGCCTAACCATTGCCTTATACAAGGGAATAATCACCTCCTTATCCCTGTTGGAAAAATTTCCTGTATATCATTGACAATACTCCATGAGCTACTCTTGCAGCCCGTCTGCACTGCTCAGAGAACTTCATATCTGCCTGCACAACCACCCCCAAGTCCCTTTCATTCTCTACCACTGTCGGTGTAGTACCACAGAGTTGATACGTTGCTCTGGGGTTGCTGTTTCCCATGTGTAGTACTTTACATTTGTCAATGTTAAACTTCATTTGCCACCTCTCAGCCCATCTGCTCAACCTTTCCAGATCCTGTTGCAGCAGCATAGTGTCAGTAGTGTCCTTGACAACCCTGCCAACCTTTGTATCGTCTGCAAACTTGGACATTAAGCTTGATATACCATCATCAATATCATTTATAAATACAGAAAACAATAATGGACCCAACACTGAGCCCTGAGGGACTCTACTAATAACATTAGTCCACGATGAGCAGTGTCCATTGATTACCACTCTCTGTCTTCTCCCCCTCAACCACCCCTTTATTCATAGCAGCAATTTGCCTCCAATGCCACACTGCTCCAATTTGTGTAGCAGTCTTCCATGTGCAACAGTATCAAAAGCCTTTCTAAGATCCAAGTATATAATATCAAAGCTATTCCCTGCATCCAGTTCTTTTGTGACTGCATCATAATATCCAATCAAATTGGTCAGGCAAGACTTCCCCTTAACAAAACCATGCAGTGTCCGAGCTATAACTGAATCTTGTCTAAATGATCCTGCAGTGCTTCTTTAACCAGTGCCTCCATTAACTTTCCTGGAACAGAAGTTAAGCTCACAGGTCTATAATTACTTGTGTCAGCCTTTGATCCTCCTTTGTGAATTGGGGTCACATTTGCACATTTCCAGTCTATGGGTACCTCCCCTGAGTTCAAGGAAGCTCTCATAATTATGGCTAAGGGTTTGCTTACTTCCTTTGCTGCCTCCTTTAATATAACTGGATAGATCCCATCCACCCCGGGTGCCTTTCTTGTGTTTATCTTCAACGGTTTCTCCTCCACTTGACTCCCAGTTATTTCAAGATTCTGTAGCTTACTGCTAGAGTTGAATACACCTCTGGCATTCCCCTCGCTGAATAACTCCTCATGTGTGAATGTCGATGCAAAATATTCATTTAGTTTGTTAGCTACCTGAGCAGGATCATCAACAGTTGACCCATCGATATCAAGTGGACCAATCTGATTCGTCCCCTTCCTTCTAGAGTTTACATAAGTAAAGAACTCTTTGCTGTTTTTCTTTGCATCCCTTGCCAAGGATTTCTCGTAATCTGCCTTCGCCTGCCTAACCTCCTTTGTAACTTGGTTGCATATCAACTTGTATCTATCATAGGCTTCTGTGTCATGTGTTAATTTGTAAGTATCCCATGCATTTTTCTTCTCTGCCATATGCCTCATTAGTTCATCTGACATCCATTTTGGCCTAAACCTTGAACAATATTTCTTAGTTGGTATGTAAAGCCTAGTAGCTTCCAAGATTAATTCTTTGAATGCTTCCCATTTTGAATTTGCTGTTGGTAACATTATCAGTTGGTCCCACTGTATAGAATTTAAATACTGTCTCAGTCCATCGTAGTCGCCTTTACGGAAGCAATAACCCTTCCCTTTACCCCTAATGGTAGTTACCTCTTTCAGTAAATCCCACTTCAGCACACTGTGATCACTGCCACCTAGTGGTTCATTTATCTGCAGATTCTTAATGCATGAAGAATCACTGCTGATAATCAAATCAAGAGTATTACTGCCTCTAGTTGCCTCCCGAACATGCTGATGTAGAAAACAATCATCCAATAAATCCACAAAAGCCCTGCTAGTGTGTGAGTGACCAGCCCCCAAATTCCAGTCAATATCTGAGAAATTAAAATCTCCCATTATAAGACTCTCTGATTTACTGGCCCACTCTATTTCCCTGTACAGTTCCTTATTATACTCATCAGAGTCATTAGGCCTATAGCACACTCCTACTCTCAATTTTGATCTCCCAATGCTTATGTCACACCAAACTGACTCAACACTGCACTGTCCAGCGATGTCGACTGGCTTCACTTCCTTGGTTTTTATGTGTTTCTTAACTAATAGCATAACCCCTCCGCCCTTCCTATCCTGTCTATCCTTTCTGTAGACGTTGTACTCCCCCAATTCCAGTTCTGCATCCCTTATATCTGTGTGACACCACGTCTCTGATATCCCAACAATATCTGCCTTTGATGTTTTGAGCAATACCTCAAATTCATCAAATCTATTTACTAAACTCCTAGTATTGGTGTACACGCAAGTATACCTGCACCTGTTTCTATTCTTAGCTACCCTAACACAACCCATGTGTTTACTTGTACCGCAATGGCTCCCAGCAGTCTCTGAAATATCATGCATCTTGTTTTTCAGGCTTCTGCTCATTCTAATAGAAGCAGTGCAAGAATCTCTTTCACCTCTGCCAGTGGCTACTGTCAATCTATTGGTCTTTGTCTCTCCCCAAGCTTGCAGTTTTCCGACCCACCTAACACTGCCTCGATAGCATCAGCAAATATTCTTGCACCCTTTCTATTTAAGTGTATCCCATCCCTGTAGAAGCAATCTCTCCTGTTAACAAGTACAGTCCAGGCTGAAAAAAAGTCTACCCCTTGAGCCTTGCACAATCTTTCCAGGGCCGAATTGATCGACAAGGCTCTCAACATATACTCCCTCCTATCGTGTCTGGGCAGAATTGCAGACACTTTCAAATTCAACCCTAATTCTCGGCTTTTGTTCAACAGTGACCTGTACTTGTTAAGTAATTCTGCCGGTCTCCTACTCTTAATATCATTAGTGCCAACTTGTACAACTATATCACCTTTTGTGCCCTTAAAAGATGATATTCGCTCTACAACGTCATCAACCTTTGCCCCTGGCAGACATACCCTGGTCCTGTTCCACCTATCCTTTTTACAAAGCATGTTCCCCGTTTCCCTGACAATAGAGTCACCAACAACTACTATTTCCTTCGGGACAAGCGCATTCTGCCTTGGGGGTTGCTTCTGTGTCACGCGATGCCCAAGTGCAAGCTCTGGCATTGATGTGGGCAGCTGAGAGCTTGATGGGCCCCTCATTTTAGTTTCTTCGAGGGCATCCACCCTGTCCTTCAAGCTCTCATATAGGCCCACAAGAACGCTGAGTTGTTGCCTGATATCGATACACTCCTTGCATCACGCACACACAAAGACATCCCCCATGGCAGTATCATGTCCCATACCCGATTGCTCTGCAAACATCAAGCAAACAGTGCATTTTATAAGGCTGTGGGTCAGAGGACAACTGCCCCCCTCAGTTCTACTCTGAGCCACAGCACTTCCATTAGCTTGAGCCTTTTGCTTTGCTACTCTTGTCTGAGTCATGATTCTATTAATTAATTAGTTAATTATAATTAATTATGTTATGTTATTAATTACTTTAAATATAATTAATTATATTACGTTTGTACTCTAAGTCGTTATATGTATTTATTTAAAAGTACAATTTAACTGCTAACGAAGTTCAACTAACGCTATCTAGTACGGTATATAACTATCGTATCACAAAGGCGGGAAAGTTACGAACGGTAATCTACGGACACTTAAGTATTAATTAATATATTTAGTTAAAGTTCAATTTAAATGCCAACGAAGTTCAACAAGTTTAATAGATTTTACCGATCGCTGAAAATATTATAACGTATACTATACTAACGCTATCTAGGTTCGATATATAACGATCGTATGACAAAGACAAAGGCGGGAATTTACGAACGGTAATCTATGGACACTTAAGTAGTAATTAACTTTCAAATCTCGCTGTCTCGATTCAGAACAACTAACGATCCTTACTAGGTCTATAAGCTACTTACAAAAAATAATTTGATGTAAAAAATATTCAATAAGCAGCTAAATATCGCTAAAAAAACTTCTCGTTCAGCGGAGTTGTAACTTGTAACACGTGGATTTGATACCCTTACCGATACTTTTATGCAATTACAAGGCCGAGTAAAGAATAAAAGACCCAAGACCTAGTCAACCTTCCTCCTCAATCACTCCTCCTAGCAAATCGCAAAAGCCAAGGAAATCTTGGATGGAGACAGGCAAATTACACCTTGTGAATTAGCTGTTAGAATGTCCATTTCATACGGTGGGGCATATAATATTGTGAAATATCATCTGTAAATGTCATGAATCTGTGCCTACTGGATTCCACACAATTTGACTCCAGAACAAAAACAGCAAAGAAATGATTTTGAAACATTTCAAAATGTTTTGAAACACAAGGTCAAAACTTAAATCGAATAGTGACTTGTGATAGTACTTGGACTTTTATTATTATTAGCTATATAGTGCAAGGAAGCTGGAGGCTTATGCTGCACTAGTAAAAAAAAAAAAAAAAAAATTTCTCAATTACCCTAAGAGAGAGAGAGAGGGAGAGTCAGAAGTAGAAGGGGAATCACCAAGAAAGAGAAGAATGATGATATCCAGCTCAGGGTGTGCCAAGCCCATACTCACCAGATATGAGCCCCTTTCACTATGATCTAGAGATAAAACAACGGTCGAGTGAGTGGAAGCATTGTGATTCACCAAGATCAAAGGAATTTCGAGCTTCTCATTTGGCTGACAAACAAATGGTTCTTGTGTTACTTTTACATAAAAAGCATTGCTGTTACACATTTTTTGCCTCGTAGAACAACTATGAATAAGAAAGCATACTCCGCCGCACTATTTGTGAGAAATATCAAGAACTTTCCGGTGTGAAATGGTCTCTCTATCAAAACAATGCCAGGCCCAATACAACTAATATTGTGCAGCCAATGATCAGTGCCATAGGGGCCAAGGTTCTGCCACATTCCCTTATTTGGGAAAGAGAGTAGCCTTGTGCAGGTGAAGTTAGCATTAGCATTAGCATTAGTAGAGGCATATGATGCAAGAAGCAAGCTTATTCATTATCAGCCAAAAAAAAAAAAAACAACCACTACTCTCATTTCACCCTCCCGTTCGTTCGAAATACCTGTCCAGCTGAGCCTTAAATTTGTTTAGGCTATCAACTTCAACAACAAGCGATGAGAGTCTATTCCACAAACCAACTGCCCGCTGGCTAAAGGCAAATTTCCGCACATCTATACTACATCTATCTTTCCTCAATTTGAATTTATGCCCTCTCAGGTGATTATTCTGAGCAAGAGGAAGAATCCCATCGGCATTGAGCATGCTCAAGCCATTCAAAGCCTTATACACCTCTATCAGATCACCTTGCCGATGCCTAGTCTCCAGGCTCTGTAATTTGCAAAACTTAAGCCTTTCTTCGTAAGAGCAACCCTTTGTTCCATTCACTATCTTGTTGCCCTTCTCTGTACTCGTTCCAGCAGCTCTACATCCTTCTTGAAATGAGGCCTCCAGACCTGTATACAGTACTCAAGGTGTGGCCTGACCAATGCCTTATACAAGGGAATAATCATATCCCTGTCCCTGCTAGAAAAATTCCTGTATATCATTGACAAGACACCATGAGCTACTCTTGCAGCTCGTCTGCACTGCTCAGAGAACTTCATATCTGCCTGCACAATTACCCCCAGTTCCTTTTCATTCTCTACCACTGTCAGCGTAGTACCACAGAGTTGATACGTTGATCTGGGGTTACTGTTTCCCATATGTAGTACTTTACATTTGTCAATGTTAAACTTCATTTGCCATCTCTCAGCCCATCTGCTCAACCTTTCCAGATCCTGTTGCAGCAGCATAGTATCAGTAGTGTCCTTAACAACCCTGCCAACCTTGGTATCGTCTTCAAACTTGGACATTATGCCTGATACACCATCATCAATATCATTTATAAATACAGAAAACAACAATGGACCCAACACTGAATCCTGAGGAACTCCACTAATAACATTAGTCTACGTTGAGCAGTGTCCATTGATTACCACTCTCTGTCTTCTGCCACTCAACCATCCCTTTATCTATAGCAGCAATTTGCCTCCAGTGCCACACTTCTCCAATTTGTGCAGCAGTCTTCCATGTGCAACAGTATCAAAAGCCTTTCTAAGATCCAAATATATAATATCAAAGTTATTCCCTGCATCCAGTTCTTTTGTGACTACATCATAGTATCCAATCAAATTGGTCAGACAAGACCTGCCCTTAACAAAACCATGCTGTGTCTGAGCTATAACTGAATTCTTGTCCAGATGATCCTGCAGTGCTTCTTTAACCAGTGCCTCCATTACTTTTCCTGGAACCGAAGTTAAACTAACAGGTCTATAATTACTTGTGTCAGCCTTTGATCCTCCTTTGTGAATTGGGGTTACATTTGCACATCTCCAGTCCATGGGTACCTCCCCTGAGTCCAAAGAAGCTCTCATAATTATGGCTAGGGGGTTTGCTTACTTCCTTTGCTGCCTCCTTTAATATAACTGGATAGATCCCATCCACCCCGGGTGCCTTTTTTATGTTTATCCTCAACAATCTCTCCTCCACTTTCCTCTCAGTTATTAGAAAATAATCTAGCTCACTGCCAATGTTTACTTCACCTACGACATTCCCCTTCCTGAATAACTCCTCATGTGTGAATGTAGATGCAAAATACTCGTTTAGATTGTTAGCCACCTGACCTGGATCCTCAACTGTTGAACCATCAACATCCAGTGGACCAATCTGATTCATCCCTTTCCTTCTTGAGTTTAAATAGGTAAAGAACTCTTTTCTGTTTTTCTTTCCATCCTTTGCCAAGGATTTCTCATAATCTGCCTTTGCCTGCCTAATCTCCTTTGTGACTTGGTTACAGACCAACTTATATCTATCATAGGCTTCCATGTCACCCATTAATTTGTATGTATCCCATGCAATTTTCTTCTCTGCCATATGTCTCATTAGTTCATCTGACAACCATTTAGGCCTGAACCTTGAACAATATTTCTTGGTTGGTATGTAAAGCCTGGTAGCTTCCAAGATTAGTTCCTTGAATGCTTCCCATTTTGAATTTGCTGTTGGTAACATCATCAGTTGGTCCCACTGTATAGAATTTAATTGCTGTCTCAGACCATCATAGTCGCCTTTACGAAAGCAAAAACCCTTCCCTTTACCTCTGATGGTAGTTACCTCCTTGAGTAAATCCCACTTCAGCACACTGTGATCACTGCCACCCAGTGGTTCCTTTATCTGCAGATTCCTAATGCATGAAGAACCACTACTGATAATCAGATCAAGAGTATTACTCCCTCTAGTTGCCTCCCGAACATGCTGGTGTAGAAAACAATCATCCAATAAATCCACAAAAGCCTTGCTAGTGTGTGAGTGACCAACCCACAAATTCCAGTCAATATCTGGGAAATTAAAATCCCCCATTATAAGACTCTATGATTTACTGGCCCATTCTATTTCCCTGTACAGTATCTTATTATACTCATCAGAGTCATTAGGCCTATAGCACACTCCTACTCTCAATTTTGATTTACCCATGCTTATGTCACACCAAACTGACTTGACACTGCCCTGTCCATCAATGTCGACTGGCTTCACTTCCTTGGATTTTATGTGTTTTTTAACTAATAGCATAACCCCTTCTCCCCTCCTGTCCTGTCTAACCTTTCTATACACATTGTACTCCCCAAATTCCAGTTCTGCATTCCTTATATCTGTGTGACACCACGTCTCTGATATCCCAACAATATCTGCCTTTGATGTTTTGAGCAATACCTCAAATTCATCAAATTTATTTACTAAACTCCTAGCATTGGTGTACACGCAAGTATACATGCACCTGTTTCTATTCTTAGCTACCCTAACACAACCCATATGTTTACTTGTACCGCAATGACTTCCAGCAGTCTCTGAAATATCCTGCATCTTGTTTTTCAGGCTTCTGCTCATTCCAATAGAAGCAGTGCAAGAATCTCTTTCACCTCTGCCAGTGGCTACTGTTAATCCATTAGTCTTTGTCTCCCCCCAAGCTAGCAGTTTTCCGACCCACCTAACACTGCCTCGATAGCATCAGCAAATATTCTTGCACCCTTTCTATTTAAGTGTATCCCATCCCTGTAGAAGCAATCTCTCCTGTTAACAAGTACATTCCAGGCTGAAAAAAATTCTACCCCTTGAGCCTTGCACAATCTTTCCAGGGCCGAATTGATCGACAAGGCTCTCATCATATATTCCCTCCTATCGTGTCTGGGCAGAATTGCAGACACTTTCAAATTCAACCCTACTTCACGGCTTTTTTTCAACAGTGACCTGTACTTGTTAAGTAATTCTGCTGGTCTCCTACTCTTAATATCATTAGTGCCAACGTGTACAACTATATCACCTTTTGTGCCCTTAAAAGATGATATCTGCTCTACAACATCATCAACCTTTGCCCCTGGCAGACATACCCTGGCCCTGTCCACCTATCCTTTTTACAAAGCATGTTCCCCGTTTCCCTGACAACAGAGTCACCAACAACTACTAGTTCCTGTGGGACCAGCGCATTCTGCCTTGGGGGCTGCCTCTGTGTTGCAAGATGACCAAGTGCAAGCTCTGGCATTGATGTGGGCAGCTGAGAGCTTGATGGGCCCCTCAATTTATTTCCTTCGAGGGCATCCACCCTGTCCTTCAAGGTCTCATATAGGCCCATAACAACGCCGAGTTGTCGCCTAATTTCCTTGCACTCCTTGCATCGTTCACACACAAAGACATCCCCCCATGGCAGTATCATGTCCCGTACCCGATTGCTCCGCAAACATCAAGCAAACAGTGCATCTTAAAAGGCTGTGATTCAGAGGGCAACTGCCCCCCTCAGTTCTCCCCTGAGTCACAGCACTCCCATTAGCTTGAGCCTTTTGCTTTGCTGCTCTGGTCAGAGTCATGATTTCGATTTAAATGTCAATAAAATTACAATTTCAGAACAAAATTAAAACCTTAAACTTGTATCTTAACACAGTTATAACGCTATATTTATTTTTCAGTATCGAGTGTTATCTACGAGTTCCCTTTATATAACTTCCGTATCAAGTATGTATTAATTATTTGTTACGTTTGTACTCTAAGTCGTTATATATATATAGTTAAAAGTACAATTTAATTGACAATGAAGTTTAACAAGATTAATAGATCTACTGATTAATTGACAATATTATATTATGACTATACTATACAAAGCTAATGCTATCGAATTCCGGATATGCTGTATCGTGTTTCAGTAACGAGTGTTATCTACGAAATCCCTTTATATAACTTCCATATCAAGTTATGTATTAATTATTTATTTTTACTAATTATTTATGTTCCGTAACCTAAGTGGTTATATGTATAGTTAAAAGTACAATTTAATTGCCAATGAAGTTCGACAAGATTAATAGATTTTACTGATTAATTTTCACGTAACAATGGCGGCTGTTTATGAACGGTAAACACGTGGATTTGATACCCTTTCTGATACTAAGTAATACCTACAAATCTCTATCTAAGTTACTTTAACTAAGTTTTTACGGCTCCGGAAATGGAGAAGTTTTTTTTGTTAACTTTTGCTATTTTATTGACTTAAATTGGCATATTAAGTTATTATTTTCTAGAGTAGCTTTATATACCTAGTATGATATTTAGTTTAATTTTTAACTTCGATAGAGATTTTGTAAGTTATTACTTAGTATTGGTTAGGGTATCCAATCCACATGTTTTAGAAGTTTTGCAGCTCCAGCGAATGCCGGTTTTTAGCTATATTTAGCCGCTTGGACTTAATTGTTATATTAAATTATTTTCTATAAGTAGCTTATAGACCTAGTCAAGACCCTTGGTTTATTCTGAATTTAGATAGCAAGATTTTGGAAGTTAATTAATACTTACTATCCGTAGATTTACCATTTGTAACTTGCCGTCATTGATATACAATACAACATTATATCCCGTACTAGATAACGTTAGCTTAGTATAGTATATGGTATTATCGATTAATCAGTAAAATTTATTAATCTTGTTAAACTTCATTATCAATTAAATTGTACTTTTTTTAGATAAATTACGACTTAGATTTTACAAACGTAACGTTATTAATTAATGCATAACTTGATAAGGAAGTTATAAAAAGAAACTCGAAGATAATACTAGATACTGAAAAATAAAAATACATATATATATAGTGTTATAACTGCATTGGGTTATAATTTTGTACTGAAATTGAATTTTTTTTAAATTAAATCTAAATCATGACTCATACCAGAGCAGCAAAGCAAAAGGCTCAAGCTAATGGGAGTGTGTGGCTCAGGGGAAAACCGAGGGGGGTTTTCCCTGAATCCCAGCCTTTTAAAATGACTGCTTCCTTGATGTTCGTGGAGCAATCATGTACAGGACATGATATTGCCAAGGGGAATGTCTTTGTGTGTGCGCAATGTAAGAAGTGTGAGGAAATCAGGCGAAAACTCAGCGTTGTTATGGGCCTATATGAGTGCTTGAAAGACAGGGTGGATGCTTCGAAGGATAAAAATTGACAGGCCCATCAAGCTCTCAGCTGTCCACATCAATGCCAGAGCTTGCACTTGAACATCACGCAACACAGCTGCAAACCCCAAGGCAGAATGTGCTGGTCCCACAGTAACTAGTAGTTGTCAGTGTCTAAATTGTCAGGGAAATGGGGAACATATTGTGTAAAAAGGTGGAACAGGACCATGGCATGTCTACCAGGGACAAAACTAGATGACATAGAACATCAAGCGTGTTGGCTGTATGGTTAGGATTGTCTGCTATTCTTATAGGTAAATGAACAATATGTGCAAGGTCATTAGTAATTGCAAAAGCCTCAGCATATTCACCAGCTGGGTCGGTGTGACTAGACAACAGAAGCCAGCTGGAGTTTTGAATATTAAAATTACCAAGGAATATTACCTGACTGTTAGGAAAGATTCTCCTCACTGGAGAAAATCAAGTTGAAAAGAGAGGAAGTCAAATGGTTCCAAGTGATTAGTGGAGTTGTGAGAACAGTAGAGACAACAGATGAATTTAACACAATGAAGTAAAGAGATTTTAAGCCAGAGAAGATCAAAAAGAGGAGATTCCAAATTACTAAGTCTCTGACAGGCAATATCAGAACGAACATGGGCATAAGTGCGACCTTTGGGGCAAAAGGAATCATACAGCGAATAATTTGGGCAACTGAGATGAGCAGTAGCTGAATCAACCGATAACTGAGATTCTATCAGAAATAGTACATGGGGTTTGGCAGACTGCAAGTGGAAATGGACATTGTTGAGATTAGAATTCAGACCATGTATATTTGTGAATGAACTAGGAAGTGTTTGGGAGGTTTAAATCTTTTCGCAGATAATGTTTGTTTGTTTGTTTGTTATTTTAGGAGCATTAGCACTTAAGGCCATATTGCTCGGGGATATGCGGTGGTCATTCCCTGACCTTTCCACATCCTCGTATTTGGTGGTGACGGGCTCGAACCCCGGTCTAATCAAGAAGCGTGTGCTACGCACTGCTGCTCCTTCCCACCGGGCTACGGAAGCGCCTTTCGCAGATAAGCTTACTCTAATGGGAGTGCTGTGGCTCAGGAGAAAACTGAAGGGGGCAGTTGCCCTCTGAATTCCAGCCTTATAAAATGCACTGCTTGCTTGATGTTTGTGGACCAATCAGGTACGGGACATGATATTGCCAAGGGGAATATCTTTGTGTGTGCGCGATGTAAGGAGCGTGAGGAAATCAGGTAACAACTCACTGTTGTTATGGGCCTATATGAGAGCTTGAAGGACAGGGTGGATGCCTTGAAGGATCTAAATTGACGGGCCTATCAAGCTCTCAGCTGCCTACATCAATGCCAGAGCTTCCACTTGAACATCATGCAACACAGCAGCAACCCCAAAGGCAGAATGTGCGAGTCCCACAGGAATTAGTACTTGTCGGAGACTCTATTGTCAGGGGAACATATTGTGTAAAAAGGTTAGGTGGAACAGGACCAGGGTATGTCTGCCTGGGGAAAGGTTGATGACGTTGTAGGGCAGATATCATCTTTTAAGGGCGCAAAAGGTGATATTGTTCTACACGTTGGCACTAATGATATTAAGAGTAGGAGAGCGGCGATATTACTAAACAATTACAGGTCACTGTTGAAAAAAAGCCATGAATTAGGATTGAATTTGAAATTTTTTTTTTTTTTTTTTTTTGATTTGGTAGTTATTGGCGCATCGGCTTCTGTGGCCATATTGCACCTCCCAAGGTTTTTTTTGCAGTACTTTGATCCAAGCCCGAGGCGAGAATCGAACCCGCGACCTTTGGGTTGCCAGGCAGGTACTTTACCCACTCGGCTAGCCCGGTCGGCTTGAATTTGAAAGTGTCTGCAATTCTGGCCAGAGATGATAGGAGGGAGTATATGATTAGAGCCTTGTCGATGAATTCTGCCATGGAGAGATTGTGCAAGGCTGAAGGGGTAGAATTTTTCTCAGCCTGGTCTCTGCTTGTTAACAGGAGAGAATGCTTCTACAGGGATGGAATACACTTAAATAGAAAGGGTGCAAGAATATTTGCTGATGCTATCGAGGCAGTGTTAGATGGGTCGGTAAACTGCTAGCTTGGGGGGATACACGGACTAATAGATTAACAGTAGCCGCTGGCAGAGGTGAAAGTGATTCTTGCACTGCTTTTATGGAATGAGCAGCAGCCAGAAAAACAAGATGCAGGGGATTTCGGAGACTGCTGGGAGTCATTGTGGTAGAAGTAAACACATGGGTTGTGTTAGGGTAGCTAAGAACAGGAACAGGTGCATGTATACTTGTTTGTACACCAATGCTAGGGGTTTGGTAAATAAATTTGATGTGTTGGTCAAAACATCAAAGGCTTACATATCTGAGAAGTGGTTTTACACAGATATAAGGAATGCAGAATTGGAATTTGGTGAGTACAATGTGTACAGGAAGGGAGGTGGGGTTATGCTATTAGTTAAGAAACACAAAATCCAAGAAGATACAGCCAGACGACATCGCTGGACAGTGCAGTGTCGAGTCAGTTTGGTGTGATATAAGCACTGGGAAATCAAAATTGAGAGTAGAAGTGTGTTATAGGCTTAATGACTCTGCTTAGTATAATAAAAAACTGTACAGAGAAATCAGAGAGTCTTATAATGGGAGATTTTAATTTCCCAGATATTGACTGGAATTTGTGGGTTGGTCACTCACACAATAGCAAGGCTTTTGTGGGTTTATTGGATGATTGTTGTCTACGTCAGCATGTTTGGGAAGCAACTAGAAGGAGTAATACTCTTGATCTGATCATTAGTGATTCTTCATGCATTAAGAATCTGCAGATAAAGGAACTACTAGGTGGCAGTGATCACAGTGTGCTGAAGTGGGATTTACTCAAAGAGGTAACTACCATCGAGGTTAAAGGGTAGGGTTTTGCTTTCGTAAAGGCGACTATGGTTGTCAGAAACAGTATTTAAATTCTATACGGTGAACCAATTGATGATGTTACCAACAGCGTATTCAAAATGGGAATCATTCAAAGAATTAATCTTGGAAGCTACTAGGCTTTACATACAACTAAGAAATATTCTTCAAGGTTTAGGCCTAAATGGATGTCAAATGAATTAATGAGACGTGGCAGAGAAGAAAAATGAATGGGATACATATAAATTAATGAGTGACATGGAAGATTATGATAGATACAAGCTTGTCTGTAACTAAGTCACAAAGGAGATTAGGCAGGCAAAGGCAGATTATGAGAAATCTTTAGCAAAGAATGCAAACAGTTCTTTACCAATGTAAACTCTAGAAGGAAGGGTATGAACCAGACTGGTCTACTGGATATCGATGGTTCAACTGTTGATGATCCTGCTCAGATGGCAAACAAACTAAATGAGTATTTTGCATCTGCATTCACACATGAGGAGTTATTCAGGGAGATGAATGCCAGAGGTGAACTAAATTCTGGCAGTTGAGCAGATAGGCTGAGATATGATTTTGTAATTACTGAGAGGAATGTAGAGGAGAAATTGTTGAAGATAAACATAAGAAAGGCACCTGAGATGGATGGGATCTATCCAGTTATATTAAAGGAGTCAGCAAACGAAGTAAGCCAACCCTTAGCCATAATTTATGATAGCTTCCTTAGACTCAGGGGAGGCACCCATGTACTGGAGATGTGCAAATGTTTGTTTGTTTGTTATTTGGTTTTTAGGAGCATTAGCAACTAAGACCATATTGCTCCAGGATATGCGGTGGTCATTCCCTTGACCTTTCCGCATCCTCCGTATTTGGTGGTGACGGGCTCGAACCCCGGTCTAATCAAGAAGCGTGTGCTACGCACTGCTGCTCCTTCCCACCTGGCTACGGAGGCGCCTGATGTGCAAATGTGACCCCAATTCACAAAGGAGGAACAAAGGCAACACAAGTAATTATAGACCTGTTAGTTTAACTTCTGTTCCAGGGAAATTAATGGAGGCACTGGTTAAAGAAGCATTACAGGATCATCTAGACAAGACTTCAGTTATAACTCACACACAGCATGGGTTTGTTAAGGGGAAGTCTTGTCTGACTAATCTGATTGAATACTATGATGTGGTCACAAAGCGACTGGAATCAGGGAATAACTTTGATATCATATATTTGGAACTTAGAAAGGCTTTTTTTGATACTGTTGCACATGGACGACTGCTGCACAAATTGGAGCAGTGTGGCACTGGAGGCAAATTTCTGCTATGGATAAAGGGATGGTTGAATGGGAGAAGACAGAGAGTGGTAATCAATGGACACTGCTCTTCGTGGAATAATCTTATTAGTGGCGTCCCGCAGGGTTCAGTGCTGGGTCCATTGTTGTTTTCTGTATTTATAAATGATACTGATGATGGTATATCAGGCTTAATGTCCAAATTTGCAGACGATATGAAGATTGGCAGAGTTGTTAATGACACTTGTTAATTGTTAATGAAGTTTAACATTTGTCAATGTTAAACTTCATTTGCCACCTGAAAAATGAAAAAGACCTGGAAGTTACTGTTCAGCCAGATAAAGTACTACATGCAGGAAGCAGTAACCCCATAGTAACGTATCAACTCTGTGGTTCATTTTCCAGGTGGCCTCATTTTAAGAAGGATGTGAAGTTGTTGGAACAAGTACAAAGAAATTTTGCAGATTACAGTGTTTGGATACTAGGCACCTGCGAGGTGATCTGCTGGAGGTGTATAAAGCCTTGAATGGTTTGAGCATGCTCAATGCTGATGGGATTCTTTCTGTTGCTCAGAATAATCACCTGAGAGGGCATAAATTCAAATTGAGGAAAGACAGTTGTAGGATAGATGTGCGGAAATTTGCCTTTAGCCAGCGGGTAGTTGATTGGTGGAACAGACTTCCATCTTTTGTTGGGGAAATTGATAGCCTAAATAAATTCAAGGCTGAGCTGGACAGGTATTTGGAACAAATGGATGTGTGAAATCGGAGCTTTTTTTTTTTTTTTTTTGGCTGATGCTGTATAAGCTTGCTTTCTTGTATCGTGTGCCTCTACTAATGCTAATTGTAATGCTATTCACTGGACCAGCCCTGTGTGATTTCTTTCTGTTTCCACATCTGAAGAAAGCTTTGAAAGACAAACATTTCACATCCGACAACAATGTTCACAGAACCATAACAGAAACACTTCACAGTCTTTTTAAAAATGGCTTGCAAGAAACATTTAATGTGTGGGTACAATGGTGGCAAAGGTGTGTAAAGTTGAAGGGAGAGTAATTCAAGAAGGAGAAATCAACAGAAGATTCAGCTGATGACAATTAAGATAAGATCTTGCACCAGTCCATGTATTAAATTTATCACCTCTCATACTTCAGTCACAGCATGGATTTGTCAAGGGACAATCTTTTCTGACCAATTTAATTATATACTATGATGTAGCAACAAAGTAACTGTATGCAAAAATAATTTTGATATCATATACTTGGATTTCAGGAAAGGGTTTTCACACATTAGCCTGCTGTAAAAATTGGAGCAGTGTGGCATTGAGGGCAAGTTATAGTATGGATAAAGGGATGGTTGAGTGGGAGAAGACAGTTGTTATAAATGAATACTGTTCTTTGTGGACTAACGTTATCAGGCTGGGCCCATTGTTGTTTTCTGTATTTATTAATGATATGATTATTAATGATATATCTGACATAATGTCTAAGTTTATGAAGGTTGGCAGAAGGGATGATGACAGTAATGATGGTATGCTACTGCAACAAGATCTAGGAAAAATTAGGCAGTTGGGCTGAGAAATGGCAATTCAGGTTTAACATTGACAAATGTAAAGTACTGCACATGGGTAGATAATCACAGATTAAAGTACCAACTATGTGGTACCACACTCAGGGCAGTGGAAAATGAAAAAGACCTGGAAGTAACTGTTCAGCCAGATATCAAGTTCTGTGAGCAGTAGTAAGCTCCCACGACACATGAGTTTTGTCAATGATATACAGGAATTTTGCTAGCAGAGATAAGTAAGTGATTATTCCATTGTATAAGCCACATCTTGAGTACTCCATTCAGGTCTGGAGGCCTCATTTTAGAAATGATGAAGAATTGCTGGAGCGGTATAGAAACGGGTAATGAGATTGGAGAGGGGAACAAAGGGGTGCTCTTACCAAGAAAAGCTTCAGTTGTGCAAATTGTAGTGTCTAGAGACTAGGTATCTGTGAGATGATCTGATTGAAGTTTTTAATGCTTTTAATGGACTGAGCAAGCTTACTGCTGATAGAATTCTTCCTCTTGCTCAGACTACACATATGGGGGAGCATAAATTCAAATTGAGTAGAGATGATTGCAGAACAAATTGTATGGGAATTTGCCTTTAGCCAATGGGTGGTTGATTGGTAGAATAAACTTTCATCTAATGTTGTGAAAGTGGATAACTTGAATAAATTCAAAGAAGAACTAGACAAACTGTCGGAGGAGATGGATAGGTGAAGTGGATAGGTTTTTTTGTGGCTGATGCTGTATATGCTTGCTTTCTTGTATCATTTGCCACTACTAATACTAATGCTAACTTCCTTTGTATGGATCCTCCAACAGAGGTCGATTACAGACTAATCTGATAAAACTTATCTGTGGACTGTCAATACCGTGATTTTTTTCCACTGGAGTTTTTGTAGGAAACTAAAAGGTTATGATGGTTCTAGGGTTGTGATCTGGTCACAGCATCTGCCAAATCACATTAGCCTTGATCCCAATGTGGCTTGCAATCCAGCAGAAGCAGATGTCAAAGAACATTCAAAACGAAAATGCAGCATCTGCCAAACCCAGGATAAGATAGGATGAGAATTACTGTACATCTTTGCCAATAATGACTGTAATGCAATTAAAGAATCAGTATAGAGATTACACCCTGATAGTTGTGAGTTTTAATGTGGTCCAGGGCTAACTGAATAGCATATAATTGTGCTGAGTAGAAGCTGCAGTCATAAGAATCTTCTCAGATATAGTGCTATCTGGGAAGACCACAGAATATTGCACATATGAATCTGAATTTGAGTAATCAGAGAAGACAGGCAATATGTCAGAGTAATCAGCTTGATATGTAGCATAAAGTGTTGTAGGTAGACAGAAGGTAGTGTACTGGACATTCCCCAGCTTTTAATGGAGAAATTGTGTGATGGTGCAGAAGCATGCCAGAGTGACAGTAATTGCCTTGGTGATTGGGCAACACTGTCCACTGTGATGTTAAGATCTCTAAGTAGTTCTTGGACATGGATACGAAAGGGGATAATTTACAGTCTGATAGATGTTATATAGGTTTTCCCACTGTCACTCTAGGATAGATGTCCATGGGGGAGTAGTCTGACAGGGATTTTAGTTTAAAGGTACACAGTAATAGCAATTGCTTTCATTGAAGCAAAAGAGGCAGTTCAGTAGATTCAACATATAAACTCTGGATGTGATGTTTTAAATGGCCATTTTGATGTTTTAAATGCTCCAGTAGCAATGTGGATGGCCTGAACAGGCCTTCCCGAATAGTGGATAGGGTGTGGGCATCCCACTGCTTCTAGCAAAGGCATATACTTCGGACCCATGCTCCCAGTTATTATTGGAGATGGCATATAGCAGGTTTTTTTGTACACTTTGTCCTCAGTTAACACATATGCTGGAAGAATGTCAAGTTCTTGTTAAATATAAGACCTAAGAATTTGTCTCAAATGCTACTGGAATGACAAGCTATAATTCTGGTTCAGTTCTGAGGGTACCATTTGTGAAAAAAGTGTATGCAAGCAGTTTTAATTTGTTTATCCTACCCCAACAAGAAGAAGGTTTAATGGGAAAAGAAGAAGCGAAAACAGTTTTTTTTCTAAAATTAAAACATGAAACTATTAGCCATCATGCATGAAATGAAG
The DNA here is from genome assembly GCF_048544385.1 of Mastigoproctus giganteus. Lineage (NCBI taxonomy): Eukaryota > Metazoa > Arthropoda > Arachnida > Uropygi > Thelyphonidae > Mastigoproctus > Mastigoproctus giganteus. The sequence continues at coordinate 135,968,880 of NC_143579.1, read as the reverse complement.
TGGTCAGTGGCTTGCTACAATTGGTATTCGATGGCTGTCATGAAGGATGTCAATGCTGATGACATCCTTCTTGCTCAGACGACACACAAGGAGGGTATAAATTTATATCAAAGAAGGATGGTTGAAGGACTGATGTGCAAAAATTTACAAATATTCAGCCAGCAGGCAGTTGATTGTTAAGAAAAACTTCCATCGGGTGCTGTGGAAGTGGATAGTTTGAATAAATTTAAGGAAGAACTAGACAAATTATTGAAGGGGTTGGATGGATGATTTGAGAAGTGTTTTTTTTTATTATTTTGCTGATGCTGTGTACTTGTATCATATTTTACCATTAATACTAATATCAAATAAAATTGTTACCTGGTGCTCACATTTAAGGAAACTATCTTGAATAGATGTTTCTAATCAAATGAAAGATCAAGTGCTGAGCACCTCCTAAAAAATCTCTACTGTGTTCTAAAATGGAAGTCATTAGCTTCTAAATACTATATGAGAAAAAAACTTGCATCACAGAAAGAGTGGTCAGTGACCACCTTTTCTAGAATCCTGTACAAGCAGCTGGTCAGAGCAATTGGGCATAATTGTCTTTATGTCACTATGACTTTATGCAAGAATTCCAGAAATTGCTCTTAAGATAGATTCTGTTGTAGAAACAGAACAGGTAATCCTTAGCTTCTGAAGAAAGATATTTAATTATCTCATAAGGTACGTTGTCTAGCTTGATGGCGGGAGTACATGATCAGAGCCTTCTCAATCAATTTGGCCCTGGAGGAAATGTGCAAAGCTCAAGGGGTAAAATTTTTTTCAGCCCGGTCTGTGCTTGTTAACAGGAGAGACTGCTTCTACAGGGATGGGATACACTTAAATAGAAAGGGTGCAAGAATATTTGCTGATGCTATCGAGGCAGTGTTAGGTGGGTCAGAAAACTGCTAGCTTGGGGGGGGGGGGAATTCACAGACTAAAAGGTTAAAAGTAGCCGCAGGTAGAGGTGAAGGTAATTCTTGCACAACTTCTATTAGAATAAGTAGCGACCTGGAGCAAGGGGTGCTGGGGGTTTCAGGGACTGATGGCAATCATCGTGAAACAGGTGGGTATATGAGATGTGTTAAGATAACTGTTGTTGTTGTTATTTGGTTTTTAGGAGCATTAGCAACTAACGCCATATTGCAACGGGAATATGCGGTGGTCAATCCTTGACCTTTCCGCATCCTCCGTATTTGATGGTGACGGGCTCGAACCCGGGTCTAATCAAGAAGCGTGTGCTACGCACAGCTGCTCCTTCCCACCTGGCTACGGAGGAGCCCGTTAGGATAACTAATAATAAGAATAGGAACATGTATACTTGCATGTATACCAATGCTAGAAGTATAGTAAATAAATTTGATGAATTTGAAGTGTTGCTCAAGACATCAAAGGCGGATATTGTTGGGATAGCAGAGAAATGGTGTCACACAGATATAAGGAATGCAGAACTGGAATTTGGGGAGTACAATGTGTACAGAAAGGATAGTTGTTATGTTGTTTGTTATTTGGTTTTTAGGAGCATCAGGAACTAAGGCCATATTGCTCCAGGGATATGGCGGTGGTCATTACCTGACCTTTCTGCATCCTCCGTATTTGGTGGTCACAGGCTCAAACCCCGGTTTAATCAAGAAGGGTGTGCTACACACTGCTGCTCCTGCCCACCTGGCTACGGAGGCACCAGAAAGGATAGACAGGACAGGAAGGGAGGAGGTGTTATGCTGTTGATTAAGAAAAACATAAAATAAAAAGAAGTACATCCATTTGATACAGATGAACAGTGCACTGTTGAGTCAGTTGGGTGTAACATAAGCACTGTGAAAGCAAAAATAAGAGTAGGAGTGTGTTATAGGCCTAATGACTCGAATGAGTACAATGAACAATTGTACAGAGAAATAGAGTGGGCTAGTAAATCAAAATGTCTTATAATGGGGGATTTTAAGTTCCCAGATATTGATTGGACTTGTGGATTGGTCACTCACACACTAGTAAGACTTTTGATGATTTATTGGATGACTGTTTTGTGCAGCAGCATGTTTGAGAGGCAACCAGAGAGGGTAATACTCTTGATCTGGTTATCAGCAGTGATCATTCATGTATTAAGAATTTGCAGATAAAGGAATCATTAGGTGGCAGTGATCACAGTGTACTGATGAGGGATTTATTTAAAGGTATAAATACATCAGGGGTTAAGGAAATTTTGCTATCGTAAAGGTGAGTACAGTGGTCTTAGACAGTTTTTAAATTCTGTAAAGTGGGATCAACTGACGATGTTACCAATAGTAAATTATAAGTGGGAAGCATTCAAGGAATTAATCGTGGATGCTACTAAACGTTTCATACCTATTAAGAAATATTGTTCAAGGTTTAGGCCTAAATGGTTAATGAAATGTACTAATGAGACTCGTGACAGAGAAGAAAAATGCATGGGATGCATATAAATTATCAAGCAACTCAGAAGCCTATGACAGATATAAGCTAGTCTGTAATCAGGTCACAAAGGAGGTTAGGCAGGCGAAGGCAGATTACGAGAAATCTTTGGCAAAAGATGCTAAGAAAAACAGCAAGGATTTCTTTACTTATATAAACTCTAAAAGGAAGGGGATGAATCTGATGGGTCCACTGGATATCGATGGTTCGTCTGTTAATGGTCCTACTCAGATAGCAAACAAACTGAATGAGTATTTTGCATCTACATTCACACATGAGGAGTTATTTAAGTTTGAAAATGGCAGAAGATTATCAAATTCTAGAAGGGTGCTTAATGATTTTGTAATAACTGAGCGAAAGTGGAGGAGAAATTCTTGAAGTTAAACATAAGAAAGGCACCTGGGGTGGATGGGATCTATCCAGTTATATTAAAGGAGGCGGCAAAGCAACTAAGCCAACCTTAGACATAATTATGAGAGCATCCTTGGACTCAGGGGAGGTACCCATAGACTGTAGATGTGCAAATGTATCTCCAATTCACAAAGGGAGATCGAAGGGTGACACAAGTAATTACATACCAGTTAGTTTAAGTTCTGTTCCGAGTAAAATAATGGAGTCACTGGTTAAAGATGCACTGCAGGATCATCTAGACAAGACTACAGCAATAATTCAGACACAGCATGGGTTTGTTAAGGGAAAGTCTTGTCTGACAAATTTGATAGGATATTATGATGTGGTTACAAAGGAACTGGTTTGTTTGTTATTGTTTGTTATTTGGTTTTTAGGAGCATTAGCAACTATAAGGCCATATTGCTCCGGGAATATGCGGTGGTCATTCCCTGACCTTTCCGCATCCTCCGTATTTGGTGGTGACGGGCTCGAACCCCGGTCTAATCAGGAAGCGTGTGTTACGCACTGCTGCTCCTTCCCACCTGGCTACGGAGGCGCCACAAACAAAGGAACTGGATGCAAAAAAAATAATTTTGATATCATATATTTGGATTTCAGGAAAGCTTTTGACACTGTTGCACATGGAAGACTATTGTATAAATTGGAGCAGAATGGTATTAAGGGTAAGTTGCTACAATGGATAAAAGGATGGTTGAGTGGGAGAAGACAGAGGGTGGTAATTAATGGGTGCTGCTCTTCGCGGACTAATGTTATTAGTGGAGTCCCACAGGGTACGGTTTTGGGTCCACTGCTGTTTTGTATATTTATCAATGATACTGATGAAAGTATATCAGGCTTAGTGTCGAAGTTTGCAAATGATAAAAAGGTTGGCAGGGTTGTTAATGACAGTAATGGCAGTGTGGTACTGCAACAGGATCTAGATAACTTGGGCAGATGGGCTAAGAAGTGGCAACTGAAGTTTAACCTTGACAAATGCAAAGTACTGCATATGGGTAGAAGTAACCCCAAATGTACCAACTGTGTGGTACTATACTTAAGGTAGTAGAAAATGGAAAAGACCTGGGAGTAAGTGTGCAGTCAGATATGAAGTTTTCTGAGCAATGCAGATGGCTGCCAGGGCAGGTCATGGGGTTTTGTCAATGATATATAGGAATTTTGCTATCAGGGAGAAGGAGATGATTGTCCCTCTGTATAAGGCAATGGTCAGGCCACACCTTGAGTACTGCATACAGGTCTGGAGGCCTCATTTTAGGAAGGATGTAGATTTACTTGAGCGTGTACAGAGAAGGGCAACAAAATTGGTGAGGGAAATGAAGGGATCCTCTTACCATGAGAGGCTTAAGTTCTGCAAATTGCAGTGGCTGGAGACTAGGCACCTGTGCGGTGATCTGATTGATGTGTATAAGGCCTTGAATGGGTTGAGCACGCTGAATTCTGATGGGATCCTTCCACCTGTTCAGATTACGAACCTAAGGGGGCATAAATTCAAATTAAGAAAAGACAGATATAGAATAGATGTGCGGAAATTTGCCTTTAGCCAGCGGGTGGCTAATTGCTGGAATAAACTTCCATCTGTCGTTGTGTAAGTTGATAGGTTAAATAAATTTAAGGAGGAACTGGACAGGTATTTGGAGGGAATGGTGTGATTTTTTTTTTTTTTTTTTTTTTTTTTTGTGGCTGATGCTGCATAAGCTCATAACACTTGCTTTCTTGCATCACATGTTTGTTTGTTGTTTGGTTTTTAGGAGCATTAGCAACTAAGGCCATATTGCTCCGGGATATGCGGTGGTCATTCCCTGAATGACCTTTCCGCATCCTCCGTATTTGGTGGTGACGGGCTCGAACCCCGGTCTAATCAAGAAGCATGTGCTACGCACTGCTGCTCCTTCCCACCTGGCTACGGAGGCGCCCTTGCATCACATGCCACTACTACTACTACTACCACCACTATAGTGCTGCTTTCGGTTCCCATTCTGTGAAAGTCTGGTTGCTTCAAATTGCTTCACTTCCATTTGAAGACAGCTTCAACTGCTGTTTTACAGATTTGAGTAGTAAGATTATTCAACAAACACTTTAGTCAAGATTTCCTCTGGAGTGGTAGCAATTGCAATAGGGAATGTAAGTTCCTACTCTTAGGGTAACTGAGAGTAGAAACAGGTGCATGTATACTTGCATATACACCAATGCTAGGAGTTTAGTTAATAAATTTGATGAGCTTGAAGTGCTAGTTAAGACATCAAAGGAAGATATTTTTGGGATATCAGAGACGTGTTTTGTGCATTTTTTTTGAACTTGTGGAAACTAATTCAACATTTTAAACATTGCAACAGATACTGCTGCTTGGACAATACTTTTTATGATGTACTTAATTTCACCTTTGATTGATTCCTGGTTGACTGTTGATCTTCCACTATGGTATACGTGATGGATGACATGGTCTCCTATTGCAAAGGATGGATATCAAGGGGGGGAGTGATCATTACCATAAAAGTAGTCTTCAACTTCTATAAGTGAAGGGGAGGGGGTAGAAGAGAAGAATACAAATGAAGGGGGTAGAAGAGAAGAATACAGATGGACGGGGGTAGAAGAGAAGAATATATATATAGAGAGAGAGATCAATAGAGTAAATGCAGTTAGGTATGTGAAACAAAATGTGAGAGCCTGCATTTAGAAGGGGTCTAAGCAATTTCCTTTGGGCATACACTTGATAGTCTGGCCCCTTACATTGATATCAGTGCTATCCCATAGTGTATTATGCCCATAAAATTCCCTAGTAGTAAAAATGGAAGGAGATTATTTAATGAGATCTTCAAGGTCTACCTGGAGTATGTTGTTTTCAAGCAGCAAATAAATATGGCAAATAGTTACAATGTTGGTGACAAGGGGCATAGGCTGAAAAGGGGTATGGTTACCCACAAGGAGGCAGGGCCATCCCCAGTTCTGTCTTTCTGAATGATTACATAATTATGCACGTAAAGAGCTTATTTGCTTTAAATATGTCTCTATAAACAAAAGCAAGTTAGCTCATGCGTACAGCAAGAACCTTGATCATCACTATTTTGCAGGAATCCATGGCAATTCCATTGTAATAATTTGAATATAGCCATTATTTAGACATCATGAATCTGTCTATTGGCTTTCAAGGGGCTGAGGGCTTTGTTTTCTTGGTCTTGAATTTATCCTTCTTTGGAGAGAAAGGGCTTATTCCACTCTTCTTCTTCTTCTGTGAAGAGTTCCAAGACTAATTAATCTGATATCTCCTTGATTTCAATATCCATTTTTCTTGTATTGTGAGTGCCTTTTCAGGTTTTTTATTTATTTATTTATTTTTTTTTTTTTTTTTGGCTTTTCTTTAACATTTTGTTTCAGCAGTGATGTGGTAGGAGGTACTGATATGATAGTGGCAGATGACTATTTTTTGAGTGGGTTTTTTGGAGCTCAATAAATAGTGCCATAGAAGTGAAAGACTCTTTTGGTGGCACAGACATTACAGTTAGCATCCTTTTCAGCATAAGAAGGCTTTATGCTATTTATTGGCTTAACTGCTTTCTTTACATCCTGATATATGTTCAGCTCTGCCTTAAACCCCATATTTCTTTTTCTTCCTTCCACTGCATAGCAGAAGGAAGAAAGAGAAATGCAGATTTAAGTGTCATGGGCATGCAGGGTTTGCTCCTTAGCAATTGATGCATACAGGTTTTGGAGCTGAATGTCTCATTTTTTTTGTGGTCCTTTGCAATGTATGGAGTACAGTAATACCCCGACTTACGCTACCCCGACTTACGCGAACTCGGAGTTACGCGGTTCTTGATTTTTTTCGTTTGGCAACGCTGCCGCCCACTATCTTCAAGGTCGTTTTTCATATGTTATCGATATACGGTGCGACGGCGGAGAATGAGAGCGAAAGATGAACAAAATTCAACTTTGCTGCTTTTATGTTTTTTATATCAGTGAAGGGGAAACACATTTCACCATAATAACGTAAAAACCAACACAATTCCAGCTATCGGTATAATCGCAAATGCAATTAGATCGAGTTTACTACCAGTTTATAACAGATTTCACTAGCAGAAACGCAACTGGATTTTTATTGTTTTATGGTAGTAACCCCTAGAAATGTGAGGTGTTAATAGTGTATCTCTGCCTTTATGGTGTTGTTTATTCAGTTGCTACATGCGCGCAGCTTTGTTTATGCGTATCAAGCGTGCCTCCTCGTTTTGTAATTGTGCTTTATTCCCTAAAAATGAGTAAAATACTTAATTAAAAGGTGTGAAAAGGAAGCGTCCTGGTGAAGACACTGCAGATTCAGAGAGAAAAAGAAAAGCAATTATCGATAAACAGAGGGTGACTGGGTCAAAAATTCTTACCCGGGAAAATTTATAGTGGCCTCATACTATGGTTTATGGCCAAAATCACACTGGCCCACCGGGGTTTCCCCGGTAAGTTTTATGGCCAGTCCACCTCTGTCGATAGAGAAAATATATGAAATTGTGAAACGCTTTGAGCGAAATGAAAGACCATGTGATATTGCACGTGCTACAGGCCTAAATGAAGCAACGGCGAAAAGCACATGACAATTGCAAACTTGACAGGTTGAAAATTGAAAAGGGCTTAAAAATTTTAGAAAACATAGACTCCAACGAAGAACGCGTTATAGCTACAAAGCAAGGAATAAAAAAATTATTAGCGTGCTACGAAGAAATTCTGCGTGAAAAAAAGAACGCGCTGTGTCGTCAGACGAATTTGTTAAATTTTATGAAGCCATCGACATCGAAATAACTTTTTTACATAAGTCATTTGTTTTTTTTAATACATATTTTGTATTAATATGTATAAAGAACTGCAATTTTATTAATATTTTTCTTCTAAAGTAGTGTTTTTGTTAGTCCTTGGTCCCAATTAAGCAAAATTTATATGTATTTATATACAAAGTTGTACCCCGACTTACGCGATTTTCGTCGGACCCACCTATCGCGTAACTTCGGGGTATTACTGTATATGCAAAACCCCAAAGTAGGTGATTTGTCAGTGTCCATACTTTTGGAATTTGTGTGCCTTAAGGGATTCAGAATAAACAGTGCAGATAGAATTAGGGAATGTTGGTGAGTTGAATGTAAGAACCATGGGTTTCTAGGGTGGGGGGTTTTATATCCCCCCTACTAACAAATATTGTCACTCCTTATGGCTTAATCTCAGAACAGCTTCCTTCTTCAGACACTTCAAGAAAATTCTATCCAAAGTCCACACCATAAGAGGAATTAAATGCCTTGTGGGGGTGGGGGGGAAGACTACATCCTGATATATGTTCAGCTCTGCCTTAAATCCATATTTCTTTTTCTTCCTTCCACTGCATAGCGGAAGGAAGAAAGAGAAATGCAGATTTCTCTAACTGGAATTCTCCCAATAGAGGTGACTCGAAGAAGCTCTTCGGAATGCTTTTCAATTTTTTTTTTTTTTTTTTCTCTATTAAAATTTCATCAAAATGTAACATTTTAATTGATAACTGCCAACCCTTCCAAAACTTCTGAATAAAGAAGGGCAACATGTTTCGTATTCACTAGTAGAATGTATTATACTATGCGAGAAAGCAAGGCATAGTAGTTCCCTAAAATTTAATCCATTCTGTGCACTTTCTGCAGTGGTACTCTTTTTGTCAACTTCATTACTATTTGGTAGGAAACGCATTATAAACTATTATATTTAGGCCACCAAAATAATTAAATTCATCTGCTGTGCTGTGTCTTATGTCTGTTAATTGCGTGTGTTCTATGGTCGATTTGTCTGTTTACTGGACGGAAAACCCCAGTTTCTGGGGAAAATACCTTGCTATCTATGCCTGAGACCAACTAACTCAGCCATAGAGTGAAAAAAGCCCATTAAAGTTCTTCGCGTCATCAACGGGATTTGAACCCAGGCCTTTTCCACAGTGGTATCGTCACCGGGAGGACGGTGACGATACCACTGTGCTACCCACACAGACCAGGAAATGAGTTGTGGTACCAGGATAAAAGTTTAATTTATTATTATTATTATTATTATTATTATTATTATTATTATTAGCCATATGGTACAATTAAGCCTGAGGTGCACCTTATGCTGCACCAGCCCGAAAAAAAATAATATATATATATATATTTTCTGAATTATACTGAGAGAGAGAGAGAGAACGAATAGAAAGGAATCACCAAGAAAGAGAAGAATGATGATATCCAGCTCCGGACCCTAGGTGTGCACAGATGTGTCACATCTGTCTCACCAGATGTGAGCCCCCTGGGGCAAAAATGTTAACCGTATTTAGCAGTCACAGGCTTGAACCACGGTCCACTAAACGAGCGTGCGCTACTGCTCTCGCGTTCCTGACCACTAAGCTACATCAAGCCTCATTTATCAGGATTCGTGAGGTTTTAGTTTTGTTTTGGTGACTGGACTCCCCACCCACCAACCAAGACAACTCCCACTACCCAGCAAGCAATAAATACACTTGGGAGCAGGATGACAGGGCTAGCCAGGCACCATATCAACACTTCTGCCAGCCTGAATCCTGTACCTGGGACCATGATGTTAGGGACATGGCATTAATATAGTTGACCCATGCAGGCAAACACTAGCTGATTGATTCTAGGCAAACTATCACAGAACCACCAGTCTTATTGAAGCAGAGCACCAAAAGTAGGGAACTGAATACAGGCATCTGAACCACTAGAATCTCCCTTTCCAAGTTTCCATGGATTGCAGTGCACAGCAAAACATAATCGAATCCTATGTTATTAGGAAACCCACTATGTAAATGGAAACCCACCTTTTTCATCTGTTAAAAGTGGCAAATAGCAAACTGCAATTAAAATATTGGCTTATGATTCATCTATTGATGAATAGAAAAGCTGAGCAGTTGGGCTGAGAGGAGGCAACTGAAGTTTAACATTGACAAATGTAAAGGTGCTGCATATGGAAAGTAGTGGCCCCAGGGTAATATATCAACTGAATGGTACCACGCTGACAGTGACAGAGAATGAAAAGGACCTTGGGGTAATTGTGCAGGCAGATATGAGGTTTTCTGAGTAGTGCGGACGGTCTGCAGGGGTAGTTCATGGTGTCTTGTCAATGATATACAGGAATTTTTCTAGCTGGGATAAGGAGGTGATTACACCCATGTATAAGGCAATGGTCAGGCCACACCTGGAGTACTGTATACAGGTCTGGAGGCCCCATTTTAAAAAGGATGTAGAGCTGCTGGAGTGAGTGCAGAGAAGGACAACAAGATAAAGTTCGCTGAGCAGTGCACACGAGCTGCCGGGGAAGGTCATGGAGTCTTGTCAATGATATGTAGAAATATTTTAGTGGGGACAGGGAGGCGGTTGTCCCGTTGTATAGGGCAATGGTCGGGCTGCACCTGGAGCACTGTGTGCTGGTCTCGAGGCCTCATTTTGGGAGGGATATAGAGTTGCTAGAACAAGTGCAAAGAAGGGCAAAAAGTTTAGTGAGGTGGACTGAGGGGTGCTCTTACCAAGAAATGATTAAGTTCTGCAAATTTCAGCACCTGGAGAGTAGACACCTGTGAGGTTATCTGGTTGAAGTGTATAAGGCTTTGAATGGCTTGAGCAGACTGAATGCTAATGAGATTCTTCCTCTTACTCATTTAAGAAACTGAGGGGGGATTCAAAATGAGGATAGACAGTTGTGGAATAGATGTGCAGAAATTTGCCTTTAGCCAGCAGGCAGTTGATTGGTGGAACAGACTTCTATCTTTTGTTGTGGAAGTTGATAGCCTAAAGAAATTTAAGGCTGAGCTGGATAGGCATTTCGAACGAATAAGCTTTCTTTCTTGCATCGTATGCCTCTACTAATGCTAAAGCTAATTAGTGAATGGAACAAAGCATTGCTCTTATGGAGAAAGGCTTAAGATTTGCAATTTACAGTGTCTGGAGACTAGGCACCTGTGAGGTGATCTGATTGGGATGTATAAAACCTTTAATGGTTTGAGCATGCTCAATGCTGATGGGATTCTTCCTCTTGCTCAGAATTATTGCCTGAGAGGGAATAAATTCAAATTGAGGAAAGACAGTTATAGGATAAATGTGCAGAAGTTAATAAGGGCCTTTTTCCATTTGCAAAAAGGTTTCTTTCTTTTCCTGCATAAGCTTTCTTTCTTGCATTGTATGCCTCTACTAATGCTAATGATGATTAGTGAATGGAACAAAGCATTCCTCTTATGAAGAAAGGCTTAAGTTTTGCAATTTACAGTGGATGGAGAGTAGGCACCTGTGAGGTGATCTGATTGAAATGTATAAAACCTTGAATGGTTTGAGCATTCTCAATGCTTGTGGGATTCTTCCTCTTGCTCAGAATAGCATTAGCATTAGCAAGGGTACATGTTACAAGAAAGCAAGCTTATATAGCATCACAGAAAAAAAATCCTTATTTCACCCATTCTCTCGCTCCAAATGTTTGTCAAGTTCTGCCTTGAATCTATTTAAGGCTATCAACTTCTACAACGACATATGGAAGTTTGTTCCAGCAATCAACCACCCGCTGGCTAAAGGCAAACTTCCGCACATCTATCCTACAACCGTCTTTCCAATAATTGCCTGAGAGGGAATAAATTCAAATTGAGAAAAGACAGTTATGGGATAGATGTACAGAAGTTTGCCTTTAGCCGGCATGTGGTTGATTGCCTGAACAAACTTTTGTCTGTTGTTGTGACGTTGACAGTTTAAACAGATTGAAGGCAGAAAGAGACAAACATTTGGAGCGAGTGGATGGGTGAATTAGAAGGTTTTTTTTTTTTTTTTTTGGCTGATGCTATATAAGCTTGCTTTCTTGCATCATGTGCCTTTACTAATGTTAATGCTATTGCTGATCAATAGTTATTATTATGTAACTGCAATAAAAATTACATATGTACACACAATAAATGCAAAAGGCCCTTAATATAACTGGATAGATCCTATCCACCCAAGGTGCCTTTTTTATGTATAACTTCAAAGTTACTCTTCCACATTTCTCTTAGTAATCTTTCTTACAGCATTTTATAAAAGTGTTTATAATCATCATCAAGCATTTTCAATCCACTATAAGATGAAAGCCTCCCAGCAACTTTCCAGTTCTTTCTGTTTTCTGCAATGGCCATCCATTTACTACCCACAAACTTATGAATTTCATCTATCCATCTCCGTTGTTGTCTTCCAGGTTTTCTTCTAGCTCCTCTTGGGAACTATTCTGTTATTTTCTTAGTCCAGCTGTCATCATGTCTTCGAGCTATATGTCCTGCCCAAGACCATTTTAGTTCTTTAGTTTTGATAAGAATATCCTTTACTTGAGTTTGCTGCTAATCCATGTGTTTCTCTTCTTATCTAACAGTCCGATTCTCAATATAATTTGTTCTATTCTTCGCTGTGTAGTCCTCAGCTTCTCTTACATTCTTTTGGTGAGTGTCCAAGTTTCACTTCCATAAGTCATGGTGAGGAGTATACAATGGTTCATTATTTTACTTCTCAGACAAATTGGGTTATTGCTCCTCAGTATGTGACTATATTTTCTGAATGCTATCCACCCAAAGTTTATTCTTCTCTGGACTTCCAGTCATTTATCACCTTTTCAAATACAGCTCCTTCAATTATTATACCCCTTGCAATGGCATACTTGTTCATCATTAGTTTTGTTTTAGCTATATTCATCTTTAGTCCAAAATCCTTATTAACTCTGCATAACTGATTAAGATTTTCCTCTATTTCTTTGGGATCGTGGCTTATGACCACAATATCATCTGTAAATCATAAATGGTGTATTCGGCTGGAATGCACCAGAACGTTCCGGTACTTTTTTTCTAAACGTCATAATAGAAAATCATTCAATTTATACACCTAATATTATGAAACAATGGCATAATCAAAGCAGACGGAGAAATATCTATTTTATCCATTGCTACTAAAAATATATATTAATAGTAATCTTTAAAATTAACAGAGTTCTTTAAAAATTTATTTAAAAACAAAAATATAAATTTCCTAATGAAACATGAACATTTCTTACTAAAGTACAATGTGTTAGATAAAGAGAGCCAACGAATGAGATATACTGTTATGTGTGCATTTTGATTCATCATGAGCCAAATGCTACAACTCGTTGTTCTATGAACCGTTAGTCTGAAGCCTGATTCAGTTACTGTACAGTCGATGTGGTGTTATCACATAGTCTTCTGGGAACGAACATTCCGGTACTATTTTTTTTAGCAATACACCTCTCGGTTTAGGTACTTTCCATTCACATTAACTCCTTTCTGCGACCAGTCTAATCTTCTGAAAGCTTCCTCAAGGGCAGTAATAAACAACTTCGGAGATATTGTGTCTCCTTATCAAACACCTTTCTCAATTTTAAATTTGCTACTGTCTTTGTCTAGTCTAATAAAGGAGGTAGCGTTCTCATATATTTTCTTCAAAATCATAATATATGGGGTATCTATGCCTTGTCTTTCCAGTGCCAAAAACATTGCTTTATGCTGTATGGAATCAAATGCCTTCTCATAATCCAGAAATGCCAGGAATAATGGTGTTTTATATTCATTTACTTTCTCCATTAGCTGTGATATTATGTGAAGATGATCCATAGTTGAGAATCCTGTCCTAAAGCCAGCTTGTCTCTCGGTTGATCCCTGTCAAGTATTCTTTCTAATCTGTTAGTAAAGACCCTTGTGAACAACTTGTAGATGTGGGATGACAAGCTAACTGGTCTATAATTTCCAATTTCTGATTTATCTCCTTTCTTATACAGCAAAACTATGATTGCATTATTCCACTTTTTAAGTGCCAAGCCTTTTCTAAAGCATTTTGTGAAGAGTCTTGCCAGTTTCTCTCATGTCTCTTCCGCCCAATTTTAACAACTGTACAGTAACTTCATCTTCTCCCGGGGCTTTCTCATCTTTCATTTTCTTCAATGCATGTTCTACCTCATAAGGAAGAATATCGGGTATGTCGTATGTGTTACTAATTTGTGATCCATCTTCTCCACTGCTGGCATCATTCCCTCGCCCCTTGTATAACTCTTTATAGTAGTCTTCTGCTATTTGAATTATGCCTGCTCTGCTGTTTATAAGTACACAATCACTATTCTTCAGTTTCAGTATCATTTTTGTTTCTGTATTACTGCTCATGTCTGCTGATTTAAATCCTTTGTTTTCCATTAATGCTTGTTCTACTTTTCTTGTGTTAAATTTTCTTATGTCCCCTCTGAGTCTCTTTCTAATGGCTTTGCATAACTCAGTATACTCGATTTTCTCCTTGTCAGTGTTTTTCTTGTTCTTCATTTGCTGTCTTCGTTTCATCACAACAAGTGTTTCTTGACTAATTTTACTTCTTTGGATTTCTTTTTACCAATAGATTTCTTGGGCTTTACCACTTTCAAAAAGTTGTAATATTCCTCATCGATATCTTAGTCTTGAGCAGTCTGCAGAAGCTCAGACTTCTTCTTAAGTTCCAGTAAATACTGCTTTTTCTCCTCTTCTGTTATCTCGAAGACCTTTGTATTATTTACTTAGCATTTTAGCATTAGCATTAGCATTAGTAGAGGCATTTGATGCAAGAAAGCAAGCTTATGCAACATCAGCCAAAAGAAAAAAAAAAAAAAAGTAACATAAATAAATAAAAAATAACCACTTCCACTTCACCCCTCTGTTCGTTCGAAATACCTATCCAGCTGAGCCTTAAACTTATTTAGGCTATCAACTTCCACGACAAGGGATGGAAGTCTGTTCCACCTACCAACCACCCGCTGGCTAAAGGCAAATTTCCGCACATCTATCCTACATCTGTCTTTCCTCAATTTGAATTTATGCCCTCTCAGGTGATTATTCTGAGCAAGAGGAAGAATCCCATCAGCATTGAGCATGCTCAAACCATTCAAGGCTTTGTACACCTCTATCAGATCACCTCGCTGGTGCCTAGTTTCCAGACACTGTAATTCGCAAAACTTAAGCCTTTCTTCGTAAGAGCACCCCTTTGTCCCATTCACCAATCTTGTTGCCCTTCTCTGTACTCGTTCCAGCAGCTCTACATTCTTCTTGAAATGAGGCCTCCAGGCCTGTATACAGTACTCTAGGTGTGGCCTGACCATTGCCTTATACAAGGGAATAATCACCTCCTTATCCCTGCTAGAAAAATTCCTATATATCATTGACAATACACCATGAGCTACTCTTGCAGCCCATCTGCACTGCTCAGAGAACTTCATATCTGCCTGCACAACCACCCCCAGGTCCCTTTCATTCTCTACCACTGTCAGTGTAGTACCACAGAGTTGATACATTGCTCTGGGGTTGCTGTTTCCCATATGTAGTACTTTACATTTGTCAATGTTAAACTTCATTTGCCACCTCGAAGCCCATCTGCTCAACCTTTCCAAATCCTGTTGCAGCAGCATGGTCTGCAACACTCAATCGTCTGCAAACTTGGACATTAAGCCTGACATACCATCATCAATATCATTTATAAATACAGAAAACAATAAAGGACCCAATACTGAACCCTGAGGGACTCCACTAATAACATTAGTCCACGATGAGCAGGGTCCATTGATTACCACTCTCTGTCTTCTCCCCCTCAACCACCCCTTTATCCATAGCAGCAATTTGCCTCCAATGCCACACTGCTCCTACTTGAGTCACTTTTTTCCCTTTCTTTTCTTACATCTATATCGTGTGCATCTTACTATTCTGTGATCACTTCCAACATTTACCCTGTTCAGGACGGTAACATCATTCACGATATATCTTCTGTTAGTGAGGATTGAGTTGATTTCATTAGTTGTTAATCCATTTGGGCTCTTCCATGTCCACTTTCTGTTCACCCTTTTCTTGAAAAAAGTGTTTATTACTGACAATCCTCGAGATTCTGCAAATTCCACAAGTCTTTCACCAATTCCAAAATTTCCTATAGTTCCCCTTTGTGTGCTGTTCTGTCTCTTTCCAACCTTAGCATTGAAGTTCCCCATAACGATAGTGTAGGGGTTTTCTGCTCATCTACAAGAATCTCAATTTTGGCGTACATTTCTTCAACCTTTTGATCATCATGGCTCGATGTTGGTGCATAAATCATTATAACCTTTAGCTTGTACCTCTTAGAAATCCTGAGTATTAGATTTCCAAAATTCTATATGAACTAGAAAGCCAACTCCACCTTTGCTCTTTTCACTGTTTCCATTGGTATACAGCAGATTTCCACTTGATAAACTTATAAGTGATTCATTTCTTCTTCTTATTTCAGACAAACTGATGATATTCCAATTCACATTTTCTAATTTATTTTCCAGCTCTAATATCCTGTCTTCACCGATGAGCGATCTTACGTTGTAACAGGCCAAGTTCAGTTTCCGTGCATGGCAGCCTAGTCATACCCAGAGAATCTTAGCACTCTCTGCTTCCACTATGATCCTCTCGCTGCCCTAAGAGGGGGAGTGAAAGCCACTGGGGACTGAGGGCCATTTGTTTCATCGTGCTGTCATATGCTGGAGGATTTGGTGTTTTCCTCTTCACACTGACCAGGAATCTGAAAGAGAACCACTCTACATGCTACCTGCCAACTAAGTGACGTAACAGGGCTTACCATTGAGAAGATGTGCATTAGGGATTTTAGGGAGGCAGGCCAACCGGACTTTTCCTAAATCTTCTGAAATATAAAGATATTGAATCCATCAGTGTTTTAGCCTAGGTGTCTGATAACACACAGAGTGCCTGTTCCCCTCTAAGCCCCCTAAACTATTTATAATATAAAATTCTAACAGCATCTGTTGATAAGTTTACTTTTCAAAATTAAGCAGAAGTTCTCCAGCTGTTAGACAACCCAAAAAAAGTTTAACATCATCATAAGATGGTCATTAATCCTACCCAACCAACCCTTCATCCATAGCAGCAACTTGCCCTTAATGCTATACTTCTCCAATTGATACAGTCGTCTTTTATGTGTGACAGAATCAAATGTTTAGATGAAATCCAAGTATACTGTATATATCACAATTATTTTTTACATCCAGTTCCATTGTTACTGCATCATGGTATCAAATCAACTTGGTCAGAGAAAGATCACCCTTTAGCAAATCAATGCAGTATAACTGAAGTATATCTGCACTCCTACCTAGATGGTCCTGCATTACTTCTTTAACTAGAGACACCATTATTTTCAATGGAACAGAAGTTTAGCTTACAGGTCTGTAATTACTTGTGTCATTCTTTTGAATTGAGGATACATTCATACATCTCCAGGACACAGGGGGCCTTCCCGAATACAAAGATGTTCTCATAATTAGGATTAAGGGTTTGCCTTCCCTCCTTTGCTGTTTCCCTTAAGGAGACATCCCATCCACCCTTACAGGAGATATTCCATCCACCCCAAGTATCTTTTTATGATTAGCTTCAACAATTTCTCTTCAACATTTTTCTATCACAACATCATTTAGCAGCCTATTAGAGCTTGATAAACTTCTGGCCTCCTATTACCTAAAGAATTTCTCACATGTGAATGCAGAAGCAAAACACCTACTCAGTAATGAAGCTAAATGACCTGAACAAGGTCATTCTTATCAAGTGGAACAATGTGATTCATCGCCATTATCCCACTGTTTATATAAGTAAAGAAGTCTTTGATATTTTTCTTTACATCCTTTGCCAAAAAATTATCATAATCTGACTTACCTTGCTTTGATTGCAGAGTAGTTTATATCTGGCACAGGCTTCTGTATCACCTGATAATTTATATGCATCCCATGTATTTTCTTCTCTTCCACAAATTTCATTCGTTCATCACACAACCATTTAAATTTTACTTAGCCTTCAACAGCATTTTAACTTCTCTTTCTTTCAAATTTATTACTAACTTGTCACTTTTTCCCAAAACTGACCTGTGCTTTTTAGCATTAGCAATAGTATAGGCATAGGATGTAAAACGTGAAGCTTATAAAGCAGCAGCCAAAAAAAAAACAAAAAAAAACCTTCAATTTTGCCCATCCATTCACTGCAAAATTTTGTCCAGTTCTTGCTTGAATTTATTTAAGCTATCAACTTCCACAATGACAGATGGAAGTTTGTTCCGGCAATCAACCATCCACTGGCTAAAGGCAAATTTCCACATATATATTCCACAAATGTTTTTCCTCAATTTGAATTTATGCCCCTTCAAGTTTGTAATCTGAGGAAGAGAAAGAATCCCATAGGCATTGAGCATGCTCAATATGAATGGTATTCTGCTCAAACCATTATACATCTCAATCAGATTAGCTGGCAGGTGCCTAGTCTCCAGACAGTGCAATTCGTAGAACTTAAACCTTTCTTAATAAGAGCACCCCTTTGTTCCTCTCACCAATTTTGTTACCCTTCTTTGTACTCATTCTCATCTACAGACCAACATAAGGATGTGAACTTACCACTTCCGTATACAAAGGGATAATATCTCTTTGTTGCTGCTAGGCGACAAGAGGATTGTTTTCCTATATTCCTGTACTTCATTGACAAGATTCCATAACATGTTCTGGCAGCCCATCTTGCACTGCTCAGAGAACTTGATATCTAACTGCACAATTACCCTCACATCTTTTTCATTCACCACTTCCCTGTGTGTAGTGCCATACAGTTAGCATTAGCATTAGTTAGCATTAGTAGATGCATTTGATGCAAGAAAGCAAGCTAATGCAGCATCAGCCAAAAGAAAAAAAAAAAAAAAAGTAACATAAATAAATAAAAAATAACCACTTCCACTTCACCCCTCTGTTCGTTCAAAATACCTGTCCAGCTGAGCCTTAAACTTATTTAGGCTATCAACCTCCACCACAAGGGATGGCAGTCTGTTCCACCAACCAACCACCCGCTGGCTAAAGGCAAATTTCCGCACGTCTATCCTACATCTGTCTTTCCTCAATTTGAATTTATGCCCTCTCAGGTGATTTTTCTGAGCTAGAGGAAGAATCCTTGGTCCTTGAGGTTGTCACAGACATTCTCTCAGATATGCCAGACAAGCTGTTCTTGCTACCAGGGAGTCTAAAACGCTGATGGAACTGATATTCGGGTGACACTTAAGTCAAGTGGACCCAATTTCGGCGAAGTCCGGACAGTCTATGACAACCAAATCCTCTGCTTGCACCTTCACGATGGTGGGACTGTTAGTAATCCTGGGTATAACCTCCATGCACAAGTACATGGTGGGTGACCACCCAGGTGTGAACCAACGCAAGCAGGGGTCGAGGTGTGGCGCCCACACCACATGGAGGAACGCCGCCCCTCTATGTTACCAGGCAGTACTAGGTGGTAGATGACTCTCATCAACCGGTGAAATACCACCACTTTGCTTATTGGAGGCTTGAAGTGGTGGAACCCATGTTTAGTCTCTAGAGCTAAGTTCCGGCCAACCCTTCCCTATCTCTTCCATCATGCAGTATGATTGATAATTTTTGAGGTTATGATGAATGTCGTGGCGAGATCCAATATTCCTTACATTTCGAGGGTACAGCTCTAAAACCAACGGTCCGCAGGCCGGCCGCTAGATAGTACACCGGACCAAACCTATTGGTAACTCTCTAGGAGGCTTCCAGATCAGCTAGTGTATAATCTTGCTACCTCTACTCTGCCAGATAGTGACTGGAGGGAGTCCGAGTAGTGTGTATGCGGGGAGCATTGTCGAGGCCACGTTATGTCAAGGATCTGGGTATATTCTTACCACATGTACGCCATATCCAAAAATTTCATTACTTCATACAGCATGTCCAGCCCCCTTTTTCTTACTATTGAATACACCATGAATTGTCAAAATAATAGAGCAAGCTTATCTGCGAAAAGATCTAAACCTCCCAAGGACTTCCTAATTCATTTCACAAATATACGTGGTCTCAATTCCAATCTCAACGATGTCCATTTCCACTTGCAGTCTTCCAAACCCCATGTACTTTTTCTGACTGAATCTCAGTTATCAGTTGATTCAACTACTTCTCATCTCAGATGTCCAAATTATTTGCTGTATGATTCCTTTCGCCTCAAAGGTGGTACTTGTGCATATGTCCGTTCTGATATTCCCTGTCAAAGACTTGGCAATTTGGAATCTCCTCTCTTTGATCTTCTCTGGCTTAAAATCTCTCTACCTCGTGTCAAATTCATCTGTTGTCTCTACCATTCTCCCAACTCCACTAATCACTTGGAGCTCTTTGACTTCCTCTCTTTGCAACTTGACTTTCTCCAGTCCAACTTTCCTAACAGTGAGGTAATTTTCCTTGGTGATTTTAACGTTCACAACTCCAGCTGGCTTCCATTTTCTAGTCACACCGACCCAGCAGGTCGAGATGCTGAGGCTTTTGCAATTACTAATGACCTAGCACAGATTGTTCATTTACCTACAAGAATACCGGACAATCCTAATCATACAGCCAATACGCTTGGTCTTTTTCTCACAAACAACCCTTCTAAGTACAAGGTTGAAGTGAGAGGTCCTTTAGGCACTTCAGATCACAACTTGGTGATTGTCTCTTCTCCAATGGAACCTTTATCTCATGGCTATTCCCAACCTCGTATTGTTTGGCATTACAAGAATACAAAATGGGATGACCTGCGAGACTTCTTTTCTTCTTTTCCTTGGTCTGATTACTGTTTCAAAACTTCTGATGTCAATGTTTGCTCAGATCGTGTCAGTGAAATTATTCTTGCAGGAATGGAATCCTTTATCCCACACTCCACTTTAAAATCTCGTCCTTTATCTAAATCTTGGTTTTCCAATAAATGTGCTAAGGCTGTCCAAGAGAAGAATGTTGCATATCGTAATTGGCTTGTTTCTAATTCTTCAGTTTCATTTTCTGCCTACACCAAAGCTTGCAACAATTGTAAAGCAGTTATTAATCAGTCCAAACTAGAGTTTGAACAGGCTAAGAGTAGAAAACTTGCTTCTTGCCCTAATGGTAGCCGAGCATTCTGGTCTCTTGCCAAAGCTATTGGATGCAACTTTTGCCCATCTCTGCTCCCACCTCTGTCCAAACCAGATGGTTCTGTTGTCACTTCAGCCAAGGATAAAGCTGACCTGCTAGCATCCCATTTTTCTTCTAGATCATGTATTAATGATCTTGGTAAAACACCTCCCACCATTCCTAACACGCTCTATTCAATGCCTCCTGTGGTCTTCCGTCAAAAGGATATCAGAAGAATTTTGATGAATCTTGATGCTAAGAAAGCTTCAGGTCCTGATGGTATTTCTCCACTTGTTCTCAAAACCTGTGCTCCTGAACTTACTCCTATTCTTTGCCGCCTTTTTTCACTTTCATATTCCAAAGGTGTTTTTCCTTCTGCTTGGAAATTTGCTCATATCCAACCAGTTCCTAAAAAGGGTGACAAATCCCTCCCATCCAATTATCGTCCCATTGCAATTACTTCTACTCTTTCTAAAGTAATGGAGAAATCAATTAACCGCCAACTCTTAAACTACCTAGAAACCTTCCGTCTGATCAACGATCGCCAGTATGGATTCCGTCAGTGTCGATCCTCTGGTGATATTCTGGCTTATGTTACCCATTTATGGACTAATTCAATGGAAAGGTTCGGTGAAACACAAGTAGTTGCTCTTGACATCTCAAAGGCTTTTGATCGTGTTTGGCATAAAGGTCTTCTAAACAAGCTTCCATCTTATAGTTTGCCAACTGTTTTTAGTAATTGGTTATCCAGTTTTCTCTCTGTTCGCTCACTGAGGGTGATGGTAGATGGCTCTCTGTCTTCTAACTTCACCACTAATGCCGGTGTCCCCCAAGGTTCAGTTCTTTCCCCCACTCTTTTCCTCTTGTATATCAATGACCTTCTTCCATTGACTGGAAATAATATCCATAGTTTTGCCGATGATAGCACATTGCATTCAACTTTCCATTTTGAGAAACCTTGTCCTGCTCAATCAGCTTCAAGTTCTCGAAAATCTGCTGCCAATTCCTTAAATGCCGATCTTCAGGTAATTCTCCAGTGGGGCAAAGACAACTTAGTTGATTTCAACCCTTCTAAAACTCAGTCTTGTCTTATATCTCGCAAAAAGGATTCTTCTGTTCCTATGCTTATCTTTAGTGACACTCCGATTTCTAGGCAAAATGATATATCTCTTTTGGGGATTACCCTGACTTCTAATCTCTCTTGGCACAAGCACATTACAAATATTGCTTCCTCTGCATCTAAAAAACTTGGTTTACTCTTTTGCTCTCGGCGCTCCTTTTCTTCCAAACAGCTGCTCACTCTCTATAAATCGCAAATCCGCCCTGCCATGGAATATTGTTCCCACATCTGGGGTGGTGCCCCCAAAACCTCTCTCAGGCTTCTTGATTCCATTCAGAAGAGGGCAGTTAGGTTAATTAATGATTCATCTCTAACAGAGTCTCTCCACTCGCTTTCTCATAGACGTACTGTTTCTGCTCCATGCCTCTTCTACAGATAATCCCATGGGCACTGTTCTTCTGAATTGGCTTTTTTAATTCCCGCTCTCTCTTTCAAAACAGTCCGAACACGTGCCGCCACCAGCCAACATCCATTTACTGTCCAACTTCAAACCCACAGAACCAACTTTTCATCTTGTTCATTTATTCATTCAACTGCCATTTTCTGGAACAATCTTCCTTCATACGTATTTCCTGAAAATTACAATCTGCAGAAGTTCAAGTCCAATGTCAACAAATATCTTCTTTCGTCTTCTCAACCTCCAACCCAAGCACGGTCATCATCATCATCAGCCATTTTCAATCCACTGCAGGATGAAGGCCTCTCCAGCAACTTTCCAGTTCCCTCTGTTTTGAGCACTGGCCATCCATTTACTACTCAAAACCTCATGAATTTCATCTATCCATCTCCGCCTTTGTCTTCCAGGTTTTCTTCTAGCTCCTCTTGGGTACCATTCTGTTATTTTCTTAGTCCATCTGTCATCATGTCTTCGAGCTATGTGTCCTGCCCAAGACCATTTTAGTTCTTTAGTTTTGATAAGAATGTCCTTTACTTGAGTTTGCTGCCTAATCCATGTGTTTCTCTTCTTATCTAACAGTCTGATTCCCAATATAATTCGTTCCATTCTTCGCTGTGTAGTTCTTAGCTTCTCTTCCATTCTTTTGGTGAGTGCCCAAGTTTCACTTCCATAAGTCATGGTGGGGAGTATACATTGATTAATTATTTTACGTTTCAGACAAACTGGGATATTGCTCTTCAGTATGTGACTATATTTCCTGAATGCTATCCATCCAAAATTTATTCTTCTCTTGACTTCCAGCCATTTATCATTATTACAGCTAATAACTTGTCCCAGATAAGTATATGACTCCACCTTTTCAATTACTGCTCCTTCAATCATTATTTCGCTTTCCGTAGCATACTTGTTCATCATTAATTTTGTTTTAGCCATATTCATCTTTAGTCCAAAATCCTTACTAACTGTGCATAACTGATTAAGATTTTCCTCTAATTCTTTGGGATCGTGGCTTATGACCACAATGTCATCTGCAAATCGTAAATGGTTTAGGTACTCTCCGTTCACATTCACTCCTTTCGGCGACCAGTCTAATCTTCTGAAAGCTTCCTCAAGGGCAGCAGTAAACAGCTTCGGAGATATTGTGTCTCCTTGTCGAACTCCTTTCTCGATTTTAAATTTCCTACTGTCTTTGTCTAGTCTAATAAAGGATGTAGCACTCTCATATATTTTCTTCAAAATCATAATATACGGAGTATCTATGCCTTGTCTTTCCAGTGCCCGAAACATTGCCTTATGCTGTATGGAGTCAAATGCCTTTTCATAATCCAGAAATGCCAGGCATAATGGTGTTTTGTATTCATTTGCTTTCTCCATTAGCTGTGATATTACGTGAAGGTGATCCGTAGTTGAGAATCCTGTCCTAAAGCCAGCTTGCTCTTTCGGTTGATACTCATCAAGTATTCTTTCTAATCTGTTAGTAATGACCCTTGTGAACAACTTGTAGATGTGGGATAACAAGCTAATTGGTCTATAATTTCCAATTTCTGATTTATCTCCTTTCTTATGCAGCAAAACTATGATTGCATTATTCCACTGCTTAGGCACCACACCTTTTCTAATGCACTTTGTGAAGAGCCTTGCCAGTTTTTGTGTTATGTCTCTTTCTCCCAATTTTAACAACTCTACAGTAACTTCATCTTCCCCCGGGGCTGTCCGATTCTTCATTTTCTTCAATGCATGTTCTACCTCATCAGGAACAATATCGGGTATGTCGTATGTGTTGCTACTTTGCAATCCATCTTCCCCACTGCTGGTATTATTCCCTCGCTCCTTGTATAATTCTGTATAGTAGTCTTCTGCTATTTGAATTATGCCTTCTCTGCTGTTTATAAGTACACCATCACTATTCTTCAGTTTCAGTATCATTTGTTTTTCTGTTTTACTGCTCATGGCTGCTGATTTAAATCCTTTGTTTTCCCTTAATGCTTGTTCTACTTTTCTTGTGTTAAATCTTCTTATGTCCTCTCTGAGTCTCTTTCTAATGGCTTTGCATAACTCAGTATACTCAATTTTCTCCCTGTCAGTGTTTTTCTTGCTCTTCATTTGTCGCCTTTGGTTCATCATGACAAGTGTTTCTTGACTAATTTTTTCTTCTTTGGATTTCTGTTTCCCTATAGGTTTCTTGGGCTTTATCACTTTCAGAAAGTTGTAATATTCCTCGTCGATATCTTGTTCCTGAGCAGTGTGCAGAAGCTCAAACTTGTTCTTAAGTTCCAGTACATACTGCTTTTTCTCCTCCTCTGTTATTTCAAAGACCTTTGTATTATTTACTCGAGTCAGTTTTTTCCTTTCCTTTCCTACATCTATATCAAGTGTACATCTTACGATTCTGTGATCACTTCCAACATTTACCTTATTCAGGACCGTAACATCATTCACAATATATCTTCTGTTAGTGAGGATGAGGCGTCTCCGTAGCCAAGTGGGAAGGAGCAGCAGTGCGTAGCACACGCTTCTTGATTAGACCGGGGTTCGAGCCCGTCACCACCTAATACGGAGGATGCGGAAAGGTCAGGGAATGACCACCGCATATCCAGGAGCAATATGGCCTTAGTTGCTAATGCTCCTAAAAACCAAATAACAAACAAAACAAACAAACAAACAGTGAGGATGAAGTCAATTTCATTAGTTGTTAATCCATTTGGACTCTTCCATGTCCACTTTCTGTTCACTCTTTTCTTGAAAAAAAAGTGTTCATTACTGACAGTCCTTGAGATTCTGCAAATTCCACAAGTCTTTCACCTCTTTTATTTCTTTCACCAATTCCAAAATTTCCTATAGTTCCTCTTTCTGCGCTGTTTTGCCTTTTTCCAACCTTAGCATTGAATTCCCCCATAATAATAGTGTAGTGGGTTTTCTGCTCATCTAGAAGACTCTCAATTTCAGTGTACATTTCTTCGACCTCTTCATCATCATGGCTCGATGTTGGTGCATAAATCATTATAATCTTTAGCTTGTACCTCTTAGAAATCTTGAATATTAGTCTTGACACCCTTGGTGATGTACTTTTGAATTCCAAAATGTTGTTTTTAAAATCTTTATGGACCAGAAACCCAACTCCACCTTCACTCCTTTCACTGTTTCCATTGGTGTACAGCAGATTTCCACTTGATAAACTTATAAGTGATTCATTTCTTCTTCTTGTTTCAGCCAAACCGATGATATTCCAATTCACATTTTCTAATTCCTTTTCCAGCTCTAATATCCTGTCTTCACCGATGAGTGATCGTACGTTATAACAGGCCAAGTTCAATTTCCGTGCATGGCAGCCTGGTCCCCCCAAGCACGGTACTAAGTACTATAGGTTCTAATACCTCTCGTGTTTGGGGTTTTTATAAAACCAAAAAAAAAAAAAAAAATCCCATCAGCATTGAGCATGCTGAAACCATTCAAGGCTTTATACACCTCTATCAGATCACCTCGCTGGTGCCTAGTCTCCAGACACTGTAATTTGCAAAACTTAAGCCTTTCTTCGTAAGAGCACCCCTTTGTTCCATTCACTAATCTTGTTGCCCTTCTCTGTACTCGTTCCAGCAGCTCTACATCCTTCTTGAAATGAGGCCTCCAGACCTGTATACAGTACTCTAGGTGTGGCCTGACCACTGCCTTATACAATGGAATAATCACCTCCTTATCCCTGCTGGAAAAATTCCTGTATATCATTGACAATACTCCATGAGCTACTCTTGCAGCCCGTCTCCACTGCTCAGAGAACTTCATATCTGCCTGCACAATCACCCCCAAGTCCCTTTCATTTTCTACCACTGTCAGTGTAGTACCACAGAGTTTATACGTTGCTCTGGGGTTGCTGTTTCCCATGTGTAGTACTTTACATTTGTCAATGTTAAACTTCATTTGCCACCTCTAAGCCCATCTGCTCAACCTTTCCAGATCCTGTTGAGGCAGCATAGTGTCGGTAGTGTCCTTGACAACCCTGCCAACCTTTCTATCATCTGCAAACTTGGACATTAAGCTTGATATAGCATCATCAATATCATTTATAAATACAGAAAACAATAATGGACCCAACACTGAGCCCTGAGGGACTCCACTAATAACATTAGTCCACGATGAGCAGTGTCCATTGATTACCACTCTCTGTCTTCTCCCCCTCAACCACCCCTTTATCCATAGCAGCAATTTGCCTCCAATGTCACACTGCTCCAATTTGTGTAGCAGTCTTCCATGTGCAACAGTATCAAAAGCCTTTCTAAGATCCAAGTATATAATATCAAAGTTATTCCCTGCATCCAGTTCTTTTGTGACTGCATCATAGTATCCAATCAAGTTGGTCAGGCAAGACTTCCCCTTAACAAAACCATGCTGTGTCTGAGCTATAACTGAAGTCTTGTCTAAATGATCCTGCAGTGCTTCTTTAACCAGTGCCTCCATTAATTTTCCTGGAACAGAAGATAACCTCACAGGTCTATAATTACTTGTGTCAGCCTTTGATCCTCCTTTGTGAATTGGGGTCACATTTGCACATTTCCAGTCTATGGGTACCTCCCCTGAGTCCAAGGAAGCTCTCATAATTATGGCTAAGGGTTTGCTTACTTCCTTTGCTGCCTCCTTTAATATAACTGGATAGATCCCATCCACCCCGGGTGCCTTTCTTGTGTTTATCTTCAACAGTTTCTCCTCCACTTTACTCCCAGTTATTTCAAGATTCTGTAGCTTACTGCTAGAGTTGAATACACCTCTGGCATTCCCCTTGCTGAATAACTCTTCATGTGTGAATGTCGATGCAAAATATTCATTTAGTTTGTTAGCTACCTGAGCAGGATCATCAACAGTTGACCCATCAATATCAAGTGGACCAATCTGATTCATCCCCTTCCTTCTAGAGTTTACATAAGTAAAGAACTCTTTGCTGTTTTTCTTTGCATCCCTTGCCAAGGATTTCTCATAATCTGCCTTCGCCTGCCTAACCACCTTTGTAACTTGGTTGCATATCAACTTGTATTTATCATAGCTTCTGTGTCATGTGTTAATTTGTAAGTATCCCATGCATTTTTCTTCTCTGCCATATGCCTCATTAGTTCAACTGACATCCATTTTGGCCTAAACCTTGAACAATATTTCTTAGTTGGTATGTAAAGCCTAGTAGCTTCCAAGATAAGTTCTTTGAATGCTTCCCATTTTGAATTTGCTGTTGGTAACATCATCAGTTGGTCCCACTGTATAGAATTTAAATACTGTCTCAGTCCATCGTAGTCGCCTTTACGGAAGCAATAACCCTTCCCTTTACCCCTAATGGTAGTTACCTCTTTCAGTAAATCCCACTTCAGCACACTGTGATCACTGCCACCTAGTGGTTCATTTATCTGCAGATTCTTAATGCATGAAGAATCACTGCTGATAATCAAATCAAGAATATTACTCCCTCTAGTTGCCTCCCGAACATGCTGATGTAGAAAATAATCATCCAATAAATCCACAAAAGCCCTGCTAGTGTGTGAGTAACCAGCCCCCAAATTCCAGTCAATATCTGGGAAATTAAAATCTCCCATTATAAGACTCTCTGATTTACTGGCCCACTCTATTTCCCTGTACAGTTCCTTATTATACTCATCAGAGTCATTAGGCCTATAGCACACTCCTACTCTCAATTTTGATCTCCCAATGCTTATGTCACACCCAACTGACTCAACACTGCACTGTCCAGCGAATGCGACTGGCTTCACTTCCTTGGTTTTTATGTGTTTCTTAACTAATAGCATAACCCCTCCCCCCTTCCTATCCTGTCTATTCTTTCTGTAGACGTTGTACTCCCCAAATTGCAGTTCTGCATCCCTTATATCTGTGTGACACCACGTCTCTGATATCCCAACAATATCTGCCTTTGATGTTTTGAGCAATACCTCAAATTCATCAAATTTATTTACTAAACTCCTAGCATTGGTGTACACGCAAGTATACCTGCACCTGTTTCTATTCTTAGCTACCCTAACACAACCCATGTGTTTACTTGTACCGCAATGGCTCCCAGCAGTCTCTGAAATACCATGCATCTTGTTTTTCAGGCTTCTGCTCATTCTA
The DNA here is from genome assembly GCF_048544385.1 of Mastigoproctus giganteus. Classification (NCBI taxonomy): domain Eukaryota; kingdom Metazoa; phylum Arthropoda; class Arachnida; order Uropygi; family Thelyphonidae; genus Mastigoproctus; species Mastigoproctus giganteus. The sequence continues at coordinate 135,940,480 of NC_143579.1, read as the reverse complement.
ATAGAAGCAGTGCAAGAATCTCTTTCACCCCTGCCAGTGGCTACTGTCAATCTATTGGTCTTTGTCTCCCCCCAAGCTAGCAGTTTTCCGACCCACCTAACACTGCCTCGATAGCATCAGCAAATATTCTTGCACCCTTTCTATTTAAGTGTATCCCATCCCTGTAGAAGCAATCTCTCCTGTTAACAAGTACAGTCCAGGCTGAAAAAAATTCTACCCCTTGAGCCTTGCACAATCTTTCCAGGGCCGAATTGATCGACAAGGCTCTCATCATATACTCCCTCCTATCGTGTCTGGGCAGAATTGCAGACACTTTCAAATTCAACCCTAATTCTCGGCTTTTGTTCAACAGTGACCTGTACTTGTTAAGTAATTCTGCCGTTCTCCTACTCTTAATATTATTAGTGCCAACGTGTACAACTATATCACCTTTTGTGCCCTTAAAAGGTTATGTTGATATGTTTCTCCTCAGTAGACAGCAGTACTTTGCATTTGTCAATGTCAAACTTCAGTTGCCACTTTTCTGCCCATCTACCTAACTTTTCTAGATCCTGTTGCAGTAGCATACTGTGTTTACTGTCATTAACAACCCTGCCAACTTTTGTACCATCTGCAAACTTGGACATTAAACCTTAAGGCCATACCTTCATCAATATCATTGATAAATATACAAAACCACAATGGGCCCAGCACCATGGGCTGGGGGACTCTACTAATAACATTAGTCCACAAAGAGCAAAGTCCATTTATTACCACTCTCTGTTGTCTCCCACTCATCCGGGAACGAGGCTAGCCTGTGCGGACGAAGCTCTTTGACGCTCTTGGAACAGAGAAGTTTTTCCTGATTTATTTTCTGATTTATTAGCTTAAATTGGCATATTAACTTATTTTCTAGAGTAGCTTTATATTCCTAGTTACGATACTTAGTTTAAAGTTTAACTTAGACAGAGATTTTGTAGGTATAACATAGTATCGGTAACGGTATCAAATCCACGTGCTACAAATTGCAGCTCCGTTGAACGAGAGGTTTTTTTTTAACCAAATTTAGTCGATTTATTAACCAATTGTTATATAAAATTATCTTCTATAAGAAGATTATAGACCTAGTCAGGATCCTTAGTTTATTCTAAATTGAGATAGCGAGATTTGGAAGCTAATCAATACTTACTAGTCCGTAGAAGTACCGTTCGTGAATTCCTGCCATTTTTACACGATAGCATAAGCTTAGTGTAGTATAGTGCATAATATAATATTGTCAATTAATCAGTAAATCTATTAATCTTGATAAACTTTATTGTCAATTAAATTGTGCTTTTAACTCTATATATATATATATATAAAACGACTTTTCCGTAACAAATAATTAATACATAACTATAGTGGTACACGTGATACGGAAGTTGTATAAAGGGAACTCGTAGAAAACACTCGATACCGAAAAAAAATAAATATAGCATTATAACTGTTTGGGATATAACTTAAGGATTTAATTTTGTTCTGAAATTGAAATTTTATTGAATTAAATCGGAATCATGACTCAGACCAGAGCAGCAAAGCAAAAGGCTCAAGCTAATGGGAGTGCTGTGGCACAGGGGAGAACTGAGAGGGGCAGTTACCCTCTGAATCACAGTCTTTTAAAATGCACTGTTTGCTTGATGTTTGCGGAGCAGTCGGGTACGGGACATGATACTGCCAAGAGGGATGTCTTTGTGTGTGCACGATGTAAGGAGTGCAAGGAAATCAGGCGACAACTCAGCGTTGTTATGGGCCTTTATGAGAGCTTGAAGGACAGGGTGGATGCCCTCAATGGAAATAAATTGAGGGGCCCATCCAGCTCTCAGCTGCCCACAACAACGCCAGAGCTTGCACTTGGTTATCATGCAACACAGAGGCAGCCCCCTAGGCAGAATGCGCTGGTCAGACAGGAACTAGTAGTTGTTGGTGACTCCATTTTCAGGGAAATGGGGAACATGCTTTGTAAAAAGGATGGGTGGAATAGGACCAGGGTATGTCTGCCAGGGGCAAAGGTTGATGACGTTGTAGAGCGGATATCATCTTTTAAGGGCACAAGAGGTGATATAGTTGTACACGTTGGCACTAATGATATTAAGAGTAGGTGACCGGCAGAATTACTTAGCAAGTACAGGTCACTGTTGAAAAAAAGCTGTGAATTAGGGTTGAATTTGAAAGTGTCTGCAATACTGCCCAGACACGATAGGAGGGAGTATATGATGAGAGCCTTGTCGATCAATTCGGCCCTGGAGGGATTGTGCAAGGCTCAAGGGGTAGAATATTTTTCAGCCTGGTCTGTACTTGTTAACAGGAGAGACTGCTTCTACAGGGATGGGATACACTTAAATAGAAAGGGTGCAAGAATTTTTGCTGATGCTGTCGAGGCAGTGTTAGGTGGGTCGGAAACCTGCTAGTTGGGGGGATACAAGGACTAATAGATTAACAGTAGCCACTGGCAGAGGTGGAAGTGATTCTTGCACTGCTTCTATTGAAATGAGCAGAAGCCTGAAAAACAAGATGCAGGATATTTCAGAGACTGCTGGGAGTCATTGCGGTACAAGTAAACACATGGGTTGTGTTAGGGTAGCTAAGAATAGAAACAGGTGCATGCATACTTGCGTGTACACCAATGCTAGGAGTTTGGTAAATAAATTTGATGAATTTGAGGTATTGCTCAAAACATCAGAGGCAGATATTGTTGGGATATCAGAGACGTGGTGTCACACAGATATAAGGAATGCGGAACTGCAATTTGGGGAATACAATGTGTATAGAAAGGATAGACAGGAGGGGAGGAGGGGTTATGCTATTAGTTAAGAAACACATAAAATCCAAGGAAGTGAAGCCAGTCGACATTGATGGACAGGGCAGTATCAAGTCAGTTTGGTGTGACATAAGCATAGGGAAATCAAAATTGAGAGTAGGAGTGTGCTATAGGCCTAATGATTCTGATGAGTATAATAAGATATTGTACAGGGAAATGGAGTGGGCCAGTAAATCAGAGAGTCTTATAATGGGGGATTTTAATTTCTCAGATATTGACTGGAATTTGTGGATTGGTCACTCACACACTAGCCAGGCTTTTGGGGATTTATTGGATGATTGTTTTCTACATCAGCATGTTCGTGAGCAACAAGAGGGAGCAATACTCTTGATCTGATTATCAGTAGTGATTTTTCAGGCATTAAGAATCTGCAGAAAAATGAACCACTAGGTGGCAGTGATCACAGTGTGTTGAAGTGGGATTTACTCAAGGAGGTAACTACCATCAGAGGTAAAGGGAAGGGTTTTTGTTTTCGTAAAGGTGACTATGATGGTCTGAGACAGTATTTAAATTCTATACAGTGGGACCAACTGATAATGTTACCAACAGCAAACTCAAAATGGGAAGCATTCAAGGAACTAATCTTGGAAGCTACCAGGCTTTACATACCAACTAAGAAATATTGTTCAAGGTTTAGGCCTAAATGGTTGTCAGATGAACTAATGAGACGTGGCAGAGAAGAAAAATGCATGGAATACATACAAATTAATGGGCGACATAGAAGCCTATGATAGATATAAGTTGGTCTGTAACCAAGTCACAAAGGAGATTAGGCAGGCAAAGGCAGACTACGAAAAATCTTTGGCAAAGGATGCAAAGAAAAACAGAAAAGAGTTCTTTACCTATTTCAACTCAAGAAGAAAAGGGATGAATCAGATTGGTCCACTGGATATTGATGGTTCAACAGTTGAGGATCTTCACATCTCCAGTCTATGGGGAGGTACCCATAGACTGGAGATGTGCAAATGTAACCACAATTCACAAAGGAGGATCAAATGCTGACACAAGTAATTATAGACCTGTTAGTTTAACTTCTGTTCCAGGAAAATTAATGGAGGCACTGGTTAAAGAAGCACTGCAGGATCATCTAGACAAGAATTCAGTTATAGCTCAGACGCAGCATGGTTTTGTTAAGGGCAGGTCTTGCCTGACCAATTTGATTGGATACTATGATGTAGTCACAAAAGAACTGGATGCAGGGAATAACTTTGATATTATATATTTGGATCTTAGAAAGGCTTTTGATACTGTTGCACATGGAAGACTGCTGCACAAATTGGAGCAGTGTGGCATTGGAGGCAAATTGCTGCTATGGATAAGGGGATGGTTGAGTGGCAGAAGACACAGAGTGGTAATCAATGGACACTGCTCAACGTGGACTAATGTTATTTGTGGAGTTCCTCAGGGTTCAGTGTTGGGTCCATTGTTGTTTTCGGTGTTTATGAATGATATTGATGATGGTATATCAAGTTTAATGTCCAAGTTTGCAGATGATACAAAGTTTGGCAGGGTTGTTAAGGACACTACTGACGCTATGCTGCTGCAACAGGATCTGGAAAGGTTGAACAGATGGGCTGAGAGGTGGCAAATGAAGTTTAACATTGACAAATGTAAAGTACTACATATGGGAAACAGTAACCCCAGAGCAACGTATCAACTCTGCGGTACTACACTGACAGTGGTGGAGAATGAAAAGGACCTGGGGGTAATTATGCAGGCAGATATGAAGTTCTCTGAGCAGTGCAGACGAGCTGCAAGAGTAGCTCATGGTGTCTTGTCAATGATATACAGGAATTTTTCTAGCAGGGATAAGGAGGTGATTATTCCCTTGTATAAGGCAATGGTTAGGCCACATCTTGAGTACTGTATACAGGTCTGGAAGCCTCATTTCAAGAAGGATGTAGAGCTGCTGGAACGGGTACAGAGAATTGCAACAAGATTAGTGAATGGAACAAAGATTGCTCTTACGAAGAAACGCTTAAGTTTTGCAAATTACAGAGTCTGGAGACTAGGCACCGGCGAGGTGATCTGATAGAGGTGTATAAGGTTTTGAATGGTTTGAGCATGCTCAATGCCAATGGGATTCTTCCTCTTGCTCAGAATAATCACCTCAGAGGGCATAAATTCAAATTGAGGAAGGACGGATGTCGGATAGATGTGCGGAAATTTGCCTTTGGCCAGCGGGTGGTTGGTTCGTGGAACCGACTTCCATCATTTGTTGTTGAAGTTGATAGCCTAAACAAATTTAAGGCTCAACTGGACAGGTATTTCGAACGAACGGAGGGGTGAAATGGGAGTGGTGTGTTTTTTTTTTTTTTTTTGGCTGATGCTGAATAAGCTTGCTTTCTTGCATCATATGCCTCTACTAATTCTAATGCTAACCATCTCTTTATTCATTGTAGCAACTTACTCTTAAGGCCATACGAATCCAATTTATACAGCAGTCGTCCATGTGCAACAGCATTAAAAACTTTCCTGAAATCCAAGTATGTATGACATCAAAATTCTTTTTTGCATTTTGTTCCGTTGTGACCACATCATAGTATCCACCGAAACTGGTCAGACAAGATCTCCCATTAACAAACCCATGCTATGTCTGAACTATTACTGCATTCTTCTCTACATGATCCTGTAATGCTTCTTTAACCAGAGACTCCATTATCGAGACGTCTATAATTATTTGTTTCATCCTTTGAACCCCTTTGTGAATTGGGGACACATCTGCACATGTTCCGTCCAATAGGACCTCCCCTGAATCTAACGATGCTCTCATCATTTTGGCTAAGGGTTTGCTTACTTCCCCCACTGCCTCCTTCAATATAACTGAATAGATTCCATCTGCCCAGGTGCCTTTTTTATGTTTAATTTCTATAATTTCTTTGCTCCACTTTGCTCTCCGTTATTACAAAATCATTTAGCTCCATTTTAGAGATTAGTAAACTTCTGTCCTCCTCTTCCTTACAGAATTCCTCATGTGTAAATGTAGATGCAAAATACTCATTCAGTTTGTTAGCTATCTGAGCAGGATCATCAATATCAAGTGGACCAATCTGATTCATCCCCTTCCTTCCAGAGTTTACATAAATAATGAAGTCTTTGTTGTTTTCTTTGCCTCCTTTGCCAAGGATTTCTTGTAATCAGCCTCCACTTGCCTAACCTCCTTTGTGACTTTATTACAGATTAGTTTATATCTACCATAGGCTTCTCTGTTGCCTGATAATTTATATGCATCCATGCATTTTTCTTCTCTGCCACAAGCCTCATTAGTTCATCTGACAAATATGAAGGTCTTAATCTTGAACAGTATTTCTTAGTTCGTATGAAAATCCTAGTAGCTTCCAAGATTAATTCTTTGAATGCTTTGTCATTCAATGTTTTTAAAATCATCCCACTGCATAGAATTTAAAATCTGTCTCAGACCACTGCAGTCGCATTTACTAAAGCGAAAACTCTTCCCTGTACCCTTGATGGTATTTACATCCTTCAGTTTGTTTGTTTGTTTGTTTGTTATTTGGTTTTTAGGAGCATTAGCAACTAAGGCCATATTGCTCCGGGATATGTTATATTAAAGGAGGCGGCAAAGCAACTAAGCCAACCTTAGACATAATTATGAGAGCATCCTTGGACTCAGGGGAGGTACCCATAGACTGTAGATGTGCAAATGTATCTCCAATTCACAAAGGGAGATCGAAGGGTGACACAAGTAATTACATACCAGTTAGTTTAAGTTCTGTTCCGAGTAAAATAATGGAGTCACTGGTTAAAGATGCACTGCAGGATCATCTAGACAAGACTACAGCAATAATTCAGACACAGCATGGGTTTGTTAAGGGAAAGTCTTGTCTGACAAATTTGATAGGATATTATGATGTGGTTACAAAGGAACTGGTTTGTTTGTTATTGTTTGTTATTTGGTTTTTAGGAGCATTAGCAACTATAAGGCCATATTGCTCCGGGAATATGCGGTGGTCATTCCCTGACCTTTCCGCATCCTCCGTATTTGGTGGTGACAGGCTTGAACCCCGGTCTAATCAAGAAGCGTGTGCTACCCACTGCTGCTCCTTCCCACCTGGCTACGGAGACACACACATTCTTAAGTAAATCCCACATCAGTAGACTGTGATCACTGTCACCTAGTGGTTTCTTTATCTGCAAATGCATGAATAATCACTTCTGATAATCAGATCAAGAGTATTACTCCCTCTGTGAGCCTCTTGAACATGTTGCTGTAGAAAACAATCATATAATAAATTCACAAAAGTCTTGCTAGTGTGCCCGTGACCAACACCAGTCAGACAGAGGTAGGATAGACGTGCGGAAATTTGCCTTTAGCCAGCGGGTGGTTGGTTGGTGGAACAGACTTCCATCCCTTGTGGTGGAGGTTGATAGCCTAAATAAGTTTAAGGCTCAGCTGGACAGGTATTTTGAACGAACAGAGGGGTGAAGTGGAAGTGGTTTTTTTTTTTTTTTTTTGGCTGAGGCTGCATAAGCTTGCTTTCTTGCATCAAATGCCTCTACTAATGCTAATGCTAATGCTAATATCTGGAAAGTTAAAATCCCCCATTACAAGACATTTTGAAATACTGGCCTATTCTATTTCTCTGCACAATTGTTCGTTGTACTCATTAGAGTCATTAGGCCTATAATACACTTCTACTCTCATTTTCCCTTTCCCAGTGTTTATGTCACACCAAAGTGACTCAAAATCGCACTGCCCACCGATATCAACTGGATACACTTCTTTAGATTTTATGTGTTTCTTAACTAACAGCATAACCCCTCCTCCCTTTCTACCCTGTCTATCTTTTCTGTACATATTGTATTTCCCGAATTCCAATTCGGCACTGCTTATATCTGTGTGACACCATATCTATGATATCCAACAATATCTACCTTTGATGTCTTGACCAGCACTTTGATTAAGTAAAATTTATTTACTATACTTCTAGCATTGGTGCAAGTATATGTGCACCTATTCTTACTCTTAGTTACCATAACACAGCCCATGTATTACTTGTTCCATGATGATTCCCAGCAGCTCTTCAAATCCCCAGCAACTTGCTCTCTAGGGTGCTGCTCATTCCAATAGAAGCAGTGCAAGAATCACTTCTGCCTCTGCCTGCAGCTTCTGTTAATATTTTAGTCAGTGAATCCCCCCCCCCAAGCTAGCAAAAAAATTCTACCGCATGAGTCTTGTACAGTCTCTCCAGGCCAAATTTATTGACAAGGCTCTCGTCATATACTCCTTCCTATCGTATCTGAGCAGAATTGCAGACACTTTTGAATTCAACCCTAACGCATGACTTTTTTTTCAACATTGACCTGTACTTTTTATTATTATTATTATTATTACTGGCCATATGGTGCAAGGAAGCCTGAGGCTTGTGCTGCACCAGCCAAAAAAAAAATTCCCGAGTTACCCTGAGAGAGAGAGAGAGAGAGAGAGAGAGAGAGAGAGAGAGAGAGAGAGAGAGAGAGAGAGAATAGAAAGGAATCACCTAGAAAGAGAAGAATGATGATATCCAGCTCGGGGCCCTGGGTGTGCCAAGCCCATACTCACCAGATGTAAGCCCCTGGGTAAGTAAATCTGCAGATCTCTTACTCAAGGTCATTAGTGTCGAGGTGTACAACAATATCACCTTTTTGTGCCCTCGAAAGATGATATCTGCTCAACTACGTTTTCCCCTGGCAGACATACCCCGGTCCTGTTCCACCTATCCTTTTTGCATAATATATTCCCCGTCTCCCTTTCAATAGAGTCACTAGCTTCTGTGGAACCAGCGCATTCTGCCTTGGAAATTTTCGCTATGTTGCCTGATGCAAAGGATTGAGCTCTGACATTGATTTGGGTAGTTGAGAGCTTGATGGGCCTCTCATAGTAATTTCTTCGAAGGCATCTACCCTACACCTCAAATCCCCATAGACGCCAATTAGAACACTGAGTTGGCACCTAATTTCTTCACAGTCTCTGCATCTAGCACATACAAAGACATCCTCCTTGGCTAGATCATGTCCTGTTATCGACATTTCTATAAACATTTCACATTTTGCACATTTTTTTAGACTGTGATGCATTGGAGAATTACCCCTTTCAGTTCTCCCCTGAGCCACAATGGCAGTGGTGGATTCAGGGTATGAGAGCCCGTCCATCGGTTTTCAGAAAATATACTCCAATCATTTAAATTCCCTTTAGCTACAAAAAAAAAAATTTTTTTTTTCATTATTAACATAGGATTAACATTGTGTCTCAGCTATTTTCAACTGACTACAGTTGGCAGCACTGATGCTAATGTGATCGTCGTTCTAGTGGACAAAATGGTGCCCCTCCTGTCATTTTTTTTCTGGATCCGCCACTGCACAATTCTATCACTACTTTGTGCTCGTTGCTTTGCTGCTCTTGTCTGGGTCATACTTCCATTTAAGTCCAATTTAATTAACAGTGAAATTTAATAAGATTAATAAATTTCACTGATTAATTGATAATACTATACTAAGCTAAGAAATTTCTAATGCAGTGCAATGTTCTTCGCTATCTAGTTTTACTTTAAACCTTATGCTATCAAGTTTGGGATAACGGTTACGCTATATCAAAAAATATACAGTCAAAAATAGTAAAATTACACGAAAATGAACAAATATGCATGAATTCAGCAAAGACTTTAGACCTATCTCTGTATCTCAGTTTCTTGCATTTTTGAATAAGTTAGCTTAAAAATATATAATATCTCACAAAGCCTTTCAAAATTGGATAAACGTTGTCTACCAAGACATCATAAAAACAGTTTCTGAAACATAATCTGTACAACAATCCACATATGCAATATTTCAATCTTAAGAAACCTATTTTGGAACTACAGCAAAAATTTATCATCACTCCGGTTGATAAGGCCTCAAATAAATTTGCTATTTTCTGTAAGCAGTTCTACTATACTACACTTAAAATGAAGTAGAAATAGCACTACTTTTTTGTGTTGTAATCTTGACCTTAATACAACCATAAAAAAAATTATGGCCCTACATAAAAAGCTGCACACTAAAATTCATGACTCTAAGCTATCTTTTTTTGTATATGATAGCCAAGTTCCATAAGCAGCCTGTCAGCTTCAGATTTATCAGAAGTGATACAAAAAGTGGCTGTTATCTCCCAGGTAAACATTTTTTTTTAAACTGCTCAACATTATTTTCAATAATCAACTTGGATCATTAACAATAATGAAATGTTATTGATCAACTTGGATCATTAACAATAATCAAAATGTTCTAATAATGATATTTTTAGGATTGAAACTTGTGATTTTTCAAATTTATTCACTTCTTTACCACATTATCTGCTTGTTATTTTTGTGCTCAATGAACTTAAAATTATTATCATTATTAGCCATATGGTGCAGCATAAGCCTCAGGCTTCCTTGCACCATATGGCTAATAATAATAATAATATACTAAAAATAGCTGTAGTTGGCACTGGTTCTTCCTTCTTTTACATAGATCTCTATTCAGCCTGCATTATACTTTATATACTGTTTCCTTCTCTGAGCAACTCCATAGTTTTCATAGCTCTTTGCTACTGTTTATATCTCATTTATTCTCACTTTGATGACATATGAATTAATTTAACAAAGTCCAGGTATTTATTTGTTTTCATTATTTCCACTTTACTGAATTCATGCATATTTGTTTATTTTCTTTGTATATTACTGTTTTTGGCCATATATTTTTCGATTTTCCAAAACATATCACAGCCTTCTGGTATTAGTTTCTCCTTCTACTAACACTCGCTTTGCCAAGGCCCTCTCTAAAAGGTTGGGTATTTCTTTTTTCATTTCTTTCCTTTTTATCTTTTGACTTTCTCCTTTTCATTATTCCATCTGTTGAGCTATTAATGAAATACGAGGGTGATTCAGACATTCTTACTTTCCTTCTTCTCTGCTATTTACGCATATTTTTTGCTGTTTTCCTTCCCTTACCCTGTTTTACTTTCCACTTCTATACCACTGCCTGTTACACTTAATATATTTTACCTCTCTCTCTCTCTCTCTCTCTCTCTCTCTATATATATATATATATATATATATATATATATATATATATATATATTTGACATGCTAAATTAATACTATTCCTTTTTTGACATACAGAATTATGAATTCAAAACTGAATTCATGCTTATTTATTTTCATTTTAGACAGTATATTTTCGATATTCCAAAACATATCACGGCTTATGGTATTAGTTTCTCCTTTTATTAACACTCTCTTAGACTTGGGTATTTACACGCCTAGCTTGCCTAGTATCCTTTAAACTCTTTTCTTTGCTTTTTATCTTTTTACGTTCTACTCTTTTTTTCATACACTGAGGCGACTCCGTAGCTAGGTGGGCAGAAGCAGCAGTTATAACATAATAACGTAAGTATATGGCAGTATTTCGTAATAACGTAAGTATATGGCAGTATGTGCATCAGATAAGATTGAAATGCGTAAGTGAAAATGTAATATTGCATCAGCTGTTACTTTCATCTATATAGGCATGCTCTGCAAGAGTTGCAGTCATTCCTTGCTTATGTCAGGATGGCGAGTTAGGTGCAGTTGACACCACGAAGAAAGAGTGCCATTGTTGATTTACATGAGGAAGGATGTTCTTTCTGCCATATTGCTTATAGATTGTCTTGTATTCAGTCAACAGTGAGTAGATTTCTTTCCAAACCCAAGAATACTGGTTCTGCCAATAGGAAAAAAAGGAACCGGACACAAACAAGTCTCTACACCAAAACATGACTGCGTTCTGAAGTGCTTATGCCTTAAAAACTGCAAAGCTTCTTCGCCTGAGCTGAAAAGACAATGGGAAGAACATACAGGAGTGGTACAAAGTGCAGTAACAGTCAGAAGATACCTGTTCAAAAATGGATTAGTAGCCAGTTGTCCTAAGAAGAAGCCCATCCTCACACAAAAAATGAAAAAGGCCAGATTAATTAGCATTAGTAGAGGCATTTGATGCAAGAAAGCAAGCTTATTCAGCATCAGCCAAAAAGAAAAAAAAAAAAGCCACTTCCACTTCACCCCTCTGTTCGTTCGAAATACCTGTCCACCAGAGCCTTAAACTTATTTAGGCTATCAACTTCCACGATAAGGGATGGAAGTCTGTTCCACCAACCAACCACCCGCTGGCTAAAGGCAAATTTCCGCACGTCTATCCTACATCTGTCTTTCCTCAATTTGAATTTAAGCCCTCTCAGGTGATTATTCTGAGCAAGAGGAAGAATCCCATCAGCATTGAGCATGCTCAAACAATTCAAGGCTTTATACACCTCTATCAGATCACCTCACTCGTGCCTAGTCTCCAGACACTGTAATTTGCAAAACTTAAGCCTTTCTTCGGAAGAGCACCCCTGTGTTCCATTCACTAATCCTGTTGCCCTTCTCTAATTTGGTGTAAGGATCATGTCAAGTGGACACCCGAGCAGTAGAAGTCAGTTATTTTCCCGGATGAGAAGAAATTCAACCTACATGGCTCTGAGGGGAGACAAATGATTCGCCGTAGACGTGGTTAAGAATACCATCCAGACTGTATGGTGTCCACAGTGAAATTGCTTATCACCCAAATAATAAGCAGGGTAGGGGATGAATTTCGTATTCCGAAGTAGGTCACCTTCAGTTTATAAACGGTTCCGCAAATTCCAAACGATACTTGGCTAAATTGGAACGCAAACTGCTGCTATCCATCAGAGTACGTTTCAACGTGCCAAGTAACTGCATCTTTCGGGACAAATCTCTGCTCCTTGTCATTGGGTGAAAAGTGTAAGTAGACACTTCTGTAGTTATTGTAGCTTCATTTCTATATTAGAGGTGCGACAGTTTCAGCAATAGCATTAGCAAAGGCGCATGATGCAAGAAAGCAAGCTTATATACCATCAGCTGACATCTCCATAGCCAGGTGGACAGGAGCAGCAGTGCGTACCATACGTTTCTTGACTAGCATTAGCATTAGTAGAGGCATATGATGCAAGAAAGCAAGCTTATGCAGCAGCAGCCAAAAAAAAAAAAAAAGTTCCACTTCACCCCTCCGTTTGTTCAAAATACCTGACCAGCTGAGCCTTAAATTTATTTAGGCTATGAACTTCCACAACAAGGGATGGAAGTCTGTTCCACCAACCAATCACCCGCTGGCTAAAGGCAAATTTTCCGCACATCTATCCTACATCTGTCTTTCCTCAATTTGAATTTATGCCCTCTCAGGTGATTATTCTGAGCAAGAGGCAGAATCCCATTAGCATTGAGCATGCTCAAACCATTCAAGGCTTTATACATCTCAATCAGATCACCTCACCGGTGCCTAGTCTCCAAACACTGTAATCTGCAAAACTTAAGCCTTTCTTTGTAAGAGCACCCCATTGTTCCATTCACTAATCTTGTTGCCCTTCTCTGTACTCGTTCCAGTAGTTCTACATCCTTCTTGAAATGAGGCCTCCAGACCTGTATAGAGTACTCTAGGTGTGGCCTGACCATTGCCTTATACAAGGGAATAATCACCTCCTTATCCCTGCTAGAAAAATTCCTATACATCATTGACAATACACCATGAGCTACTCTTGCAGCCCGTCTGCACTCTCAGAGAACTTCATATCTGCCTGCACAACCACCCCAGGTCCCTTTCATTCTCTACCACTGTCAGTGTAGTACCACAGAGTTGATACGTTGCCTTGGGGTTGCTGTTTCCCATATGTAGTACTTTACATTTGTCAATGTTAAACTTCATTTGCCACCTCTCAGCCCATCTGCTCAACCTTTCCAGATCCTGTTGCAGCAGCATAGCATGAGTATTGTCCTTAACAACCCTGCCAACCTTTGTATCGTCTGCAAACTTGGACATTAAGCTGGATATACCATCATCAATATTATTTATAAATACAGAAAACAATAATAGACCCAACACTGAACCCTGAGGGACTCCACTAATAACATTAGTCCACAATGAACAGTGTCTATTGATTACCACTCTCTGTCTTCTCCCCCTCAATCACCCCTTTATCCATAGCAGTGATTTGCCTCTAATGTCACACTGCTCCAATTTGTGCAGCAGTCTTCCATGTGCAACAGTATCAAAAGCCTTTCTAAGATCCAAGTATATAATATCAAAGTTATAACCTGCATCCAGTTCTTTTGTGACTGCATCATAGTATCCAATCAAATTGGTCAGGCAAGACTTCCCCTTAACAAAACCATGCTGGATCCGAGCTATAACTAAAGTCATGTCTAGATGATCCTGCAATGCTTCTTTAACCAGTGCCTCCATTAATTTTCCTGGAACAGAAGCTAAACTCACAGGTGTATAATTACTGGTGTCAGTCTTTGATCCTACTTTGCGAATTGGGGTCACATTTGAACATCTCCAGTCTATGGGTACCTCCCTGGAGTCCAAGGAAGCTCTCATAATTATGGCTAACGGTTTGCTTACTTCCTTTGCTGCCTCCTTTAATATAACTGGATAGATCCTATCCACCACAGGTGCCTTTCTTGTGTTTATCTTCAACAATTTCTCCTCCACTTTACTCCCAGTTATTACAAGATTATCTAGCTTACTGCCAGAGTTGAATACACCTTTGGCATTACCCTCGCTGAATAACTCCTCATATGTGAATGTCGATGCAAAATACCCATTTAATTTGTTAGCTACCTGAGAAGGATCATCAACAGTTTAACCATCAATATCAATTGGACCAATCTGATTCATCCCCTTCCTTCTAGAGTTTACATAAGTAAAGAACTCTTTGCTGTTTTTCTTTGCATCCCTTGCCAAAGATTTCCCGTAATCTGCCTTCGCCTGCCTAACCTTCTTTCTAATTTGGTTAAAGATCAACTTGTATCTATCATAACTTCTGTGTCACGTGTTAATTTATACGTATCCAATGCATTTTTCTTCTCTGCCATATGTCTCATTAGTTCATCTGACATCCATTTAGGCCTAAACCTTGAATAATATTTCTTAGTTAGTATGTAAAGCCTAGTAGCATCCAAGATAAGTTCTTTGAATGCTTCCCAATTTGAATTTGCTGTTGGTAACATCATCAGTTTGTCCCACTGTATAGAATTTAAATACTGTCTCAGTCCATCGTAGTCGCCTTTACGAAAGCAATAACCCTTCCCTTTACCCCTGATAGCAGTTATCTCTTTGAGTAAATCCCACTTCTGCACAATGTGATCACTGCCACCTAGTGGTTCCTCTATCTGCAGATTCTTAATGCATAAAGAATCAGTACTGATAATCTAACCAAGAGTATTACTCCCTCTAGTTGCCTCCCGAAAATGCTGATGTAGAAAACAATTATCCAATAAATCCACAAAAGCCTTGCTAGTGCGTGAGTGACCAACCCACAAATTTCAGACAATATCTGGGAAATTAAAATCCCCCATTATAAGACTCTCTGATTTACTGGCCCACTCTATGTCCCTGTACACTTTCTTATTATACTCATCAGAGTCCTTAGGCCTATAGCACACTCCTACTCTCAATTTTGATCTCCCTATGCTTATGTCACACCAAATTGAGTCGGCACAGCACTGTCCAGCGATGTCGACTGGTTCCACTTCCTTGGATTTTATGTGTTTCTTAACTAATAGCATAACCCCTCCTCCCTTTCTATCCTGTCTATCCTTTCTGTACACATTGTACTCCCCAAATTCCAGTTCTGCATTCCTTATATCTGTGTGACAACCCTTCTCTGATATCCCAACAATATCCGCCTTTGATGCTTTGAGCAATACCTCAAATTCATCAAATTTATTTACCAAACTCCTACCACTGGCGTACAAGCAAGTATATATATACCTGTTCTTTTTCTTGGCTACCCTAACAAAACCCATGTGTTTACTTGTACCGCAATGACTCCCAGAAATCTCTGAAATATTCTGTATCTTCTTTTCCAGGATTCTGCTCATTCCAATAGAAGCAGTGGAAGAATCACTTTCACCTCTGACAGTGGCTACTGTTAATCTATTTGTCCTTGCATCAGCAAATATTCGATAGGACAGCAAATATTCTTGCACCCTTTCTATTTAAGTGTACCCCATCCCTGTAGAAGCAGTCCCTTCTATTAACAAGTACAGAGCAAGTTGAAAAAAATTCTACCCCTTGAGCTTTGCAATCTTTCGAGGGCCGAATTGATCAACAAGGCTCTCATCATATACTCCCTCCTATCGTATCTGGGCAGAATTGCTGGCACTTTCAAATTCAACCCTAATTCACGGATTTTTTTCAACAGTGACCTGTACTTGTTAAGTAATTCTGCCGGTCTCCTACTCTTAATATCATTAGTGCCAATGTGTAAACAGTATCACCTTTTGTGCCCTTAAAAAATGATATCAGCTCTACAACGTCATCAACCTTTGCCCGTGGCAGATATACCCTGGTCCTGTTCCACCTATCCTTTTTACAAAGCATGCTCCCCATTTCGAGCTGGATTTAGGGAATAATTTCGACATTGTTTATTTAGATTTCAGCAAAGCTTTTGACTCAGTCCCACATGAGTGGTTGCTTTATAAGCTGGAACAGGTTTGAATCACTGGGAAAATCCTTAGATGGATAGAAGGATGGCTTCAGGGCAGGAGGCAGAGGGTTGTGATAAATGGCTATTCCTCAGATTAGGTTGATGTAAGAAGTGGGGTTCCCCAAGGATCAGTATTAGAACCACTGTTGTTTTTAATTTTCATAAACGGCATTGATGAAGGGATAGAGGGCGTGATGTCTAAATTTGCAGATGGTGTTAAAATTGGTAGAGTAGTTAATGATCACTGTTAAGCTGAGCTTCTTCAGAGAGACCTAGATAGACTTCAGGAATGGTCAGAAAAATGGCAGCTGTGCTTTAATCCAACAAAGTGTAAGGTATTACAATTGGGGAACAGTAATCCCAAAAAAACTTATTCACTTGGTGGAGTTCAACTAAACCCAGTACTGGAGGAAAGTGACTTGGGTGTTACGATACGGTCAGACATGAAATTCCCTGAGCATTGTAAACAGGTTGCAAGGAAGGCTCATGGTGTCCTATCGATGATCTATCAAACTTTTGCAAGTAGAGATAGGGACGTGATAATCCCTTTCTATTGGAATGAGCAGAAGCCTGAAAAACAAGATTCAGGATATTTCAGAGACTGCTGGGAGTCATTGCGGTACAAGTAAACACATGGGTTGTGTTAGGGTAGCTAAGAATAGAAATAGGTGCATGTATACTTGCGTGTACACCAATGGTAGGAGTTTAGTAAATAAATTTGATGAATTTGAAGTATTGCTCAAAACATCAAAGGCAGATATTGTTGGGATATCAGAGACTTGGTGTCACACAGATATAAGGAATGCAGAACTGGAATTTGGGGAGTACAACGTCTACAGAAAGGATAGACTGGGGTAGGAGGA
This sequence comes from Mastigoproctus giganteus, assembly GCF_048544385.1. NCBI lineage: Eukaryota > Metazoa > Arthropoda > Arachnida > Uropygi > Thelyphonidae > Mastigoproctus > Mastigoproctus giganteus. The sequence continues at coordinate 135,923,241 of NC_143579.1, read as the reverse complement.
GGGGTTATGCTATTAGTTAAGAAATACATAAAATCCAAGGAAGTGAAGCCAGTGAACATCGCTGGACAGTGCAGTGTCGAGTCAGTTTGGTGTGACATAAGCATTGGGAGATCAAAATTGAGAGTAGGAGTGTGCTATAGGCCTAATGACTCTGATGAGTATAATAAGAAACTGTACAGGGAAATAGAGTGGACCAGTAAATCAGAGAGTCTTATAATGGGAGATTTTAATTTCCCAGATATTGACTGGAGTTTGGGGGCTGGTCACTCACACACTAGCAAGGCTTTTGTGGATTTATTGGATGATTGTTTTCTACATCAGCATGTTCGGGAGGCAAATAGAGGGAGTAATACTCTTGATTTGATTATCAGCAGTGATTCTTCATGCATTAAGAATCTGCAGATAAATGAACCACTAGGTGGCAGTGATCACAGTGTGCTGAAGTGGGATTTACTCAAAGAGGTAACTACCATTAGGGGTAAAGGGAAGGGTTATTGCTTTCGTAAAGGAGACTACGATGGACTGAGACAGTATTTAAATTCTATACAGTGGGACCAACTGATGATGTTACCAACAGCAAATGCAAAATGGGAAGCATTCAAAGAAATTATCTTGGAAGCTACTAGGCTTTATATACCAACTAAGAAATATTGTTCAAGGTTTAGGCCTAAATGGATGTCAGAGGAACTGATGAGGCATATGGCAGAGAAGAAACATGCATGGGATACATACAAATTAACACGACACAGAAGCCTATGATAGATACAAGTTGATCTGTAACCAAGTTACAAAGGAGGTTAGGCAGGCGAAGGCAGAGTACGAGAATTATTTGGCAAGGGATGCAAAGAAAAACAGCAAAGAGTTCTTTACTTATGTAAACTCTAGAAGGAAGGGGATGAATCAGATTGGTCCACTTGACATCGATGGGTCAACTGCTGATGATCCTGCACAGATCATCAACAGTTGCTAACAAACTGAATGAATATTTTGCATCGACATTCACACATGAGGAGTTATTTATCGAAGGGAAAGCCAGGGGTGTATTCAACTCTAGCAGTAAGCTAGAGAATCTTGTAATAACTGAGAGTAAGTGGAGGAGAAACTGTTGAAGATAAACACAAGAAAGGCACCTGGGGTTGATGGGATCTCTCCAGTTATATTAAAGGAGGCAGCAGAGGAAGTAAGCAAACCCTTAGTCATAATTATGAGAGCTTCCTTGGACCCAGGGGAGGTACCCGCAGACTGGAGATGTGCAAATGTGACCCCAATTCACAAAGGAGGATCAAAGGCTGACACAAGCAATTATAGACCTGTGAGTTTAACTTCTGTTCCAGGAAAATTAATGGAGGCACTAGTTAAAGAAGCACTGCAGGATCATTTAGACAAGACTTCAGTGATAGCTCGGACACAGCATGGTTTTGTTAAGGGGAAGTCTTGCCTGACCAATTTGATTGGATACTATGATGCAGTCACAAAGGAACTGGATGCAGGGAATAACTTTGATATTATATACTTGGATCTTAGAAAGGCTTTTGATACTGTTGCACATGGAAGACTGCTGCACAAATTGGAGCAGTGTGACATTGGAGGCAAATTGCTGCTGTGGATAAAGGGGTGGCTGAGGGGGAGAAGACAGAGAGTGGTAATTAATGGACACTGCTCAGTGTTGGGTACATTATTGTTTTCTGTATTCATGAATGATATTGATGATGGTATATCAAGCTTAATGTCGAAGTTTGCAGACGATACAAAGATAGGCAGGGTTGTCAAGGACACTACTGACATTATGCTGCTGCAACAGGATCTGGAAAGGTTGAGCAGATGGGCTCAGAGGTGGCAAATGAAGTTTAACATTGACAAATGTAAAGTACTACACATGGGAAACAGCAACCCCAGAGCAACGTATCAACTCTGTGGTACTACACTGACAGTGGTAGAGAATGAAAGGGACCTGGGGGTGGTTGTGCAGGCAGATATGAAGTTCTGTGAGCAGTGCAGACGGGCTGCAAGAGTAGCTCATGGTGTATTGTCAATGATATATAGGAATTTTTCTAGCAGGCATAAGGAGGTGATTATTCCCTTGTATAAGGGAATAATCACCTCCTCATTTCAAGAAGGTTGTTGTAGAGCTGCTGTTTTGTGTGATGACCAAAGGCAATGGTCAGGCCACACCTAGAGTACTGTATACAGGTCTGGAGACCTCATTTCAAGAAGGTTGTAGAGCTGCTGGAACGAGTACAGAGAAGGGCAACAAGATTAGTGAATGGGACAATGGTGTGCTCTTACGAAGAAAGGCTTAAGTTTTGCAAATTACAGTGTCTGGAGACTAGGCACCAGCGAGGTGATCTGGTAGAGGTGTATAAAGCATTGAATGGTTTGAGCATGGTCAATGCTGATGGGATTCTTCCTCTCGCTCAGAATAATCACCTGAGAGGGCATAAATTCAAATTGAGGAAAGACAGATGTAGGATAGACGTGCGGAAATTTGCCTTTAGCCAGCGAGTGGTTGGTTGGTGGAACAGACTTCCATCCCTTGTCGTGGAAGTTGATAGCCTAAATAAGTTTAAGGCTCAGCTGGACAGGTATTTTGAACGAACAGAGGGGTGAAGTGGAAGTGTTTTTTTTTTTTTTTTTTTTGGCTGATGCTGCATAAGCTTGCTTTCTTGCATCAAATGCCTCTACTAATGCTAATGCTAATTATATAAGGCTTATGTTAGACCACACTTGGAATACTGTGTTCAAGTATGGAGACCGCACCTAAAGAAAGACATTGAGCTTCTTGAAGGGTGCAAAGAAGGGTAACTCACCTGGTGAGTCAGCAAAAGGGCATCCTTATGAAGAAAGACTTCAAATATGTGGGTTGCAGAGTTTGGAAACTAGACACCTTAGAGGAGATATGATTGAGGTGTTTAGGGCTCTGAGAGGCATCAGTAAAATGAATGAAGGCAAAATTTTCAAGATTATAAATGATGCTAGAACTAGGGGATATAAATTCAAGTTACGGGGGGAAATGTTTAGATTGGACTGCAGGAAATTTTATTTTAGCCAGCGAGTTATAAATTACTGGAATAAGTTGCCTTCATGGGTGGTAGAGGCCGACAGTTTGGGGAAATTCAAAGGTCATCTGGATAGTACTTTCGGGTAAGGGAAGCGCATAGGATGATAGGTTTAATTTCCTTTTTTATTTTTTTTTTATTTATTAATTATTATTATTTAGTTATTTATTTTATTTTATTTTATTTATTTATTTATTTTTTGTTTTTATCATTGTTTTGTTTGGATTTTTTTTTTTTTTTTTTTTTTTTTTTTTGGCTGGTGCAGCATAAGCCATGCGGCCGTTACTAATACTAATACTAATTTCCCTGACAATAGAGTCACCAACAACTACTAGTTCCTGTGGGACCAGCACATTCTGCCTTGGCGGTTGATGCTGTTTTGTGTGATGACCAAGTGCAAGCTCTGGCGTTGATGTGGGCAATTGAGAGCTTGGTGTACCCCTCACATTAGATCCTTCGAGGGTATCCACCCTGTCCTGCACACTCTCATATAGGCCCATAACAATGCTGAGTTGTTGCATGATTTCGTTACACTCCTTCCATCACGCACACACAAAGACATCCGCATGTCAATATCATGTCTCGTACCCGATTGCTACACAAATATCATACAAGCAGTATATTTTAAAAGGCTGTGATTCAGAGGGCAACTGCCGCCCTCAGTTCTCCTCTGAACCACAGCACTCCCATTAGCTTGAGCCTTTTATTTTGCTGCTCTGGTCTGAGTAATGGTTATTTAATTTCAATAAAATTTCAACTTCAGTACAAAATTATAACCCTAAACTTGTATCCCAACACAGTTATAACGCTATATATATTTTTCAGTATCAAATATTATCTACAAGTTCTGTTTATATAACTTCTGTATCAAGTTATGTATTAATTAATTATGATTCGTTTGTAATCTAAGTCTTTATATGTATTTAGTTAAAAGTACAATTTAATTGACAATGAAGTTTAACAAAGTTAGTAGATTTTGCTGATTAATTGACAATATTATATTATATACTTTACTATACTAACACTATCTTGTTCAGGATATAATGTTGTATCGTATAACAATTGTGCAAGTTACGAACGGTAAATCTACCGACATTTAAGTATTAATTAACTTCCAAATCTCGCTGTCTCAATTCAGAATAAACTAACGATCCTGACTAGGTCTATAAGCTACTTATAGAAAATAATTTGATCTATCAATTGGTCAATAAAGCGGCTAAATATGGCTAAAAAACTTCTCGTTCAGCAGAGCTGCAACTTGTAACACGTGGATATGATATCCTTACCGATACTTTTATGCAATTAAAGTAAAGAATAAATACACCAGATTAATCAGAAAATCACAAAATAATGCTATACTAGTAAATTTAGAAAAACAATAATTTCAAATCAATAAATAAGAAAATACACTGAGCGGATTTGAACACGTCTGGCTCCCACTAGCCTCCTCAGAAGACCAGGGTTCACCGGTCTTCTGACGACCGGGGTTGGAGGCCGTGCACACCAAATATGGAGGATGCGGAAAGGTCAAGTATTTTATTATTTTCTGTGGGCTTCAGGGTTTCCCCTGACCACCGCATATCCCAAGAGCAATATGGCCTTAGTTGCTAATGCTCCTGAAAACCAAATAACAAACAATATAACATCAACCAAAAAAAAAAAAAAAAAAAAAAACCCTAATTTCACTGATCCACTCTCTCCAAATGTTTGTCAATTTCTACCTTGAATCTATTTAAGCTATCAACTTCTACAACGACAGATGGAAGTTTGTTCCAGCAATTGGCTGGAACAAACTTCCAACAAACCTGCTGGCTAAAGGCAAACTTCCACATATCTATCCTACAACCGTCTTTCCTCAATTTGAATTTATGCCCTCTCAGGTGATTATTCAGAGAAAGAGGAAGAATCCCATTAGCACTGAGCATGGCCAAACCATTCAAGGCTTTCTACACCTCAATCACATCACTTCATAAGTGCCTGGTCTCCAGACATTGTAATTTGCAAAACTTAAGGCTTTCTTCATAAGAGCAACCCTTTGTTCCATTCACTAATCTTGTTGCCCTTCTCTGTACTTTCTCCAACAGCTCTAAATTCTTCTTAAAATGAGGCCTCCAGACCTGTATACAGTACTCAAGGTGTGGCCTCACCATTGCCTTATACGAGGGGATAATCACCTTCTTATCCCTGCTAGAGAAATTCCTCTATATCAGTGACATGAACTACTCTTGCAGACAGTCTGCACTGCTCACAAAACTTCATATCTGCCTGCACAATTATCCCCAGGTCCTTTTCATTCTCTACCACTGTCGGCGTAGTACCACAGAGTTGATACGATATTTTGGGGTTACTGCTTCCCATATGTAGTACTTTACATTTGTCAAGGTTAAACTTCATTTGCCACCTCTCAGCCCATCTACTCAACATTTCTATATCTGGATAAAGCAGCGTACTGTCATTATTGTCATTAAAAACCCTGCCGCCAACCTTCGTATCGTCTGCAAAATTGAACAATAAGTCTGATATACCATCATCAATATCATTTATAAATACAGAAAACAATAATGGACCCAACGCTGAACCCTGAGGGACTCCATTAATAACATTAGTCCATGAAGAGCAGTGTCCATTGATTATCACTCTCTGACTGCTCCCACTCAACCATCCCTTTATCCACACTGCTCCAATTTGTGCAGCAGTCTTCCATGTGCAACAGTATCAAAAGCCTTTCTAAGATCCAAGCATATAATAATATAGTTATTCCCTGCATCCACTTCTTTTGTGACTGCATCATAGTATCCAATCAAATTGGTCAGGCAAGACTTCCCCTTAACAAAACCATGCTGTGTCTGAGCTATAACTGAAGTCTTGATACCACATCTCTTGTCAAGATGATCCTGCAGTGCTTCTTTAACCAGTGCCTCCATTAATTTTCCAGGAACAGAAGTTAAACTCACAGGTCTATAATTACTTGTGTCAGCCTTTGATCCTATTTTGTGAATTGGGGTCACATTTGTACATCTCCAGTCCATGAGTATTTCCCCTGAGTCCAGGGAAGATCTCATAATTATGGCTAAGGGTTTCCTTACTTCCTTTGCTGCCTCCTTTAATATGACTGGATAGATTCCATCCACCGCAGGTGACTTTCTTATGTTTATCTTCAACAATTTCTCCTCCACTTTACTCTCAGTTATTACAAGATTATCTTGCTTACTGCCAGCTTAATACACCTCTGGCATTCTCCTCCCTGAATAACACGTCATGTGTGAATGTAGATGCAAAATATTCATTTAGTTTGTTAGCTATCATCAACAGTTTAACCATCGATATGAAGTGGACCAATCTGATTCATCCTCTTCTAGAATTTACATAAGTAAAGCACTGTTTGCTGTTTTTCTTTGCATCCTTTGCCAAAGATTTCTCGTAATCTACCTTTGCCTGCCTAACCTCCTTCGTGAATTAGTTAAAGACCAGCTTATATCTGTCGTAGGCTTCCATATCACCTGTTATTTTATATGTATCCCATGCATTTTTTTTTTTTTCTGTCATGTTTAATTAGTTCATCTGACATCCATTTAGGCCTAAATCTTCAACAATATTTCTTAGTTGGTATGAAAAGCCTAGTAACTTCTAAGGTTAATTCGTTGAATGCATCCCATTTTGAATTTGCTGTTGGTAACATCTTCAGTTGTCCCACCGTATAGAATTTAAATACTGACTCAGACCACCGTAGTTACCTTTACGAAAGTAAAAATCCTTCCCTTTACCCTTGATGATAGTTAGCTCTTTGAGTAAATCCCACTTCAGCACACTGTGATCACAGCCACCTAGTGGTTCCTTTATCTGCAGATTTTTAATGCATGAAGAATCACTACTGATAATCAGATCAAGAGTATTGCTCTCTCTAGTTGCCTCCCGACCATGCTGCTGTAGAAAACAATCATCCAATAAATGAAGTCTTGCTATTGTGTGAGTGACCAACCCACAAATTCCAGTCAATCTCTGTTAAATTAAAATCCCCCATTATAAGACACTCTGATTTACTGGCCTACTCTATTTCTCTGCACAACTGCTCATTATACTCATCAAATTCATTAGGTTATTTTTTGCTTCCCAGTGTTTATTTAAGGAAGTGCATCCAATTGATGTTGGTGGACAATGCAGTCCACCAGCATCAATTGGATGCACTTCCTTAGATTTTATGTGTTTTTTAACTAACAGCATAACCCCTCCTCTCTTCCTGTCCTGTCTATCCTTTCTGTACACATTATACTCCCCAAATTACAATTCTGCACTGATTATGTCCGTGTGACACCACGTCTCTGATATCTCAACAGTATCTACCTTTGATGTTTTGACTAGCGCTTCAAGCACATCGAATTTATTAACTATACTCCTAGCGTTAGTGTACATGCAAGGGCTAAGTTAAAAAAAGCCAACGAGAATATGCAAAAGTTTGATGAAATTTACCGGTAAAAGTACTTTGCCATAACGGCATTTGTATTGTTGCTCGCTCGGTAAACAGACGGTGGGTGTTATTGGTCTGGAGTAGAAGTTGAATCTCACAGGAGCTCGAAAACCTCACGAAGTGGAGGGGGGGATAACCTGACCTTTCTTAAGAATCACTAATTGAATTAGCTAACTGAATCACGAACAGTCATATTGGAAGTTCTGACTTTGTAAAAAACGTTTGTAACGAATGGCAGAAGTTTGCCGTTCTTCTCATTGGGCTTCCTTTGTCTTTTTTTTTTTTTTTTTTTCCTTAATAAACAATTTATCCACTAGTCCACCAGTAATTCTAAAAAAAGAGGTCATGTTATCCCCCCCCACTTCGGGAGGGTTTCAATCTCCCATGGCCGACCGAGCTAGCCGGGTGGGTAAAGTGCCTGCCTGGCAACCCAAAGGTCGCAGGTTCGAATCCCGCTTCGGGCTTGGATCAAAGTACTGCCAAAAAACCTTGGGAGGTGCACTATGGCCACAGAAGCCGATGCACCAAAAAAAAAAAAAAAAAAAATCTCCCATGGGATTCAATTTCTACTCCTGACCAATAACAACCACCATCTGTTTACCGAGCGAGCAACAATGGCAGAAGTTTGCCATTCTTCTCATTGGGCTTCCTTTGTCTTTTTTTTTTTCTTCCTTAATAAACAATTTATCCACTAGTCCACCAGTAATTCTAAAAAAAAGAGGTCATGTTATCCCCCCCCCCACTTCGGGAGGGTTTCAATCTCCCATGGCCGACCGAGCTAGCCGGGTGGGTAAAGTGCCTGCCTGGCAACCCAAAGGTCGCAGGTTCGAATCCCGCTTCGGGCTTGGATCAAAGTACTGCCAAAAAACCTTGGGAGGTGCACTATGGCCACAGAAGCCGATGCACCAAAAAAAAAAAAAAAAATCTCCCATGGGATTCAATTTCTACTCCTGACCAATAACAACCACCATCTGTTTACCGAGCGAGCAACAATACAAATGCCCTTACGGCAAAGTACTTTTACCGGTAAATTTCATCAAACGTTTGCATGCTTCTCGTGCAGGCTTTCTTTACCTCGCCTATGCAAATATACATGCACATGTTTCTTCTCTTAGTTACCCTAACACAACACATGTGTTTACTTGCACCACAATGATTCCCAGCAGTCTCTGAAATCCCCTGAATCTTGTTTTCCAGGCTGCTGCTCATTCCATAGAAGCAGTACAAGAATTACTTTTACCTCTGCGAGCAGCTACTGTTAATCTATTATTCCTTGTATCCCCCCAATCTAGCAGTTTACTAACCCACCTAACACTGCCTGGTTGGCATCAGAAAATATTCTTGCACCCTTTCTATTTAAGTGTATCCCATCCCTGTAGAAGCAGTCTCTCCTGGTTGTGGGGCGGTCCGCGTTGGTCGTTGGAAACAGTGCGGAATTTGTGAACTTTGTAAGGAGTCAAGAAATAGGGGAGGACGAGATGATGATGTCATTTGATGTTATAGCATTATTTACTTGTATCCCCATAGCACATGGGGTAGAATGTGTAAGATGGGCTTTACAAAAGGATAATACTTTGAGTGCCAGATCCCACCTAAACATAGAAGATATATGTGGTGCTGTTGAATTATGTCTTTCTAGTACAACCTTGGTTTTCCAAGGAGTGATGTATAATCAGGTTCACGGTACAGCCATGGGTTCTCCAATCAGCGCCATTGTTGCAAATCTGGCTATGGAGGAATTTGAGAATAGGGTTTTCGCAAGATTGGAGTTCCCTATGCGGAAGTGGAAACGATATGTTGATGACACGTTTACTATTGTAAAGAAGGGGAGAGAGGAAGATGTGGTCTCGTTTCTCAATGGTTTCTCCCCCTTCATAAAATTTACCTCGGAGGTAGAAATAGATGGTACCCTCCCATTTCTGGACATAATGGTATATAGGGAAGGCCCCAGACTTAGAACTAAGGTTTATAGGAAACCAATGTGTAGGGGCCAGTACACACATTATAGGACGGCACAGACTGTCCAACATAAAAATAGTGTGGCCAGAGCACTTTTGGGTAGGGTGAGAACGCATTGCAGTACCCCTGAGGAGGGGGAGAAGGAAATTAGGCAAATCACGACGGATCTTATGAGGTGCGGTTACCCCCAGAGGGTCATTGATGAATACAACAGAGAGGAAGAGCCCAATCGGGTAGTTCCGCCTGTACCGCTTACCACAGTGTATGTTCCCTACTATCCGGGCCTGTCAGATCGCATTGCGAGAATGCTTCGCGACTTTCAGACACGCTGTGTGCAGCTTCCGGGCCGGAGGTTGCACACAGTAGTGTCACAGGTCAAAGACCCCATTACTAGGGATTCTAGTAGTGGGGTCGTGTATGAGATCACATGCCCGGATTGTGGGGAATGTTACGTGGGGGAGACAGGACGGCGTCTCAAGGACCGTCTGGGAGAACATTCACGAGCGATACGGACCGCAGAGCTCAATAAATCCGCCATTGCCGAGCACTATTGGGAAAAACAACACCAGATCTCCCCCGACAACGCTGTCATCCTTGACCGGGCACATAGATTCTGGGACCGAAAGTGGCTGGAAAGTCTGTGGATTGGGTCCTCTGGTAACAATAGTATAAATAGAGACAGGGGAGTTAGGCTTCACCCCCTTTTTGAGGCGGTGGTTTTGACAAGAGACAAACGTTTTAATTTTCCACGGGTCCAGACCACTTCCGGTTCTGGTACAAGTGAAAGGGATGCTGAGTATGCGCCTGGTCATCCACGTGTGCCGTGAACCTGGTATTTAAGGATGTGTCATTTAAGTCTCACTATTACTGAGGAAGGAGGAAGACACCTCCGAAAGCTCTAGTGTTTTTTATCGTCTTTTTATCGCTTTTATATTTATATTTTAATGCATTTTAACTTATTTACTTATTTTACTTTTGTTATAGTTTAGTTCTTTGTAAATTATTAAAAGTTTTTTGTAAATATTATTTTACAGTCTTTTCTATCATTTTATTTTATTTTATTTTATTCAATCAGTCATAAACGGTTGGTGGTGTGTTTAAAATTGGTCGTATGGATTATCCCAACCTCAGAGGCCTTATTGCAGATAAAAAATAATAATTCAATGAATACCTCGAATTCATGTACGCTGGTGTTCAATGAAAGTGTATCATCTAGGAATTTCACTTTTCTAACCCTTTTTTGCAATGGTATGCTACATTAATGACTAGCATCACAAATAGAAATATAAACAAAAGATATTTATTAATAGTTAAGGCAAAGCTAAGTAATGTTTGACAGGTGCTCTCAAAATACAGTGGCACCTTGGATTACGAGTAACTTGGTATGCGAGTGTTTTGCAAGACGAGCAAAAATTTTTAATAAATTTTAACTTGATAAACGAGTGAGGTCTTGCAATACGAGTACAGTCAGTCCTAGTATAACACGTGTTTACACTACACGAATTCGATCATACACGATTTATAAATATGGGAACGATAGCTTATATAACACGAACCGAATTCGCTTATGCACCATTTGCCTTTGTGTTTACAAGAAATGGCAGTCGAACGCAGAATCACCCCAACCGAACGCAACATGATAGGAATGAAGAGAAGATTTTGAAAATGTATTTATGGTTTTTTATATCAGTGAAGGGGAAACACATTTCACCCTAACAACGTAAAAACCAACAATTCCAGCTAGTATAATCGCAAATGCAATTAGATCGAGTTTACTACCAGTTTATAACAGATTCCACTAGCAGAAACACAACTGGAAATTGTTTTTATTGTTTTATGGTAGTAACCCCTAGAAATGTGCTTTAGTAAATGTGAGGTGTTAATAGTGTATCTCTGCCTTTACGGTGTTGTTTATTCAGTTGCTACACGCGCGCAGCTTTGTTTATGTGTATCAAGCGTGCCTCCTCATTTTGTAATAGTGCGAGCGATGAATCTGATTTCCGTGAAATCCTCAAAAGGAGGCAAAAGCAAGTGTCATTGGAAAGATTCCTTGTTAAAGTCGCACAAAAAGAAAAAGTCAACAGATAGCAGTGATTCCGTTAGAGACAGTGAAAGTCGTCCTACCCAATAATTAATAAATTCGATTGCTTTATATATATTAAATTTAAATATTAAAAATATAAAAAGGTATGTATTTTGTATTAACCATTTTTACAGTATATGAATATTTTTGAGTTTTGGAACAAATCATCCGGGTTTCCATTATTTCTTATGGGGAAATTCACTTTGATATACGAGTGCTCTGGATTACGAGCACTTTTCCGGAACGAATTATGCTCGCAAACCAAGGTACCACTGTATTCCAAAATGAGCATTTGCAACCTTTATACAACATTTTTGGTAAACACGACAATTATGGCTGAAATGTTATGAGAAGCCCTCAGTTTGCTTGCTTAAGTGTATCATTTTAAATGGAAAACAAAATGAAAAGTTCAACTGGGGAAAATTAATGTTTAGTTGAATCGCCTCAGGCCCTAATGACAGCAGACCACTGTTGAGGCATTGACAAGATCAATTTCTGAAGATAATCAACTGACAGTTCTTGGTTCCAAACACGAATTGTGGCTTCCTGAAGTTTAAGAAGAGTCTTTGGTTTCTTTCTGGCAACTGCAGATTCCACACGATGCCAAAAGTTCTCTATAGGATTCAGGTCTGGCTGTTTCCTGGCCAGCTAAGACTAATGGATCATTCTTCCAACTATTTTTTCACCTGTAACAAAAGTAAACCCATTACTGTCATTACTTGAATTTGAAAGTGTCTGGAATTCTTCCCAGACACGATAGGAGGGAGTATATGATGAGAGCCTTGTTGATCAATTCGCCCCTGGAGAGATTGTGCAAGGCTCAAGGGGTAGAATTTTTCTCACGATGGTCTGTGCTTGTTAACAGGAGAGACTGCTTCTACAGGGATGGGATACACTTAAATAGAAAGGGTGCAAGAATATTTTCTGATGCCAACCAGGCAGTGTTAGGTGGGTTAGTAAACTGCTAGATTGGGGGGATACAAGGAATAATAGATTAACAGTAGCTGCTCGCAGAGGTAAAAGTAATTCTTGTACTGCTTCTATGGAATGAGCAGCAGCCTGGAAAACAAGATTCAGGGGATTTCAGAGACTGCTGGGAATCATTGTGGTGCAAGTAAACACATGTGTTGTGTTAGGGTAACTAAGAGAAGAAACATGTGCATGTATATTTGCATAGGCGAGGTAAAGAAAGCCTGCACGAGAAGCATGCAAACGTTTGATGAAATTTACCGGTAAAAGTACTTTGCCGTAAGGGCATTTGTATTGTTGCTCGCTCGGTAAACAGATGGTGGTTGTTATTGGTCAGGAGTAGAAATTGAATCCCATGGGAGATTTTTTTTTTTTTTTTTGGTGCATCGGCTTCTGTGGCCATAGTGCACCTCCCAAGGTTTTTTGGCAGTACTTTGATCCAAGCCCGAAGCGGGATTCGTTTGTTTGCATCTTCTTTAGTTTGCATCAAACTTTCTCTTTCCCTTAGTTATTTTATTATATTCCCACCTGTATGGGTAAGTGCGAAAGCATCAATTAATGTAGCTATCTACGAAAGTAGTTAAGTTAAATTGGCATCGTTTTGATTATATCTAATATTGTGAATACCTATACCTTCACAATGAGTTGCCATAGTATTGTACTATCTCGAATAAGTAACACTACTGTTACTTATTCTCGGTGGATACCACCATCCAGATGGCACCACTTCTAAGCTTGTTGGCTGTTCATCGGTGGCTGAGCAGGTACCCTGGTGTTGCAATAGTAACAACCCAGTTATGAAGTATAACTTCGCAATATGAGCGATTATTATTATTATTATTATTATTAGCTGTATGGTGCAAGGAAGCCTGTGGCTTTTGCTGCATCAGCCAAAAAACAAAATTTTCTGAATTACCCCAAATGAAGAATGATGATATCCAGCTCAGGATCCTAGGTGTGCCAAGCCCATACTCACCAGATGTGAGCCCCTGGGGTGCCTGAAGGTGTGCAGTAGGGTAAGTGTGAAAGTGCATAAGTGTGATATAATAAAAATTTTTATTATATCTCATATTGCGAATTGTATTATATTAATTAGCTATGTTAATCAAAATGATTTCAATTAAACTTTACTTTGGTAGATAGCTACGTTAATTGATGCTTTCGCACTTACCTATACGTTAGTCATTCTATCATGTAGCATGAGACATTTGCCCTTATATATTTTATAATCTTCCCACCCTTAATTTGATGATCACTATTTTTTTTTTTCATTTATTAATCATATATTTTACTTTCCCTTTCAGCTTCTCTACTTCTAATTGTTTCTTTTATTTAGCCTTTAATAAACCTTTAAAATTCTTTTAAAATTCGAAAATTCTTTTCCTTTTTATATCTTATTCTTCTCTTTTTCTTACTCCTTATAATTGATCATGTGCATATGTACAGGGTGTTTATAAATGGTGGGAACACTTTCAGTGATTTATTGCACAAAGACAGATATCAGTGTCACACAAATACCTTGTGAAAGAGAAAATGTCAAAGTTTTTTTTTTATATCACACCACTTCACAACGATTCAATGTGGGAACCATGTGTGACATGTTTGTTTGTTGTTTGGTTTTTAGGAGCATTAGCAATTAAGGCCATATTGGTCCGGGATATGCGATGGTCATTCTCTGACCTTTCCGCATCCTCCGTATTTGGTGGTGATGGGATCGAACCCCGGTCTAATCAAGAAGCGTGTGCTATGCACTGCTGCTCCTTTCCACCTGGCTACGGAGGCGCCTATCACGTGTGACATGGCAAATGTCCACACAGTGATCGAACTCTGGTCATACACTGTCCAGCACAGCATATCCTGTGTGACCATGGTGGTAGCTTCTTCAATACTCTGCTTTAGTTCCTGGATGTTATGTGGCAAAGGTGGTACATAAACATGATCCTTTATGTAGCCCCACAAGGAAAAAATCACACAGATTTAAGTTCAGTGATCTCAGTGGCCATTTCAAGAAACATTTGTCCCTTTCTTCAGCCTGTCCGATTCAGTACTTGTGTAGCTCGGTGTTAAGGTAGGCCCGAACATCATTATGGAAGTGGGGTACAAGGACTGGAATGGACATCCTCCGAACCTTGGACAGTTCATTTGAAAGCTGAGGAAGGCCAACTGGCAAACGGGACTGGAGCCTGCTTTTTCCCCCTTTCCCAGGTGGGGGGGCGGCACTTTCACTGTCTCCTTCCCCTCCCACCATCCCACTTTTATTTCTGGTGTGACATGGGCATGGGCATGCCCACTGAAAAATGAGGGACTACCTTCCCTATCAGTCCCTTTCTTCCACTTCTACAACCAGTCTTCTGCTTGCCCTCCCAAAACTTTTCCTACACAGCGTATTACCCCACAGGTCCAAATCCAATACACCAAAATTACTGCCCAAACTATTAGACCTCTAGAGAAACTCATTCAGCAAAAACCCCACTCAATGTTTAAACAATATCTCTAAATAGCTCTACAAGGCTGGGACAATTCATATTGAACAATTAGACTTTACACCAGCCGGTATTCAAATAAACAAATTCCAATCCTGCAACTAAAACACTTTATTTACAATAAAATAAAATATGAGCGTATAAAATGAAATGAAATGAAATAAAATAAAATATATAATAGTCTAAAACTGATGTGATTTTATTTACAATAAAATACAAAAATATAAAATATGATGATAAAAGCGATAAAAACAATTAATAAAATACCGTAACTGGAGCTTTTGGAGATAGTGATCCCTTTTCTCAACAGTGTATTTCTGCTGTGTGGCACATCCTTAAATAGCAGATCCACAGCACTCGTCACATGGTTCCTTGGGAGTAAGGCCGAAATTTCCCATTTATGCACCGGAACCGGAAATGGCTCAGGAGTGCGCTAGCTGAAACTGTTCATCTCGCCCAAGAACCACAGTTTCCAAGAGGGGATGTAAACGTACACCCTTGTCTCTATTAATGGAATCTGAAATATCTGGTCTGAAATATTTCAGATATTTCAGACCAATGTGGTCTGAAATATCTGGCACCCCCGAATTGCACGAGTAATTCGGGGGTGCCAGATACGCTGTGTGCAACTCCCGGGACGGAGGTTGTACACAGTGATATCTTGTATCAAAGACCCCATAACAAAAGAAGCCAACAGTGGGGTGGTATACGAGATTAAATGCCCGGATTGTGGGGTGTGTTATGTAGGTGAGACGGGGCGATGACTGAAAGACCGTCTGGGGGAGCATATGAGTGCAATAAAGTCCGCAAATTATGGGAAGTCTGCCATGGCAGAACATTTCTGGGAGAAGCAACATCAAATCTCCCCGGAGGATGATGTCATCACGGATCATGCACAGGGATTCTGGGACCGTAAATGGCTTGAGAGCTTACGTATTGGGGCAGCTAGTAATTCCATTAATAGAGACAAGGGTGTACGTTTACATCCCCTCTTGGAAACCGTGGTTCTTGGGCGAGATGAACGGTTTCAGCTAGCGCACTCCCGCGCCATTTCCGGTTCCGGTGTATAAATGGGAAATTTCGGCCTTACTCCCAAGGAACCATGTGATGAGTGCCGTGGATCTGCTATTTAAGGATGTGCCACACAGCAGAAATATGCTGTTGAGAAAGGGGATCGCTATCTCCGAAAGCTCCAGTTGTTACGGTTGTTACTTTACTAGAAAAGAATAGCGAAAGCTTAAAAAGCGGTACTCACCTTGAAATTAATCTGCGATGGTTTACTTAGGTAGCGTGGTTAATATTTACGTTGAATTGTTAAATTGAAAAATTAAAAGGGAGGGAAGTAAGTAAAAGTTGACTGAGTTAAATGGGCGCAAGGAAACAGAAGTGTACACATCCAATCCTTGGTTGTCATTGAAATAAAAAAGAAGAATAATTAAAAACTATGTAAGTGAATCCGGTGAAGCCAATAGTCGTTACGAGGACTTTCGTTAGTAAAGAACATCTTCAGTTGGTAATGTGTGGGGAGAGAACGCGTATGGTATTTTAAGAATAAAAAATTATACTCTCGTGATGCCTTTTTTGACATGTGTGAAAAAAGGCCTCACATGTCAAAAAAGGCGTCACGAGAGTATAATTTTTTATTCTTAAAATACCATACGCGTTCTCTCCCCACACATTACCAACTGAAGACGTTCTTTACTAACGAAAGTCCTCGTAACGACTATTGGCTTCACCGGATTCACTTACATAGTTTTTAATTATTCTTCTTTTTTTATTTCAATGACAACCAAGGATTGGATGTGTACACTTCTGTTTCCTTGCGCCCATTTAACTCAGTCAACTTTTACTTACTTCCCTCCCTTTTAATTTTTCAATTTAACAATTCAACGTAAATATTAACCACGCTACCTAAGTAAACCATCGCAGATTAATTTCAAGGTGAGTACCGCTTTTTAAGCTTTCGCTATTCTTTTCTAGTCTATTAACACGGTACTTGAAGATTTCTAAAAATTTCGGTTGTTACTTTATTAATTGTTTTTATTGCTTTTATCATCATATTTTATATTTTTGTATTTTACTGTAAATTAAATCACATCAGTTTTAGACTATTATATATTTTATTTTATTTCATTTCATTTTATATGCTCGTATTTTATTTTATTGTAAATAAAGTGTTTTAGTTGCAGGATTGGAATTTGTTTATTTGAATACCGGCTGGTGCATTTTGAAATTGTTCAAAATGTTTAAACAAATCTTATTATTATTAAGCAAACCACAAATATATATATTTTTAAGGTCCTATCTACTGAAATCTCAGGAAAGTAGGTGGCAGGACCTGCCATAGTACAATTAGTCTTATTGGTACACCCGACCAGCTTCCCTGTCGCAGGGTATGGTAATGTCGGGCCTGGCGGCTGACAGGCCAGATGAACAATGGGCCCAACATACTACATTCTACATGACCCACACACTGTCAAACCTCTGGCATTGACAGGGCACTGACTGTCACTTGATACAGAGAACATACTCGAAGATGGGAGAAATCCCAGAAGCCGTTAGACCCTCAACATACCCAATACCCAATATGGAAGTGGGGAGGGGCCCTATCTTGCTAATAAATAAAGTCATCACTATCTTCCTGAACCTGAAGCATCAACCATTGCTGAAGCATATCGAGATAGGATAGCCCAGTTACCATGTAACTGTGCAATCCTACCTCGATATACTACAGAGGTATGAGAGCTAATGCCAACTGGTGGTGAATGATGGTACTACATGCCTTAGCAGTAACAACTGGGTAACTTTCGTGTTTTCTCTTTCACATGGTATAAATAAGTAAACGGTATCTCTCTTACTCCATGTGCAATAAATTATTGAAAGTGTTCCCACCATTTATAGACACCCTATATATTGTGTAGGAATAGATAAGACTGATAAAATTTGCATTGATGGAGGTGAAAATTACACAAAGTGTTAAGGACGAGAAGGGTAAGGATAGTAGAAAAAAGAAGTAATGAATACCGAATGCTTGTACTGCAGGAAAAAAGCAGGCGGAAAAATATGTAAGTCAAAACAGGCTTAGAAATGAACCAAAACTCTAACCCTAAGAAAGGGAATGATACCTGAGTTTTCAAGTAGTAGGTAGAAGAAGGAAGACGGCAGGAAAATAAAGTGCACATATAAAGCACACATATTTTCCAGCAGTCTTCCTTCCGCTATGTATTTCTTGAAAACTCCAGATATTATTCCCTTTCGGTTTGGGTTCATTTCTAGGCCTGTTTTGACTTACATATTTTTTCGCCTGCTTTTTCCCTGCAGATAAGAATTTGATATTCATCTCCTTTTTATACTAGCTCTTACAAAGCCAGAGCCCTTACTAAAAGGTTGGGGCTTACAACCCCAGCTAGCTCAGTAAGTTTTGATATAACTTTTTCTATATTTTTCGCCTTTATACTTTCTAATTCTACCTTTCTTCCCATTGATACGAATTCCAACTATCCTCATTCCATCGCTAGTTTCATCTTTATTTAACTACACCTTTACCCCTTCCCCATCCTCAATTTAATACCTCTCCCTGTACCATGTGCTTGTTACTATGTGTTTTTTAACTAATAGCATAACCCCTCCTCCCTTCCTATCCTGTCTATCCTTTCTGGGGAGTACAATGTCTACAGAAAGGATAGACAGGATAGGAAGGGAGGAGGGGTTATGCTATTAGTTAAAAAACACATAAAATCCAAGGAAGTGAAGCCAGTCGACATCGCTGGACAGTGCAGTGTCGAGTCAGTTTGGTGTGACATAAGCATTGGGAGATCAAAATTGAGAGTAGGAGTGTGCTATAGGCCTAATGACTCTGATGAGTATAATAAGAAACTGTTCGGAGAAATAGAGTGGGCCAGTAAATCAGAGAGTCTTATAATGGGGGATTTTAATTTCCCAGATATTGACTGGAATTTGGGGGCTGGTCACTCACACAGTAGCAAGGCTTTTGTGGATTTATTGGATGATTGTTTTCTACATCAGCATGTTCGGGAGGCAACTAGAGGGAGTAATACTCTTGATTTGATTATCAGTAGTGATTCTTCATGCATTAAGAATCTGCAGATAAATGAACCACTTGGTGGCAGTGATCACAGTGTGTTGAAGTGGGAGTTACTCAAAGAGGTAACTACCATTAGGGGTAAAGGGAAGGGGTATTGCTTTCGTAAAGGCGACTACAATGGACTAAGACAGTATTTAAATTCTATACAGTGGGATCAACTGATGATATTGCCAACAGCAAATTCAAAATGGGAAGCATTCAAAGAACTTATCGTGGAAGCTACTAGGCTTTACATACCAACTAAGAAATATTGTTCAAGGTTTAGGCCTAAATGGTTGTCAGATGAACTAATGAGGCATATGGCAGAGAAGAAAAATGCATGGGATACATACAAATTAACACGTGACACGGACGCCTATGATAGATACAAGTTGATCTGTAACCAAGTTACAAAGGAGGTTAGGCAGGCGAAGGCAGATTACGAGAGATCCTTGGCAAGGGATGCGAAGAAAAACAGCAAAGAGTTCTTTACTTATGTAAACTCTAGAAGGAAGGGGATGAATCACATTGGTCCACTTGAGATCGATGGGTCAACTGTTGATGACCCTGCTCGGGTAGCTAACAAACTAAATGAATATTTTGCATCGACATTCACACATGAGGAGTTATTCAGCGAGGGGAATGCCAGAGGTGTATTCAACTCTAGCAGTAAGCTAGAGAATCTTGTAATAACTGAGAGCAAAGTGGAGGAGAAATTGTTGAAGATAAACACAAGAAAGGCACCTGGGGTGGATGGGATCTATCCAGTTATATTAAAGGAGGCAGCAAAGGAGGTAAGCAAACCCTTAGCCATAATTATGAGAGCTTCCTTGGACTCAGGGGAGGTACTCATTGACTGGAGATGTGCAAATGTGACCCCAATTCAGAAAGGGGGATCAAAGGCTGACACAAGTAATTATAGACCTGTGAGTTTAACTTCTGTTCCCGGAAAATTAATGGAGGCACTGGTGAAAGAAGCACTGCAGGATCATCTAGACAAGACTTCAGTTATAGCTAGGACACAGCATGGTTTTGTTAAGGGGAAGTCTTGCCTGACCAATTTGATTGGATACTATGATGCAGTCACAAAAGAACTGGATGCAGGGAATAACTTTGATATTATATACTTGGATCTTAGAAAGGCTTTTGATACTGTTGCACATGGAAGACTGCTGCACAAATTGGAGCAGTGTGGCATTGGAGGCAAGTTGCTGCTATGGATAAAGGGGTGGTTGAGGGGGAGAAGACAGAGAGTGGTAATCAATGGACACTGCTCATCGTGGACTAATGTTATTAGTGGAGTCCCTCAGGGTTCAGTATTGGGGCCTTTATTGTTTTCTGTATTTATAAATGATATTGATGATGGTATATCAGGCTTAATGTCCAAGTTTGCAGACGATACGAAGGTTGGCAGGGTTGTCAAGGACACTACTGAACTATGCTGCTGCAACAGGATCTGGAAAGGTTGAGCAGATGGGCTGAGAGGTGGCAAATGAAGTTTAACATTGACAAATGTAAAGTACTACATATGGGAAACAGCAACCCCAAGGCAACGTATCAACTCTGTGGTACTACACTGACAGTGGTAGAGAATGAAAGGGACCTGGGGTGGTTGTGCAGGCAGATATGAAGTTCTCTGAGAGAGCAGACGGGCTGCAAGAGTAGCTCATGGTGTATTGCCAATGATATATAGGAATTTTTCTAGCAGGGATAAGGAGGTGATTATTCCCTTGTATAAGGCAATGGTCAGGCCACACCTAGAGTACTCTATACAGGTCTGGAGGCCTCATTTCAAGAAGGATGTAGAACTGCTGGAACGAGTACAGAGAAGGGCAACAAGATTAGTGAATGGAACAAAGGGGTGCTCTTACAAAGAAAGGCTTACGTATTGCAAATTACAGTGTCTGGAGACTAGGCACCAGCGAGGTGATCTGATAGAGGTGTATAAAGCCTTGAATGGTTTGAGCATGCTCAATGCTGATGGGATTCTTCCTCTTGATGAGAATAAACACCTGAGAGAGCATAAATTCAAATTGAGGAAAGACAGATGTAGGATAGATGTGCGGAAATTTGCCTTTAGCCAGCGGGTGGTTTGTTAATGGAACAGACTTCCATCCCTTGACATGGAAGTTGATAGCCTAAATAAATTTTAAGGCTCAGCTGGACAGGTATTTCGAACGAACAGAGGGGTGAAGTGGAAGTGGATTTTTTTTTTTTTTTTTGGCTGACTGCATAAGCTTGCTTTCTTGCATCAAAGGCCTCTACTAATGCTAATGCTAATAAGTGCAGAAAAACAAGTGAGAATGGCTTGCCAGTGATTACATGTTCGTGCCAACAGCTGATGCTGCAACCAACACCACGAAAACAGTAGCCGTAGGTCGGTGCGCCGATCAGGGAAATTTGAAATTACGTTCGCGGAAATTATGTCTGAATTAGCGGTGGAACCAGATTATCGGTGGCCAGATTAGTGATGGTCGACCTGTATATATATATATATTTTAGGTCACAGTCCCAATAGATTTTGATTTTGATCAAAGGCCTCTACTAATGCTAATGCTAATAAGTGCAGAAAAACAAGTGAGAATGGCTTGCCAGTGATTACATGTTCGTGCCAACAGCTGATGCTGCAACCAACACCACGAAAACAGTAGCCGTAGGTCGGTGCGCCGATCAGGGAAATTTGAAATTACGTTCGCGGAAATTATGTCTGAATTAGCGGTGGAACCAGATTATCGGTGGCCAGATTAGTGATGGTCGACCTGTATATATATATATATTTTAGGTCACAGTCCCAATAGATTTTGATTTGCGAGTGGTGGTGAAATATATATATATATTTTTTTTTTTGGTTGGAAGTTTTACCAGTAATTAAAGCCTAACTAACTGGCTAGCTGTAGTTGTACTAGCAGTTTTTGGATCACCTATAGTTCCATGTTAATTATTAACATGGAATCAAGTTAACAAAAATGTAAATGTATAGTTTGTAAAGTTTAAAGATTTAAAGAAGGGGGAGAGAGGAAATAAAGAAAATTATTGAAGACTGAGTCAAAAAGTTTAGGAATATAGATAGGAAGAAATTAGGATGGTGACTTTCTTTCACATGGCCGTCTCTCTGCTACTTCCTCAGGAGGTTTGAGCAGATAGACAGCCATACTAAAAGAATGCCAAAGGCATTCTTTTAGTATGGCTATTAATGCAGCATTGTTCGCAATGAAAAATTTAACCAATAAAGAACACTGGCTTAAAAGTAGTGTTCAAATAAAAAAAAAATATATATATATATATGTATATATTTATTTTTTTTTAATAAAAAGACTGCTAAAGATATAATTTTCTCGCATGATCCAATATTATTTTAGGGTCAGAATAAAGAATATAATTTTTGAGTATTAAGTATTAAGTTAAATACTTGAAATCAACATTATTGCAAAAGAATATTTACAATAATATTTATTGTGATTATTATAAGTTACTACTGTTGAAAAATTAGTTATCCCAAATGCAACAAATTAGTGCAACTAATGCAAATCTTAATGCTGTAGCTATCCAAATCAAGCAGTGAAATTACTTGTTTCTCTGAAGTAAAACAGATAAATTAATAAAATTTACCTGGTTGCCCTCTTTAGTCCAAAATATAGAAGGAGGAGGATTTCCTGTAGCAACACATTCAAATTTAGCAATACCATTTAAGCCTACTCTTTGGTCTTTAGGAGTAACTAAAAATGTAGGTCGTGCTGAAAAGTAAAAAAAAAAAGAAAAGAAAAATATAAAATAATTTTGTTTTAATACAGTTAAATTAAATTTTAAAACAATAATTCTGTTTCTGTTATTTCTGTTACAGAACCAAGTGAAAAAAGTGAACATGGAAAAAAAAACAACTGATTTTAAATTAATTATACAAGTACCTCAAAATGAAACAAATTTATTCAAAAGTGTACTATTACAGAACCTATACTATTAGTTATGCCTTTGATTATACTTTTGAAGTAAAGGTTATTCATATAATTAATTTTAAGTCAATTATTAATGGAAATAATCTACTGTATTTCTTCGATCCTAAGACGCACTTTTTCCCCCCTATAAACATCTATAAAAACAGGGTTAGTCTCAGAATCGATGGCATCTTACAATCGCAGGTTTTTTTTTTTTTTTATTTTTCCGCGCTTTGCAAAGCAGGTCACGTTTTTTTTTTTTACGTGGAAACCCCATCTCCAAGTTTGACCATTATCGCATTCTCCAATTCCAATGGAGAATAAAGTGGCGTGGGTGATTTCACATGCTTTCGAAATGTGAACCCACCGTTATTTCATTATCGTGGAGCTAACTCAGTGAAAACTAGGAAGTTTTGTTTGTATCTACGAAAGTACGTAAGTGGAGTTACTGTATTTCGTTAATTCTGATCCTTTATTGCACATTAAAATGCCAAAAAGATTGCATTACGAAGCCGCATTGAAATGAAAAGTTACTCTGTATGCAAAGGAACATGGAAATATAGCTGTGGGTCGACATTTTGACATTAGTGAAGTAAATGTTCGTTGTTGGAGAAATGATTGCAATTCACATTTTCGTGCAAAGCAACAACCAAGTGCTTTACAGGGCCTAAGAAAGGAAGATTTCCACAGCCTGATCTGTACTTGTTCACAGGAGAGACTGCTTCTACAGGGATGGGATACACTTAAATACAAAGGGTGCAAGAATGTTTGCTGATGCTATCGAAGCAGTGTTAGGTGGGTCGGAAAACTACTAGATTGGGGGGATACAAGGACTAATAGATTAACAGTAGCCACTGGCAGAGGTGAAAGTGATTCTTGCACTGCTTCTATTGGAATGAGCAGCAGCCTAGAAAATAAGATGCAGGATATTTCAGAGACTGCTGGGAATCATTGGGGTACAAGTAAACACATGGGTTGCGTTAGGGTAGCTAAGAAAAAGAACAGGTGCATGTATACTTGCATGTACACCAGTGCTAGGAGTTTAGTAAATAAATTTGATGAATTTGAGGTATTGCTCAAAACATAAAAGACAGATATTGTTGGATTTCAGAGACGTGGTGTCACACAGATATAAGGAATGCAGAACTGGAATTTGGGGAGTACAATGTCTACAGGAAGGATAGCCAGGATAGGAAGGGAGGAGGGGTTATGCTATTAGTTAAGAAATACATAAAATCCAAGGAAGTGAAGCCAGTCGACATCGCTGGACAGTGCAGTGTCGAGTCAGTTTGGTGTGACATAAGCATTGGGAGATCAAAATTGAGAGTAGGAGTGTGCTCTGGCCTAATGACTCTGATGAGTATAATAAGAAACTGTACAGGCATATAGAGTGGAGCAGTAAATCAGAGAGTCTTATAATGGGGGATTTTAATTTCCCAGATATTGACTGGAATTTGGGGGCTGGTCACTCACACACTAGCAAGGCTTTTGTGCATTTACTGGATGATTGTTTTCTACATCAGCATGTTTGGGAGGCATCTAGAGGGGGTAATACTCTTGATTTGATTATCAGTAGTGATTCTTCATGCATTAAGAATCTGCAGATAAATGAACCACTAGGTGGCAGTGATCACAGTGTGCGGAAGTGGGATGTACTCAAAGAGGTGACTACCATTAGGGGTAAAGGGAAGGGTTATAACTTTCGTAAAGGCAACTACGATGGACTGAGACAGTATTTAAATTCTATACAGTGAGACCAACTGATGATGTTACCAACAGCATCTTGGAAGCTACTAGGTTTTACATACCAACTAAGAAATATTGTTCAAGGTTTAGGCCTAAATGGATGTCAGATGAACTAATGAGACATATGACAGAGAAGAAAAATGCATGGGATACATACAAATTAACACGTGACACAGAAGCCTATGATAGATACAAGTTGATCTGTAACGAAGTTACAAAGGAGGTTATGCAGGCAAAGGCAGATTACAAGAAATCTTTGGCAAGGGATGCAAAGAAAAACAGCAAAGAGTTCTTTATTTATGTAAACTCTAGAAGGAAGGGGATGAATCAGATTGGTCCACTTGATACCGATGTGTCAACTGTTGATGATCCTGCTCAGGTAGCTAACAAACTGAATGAATATTTTGCATCGACATTCACACATGAGGAGTTATTCAGCGAGGGGAATGCCAGGGATGTATTCAACTCTGGCAGTAAGGTAGAGAATCTTGTAATAACTGAGAGTCAAGTGGAGGATAAACTGTTGAAGGTAAGCACAAGAAAGGCACCTGGGGTGGATAGGATCTATCCAGTTATATTAAAGGAGGCAGCAAAGGAAGTAAGCAAACCCTTAGCCATAATTATGAGAGCTTCCTTGGACTCAGGGGAGGTACCCATGGACTGGAGATGTTCAAATGTGACCACAATTCACAAAGGAGGATCAAAGGCTCACACAAGTAATTATAGATCTGTGAGTTCAACTTCTGTTTCCGGAAAATTAATGGAGCACTGGTTAAAGAAGCACTGCAGGATCACCTAAACAAGACTTCAGTTATAGCTCAGACACAGCACGGCTTTGTTAAGGGGAAATCTTGCCTGACCAATTTGATTGGATACTATGATGCACTCACAAAAGAACTGCATGCAGGGAATTACTTTGACATCATATATTTGGATCTTAGAAAGGCTTTTGATACTGTTGCTCATGGCAGACTACTGCACAAATTGGAGCAGTGTGGCATTGGAGGCAAATTGCTGCTATGGATAAAGGGATGGTTGAGAGGGAGAAGACAGAGAGTGGTAATCAATGGACACTGCTCATCATGGACTAATGTTATTAGTGGAGTCCCTCAGGGTTCAGTGTTGGGTCCATTATTGTTTTCTGTATTTATAAATGATATTGATGATGGTATATCAGGCTTAATGTCCAAGTTTGCAGACGATACGAAGGTTGGCAGGGTTGTCAAGGACACTACTGACACTATGCTGCTGCAACAGGATTTGGAAAGGTTGAGTAGATGGGCTGAGAGGTGGCAAATGAAGTTTAACATTGACAAATGTAAAGTACTACATATGGGAAACAGCAAGCCCAAAGCAACGTATCAACTCTGTGGTACTACACTGACAGTGGTAGAGAATGAAAGGGACCTGGGGGTGGTTGTGCAGGCAGATATGAAGTTCTCTGAGCAGTGCAGACGGGCTGCAACAGTTGTTGTTGTTATTTGGTTTTTAGGAGCATTAGCAACTAAGGCCATATTGCTCCGGGATATGCGGTGGTCATTCCCTGACCTTTCCGCATCCTCCGTATGTGGTGGTGACGGGCTCGAACCCCGGTCTAATCAAGAAGCATGTGCTACCCACTGCTGCTCCTTCCCACCTGGCTACGGAGGCGCCCGCTGCAACAGTAGCTCATGGTGTATTGTCAATGATATATAGGAATTTTTCTAGCAGGGATAAGCAGGTGATTATTCCCTTGTATAAGTCAATGGTCAGGCCACACCTAGAGTACTCTATACATGCCTGGAGGCCTCATTTCAAGAAAGATGTAGAGCTGCTGGAACGAGTACAGAGAAGGGCAACAAGATTCGTGAATGGAACAAAAGGGTCCTCTTACGAAGAAAGGCTTAAGTTTTGCAAATTACAGTGTCTGGAGACTAGGCACCAGCGAGGTGATCTGATAGAGGTGTATAAAGCCTTGAATGGTTTGAGCATGCTCAATTCTGATGGGATTCTTCCTCTTCCTCAGAATAATCACCTGATAGGGTATAAATTCAAGGGCATAAATTGAGGAAAGACAGATTTAGGATAGACGTGCGGAAATTTGCCTTTAGCCAGTGGGTTGTTGGTTTGTGGAACAGACTTCCATCCCTTGTCATGGAAGTTGATAGCCTAAATAAGTTTAAGGCTCAGCTGGACAGGTATTTCGAACCAACAGAGGAGTGAAGTGGAAGTGGTTATTTTTTATTTATTTATTTTATTTTATTTTATTTTTTTTTTTTTTGACTGATGCTGCATAAGCTTGCTTTCTTGCATCAAATGCCTCTACTAATGCTAATGCTAAGTGGAGTTTCTGTATTTCGTTAATTTTGATCCCTTATTGCAAATTAAAATGTCAAAAAGATTGCACTACGAAGCCGCATTGAAACGAAAAGTTATTCTGTATGCAAAGGAACATGGAAATATAGCTGTGGGTCGACATTTTGACATTAGTGAAGTAAATGTTCGTTGTTGGAGAAATGATCGCAATTCCATATTTTCGTGCAAAGCAACAACCAATTGCTTTACAGAGCCTAAGAAAAGAAGATTTCCACAAGTTGATGAAGCTGTGATACGTTTTGTAATGGAGATACACGCAAAAGGATTACCCATCACTCAACAATCCATGCAAATGAAAGCCAGAGAAATTGTCAAGTCCCTCGGAATAGAGAAAATAATTTTTAAAGACAGTCACGGCTGGAGCAACAGATTCATGCATAGTAGTGGATTATCGTTAAGACACAGAACATCTATCTGTCAAAAAATTCCTGCAGACTTTCAACAGAAGCTGATTAACTTTCAGCGACAGGTGATGAAATTAAGGAAAAAAAGAAACTATGAGTTTAGTCAAATTGAAAATGCTGATGAAACCCTGGTCTTCTTCGATATGCCTTGAAATTACACTGTCAACGCTAAAGTTGGTAAAGAAATCAAGATTATAAGCATGGGCTAAGAAAAGCAGCATATCACTGTGATGCTATGCATCACCGCTGATGGTCGAAAGTTGCCAACATATTTAATTTTAAATCCAAAAACCATACCGAAGAATGAAATTTTCCACAAAGATGTTATTCTGCATGCACAAAAATGGCTAAATGCTGTGTGGAACAGACATCCTGGAAGTCTTCGTAACCCACCTAGCATGCTAATACATGATGCATTTTAGCATTAGCATTAGTAGAGGCATTTGATTCAAGAAAGCAAGCTTATGCAGCATCAGCCAAAAAAAAAAAAAAAACTTCCACTTCACTCCTCCGTTCCTTCGAAATACCTGTCCAAGTGAGCCTTAAATTTATTTAGGCTATCAACTTCCACAAGAAGGGATGGAAGTCTGTTCCACCAACCAACTACCCGCTGGCTAAAGGCAAATTACGACACATGTATTCTACATCTGTCTTTCCTCAATTTGAATTTATGCCCTCTCAGGTGATTATTCTGAGCAAGAGCAAGAATCCCATTAGCATTCAGCATGCTCAAACCATTCAAGGTTTTATACACCTCTATCAGATCACTTCGCCAGTGCCTAGTGTCCAGACACTGTAATTTGCAAAAGTTAAGCCTTTCTTCGTAAGAGCAACCTTTGTTCCATTCACTAATCTTCTTGCACTTCTCTGTATTCGTTCCAGCAGCTCTACATCCTTCTTGAAATTCAGTGTCCAGACCTGTACACAGTACTCAAGGTGTGGCCTGACCATTGCCTTATACAAGGGAATAATCACCTCCTTATCCCTGCTAGAAAAATTCCTGTATATCATTGAGAGGACACCGTGAGCAACTCTTGCAGCCCGTCTGCACTACACAGAGAACTTCATATCTGCCTGCACAATTACCCCCAGGTCCTTTTCATTCTCTACCACTGTCAGTGTAGTACCACAGAGTTGATACGTTG
This sequence comes from Mastigoproctus giganteus, assembly GCF_048544385.1. Classification (NCBI taxonomy): domain Eukaryota; kingdom Metazoa; phylum Arthropoda; class Arachnida; order Uropygi; family Thelyphonidae; genus Mastigoproctus; species Mastigoproctus giganteus. The sequence continues at coordinate 135,894,560 of NC_143579.1, read as the reverse complement.
CTCTGGGGTTGCTATTTCCCATATGTAGTACTTTACATTTGTCAAGGTTAAACTTCATTTGCCACCTCTCAGCCCATCTGCTAAGCCTTTCCAGACCCTGTTGCAGCAGCAGCATAGTGTCAGTAGTGTCCCTAACAACACTGCCAACCTTTGTATCGTCTGCAAACTTGGACATTAAGCTTGATATACCATCAATATTATTTGTAAATACAGAAAACAATAATGGACCCAACACTGAACCCTGAGGGACTCCTCATTTATAATCTTGAAAATTTTGCCTTCATTCATTTTACTGATGCCTCTCAGAGCCTTAAACACCTCAATCAAATCTCCTCTAAGGTGTCTAGTTTCCAAACTCTGCAACCCACATATTCGAAGTCTTTCTTCATAAGGACGCCCTTTTGCTGATCTCACCAGGCGAGTTACTCGTCTTTGCGCCCTTTCAAGAAGCTCGACGTCTTTCTTTAGGTGCAGTCTCCATACTTGAACACAGTATTCCAAGTGTGGTCTAACATAAGCCTTATATAATGGGATTATCAATTCCCTATCTCTACTTGCAAAAGTTCGATAGATCATCGATAGGACACCATGGGCCTTCCTTGCAACCTGTTTACAATGCTCAGAGAATTTCATGTCTGACGTTTCGTAACACCCAAGTCCATTTCCTCCAGTACTGGGTTTAGTTGAACTCCACCAAGTGAATAAGTTATTTTGGGATTACTGCTGCCCAGGTGTAATACCTTACACTTTGTTGGATTAAAGCACAGCTGCCATTTTTCTGACCATTCCTGATGTCTATCTAGGTCTCTCTGAAGAAGCTCAGCTTGACAGTGATCATTAACTACTCTACCAATTTTAACACGATCTGCAAATTTAGATATCACGCCCTCTATCCCTTCATCAATGTCGTTTATGAAAATTAAAAACAACAGTGATCCTAATACTGATCCTTGGGGAATCCCACTTCTTACATCAACCCAATCTGAGGAATAGCCATTTATCACAACCCTCTGCCTCCTGCCCTATAGCCATCCTTCTATCCATCTAAGGATTTTCCCAGTGATTCCAACCTGTTCCAGCTTAAAAAGCAACCGCTCATGTGGGACTGAGTCAAAAGCTTTGCTGAAATCTAAATAAACAATGTCGAAATTATTCCCTAAATCCAGCTCTTGAGTGACCCTTTCGAAATAGCTAACCAGATTTGTTAAACATGATTTTCCCTTTACAAAACCATGCTGAGTATCCTTGAGAATTTCAATTCGATCCAAATGATCCTGAATTCCACCCTTGATCATTGCCTCCATGATTTTCCCTACTACTGAAGTCAGGCTGGCAGGTCGATAATTTCCAACTTCACTTTTAGAGCCACCCTTATGTATGGGAGATACATTTGCACTTTTCCAATCCAAGGGAATCTCCCCAGAGTCTAGTGATGCTCTCATAATTAGCCTCAATGGTTCAATGCACTCGCTTGCCACCTCTCTTAAGATTATAGGGTATATTCCATAAACTCCAGGAGCCTTACTGGTCTGTAGGCTCGAAAGTTTTTTCATTAAATATTCTTGCGAAATTTCAATATCATTAATTACATATTTTTTAACTTCGCTCCCACAATTTCCCATTGCCGCAAAAGGTTTTTCATTTGTAAATATCAATGCAAAATAACTGTTGAGTTCATCTGCAACGGCAGCTGATGTATTTAATACTATCCCCTTTCCCTTACGTAAAGGTCTGATTTGTCCTGCTCTTCTTGGCATTTATATATGTGAAGAATTCTTTATCCCCCCCCCCCCTCTTTGCTCTGTTTGCTAGTGATTTCTCATAAACTGCCTTTGCCTGTCGAACCTTTTCTGTGGCTCTATTACACATCACCTTGTAGCTGTTATAGGCTTCAGTACTTTTTATTGCTCTGTAACCTTTCCATGCCACCTTTTTCTGCTCAAGTAATGTGGCAACTTCACTATTCATCCAACTTGGAACCCTCCTCGTGGAGTATTTTTTTAATGGTATATACGCATTCAAGGCATTTGTAATTAATGTTTTAAAAGCGTACCACAGTTCAAATGTATTCATTTTCTGCACGACATCTACCCAGTTAATAGAGGCCATGTAGTACCTTAAGGCATCGTAATTTCCTTTTCTAAAATTAAAACCCATTCCTTTGCCTTTTACTTCTGCTACCTCTCTCGTCATCATCCACCGTAGAACTCCGTGATCACTTCCTGCTACTGGTTCCTCTACTGTCAACCCTGTTATGTCATCTGATTCATGGGTAATAATGAGGTCTAGGATATTCTTTTCTCTAGTACTTTCCCTCACATGTTGATACAAATACCAGTCATCTAGTTGATTTAAAAATTTTGTTCCCCATGTCGAGTTTCCTTCCCATTTATTCCAATTAGAGGCAAATTGAAATCACCCATAATAAGACATTGACGCTTTCTTGCCCATTTCATTTGCATGTAGAGGCTTTTGTCATAATCTTCACAATCTCCTGGTCTGTAGATTACTCCTACTCGCATTATACCTTTGTTTCCAACTATCTCACACCATACAGACTCTATACTAGCATGTGAAATGTCTGAATCCGGGAAAGCTATCGTCGCACTCAGGCTGCTTCTGATAGGAAGCTTACCCCACCACCCCTTCTATCTACCCTATCCTTCCTAAATACATTATACAAGTCGTACTTAAACTCATCATCCCCAATTTCCGGGTGGCACCACGTCTCTGTAAGCCCTATTATGTCCGTGTTACTTGTTTTAACCAGCAGTTCGAATTCGCTCATTTTATTGACGACACTTCTAACGTTACTGTATAAACAATTAAGATTTACAGTTCTTGTATATTTAACAACCCTAACACAATCCTTGAAGTTTTTTAGGCTCTCTTCCCTGATATCAGCTACCCGCTCATGTGAAACGTTTCTGCCCCCAGAACATCTAGATAATACGTCCAGTTGGGGTTGCAGATAAGAACTGTTAAGGTTTGTGCAAGAGTTACTTTGACCAATATTATCAGATAAACGCGTGTCAGTATTACCCACATCCCCCCTAACTATCAGTTTCCCTGAACCTTTAAGGTTTCCTCAATAATACGGGCAAAAACCTTTGCACCACCTTTGTTTAAGTGTATCCCGTCTCTACAAAACAAATTCCTTCTACCTACAAGTTTTTTTCAACAGTGACCTGTACTTGTTAAGTAATTCTGCCGGTCTTCTACTCTTAATATCATCAGTGCCAACGTGTACAACTATATCACCTTTTGTGCCCTTAAAAGATGATATCCGCTCTACAACGTCATCAACCTTTGCCACTGGCAGACATACCCTGGTCCTGTTCCACCTATCCTTTTTACAAAGCATGCTCCCCATTTCCCTGATAATAGAGTCACCAACAACTACTAGTTCCTGTGGGACCAGCACATTCTGCCTTGGGGGTTGCCGCTGTGTTGTGTGATGACCAAGTGCAAGCTCTGGCGTTTATGTGGGCAGTTGAGAGCTTGATGTACCCCTCACATTAGATCCTTCGAGGGCATCCACCCTGTCCTGCAAGCTCTCATATAGGCCCATAACAATGCTGAGTTTTCGTTACCTGATTTCGTTACACTCCTTGCATCGCGCACACACAAAGTCATTCCCCATGGCAATATCATGTCCCGTACCCGATTGCTCCACAAACATCATGCAAGCAGTGCATTTTAAAAGGCTGTGATTCAGAGGGCAACTGCCCCCCTCAGATCTCCCCTGAGCCCCAGCACTCCCATTAGCTTGAGCCTTTTGCTTTGCTGCTCTGGTCTGAGTCAAGATTTCGATTTGATTTCAATAAAATTTCAATTTCAGTACTAAATTATAACCCTAAACTTGTATCCCAACACAGTTATAACGCTATATATATTTTTCTGTATCAAGTATTATCTACGAGTTCCGTTTATATAACTTCCATATCAAGTTATGTATTAATTATGTTACGTTTATATCTAAGTTGTTATATGTATTTAGTTAAATGTAAAATTTAATTGAGAACGAAGTTTAACAAAATTAATAGATTTTACTGATTAACTGACAATATTATATTATATATACTGTACTATACTAAGCTTAAGCTATCTAGTTCGGGATATAACGTTGTGTCGTGCTTGCTACATGTTGTGTGGAATAGACATCCTGGAAGTCTTGGTAACCCACCTAGCATGCTAGTACTTGATGCATTTCATGGACATTTGTCCGAAAGTGTCAAAAATAAAATTGTGCAAAAACGTTGTGAATTGGTTTTGATTCCTGGTGGCATGTCTAGCCAACTGCAGCCGCTCAATGTTTCAGTCAACATACCATTTAAGGATTATTTGAGAAAGTAATATGAGTCCTGTCTGTTGACCGACAAACTTCCGCTGACACCTGGAAAAAATTAAGAAAGCGCCAGCATCAAAATTGGCAGAATGGGTATAACAGCCTGGAAGCTGATCCCAGAAAGAATAGTCAAGCACTCATTTAAAAAATGTTGCATCACCAATGCTCTCGATGGCTCAGAAGATGATATATTATGGGATAATGAAGATAACGACGGTTCAGAAGAATCCAACCCTGAATGTGAAGTAGACTCTGATATTGATTCAGATGCAGATATCGATGGCTCAGAAGATAGTGATGAAAAACATACCTAATGATAAATACCACTATTGTTGTTGTTAGTATATTGAATTCAATTATAATAAAAATATTTGTTAGATTTATTTTAGTGTTTTATTTTATATATTTATTTTCCTTAGAATCCAAGTTTTTTTTCTGAAAAAAGGTGCGTCTTACAATCGATGGCATCTTAGATTACGTATAGGAAAAGATGGTCAATACCATTCTTTTTCTATCCTATTAACCAAATTCTTTTGGTCAAAAAAGATGGAAATCTTTTCAAAGAATTTAATTCTCACCTGGAGAGCGATTTGTTTTTCCAAAATGTTAGGTTAACTTAGCACTAATTTCACATAAACTCCATTTCAAGAGAGAAATAATTTCTATGTATTTGAAATAAGATGCCGCATCTTCAGAATCGTGCCGATTTCGATGTCATCTTGCCAAGTTTGTATTCAATGTTGTCTAATCACCCTAAGGTGCCTCCGTAACCAGGTGGGAAGGAGCAGCAGTACGTAGCACACGCTTCTTGATTAGACCGGGGTTCGAGCCCGTCACCACCAAATATGGAGGATGCGGAAAGGTCAGGGAATGACCACCGCATATCCCCGAGCAATATGGCCTTAGCTGCTAATGCTCCTAAATGGGAGACCAGTGAAATGTTGAGTCAGTTTGGTGTGATAGAGAAAATATAACCACTAGGAAAACAAAATTGAGAGCAAGTCAGATTAATCAATGTCATGCATATCAGAATGACTTATAATGAATTATTTTAACTTTCAAGATGTTGATTGGAATTTGTGGGTTGGTCACTTACACACTAGCAAGACTTTTGTAGATTTTTTTAAAATGACTGTTTTCTACAACAGCATGTTAGAGAGGCATCAGAAGAAAGCAGTACCCATGATCTGTTATGAGCAGTGATTTTACATGCATTAAGAATCTTCTAGTAAAAGACTCACTGGGCAGCAGCAATCAAAGTGTACTAATGTGGAATTTAATTAAAGGAAGAACTACTGTTGTGTGTAAAGGGAACAGCTTTTGCTTTTGTAAAGGTGCCTATAGTGGTCCCAGACAGTTTTTAAATTCTATGAAGTGGAACCAAGTGATGATATTACTAAAAGAAAATTTGAAATGGGAAGCATTCAGAGAAGTAATCAAAGAACCTACTAAGCCTTTCATACCAAAAAAATACAACAAAAAAAAAAAAAAAAATCATACTAACAAGGGTTAGACATGAATGGATGTCAAATAGACAACTGAGACAAGTGCCAGAGAAGAAAATTGCATGGGTTGGATATAAATTATCAAGTGATTTAGAAGCTTATAGTAGATATAGGGGCTTAGATATTCACACAGGTATTCTGTGTGTTATCAGACACTCAGCCTAAAACACTGATGGATCCAATATCTCTCTATTACAGAAGATTTAGGAGAAGTCCGGTTGGCCTGCCTCCCTAAAATCCACTCATGCACACCTTCTTGATGGTAAGCCCAGTTATGTCACTTAGGTGGCAACGAAAGTGTAGAGTGGTTCTCTTCAAGACGCCTGGTCAGTGTGAAGAGGAAAAGACCAAACCCTCCAGCATATGACAGCACAACAAAACAAATGGCCCTCAGTCCCCTGCAGCTTTCACTCTCCCTCTTATGGCAGCGAGAGGATCAGAGTGAAAGCAGAGGGTGCTAAGAATCTCTGGGTACGACCAGGCTGCCATGCACGGAAACTGAACTTGGCCTGTCATAAAACAGTACGATCACTCATCGGTGAAGACAGGATATTAGAGCTGGAAAAGGAACTAGAAAATGTGAATTGGAATATCATCGATTTGGCTGAAACAAGAAGAAGAAATGAATCACTTATAAGTTTATCAAGTGGAAATATGCTGTACACCAATGGAAACAGTGAAAGGAGTGAAGGTGGAGTTGGGTTTCTGGTCCATAAAGATTTTAAAAACAACATTTTGGAATTCAAAAGTACATCACCCAGGGTGTCAAGACTAATACTCAAGATTTCTAAGAGGTACAAGCTAAAGATTATAATGATTTATGCACCAACATCGAGCCATGATGATGAAGAGGTTGAAGAAATGTACACCGAAATTGAATCTTCTAGATGAGCAGAAAACCCACTACACTATTATTATGGGGGACTTCAATGCTAAGGTTGGAAAAAGGCAAAACAGTGCAGAAAGAGGAACTATAGGAAATTTTGGAATTGGTGAAAGAAATAAAAGAGGTGAAAGACTTGTCGAATTTGCAGAATCTCAAGGACCGTCAGTAATGAACACTTTTTTCAAGAAAAGGGTGAACAGAAAGTGGACATGGAAGAGTCCAAATGGATTAACAACTAATGAAATCGACTTCATCCTCACTAACAGAAGATATATTGTGAATGATGTTACCGTCCTGAATAAGGTAAATGTTGGAAGTGATCACAGAATGGTAAGATGTACACTTGATATAGATGTAGGAAAGGAAAGGAAAAAACTGACTCAAGTAAATAATACAAAGGTCTTTGAGATAACAGAGGAGGAGAAAAAGCAGTATATACTGGAACTTAAGAACAAGTTTGAGCTTCTGCAGACTGCTCAGGACCAAGATATCGAGGAGGAATATTACAACTTTCTGAAAGTGATAAAGCCCAAGAAACCTATAGGGAAACAGAAATTCAAAGAAGAAAAAATTAGTCAAGAAACACTTGTCATGATGAACCGAAGAAGAAAAACACTGACAGAGAGAAAATTGAGTATACTGAGTTATGCAAAGCCATTAGAAAGAGACTCAGAGAGGACATAAGGAGATTTAACACAAGAAAAGTGCCCCGGGCGAAGATGAAGTTACTGTAGAGTTGTTAAAATTGGGAGGAAGAGACATAACACAAAAACTGGCAACGCTCTTCACAAAGTGCATTAGAAAAGGTGTGACACCTAAGCAGTGGAATAATGCAATCATAGTTTTTCTGCATAAGAAAGGAGATAAATCAGAAATTCGAAATTATAGACCAATTAGTTTATTATCCCACATCTACAAGTTGTTCACAAGGGTCATTACTAACAGATTAGAAAGAATACTTGATGAGAATCAACCAAAAGAGCAAGCTGGCTTTAGGACAGGATTCTCAACTATCGATCACCTTCACGTAATATCACAGCTAATGGAGAAAGCAAATGAATATAAAACACTGTTATCCCTGGCATTTGTGGATTACGAAAAGGCATTTGACTCCATACAGCATAAGGCAATGTTTTGGGCACTTCAAAGACAAGGCATAGATACCCCATATATTATGATTTTGAAGAAAATATATGAGAGTGCTACCTCCTTTATTAGACTAGACAAAGAGAGTAGGAAATTTAAAATTGAGAAAGGAGTTCGACAAGGAGACACAATATCTCCGAAGCTGTTTACTGCTGCCCTTGAGGAAGCTTTCAGAAGATTAGACTGGTCGCAGAAAGGAGTCAATTTGCAGATGACATTGTGGTCATAAGCCACGATCCCAAAGAATTAGAGGAAAATCTTAATCAGTTATGCACAGTTAGTAAGGATTTTGGACTAAAGTTGAATATGGCTAAAACAAAACTAATGATGAACAAGTATGCCACAGAAAGGAAAATAATGATTGAAGGAGCAGTAATTGAAAAGGTGGAGTCATATACTTATCTGGGACAAGTTATTAGCTGTAATAATGATAAATGGCTGGAAGTCAAGAGAAGAATAAATTTTGGATGGATAGCATTCAGGAAATATAGTCACATACTGAAGAGCAATATCCCAGTTTGTCTGAAACGTAAAATAATGAACCAATGTATACTCCCCACCATGACTTATGAAAGTGAAACTTGGGCACTCACCAAAAGAATGGAAGAGAAGCTGAGAACTACACAGCGAAGAATGGAATGAATTATATTGGGAATCAGACTGTTAGATAAGAAGAGGAACACATGGATTAGGCAGCATACTCAAGTAAAGGACATTCTTATCAAAACTAAAGAACTAAAATGTCTCGGGCAGGACACATAGCTCGAAGACATGATGACAGATGGACTAAGAAAATAACAGAATGGTATCCAAGAGGAGCTAGAAGAAAACCTGGAAGACAAAGGCGGAGATGGATAGATGAAATTCATGAGTTTTTGGGTAGTAAATGGATGGCCAGTGCTCAAAACAGAAGGAACTCGAAAGTTGCTGGAGAGGCCTTCATCTTGCAGTGGATTGAAAATGGCTGATGATGATGAGTAGATATAAATTAGCATGTAATCTATTCACAAAGGAGGTTAGGTAAACTAACACAGATTATGACAAGTCTCTGGCAAAGAATTCAAAGAAAAGCACAGAGACTTCTATCCTTGTATTAACAGTAGGAGATTGAATCACACTGGGCCACTTGATGTCGATGGGTTAACTGTTGATGGCCCTGCTCAGGTTGTTGACAAATTGAATAGGTATTTTGCAACTACATTAGCCCATGAAGAATTCTTTAGGAGAGCAGTTGCCAGAAATTTATCAATTTCCAATGTGGAGCAAAATTAATTTGTGCTAACTGAGAAAAAAAGTGTAAGAGAAATTGTTGAACCTGAATATATTAGCATTAGTTGAGGCATATGATGTTAGAAAGTAAGCTTATACAGGATCAGCCAAAAAAAAAAAAAAAAAAAAAAAATCTTCGCATTTCACCCATACGGTCACTCCAAATGTTTGTCTAGTTCAACCTTAAATTTATTTAAGCTCTCAACTTCCACAAGTTGGAAGTCTGTTCCAGCAATCAACTACCTGCTGGCTAAAGGCAAACTGCCACACATCTATTCTACAACTGTTTTTCCTCTTTCCTCAATTTGAATCTGGAATAATTTATATAAATAAATTATAATTTATGCATATAAATGAATAATTTATATGCATCCCATGCATTTTCCTTCTCTGCCACGAGCCTCATTAATTAATTCGACATCCATTTAGGCCTGAACCTTAAAGAGTATTTCTTATTTGGCATGAAAAGCCTGTGGCCTCCAAGATTAATTTCCATTTAGAATTCACTGTTGATAACATCATCAGTTGATCCCAGTGTATAGAATTTAAAAACTGACTGAGACCATTATAGTCACCTTTACGGAAACAAAAAAACCCTTCCCTTTACCCTTGATGGTAATAGTTACATCTTTAAGTAAATCCCACTGGTTTGGTTTTTTTTTTTTTTTTTTTTTTTTTTTAGGAGCATTAGCAACTAATGCCATATTGCTCCGGGATATGCGGTGGTTATTCCCTGACATTACCGCATCCTCTGTATTTGGTGGTGACGGGCTCAAACCCCGGTCTAAGTAAATCCCACATCAGTACACTGTGGTCACTGTCACTTATTGGTTCCTTTATCTGAAAATTCTTAATGCATGAATAATCACTGCTGATAATCAGATCAACAATATTACTTCCTCTGGTTGCCACTCGAACATGTTGCTGTAGAAAACAATCCTCCAATAAATCCACAAAATTCTTGCTGTTAGTGTGTGAGTGACCAACCCATAAGTTCCAGTCAATATCTGGAAAGTTAAAACCCCCCATTACAAGACATTCTGATTTACTTGCCATTCTATTTTTCTGCATAACTGTTCATTCTACTCATCAGAGTCATTAGGCCTATAGCATACTCCTACTGTCATTTTCCCTTTCCCTGCGATTATGTCACACCAAACAGACTCAACGTTGCACTGTCCACCCATATCAACTGGATGCACTTCTTTAGATTTTATGTGTTTCTTAACTGACAGCATAAACCCCTCTTCCCTACCTACCCTCTCTGTCCTTTCTGTACAGAATTTACTCCCCAAATTCCAATTCTGCACTGCTTATATCTGTGTGACACCGTCTCTGATATCCCAACAATATCTGCCTTTGATGTCTTGATCAACACTTCAAGTTCATCAATTGTATTTATTTACTATACTTCTAGCAATGGTGAACATGCAAGTATACATGCACTTGTTCTTACTAACACAGCCGATGTATTTTCTTGTTCCATGATGACTCCCAGCAGCTCTTCAAGTCTCCAGCAACTTGCACTCTTGGCTGCTGCTCATTACAATAGAAGCAGTGCAAGAATCACTTTTGACCTCTGCTTGCAGCAGGGGTGAAAGTGATTTCACCCCGGCTCCCCTGTTAATATTTTAGTTTTATAATATTTATAATTATAATAAAATAATTATAAATATTATAAAGTTTTATAATTAAAATAAAAGTTTTCTAATATCACCCCTGTTAATATTTTAGGTTAATATTTTAGTCTGTGAATCCCCCAATCTAGCAGTTTTCCGACCCACCTTATATACCAAATAAACCAAAAAGAATATACCAAACAGCTGTACAGAGAAATAGAGGGGGCCAGCATATCAGAATGGCTTATAATGAATTATTTTAACTTTCCAGATGTTGACTGGAATTTGTGGTTTGGTCACTCACACACTAGCAAGACTTTTGTAGGGTTTTTTTTAAATGACTGTTTTCTACAACAGCATGTTATAGAGGCATCAGGAGAAAGCAGTACCCATGATTTGTTATCAGCAGTGATTCTACATGCATTAAGAATCTTCAAGTAAAAGACTCACTGGGTGGCAGCAATCAAAGTGTACTAATGTGGAATTTAATTTAAAAAATAACTACTTTTGTGTGTAAAGGGAACAGCTTTTGCTTTCGTAAAGGTGTCTATAGTGGTCTCAAACAGTTTGTAAATTCTATGTAATGGAACCAAGTGATATTTAGTGATATTACTAAAAGAAAATTTTAAATGGGAAGCATTCAAGGAAGTAATAAAAGAACCTACTAAGCTTTTCATAACAACAAAAAAATACAAGGGTTAGACATAAATGGATGTCAGATGGACAACTGAGACAAGCTTCAGAGAAGAAAATTGCATGAGCTGCATATAAATTATAGAGTGATTTAGAAGCCTACAGTAGATATAAATTAGCCTGTAATCAATTCACAAAGGAGGTTAGGTAAATTAACACAGATTATGACCAGTCTCTGGCAAAGAATTCAAAGAAAAGCAGCAGAGACTTCTATCCTTGTATTAACAGTAGAAGAGATTGAATCACACTGGGCCACTTGATATCAATGGGTTAACTGTTGATGGCCCTGCTCAGGTTGTTGGCAAATTGAATAGGTATTTTGCAACTACATTCGGCCATGAAGAATTTTTTAGGAGAGCAGATTCCAGAAGTTTATCAAATTCCAATGTGGAGAAAAATGAATTTGTGATAACTAAGAGGAAAGTGGAACAGGAATTGTTGTACCTGAACATATGGATAGGATCAATCCAATCACATTAAGAGAGGCAACAAAAGATTTAAGCAAACCTTTAGCCATAATTATGAGATCATCCCTGGATTCAGGGGAACTCCCTATTGACTGGAGATGTGCAAATGTATTCCCAATTCATAAAGGTGGATCAAAAGGTGACAAGAGTAATTACGGACCTGTTAGTTTAACACCTGTTCCAAGGAAAATAAAGGAGCCACTTGTTAATCAAGTAATTCAGAAACATCTAGAGAGAAATGTAATTATACTACTGTCACATCATTTTTATTTTAAAGGGTAATCTTGTCTAACCAATTCGATAGGTTACTATGACACAGTGACCAAGGAACTGGATCCAAAAAATAATTTTAATATCGTATACTTGGATTTCAGGAAGGCTATTGATACTGTTGTTCACAAAAGATTGTTGTACATAAACTAAAGCGATGTGCCATTTAGGGCTAGTACTGCTATAGATAGAGGGATAGTTAAGTGGAAGAAAACAGAGAGATATTATTCATGAGAACTATTCTTCTGGATTAACATTATCAGTGGAGTCCCACAAGGTTCAGTGCTGGGCCCACTGTTGTTTTCAATATTTATTAATGTTTATGATGAAGATATATCAGGCTTAATGTCAAAGTTTACAGATGATACACAGGTTGGCAAAGGGGTTAACAACACTAATCAGTGTGAAGTACTGGAAAACAACCTAGGAAAATTGAGTTGATGGGCTGAGAAATGACAGTTGAAGTTTAACATTGGCAAATGGAAGGTATCACATATGGGTGCCAGTAATCCCAGAGTAACTTCTCAACTATGTGGTACTATACTCAGGGTAGTGGAAAATTAAATGAAAGACCTGGAGGTAATTGTGCAGTCAAATATGAAATTCTCTGAGTAGTACATAAGGAGGTGATTATCTCTGGGTACAAAGCCATGGTTAGGCCTCAATTTGAGTGTTGTATACAGATCTGGAGGCCTCACTTTATGAAGAATATAGATCTCCTGCTGGAACAGGTGACCTGACTGAGATGTGTAAGGTATTGAATGGATTAAGTAAGCTCAATGTGAATGGCATTTTTCCTCTTGCTGAGAGGCACATGAGGGGATGGAAATTTAGGTTGAGGAATACATCTGGTGAGTATGAGCTTGGTACACCCAGGGTCCTTAGCTGGATGTCATCATTCTTTGCTTTCTTTGTGATTCCTCTCTCCTGCATAATTTGCCACCACAACTACTACTACTATACGTGTGAAGTAGATCCATGGAAAAGGACTTCTGTATTTTCATATAAACTTCTTAGTGTGTGCTCTGTCTTATAATGTGCAATGATTACTCTATTCTTTTAAATTCGTTTTCATTATTTTTATGAATAAAGTGTATCATTAAACAGTAACTGTACTGCCACTTGATTAGCTTTGATCATTAAAAAATATTAATAACAAATGTATATATATATAACTGATATTAAATCAAAAGTAATGTTAAATCTAAAGTAAAGTAATGAATACTGATTAATTAATTATGTTTAATTTATTATTTTCACTCAACAGTTTTGCCATGCTACTGGTATTACTTTTGATTTAATATTTAATATCAGTTATATATTGGGCATCATGTGGAGGAATGTGCATCTTGCTGCCTCTAATGATAGCTTTATATTTATTTTCAAAATTTTTGTATTACATTTTTTACTATTTTTCTTAACTACTTCATTATTCTAATATATGTAAATCAAATGGGAGTAGTGGATTTGATGTGCTAATGCTGCGCCCATAATGCCATCAATAGTATTTTATTTATTTATTTGTCTATATAAGCTAGCTAATCATACATTGTGTCAGTGTAGTGCTTTGGAGTGCTAGTCTGTCTGTTCTATATTTTTATTTTTCGCTGCATAAGGATCACCATTATTCAAATCCTTTGCATTGATTGGCGGTTCGATTGGGGGATCGGATGGCGGACTGATCCATCAATCGGTTCGCCGTTACAGCATTTGTCTAACGATTGAAATGCAGTGGTTCCTTGACCATTATTGGCCTTGTGGTCCTCTGTTGATATGGGGCATAATGATCAGTATATATATATTTTTTTTATTTTGATTTTATTTTATTGTAGTCTCTATTTGTGATATTTCACGTAATTTAGAACTGGCACCTTAGGGGGGGGGGGGGTTGCTGTTCAATTCTTATGTAATTGGCTCTAAATTTTATAATTGATTTATTATTTTTAATTGGATTTTCTAAATTATTTGGAGATTTTCTGCTTAATTTATTTAATTTAGGTTTAATTTATTATTTTCGCTCAACAGTTTTGCCATGCTACTGGCATTACTTTTGATTTAATATTTAATATCAGTTATATTTATTTTCTTAATTTTTGTATTATATTTTTTTACTATTTTTCTTAACTACTTCATTATTCTAATATACAGGGTGTCTCAAAAATATTTGTACAAACGTTTGGGGGAGGTAGATAACATCTAAAGGAATGTGAATCGCACAGGAACCCATAACCGGAAACGTTATGGGAAAGTAGTAGCAGAGGCACAAGAAGCAGAAATGACACAAGACAGTAATTAGTGGCAAACATTTATTTGACATAATATTAACAATGGAGTACGAGACGGATGCATTTCATGATGTTAAGACAGTTGATCGAAGGTTCCACCATGAGACGCATTGCATGTGTGACACCGACACAGCATGGATTGGCGGACACGGTTGAACACACCTGGAGTTTCTTTGACAGTAGCAGCAGTGCAGACGAGTCTCGCCACGAGATCCATTTCACAGGCGATTCATACACGATAGATTTGAGGGCCCTCCACAAAAAGAAATCAAGGCTCGATAAATCAGGTGAGCGTGGGGGCCAGGCAACGGATCCACCACACCAATCAATCGATGCCCAAAACGCCTGTTCAAATGGTCACGAACACACCTTCCATAATGGGCAGGCACCCCGTCATGTTGAAACAAAATGTTGCGTCTCACATTTGCTGGAACATCGTCAAGTAACCCTGGTAGAACTTGTTCAAGAAAGATCCGATATTTAGCGGAGTTCATGCAGGATGGTAACAGGTATGGGCTGACTAAGCAGTCACCGACCATACCTGCCCACACATTTATTGCGAAGTGATGTTGTGCTGCGTGGGGGTGCACACCGTGTGGGTTGTTGTGAGCCCACACATGAGCATTGTGCTGACTGAATAAGCCTTCCCGAGTGAAATAAGCCTCATCCGTGACCAAAACATAGGCTGGAAAATTCAAGTCTTGAACACTTTCTTGGAGAAACCACTGTGCAAAAGCCACACATGCAGGATAATCTCGGGGGAGCAGTAACTGAACCCTTTGGAGATGAAAGGGGTGTAAGGAACACCCCTTTCATCCAGGCCAGACGCCCTGTACACTGCAACGAGACACTCCTAAAGCAGAGGCAACAGCACGTGTGCTGGTAGTAGGATTATTCTGGATGGCAATCAACACACTTTCTTCCATGGCGGGAGTTCGCGTTGAACTTAGTCTGCCCGCACTACTCCTGTTACCTCTAAATGACCCATAATCGCACAAATTTTGATGCACACGTGCAAACAAACTGGGGTCCGGTATATGCCTGTCTGAGAAGCGTTCTCCATAAATTCGTTGAGCGGCTCGTCCATTGCCCTCTGCTAATCCCTACACTAGATGCATGTCTGCCAGCTCACAGTTCGTATATCGATGCATGCTCTTCGTGCGGCGACTACTGTTTGAATGAGTAAACCAGAAATTTTCCCTCTCGCGAACTGATGAACAGCGCCATGTACCGACTTACGGTGACATTTCCAGTTATGGGTTCCTATGTGATTCATATTCCTTTAGATGTTGCCTACCTCCCCTAAACATTTGTACCGATTTGTTTGAGACACCCTGTATGTATATGTATAGATATATATATTTTTTTTATTTTTTATTTTTTTTTTTTATTTTATAATTAACATTAGCATTAGCAAAGGCACATGATGTAAAAAAGGAAAGCTTATACAGAATCAGTCAAAAAAAAAAAAAAAAAAAACCACACACCCTTCTCATTTCACCAACCACTCGCTCCAAATGATTGTCTAGTTCTGCCTTGAATCTATTTAAACTACCAACTTCTACAATGAGACATGGAAGTTTGTTCCAGCCAGACCACCCGCTGGCTAAAGGCAAACTTCTGCACATCCATCCTACAACTGCCTTTCCACAATTTGAATTTATGCCATGCTAGGAGGTTATTTCGAGCAACAGGAAGAATCCCATCAGCATTGAGTATGCTCAAACCATTAAAGTTTTATACACCTCAATCAGATCACCTCGCAGGTACCTAGTCTCCAGACACTGTAATTTGCAAAATTTAAGCCTTTCTTCATAAGAGCACCCCTTTGTTCCATTCACTAGTCTTGTTGCCCTTCTCTGTACTCATTCCAGCAGCTCTACATCCTTCTTAAAATGAGGCCTCCAGACCTGTAAACAGTACTCAAGGTGTGGCCAGACCCTTCCCTTCATATCATTAATTTCCCTTATACAACAGGTTAATAACCTCCTTATCCCTGCTAGAAACAGTTCTGTATATCATTGACAATAATAGCCACGTGGTACATTGCAGATAGCTGTTTTCTCCTTCCCCAGTTCAACTATTCTTGCAGACAATCTGCACTGCTCAGAAACCTTCATATCTGCCCGAACAATTACTCCTAGGTCCTTTTCACTCTCTACCAGTGTCAGTGTAGTACCACACAGTTGATACGTTACTCTGGGGTAACTTTTTCTAGATCCTGTTACAGCAGCATACTGTCATTAACAACCCTGCCAACCTACGTATCATCTGCAAACTTGGACATTTAGCCTAATATACCTTCATCAATACCATTAATGAAACAGTAAACAACAATGGAACCAACACTGAACCCTGGGGGACTCCACTAATAACATTAGTCCACGAAGAGCACTGTCCATTGATTACCACTCTCTGTGTTCTCCCACTCAACCATCCCTTTATCCATAGCAGCAATTTGCCTCCATTGGCACACTGCTCCAATTTGTGCAGCAGTCTTCCATGTGCAACAGTATCAAAGGCCTTTCTAAGATCCAAATGTATCATATCAAAATTATTCTTTGTATCCAGTTCCTTTGTGATCACATTATAGTATCCAAATGAATTGGCCAAACATGACATCCCCTTAAAAAACCCATGCTGTGTCCGAGCTATAACTGAAGTCTTGTCTAGATGTTCCTGCAGTGCTTCTTTAACCGGTGCCTCCATTAATTTCCCTGGAGCAGAAGTTAAACTAACAGGTCTGTAATTACCTGCGTTGGCCTTTGATCCTCCTTTGTGGATTGGGGTCACATATGCACATCTTCAGCCCATGGGTACCTCCGCTGAGTCCAAGGAAGCTCTCATAATTACGGCTAAGAGTTTCTGTACTTCCTTTGCTGCCTCCTTTATTATAACTGGATAGATTCCATGCACCCCAAGTACCTTTCTTACGTTTATCTTCAACAATTTCTTCTCCACTTTACTCTTATTTATTACAAGATTATCTAGCTTACTGCCAGAGTTAATACACTGATGCATGAATACTAGCATGTACACCAATGCTAGGAGCTCAGAGTAGTAAGATACAGAGTGGACACTCTCATAATCAATAATGTTAATTCCTATTACATGTGAAAACACATAGAAAGTGGAGCCATCATTGTATGAGCACGGAAACAAGCCGGAACACTGCAAAGAGTTCCTGGAGAGTTTTCTACAGTTTTGTAATTGCTATGGACACTATATCGATTCACTGATTATCAATATGAGATATTTATAATTAATTATTATTCCAAAACAAAAAAAAAAAAAAAAAAAAAAGACGCCATGAAAGATGGCAGATTTCGAGAATAATGAAACAACGGTAATAATAGCCACGTGGTAACATTGCAGATAGCTGTTTTCTCCTTCCTCAGTTCAACTCCATTAATGTTGCCTCTACCCTTTTCTCCCCCCCCCATTTTTGTTTTTCCTTCTTACACTTTAAATTCATTTCTCCAGTGTAATATGATAATTTATTTATGTTTTCACACATATATAATAATTTAATAAGTAATTTTTTAAATATTTTAATGGTTTTTTAATACAATGGCCAACACTGGCTAAAATGTAGCCTAGAAGAAGATTAAGATGACAGTCGTGTGCCTGTTGCAATAAACATTAAGTATGTATATAAATAATGTACATATGTAATAATATCTGGTATGTATGTAATAATAAAAGGTTTCAGTACAGTACGACAGGTTCACTGGTCTCACTGTACTGAAACCTGCTATAATTACCCACAATTTTATATACAGCAGTATGTATATAAAATTATTTATTTATTAATGTTTATTGCAACTGGCACATATGACTCAACTTAATATTCATCTAAGCTGCATTTCAGTCAATGTCTGGCTATTATATTTTAAAATATTACTTATTTGACCGTAACTTCATTAATCTAAATATGGCCACTTTGATTAACCTCAACTCAAGCATCAAAATTCAGATTCTTGTTTTACGTTTCGATTTAATGAACTGAACTCCTTTTGACTTGGGTTTTAATTTTTATTTAATTCTTTTCCTTTATTTGTTTATTATTTTAGGCCTGACATCTTATGAAACAAACCCTGCATCATTTTGCTGCTAAACAGAGCCACTAACATATATACTTTTTTGTATACTATACAAAAATACAAAGAATCTGGAATCAACAAAAAATTTCGAACACAATTATCTGTGACTAAATTTTGACTGCTTTATTACTGAGTAACAAAAGTAATTTAGCATTCTTTCATTTAGATCACCATTTATTTGAGTTTGCATTACAACAAAAAAACACAAACACCACACTTTATAATTGAAATTCTTTTCATTTATGAAGTGCCTTTCTTGTGTTTATCTTCAACAATTTCTCCTCCACTTTACTCTCAGTTATTACAAGATTATCTAGCTTACTGCCAGAGTTGAATACACCTCTGGCATTCCCCTCACTGAATAACTCCTCATGTGTGAATGAAGGTGCAAAATATTCATTTAGTTTGTTAGCTACCTGAGAAGGATCATCAACAGTTGAACCATCGATATCAAGTGGACCAATCAGATTTATCTCCCTCCTTCTAGAGTTTGCATAAGTAAAGAACTTTTTGCTGTTTTTCTTTGCAACCTTTACCAAAGATTTCTCATAATCTGCCTTTGCCTGCCTAATGGCAGATAATGACAGATGAAGTTTAACATTCATAAATGCAAGGTCCTGCATACAGGTGGCAAGAATCCCAGATTACCATACCAACTGTGTGGTACTAAATTCAAGGCATTGGAAAAGTAAAAAGACCCAGTGGTAATTGTACTGACAGGTATGAAGTTCTATGAGAAATGCAGACAGAATGCCAGGACAACTCACAGAGTTTGTCTATGATACACAGGAACTTTGTTAGAAGTGACAAGAAAGTGATTATCCTGTTGTATAAGGAAATGGTAAGGTCAATTCTGAGTACTGAATAAAGGGCCTAGAGGCCTAATTTTAAGAGGGATATAGATCTGTTGGAACAGGTGCAGATAAGGACAATAGACTGGTAAAGTTAATGAAAGAGTATTCTTACAAAGACAGGATTCAGTCTTGCAAACTGCAGGGACTTGAGACTTTAAAACTGTGGGGGTGACCTGACTCAGGTTTTTAAGGCTTTGAAGAATGGAATAAGCAAGCTCAAAGCAGATGGCATCTTTTCCCCTGCTCAGAATACACACAAGGGGGAATAAACTGAAATTGAGGAAGGAGGCTGCAGGATAGATGTGAGGAGGTATGCTTTCGGGGAGTAGGTGGTTGAATGCTGGAACACACTTCCATCTGGTGTTGTAGAGGTGGACAGTTTAAATGAATTCAAGGAAGAACTAGACAATGGTGGAGTAGACAAGTGATTTGGGAGGTTTTTTTTTTTTTTTTTTCAGATTATGCTTTATAAGCTTGCTTCCTTCAATCATATGCCAATAATAATAACCCAACACCACCCGAAGTCAGCAGTGGAGAGACTTAACAATAGCTCGGAAAGTGGGAGGAAGGGGGCCTTATAGACCAGATAGAGCAACAGAAAACAGCAATAGTTAACCTGAAGGATTACTTTGAGAACAATACAGCACCACTCCACCTAAGCGAGGAGCTCTCCAACCCAGACAGCACAAGAAACAAAGCTAGAAAGATGGGCAAAGAAGACACTCCATGGCAGACACTACAATGACCTCCATCAAGATCACATTGATAATACTGCTTCTAATGCATGGCTCACAAGTGGGATGCTTTCCCCCATTCATGTTGGCCATCCAAGACCAGATAATCAACACCAGAAACTATAGAAAATACAATGCAAAGGAACCTGGAATGTCAGATGACACATGTTGACGATGCCTCCTGGCCTCAGAAATAATCCAACACATCACAGGGGTATGCAAGGTGGTGTCACCCAGACTGAGTACACGCATAGACACAACCAGGTAGCCAGGATAACACATCGGAAGCTAGCAATGAAATATCAGTTGATCGAACAAAGTGTACTGTACTACAAGTACAAACCCCAGGCAGTACTAGAGACCCCAACCCACAAGCTGTATTGGAATCGCGGCATAATAACGGATAAGACCATCCCGCACAGCAGACCGGACATAACACTTGTGGACAAGATGGAAATGGTTACCTACCTGATTGACATAGCGGTTCCCAACACTAGCAATGTCCAGAAAATACGAGGAAAAAATTAGAAAGTACATGAACCTGAGACATGAGGTCAAGGAAATGTGGCATATGCAAGAAGTAATGACCATCCCTATCATCATGTCAACCACCAGTATGGTGCTAAAGACCCTACCTAGCAGCAATAGGTCTCACAGCAAACACCTACAAGGAACTCCAGAAAGTTGCAATCCTGAATACCTGTACGATAGTCAGAGAGTTCCTCGACCAACAATAATAACAGACATAACAACCACCCTGTGTACTTGGTAGCAGTACCCATCATGGAGTGGAATCCCCCAATCATGGAGAAATAATATAAGAGCAACAACAACAATAATAACATTAATAAGAAGAAGAAGGAGAAGAAGAAGATGATGATGATGATGATGAAGAAGATGAAGAGAAGCAACGACTCCAGATCACTGAAGATTTCAGCAATGATAAAACAGAATGGAATTTGGTCTAGACAAATGCAAGACAGACTCACAGATTGCACCAGGGGAAAATTAGTCAGCCAACACTAAGAGCTACAGACTGGTAATGAGATCGAAACCATGAGAGAATAAGAGACCTACAAATACCTGGGGATGATGCAGGGGTCAAGGAGAAAGGTTCAGAATTTAGAGTACAAGGAAATCAAGGCTTGTTTGACCGAAAAATACCATCAGAGACTTAGAAGCTGTTGAAAGCAAAGCTGAATTGAGGAAACACAGCTAAAGCCATAAACACCTATGCAGCCCCCGTACTAACATACTCCTATAGGATCATACATTGGACTAACACTGAGCTGGAATATATCATGAGAAAGGCAAGGACAATGATGACCAAAATCCACCAACACCACCTGAAGTCAGCAGTGGAGAGACTGACAACAGCTCAGCAAGAGGGAGGAAGGGCCTGATAGACCTCACTGAGCACCAGAAAACAGCGATAGCTAACCTGATGGATTACTTCCAGAAACACACAGCAGCACTCTACCAGGCGATAAGGAAGACAGACAAGCAGTAAATCGCACTCAACCAAAGCAAGGAGTCCCCACCCAAACAAAACTATACAAGCACCCGGCAGAGCAGCTCACCCTAATGATAAGGCACCCAAGAACAATCTAGAAGTTTCTCATCCAAGGAATCACATATATGAAGCCTAAAGACGAAGGTACAAGAAAGGAAAAGATGGGCAAAGAAGACACTCCATAGCAGACTCTACAATGACCTCCATCGAGATCACATAGGTAAAATTGCTTCCAATGCATGGCTCAAGAGTGGTGCACTCTTCCCTAAGACTGAAAAATTCATGCTTGCCATCCAAGACCAGGTAATCAACACCAGCAACTATAGAAAATACATCGCCAAGAAGCCAAAAGTGTCAGACAACACATGTCAACGATGCCACCTGGCCTCACAAATGATCCAACACATCACCGTGCGATGCAAGCTGATCACCCAGACTGAGTACACTCATAGACACAACCAGGTAGCCACGACAATACATCAGAAGCTAGCAAGGAAATACCAGTTGATCACAGAAAGTGCACTGTACTACACGTATGAACCCCAGGCAGTAATACAGACCCCAACCATAGGATGTACTGGGACCATGCCATAATAATGGATAAGACAATCCCACACAACAGACCAAACATAATCCTTGTGGACAAGAAGGAAAAGGCTACCTAACTGATATAGCAGTGCCCAACAATGGCAACCTCCATAAACCAATGAAGAAAAAATCATGGAAGTAAACCATGTGGAGAGTCACAGACCACCTCAATCGGCAAATAATAGCGTACTATTAGCATTAGCATTAGCATTAGTAGAGGCATTTGATGCAAGAAAGCAAGCTTATGCAGCATCAGCCAAAAGAAAAAAAAAAAAAAAAGTAACATAAATAAATAAAAAATAACCACTTCCACTTCACCCCTCTGTTCGTTCAAAATACCTGTCCAGCTGAGCCTTAAACTTATTTAGGCTATCAACCTCCACCACAAGGGATGGCAGTCTGTTCCACCAACCAACCACCCGCTGGCTAAAGGCAAATTTCCGCAAGTCTATCCTACATCTGTCTTTCCTCAATTTGAATTTATGCCCTCTCAGGTGATTTTTCTTAGCTGGAGGAAGAATCCCATCAGCATTGAGCATGCTTAAACCATTCAAGGCTTTATACACCTCTATCAGATCACCTCGCTGGTGCCTAGTCTCCAGACACTGTAATTTGCAAAACTTAAGCCTTTCTTCGTAAGAGCACCCCTTTGTTCCATTCACTAATCTTGTTGCCCTTCTCTGTACTCGTTCCAGCAGCTCTACATCCTTCTTGAAATGAGGCCTCCAGACCTGTATACAGTACTCTAGGTGTGGCCTGACCATTGCCTTATACAATGGAATAATCACCTCCTTATCCCTGCTGGAAAAATTCCTGTATATCATTGACAATACTCCATGAGCTACTCTTGCAGCTCGTCTGCACTGCTCAGAGAACTTCATATCTGCCTGCACAATCACCCCCAAGTCCCTTTCATTTTCTACCACTGTCAGTGTAGTACCACAGAGTTGATACGTTGCTCTGGGGTTGCTGTTTCCCATGTGTAGTACTTTACATTTGTCAATGTTAAACTTCATTTGCCACCTCTCAGCCCATCTGCTCAACCTTTCCAGATCCTGTTGCAGCAGCATAGTGTCAGTAGTGTCCTTGACAACCCTGCCAACCTTTGTGTCATCTGCAAACTTGGACATTAAGCTTGATATACCATCATCAATATCATTTATAAATACAGAAAACAATAATGGACCCAACACTGAGCCCTGAGGGACTCCACTAATAACATTAGTCCACGATGAGCAGTGTCCATTGATTACCACTCTCTGTCTTCTCCCCCTCAACCACCCCTTTATCCATAGCAGCAATTTGCCTCCAATGTCACACTGCTCCAATTTGTGTAGCAGTCTTCCATGTGCAACAGTATCAAAAGCCTTTCTAAGATCCAAGTATATAATATCAAAGTTATTCCCTGCATCCAGTTCTTTTGTGACTGCATCATAGTATCCAATCAAGTTGGTCAGGCAAGACTTCCCCTTAACAAAACCATGCTGTGTCTGAGCTATAACTGAAGTCTTGTCTAAATGATCCTGCAGTGCTTCTTTAACCAGTGTCTCCATTAATTTTCCTGGAACAGAAGTTAAGCTCACAGGTCTATAATTACTTGTGTCAGCCTTTGATCCTCCTTTGTGAATTGGGGTCACATTTGCACATTTCCAGTCTATGGGTACCTCCCCTGAGTCCAAGGAAGCTCTCATAATTATGGCTAAGGGTTTGCTTACTTCCTTTGCTGCCTCCTTTAATATAACTGGATAGATCCCATCCACCCCGGGTGCCTTTCTTGTGTTTATCTTCAACAGTTTCTCCTCCACTTTACTCCCAGTTATTTCAAGATTCTGTAGCTTACTGCTAGAGTTGAATACACCTCTGGCATTCCCCTTGCTGAATAACTCCTCATGTGTGAATGTTGATGCAAAATATTTGACAACAATGTCAACAACAACAACTATCTTTGACAACAATGGTGCAATGCTGGAGGGCATCCACGCAGCTGTATACTGTGCTACCATATCAGCCACTAGGACTAATGAAAGAGAAACAAGTGACCAGTAGCATAAGAACCGAAAACAGAAGCAACCGCCAGCTTGGGAAAGACTTCAGCATAAGGTAGAAGAATCAAGAGTCAAGATATGCCAACAGACTCGGTACTTACAAGAGTAACAGGAGTAAGAAATTGATTCGAAAAGTGAAGAGTATCCTCAAGACAGAGCATCCACAGCAAACACAAGGCTAAAAATCAGAGAATAGGAGAATACTAAGACACACTGAAGTAGAACCTCCTCACAGTCAGAAAAGACTATGCCGATACAAAGAGAGCTCCCAGAGGAAAATAAACAAGCGAATCTTTGATGAGGACCAAAGACGGGAAAGAAGGAAACGGGCCATCAGAGCAGCAGATGAGTGAAGAATTCTGGCACAACATATGGAGCAGGGGAGTAAAACATAACAGCTGAGCCCCCTGGACAGAACCAGAAGGGAAGAAAACAAAGGATGTTCAAGAGAGGAGAGTGTGGGAGATTCAAGAGGAAGAAGTAAAACAGTCCATCAAAAACTCCCACAACTGGCAAATCACAGGAATAGATAATGTCCATAACTACTGGTACAAGAAGCTCACTTTACATACAAGCACCCGTCAGAGCAGCTCACCCAAATGATAAGGCACCCAAGAACAATCTAGAAGTTTCTCATCCAAGGAATCACATATATGAAGCCTAAAGACGAAGGTACAAGAAACCAGGTGAAATACTTGCCAACTACCTGCCTCCCAACGATGTACAAGATCCTGACCAGCTGCATAACCAAGAAGATATCAGACCACTTGCAGAGCCAGAACATAATGGCCAAACAGCAGAAAGTATTCAAGTAGATGAGCAAAGGATGCAAGGAATAATTATGCAAAATGCCACGGTTATAGAGAAAATCTACAAGAAGCACTGCAACCTGTAGAAAGCCTATGTCGATTACCGAAAGGCCTTCGACTCCATGCCTCATAGCTGGCTAATAGAGACACTGAACATCTACAAAGTCAATCCGATAGTGACAAACTTCCTAGGAGCAACAATGCCAAAATGAAGTACCACCATTAAGGTCGGGAACATCACAACCAGACCAATCTGAATCAGGAGAGGAATCTTCCAGGGAGATGCCCTGGCCCACTGTGGTTCTGTCTAGCACTTAACCCGCTATCCACCTTGCTCAGCAGCAACAAGTATGGATATAACCTGAAGGAGGAAGGAAGAACCTGTACACACTCACCCACCGGATGCATACGGATGACATCAAACTCTACATGGCAACCGAGAGGCAACTCTAGCATATACTATAGATCACCAAAGTTTTCAGCAATGATACCAGTATAGAATTTGCACTTGACAAATGCAAGACCCACAGATTTTACCAGGGAAAATTAGTCAGTCAAGACAATCAACTGCAGACTGGTAAAGAGATCAAAGCCATAACAGAGGGAGAGATGTACAAATACCTAGGGGATGATGCAAGCAGTTAGAGCACAAAGAAATTAAGGCCTGCCTGACCGAAAAATACCATCAGAGACTTAGAAGCCTGCTGATGTATCAGTTAGAGCCATAAACACATATGCAGTTCCAGTGCTAACATACTCCTTTGGGGTCATAGATTAGACTTACATCGAGCTGAAGAATATCATGAGCCACCAACCACCAGAAGTCAGCTGTGGAGAAACCGACAATAGCTCGAAAAGAGAGAGCAAGTGGCATGATACACCTCAATGAGCAACAGAAAACAGCGATAGCTATCCTGAAGGATTACTTCCAGAAAAAAAACACAGCAGCAGTCCACTAGGCCGTAACAAAGATAGACAAGTGGCATATCCCACTCAACCTAAGCAAGGAGTTCCCTCCCACCACACAGCACAAACGAAGCTAGAAAGATGGGAAAAGAAAACACTCCAATGACCTCCATCAAGACCACAAAGATAAAATTGCTTCAAA
The DNA here is from genome assembly GCF_048544385.1 of Mastigoproctus giganteus. Taxonomy (NCBI): domain Eukaryota; kingdom Metazoa; phylum Arthropoda; class Arachnida; order Uropygi; family Thelyphonidae; genus Mastigoproctus; species Mastigoproctus giganteus. Next base: position 135,868,318 of record NC_143579.1, on the reverse strand, counting down.
TGCATGGCTCATATTGTCCGGGGATATGTGGTGGTCATTTCCTGACCTTTCCGCATCATCCGTATTTGGTGGTCACGGGGTCGAATCCCAGTCTGATCAAGAAGTGTGCTACGCACTGCTGCTCCTACCCACCTGGCTACGGAGGCGCCATAATACATCAGAAGCTAGAAAGGAAATACCAGTCAATCAAAGAAAGTGTATCGTATTACAAGTATGAACTCCAGGGAGTACTAGTGACATCAACCCACAAGCTGTACTAGGACTGCACCATAATAATGGATAATACAATCCCACACAACAGACTGGACATAACATTAGCAATAGCATTAGGTAGTAGAGGCATATGATGCAAGAAAGCAAGCTTAAGCAGCATCAGCCAAAAAAAAAAAACTCCCATTTCACTCTTCCATTCATTCGAAATAGCTGTCCAGCTGAGCCTTAAATTTATTTAGGCTATCAACTTCCACAACAAGGGATGGAAGTCTGTTCCACCAACCAACTACCTGCTGGCTAAAGGCAAATTTCCGTACATCTATCCTACATCTGTCTTTCCTCAATTTGAATTTATGCCCTCTCAGGTGATTATTCTGAGCAAGAGGAAGAATCCCATCGGCATTAAGCATGCTCAAACCATTCACGGCTTTATACACCTCTATCAGATCACCTCACCGGTGCCTAGTCTCCAGACACTGTAATTTGCAAAACTTAAGCCTTTCTTCGTAAGAGCAAGCCTTTGTTCCATTCACAGCAGCAGTCCACTAGGCTGTAACAAAGATAGACAAGTGGCATATCCCACTCAACCTAAGCAAGGAGTTCCCTAATCTTGTTGCCCTTCTCTGCACTCGTTCCAGCAGCTCTACATCCTTCTTGAAATGAGGCCTTAGAGCTGTATACAGTACTCAAGGTGTGGCCTGCCCATTGCCTTATACAAGGGAATAATCACCTCCTTAACCCTGCTAGAAAAATTCCTGTATATCATTGACAAGACACTATGAGCTACTCTTGCATCCTGTCTGCACTGCTCAGAGAACTTCATATCTGCATACCTTCATATCATAACCCTTGTGGACAAGAAGGAAAAGGCCTATCTGATTGACATTGCGGTACCCAACACTGGCAATCTCCAGAAAATGCATGAACAAAAATCAGGAAGTACACAAATGTAAAACAGGGGATCAAAGAGATGTGGCATAAGCAACAAGTAAAGACTAACTCGATCATTGTCAACCATAGATATGGTGACAAAGACACTACATAACAGCCTAGCAGCAATAGGTCTCCCAGCAAACACCTACACGGAACTTCAGAAAGTTGCAATCTTGTGCACCTGTAGGATAGTCAGAGAGTTCCTCGACCAACAGTTGCACCAGACATAACAACAAATACCCTGTGTACTTGGTAGCAATACCTGTCATGAAGTGGAACCCCCAATCAGGGAGAAAAATCGACATTGGCTCCATGGAGCCAAACGTGGATCAGTGAATAACGTTGTGTGAAATGAAAAAATTGAATTTAAGCTTAATAAAATCAGTTTTATTTTATTCGGTATTTTCATTTACAATCAACAATAAAGGTTTGTGGTAACCTTTATTGTTGCTTGTTTGCATTGTTCTTTTCAACGTTGATGGCCGGACATCTGTCTATAACTGATCTTGCTCGCATTTAAGCTTACAACTCTCTGTCTTGTGTTCTGGCACCGACTCTGGTGCTTGCTTTTCAACGTTAGATTTCTGATTTTGTCAAAATCTTTTAACACGTTTAGTTGATGTAACTTTTGGCATCGTCACAACTTAACTAGATGAAACATAACCGGACTGCTCAACAAATGCGAAGTAACTGAACGAAGTAGTTACTTTAACGAGTTGTTCAACTCTCGAAAACTAAAAACCCAATTTGAAATCTAGTTATATATCCTTGTAGGGCTCTCAAAGGGCAACAATTTTGTTGCTTACTGTTTATGTCTATCTGTCATAGTTTAGAAGTTATTGAGAGTGAAAGTAACCAAGGCGCAACAGCAAATGACCAAAATGTGAACTTATTAGTTTTTTCGAAAAAAATTATATTAAATATCAAAATTTCTAATTTTGTCTTGCATATTCATCGATGGCATTACATGCCCAATAAAATAAGTATAAATTGTTTATAAATACTATTCTCTATTAGTTTCGGAGATATAATAGCAGCTAGACATTTCACCTTTCGTGACAGCCTGAACAGTGTAGGATACTCCCAGCATAGACGTCAGCATTCACGTCAAAATAATATGAGCAACAACAATAATAAATAACAGATGTGATTAGCACAGCGGTTACAGCAATATACCAACAACATCATGGACCTGGGTTCAAATGTCACCAAGTAGGGGGAAAAAATCTCACAGAAAAAAAAAAAAAAGTAAGAAAAGAATAAAAAAAAAAATCACAAAAAAAAAGCTTCATCAGACTAAATACCCAAGGTCAAGCTAATGACTGAAGGAAAGAGTGGTGCCATCTGGTGTCACTCTACCATCCAGCACTGGAAGTAAAAAAGCCAAAAACTTAACAGGTCTACCTCCATAGCTGGATGAAGATGAGAAGTAGAAATATTGAATATACTGTATCTAGTGTGGTACAGAATAGTGATTTGCTTTCGGAGTTTAAGCAGAGGGGTCAGTTCGTAAATTCCAAGACGATCTCCTGGAGACGAGGGTGAAGGAACTGGAACAATATTGCAATTCAGTTGATCACAAATGAATTGCAAGCCCCCAGACCAACCAAATGGAAGCTTTATATGTGCAACTGTGCCAGTTAACAACCAGAAAGGAAGAAAATGTCAATGCATGAAGTTGAGCATCAAAATTCAACATGCAAACATGCTACAAATTCACAAAATCAGAGACGGACATGAAAATGTACAGGACAAAACTACATGCCAAGCGGTTAGACCAGTTCTCAACTGTTCAGGTCACCGAACAGTGATAGAAGACCACAGACAGGCCATTGTTGTGAATAACCTGATAGCTCCAAGAACAACAACAACCCATAGCAGCCAAAGTGGAATGAGACATTAGGTTACAATATCCAGAAAAGAAAAAGAATGGAAAAGGCCCTTGTAGAATTAGTGGGCATGGATCAGGTCACCGAACAGTGATAGAAGACCACAGACAGGCCATTGTTGTGAATAACCTGATAGCTCCAAGAACAACAACAACCCATAGCAGCCAAAGTGGAATGAGACATTAGGTTACAATATCCAGAAAAGAAAAAGAATGGAAAAGGCCCTTGTAGAATTAGTGGGCATGGATCCCGCAAAGACACACACCATACTGAAGAAGAGACCCAAAAGAATCCAGTGGTAAGTTTCCACTTCAACCACTTCAACAGGCAAATCATTCTGTATTACCTCAACAACAACAAAGTAACTAGACACCATCTGCACAGTCATTTACTGTGCAGCTGTAGCAGCCACCAGCATAAGAAACAAAGACCAACAGAACACAAAATGTAAAGAAGAAGGCTACAGCAGAAGATAGAAGAGATAAGAATGAGAATAGGCCAAATTATGCAGTACCAACAGGGTAACAGAAGTAAAAAGTGAGACATATAATCATAAGATCAATGGCACATTCAGGTAGAAACCCTGGCACTCAGAAAGAGACTTCTTTGTTACAGGGAGAGTGCTCAGAGGAAAACAGACAACAGGATATTTGATGAAAACCAGAGAGCCTTCTACAGCAAAATCAGACAAGACAAGAAGGAAGGCAACAGATCCCATAACTAGAAGAAGCTTAAAGAGCTCTGGAGCAACTTGTGGAGGAGCACAGTGAACGATAATGGCCTTGCATACTGGAAAGATCTAGAATGAAAGCCAAGGACATACAAAGAGATGAAAGAATGGGACGTTTGGGAAGAAGTACACTAGTCGATTATAAAATCCCACAACTGGCAAATCCCAGGAATGGTACAAGAATGTAACATTGTAATAGTGTATGAGAGTACACGTGAACAGGCGAAGTTTTTACAGCTCCAGCTAATTAGAGAAGTTTTTCTTAAATTTTTGGGCTTGGGTAAGGAAAACCTGCACGAGAACGACAAGAAACGTCGGATAACTTACGCGGAAAATTAGCTTCCTGATATGGCACTCTAGCACTGCTCAGTCTGAAGGATATATTGATTGACAGGTAGGCGTGGCAAACGATGAAATGATTGGTGGTGGGCACGACAGACGAGAAGCTGCTGCGTAGTCATCGGTTGGCATTATGATGTGTATTTACCAGTAAAGAACGGTGCATAATAGTTTTGTAATGAACGGTGAACAGGTGATAGTAGTGATGAATCTTTTAAAGATGGAAGAAATTTCCCCATGAGTGTCTTTAAAAATAAAAGTACAGTAATAAAAAATTAATATTTTATTAATAAACAATTTATGTGCTAGTCCACTCATGATTCTAAAGAAAAAAGGTTAGGTTACCACCTCCACTTCGGGAGGGGTTCAAGCTCCCATGGGATTCAAGTCGAGGTAACCTGACCTTTTTTCACCATTACAGTAAATGTTAGGGCATGTGCGATTAGGACAAGTTACCATTAGTGCTGCTACAGTGATACTAAACCGATGTTATCGTGTGTTCTGTTCGCACACCAATCAGCACGTCATTTGCCACGCCTACCTGTCAATCAGTATATTGTTCTGGACTTTTCTCCAGACCGATAACACCTACCATCTGTTTATCGAGTGAGCAGCGCTAGAGTGCCGTATCGGCAAACTAATTATCCGTGAAAGTTATCCAACGTTTCTCGTTGTTCTCGTGCAGGCTTTCTCTACCTTTGCCAATTTTTGCTTTTTTATTGACTTAAATTGGAATATTAATTTATATTCTAGAAGTAACTTTATATTCCTAGTAACTGCAGGTGGTAGATGACTTTCATCAACCGGTGAAATACCACCACTTTGCTTATTGGAGGCTTGAAGTGGTGAAACCCATGTTTAGTCTCTAGAGCAAAGTTTCCGGCATCCCCCCCCCCATACTTCTCCTCCAACCCATACACGGTACTAAGTACTATAGGTTTTGATACCTTTCGTGTTTGGGGTTTTCATAAAAAAAAAAAAAAAAACCAATACTTAGTTTAATTTAAACTTAGATAGGGATTTTGTAGGTTATTACTTAGTATCGGTAAGGGTATCTAATCCATGGGTTAGACAAATTTTTGCTCCTGCAAACACTAAGATTTTAATTATATTTAGTTGTTTTACTGACTTAATTGTTATATTAAATTATTTTCTATAAGTAGCTTATAGACCAAGTCAAACACCATGGTTTATTTTGAATTTAGATAGCGATTTTGAAAGTTAATTAATACTTAAGTGTCCACAGATTTACGGTTCAACACTTGCTGCCACTGTTATACGACAACAAATATCGCAAACTAGATACCGTAAGGTTTAACGTAAAACCAGATAGCGAAACATGCAAAGCTGTATTAGAAATCTGTTAGTTTAGTGTAGTACAGTAGTATCAATTAATCAGTAAAATTTACTAATCTTATTAAATTTCATTGTCAACTAAATTGTACTTATTTAACTAAATACATAGAATTACCTAGATTTTACAAACATAACATTATAAATTATGTTTTTTTTTTTTTTTTTTTTTTTATGTGAACCCCAAACACGAGAGGTATTAGAACCTATAGTACTTAGTACCGTGCATGGGTTGGAGGTTGAGAAGACGAAAGAAGATATTTGTTGACATTGGACTTGAACTTCTGTAGATTGTAATTTTCAGGAAATACGTATGAAGGAAGGTTGTTCCAGAAAACGGCAGTTGAATGAATAAATGAGGAAGATGAAAAGTTGGTTCTGTGGGTTTGAAGTTGGACAGTAAATGGATGTTGGCTGGTGGCGGCACGTGTTCGGACTGTTTGAAAGAGAGAGCGGGAATTATAGAAGCCAATTCAGAAGAACAGTGCCCATGGAAATATCTGTAGAAGAGGCATGCAGCAGAAACAGTACGTCTATGAGAAAGCGAGTGGAGAGACTCTGTTAGAGATGAATCATTAATTAACCTAACTGCCCTCTTCTGAATGGAATCAAGAAGCCTGAGAGAGGTTTTGGGGGCACCACCCCAAATGTGGGAACAATATTCCATGGCAGGGCGGATTTGCGATTTATACAGAGTGAGCAGCTGTTTGGAAGAAAAGTAACGCCGAGAGAGAAAGAGAAAACCAAGTTTTTTAGATGCAGAGGAAGCAATATTTGTAATGTGCTTGTGCCAAGAGAGATTAGAAGTCAGGGTAATCCCCAAAAGAGATATATCCTTTTGCCTAGAAATTGGAGTGTCACTAAAGATAAGCATAGGAGCAGAAGAATCCTTTTTGCGAGATATAAGACAAGACTGAGTTTTAGAAGGGTTGAAATCAACTAAGTTGTCTTTGCCCCACTGGAGAATTACCTGAAGATCGGCATTTAAGGAATTGGTAGCAGATTTTCGAGAAGTTGAAGCTGATTGAGCAGGGCAAGGTTTCTCAAAATGGAAAGTTGAATGCAATGTGCTATCATCGGCAAAACTATGGATAGGATTTCCAGTCAATGGAAGAAGGTCATTGATATACAAGAGGAAAAGAGTGGGGGAAAGAACTGAACCTTGGGGGACACCGGCATTAGTGGAGAAGTTAGAAGACAGAGAGCCATCTACCATCACCCTCAGTGAGCGATCAGAGAGAAAACTGGATAACCAATTACTAAAAACAGTTGGCAAACCATAAGATGGAAGCTTGTTTAGAAGACCTTTATGCCAAACACGATCGAAAGCCTTTGAGATGTCAAGAGCAACTGCTTGTGTTTCACCGAACCTTTCCATTGAAGTAGTCCATAAATGGGTAACATAAGCCAGAATATCACCAGTGGATCGACACCGACGGAATCCATACTGGCGATCGTTGATCAGACGGAAGGTTTCTAGGTAGTTTAAGAGTTGGCAGTTAATTGATTTCTCCATTACTTTAGAAAGAGTAGAAGTAATTGCAATGGGACGATAATTGGATGGGAGGGATTTGTCACCCTTTTTAGGAACTGGCTGGATATGAGCAAATTTCCAAGCAGAAGGAAAAACACCTTTGGAATAAGAAAGTGAAAAAAGGCGGCAAAGAATAGGAGTAAGTTCAGGAGCACAGATTTTGAGAACAAGTGGAGAAATACCATCAGGACCTGGAGCTTTCTTAGCATCAAGATTCATCAAAATTCTTCTGATATCCTTTTGACGGAAGACCACAGGAGGCATTGAATGGACCGTGTTGGGAATGGTGGGAGGTGTTTTACCAAGTTCATTAATACATGAGCTGGAAGAAAAATGGGATGCTAGCAGGTCAGCTTTATCCTTGGCTGAAGTGACAACAGAACCATCTGGTTTGGACAGAGGTGGGAGCAGAGATGGGCAAAAGTTGCGGCCAATAGCTTTGGCAAGAGACCAGAATGCTCGGCTACCATTAGGGCAAGAAGCAAGTTTTCTACTCTTAGCCTGTTCAAACTCTAGTTTGGACTGATTAATAACTGCTTTACAATTGTTGCGAGCTTTGGTGTAGGCAGAAAATGAAACTGAAGAATTAGAAACAAGCCAATTACGATAGGCAACATTCTTCTCTTGAACAGCCTTAGCACATTTATTGGAAAACCAAGGTTTAGATAAAGGACGAGATTTTAAAGTGGAGTGTGGGATAAAGGATTCCATTCCTGCAAGAATAATTTCACTGACACGATCTGAGCAAACGTTGACATCAGGAGTTTTGAAACAGTAATCCGACCAAGGAAAAGAAGAAAAGAAGTCTCGCAGGTCATCCCATTTTGCATTCTTGTAATGCCAAACAACACGAGGTTGGGAATAGCCATGAGATAAAGGTTCCATTGGAGAAGAGACAATCACCAAGTTGTGATCTGAAGTGCCTAAAGGACCTCTCACTTCGACCGTGTACTTAGAAGGGTTGTTTGTGAGAAAAAGATCAAGCGTATTGGCTGTATGATTCGGATTGTCCGGTATTCTTGTAGGTAAATGAACAATCTGTGCTAGGTCATTAGTAATTGCAAAAGCCTCAGCATCTCGACCTGCTGGGTCGGTGTGACTAGAAAACGGAAGCCAGCTGGAGTTGTGAACATTAAAATCACCAAGGAAAATTACCTCACTGTTAGGAAAGTTGGACTGGAGAAAGTCAAGTTGCAACGAGAGGAAGTCAAAGAGCTCCAAGTGATTAGTGGAGTTGGGAGAACGGTAGAGACAACAGATGAATTTGACACAATGAGGTAGAGAGATTTTAAGCCAGAGAAGATCAAAGAGAGGAGATTCCAAATTGCCAAGTCTCTGACAGGGAATATCAGAACGGACATATGCACAAGTACCACCTTTGAGGCGAAAGGAATCATACAGCGAATAATTTGGGCATCTGAGATGAACAGTAGTTGAATCAACCGATAACTGAGATTCTGTCAGAAAAAGTACATGGGGTTTGGCAGACTGCAAGTGGAAATGGACATCGTTGAGATTAGAATTGAGACCACGTATATTTGTGAAATGAATTAGGAAATCCTTGGGAGGTTTAGATCTTTTCGCAGATAAGCTTGTTCTATTAGTTTGACAATTCATGGTGTATTCAATAGTAAGAAAAAGTGGGTGGGACATGCTGTATGAAGTAATGAAATTTTTGGATATGGCGTACATGTGGGAAGAATATACCCAGATCCTTGACATAACGTGGCCTCGACAATGCTCCCCGCATACACACTACTCGGACTCCCTCCAGTCACTATCTGGCAGAGTAGAGGTAGCAAGATTATACACTAGCTGATCCGGAAGCCTCCTAGAGAGTTACCAATAGGTTCGGTCCGGTGTACTAACTAGCGGCCGGCCTGCGAAAACCGTTTTAGAGCTGTACCCTCGAAATGTAAGGAATATTGGATCTCGCCACAACGTTCATCATAACCTCAAAAGTCATCAATCATACTGCATGATGGAAGAGATAGGGAAGGGTTGACCGGAACTTAGCTCTAGAGACTAAACATGGGTTCCACCACTTCAAGCCTCCAATAAGCAAAGTGGTGGTATTTCACCGGTTGATGAGCGTCATCTACCACCTAGTACTGCCTGGTAACATAGAGGGGCGGCATTCCTCCATGTGGTGTGGGCGCCACACCTCGACCCCTGCTTACGTTGGTTCACACCTGGGTGGTCACCCACCATGTGCTTGTGCATGGAGGTTATACCCAGGATTACTAACAGTCCCACCATCGTGAAGGTGCAAGCAGAGGATTTGGTTGTCACAGACCGTCCGGACTTCGCCGAAATTGGGTCCACTTGACTTGAGTGTCACCCGAATATCAGTTCCATCAGCGTTTTAGACTCCCAGGTAGCAAGTACAGCTTGTCTGGCATATCTGAGAGAATGTCTGTGACAACCTCAAGGACCAATGTTATTAATAAAACATAATATAAATTATTAATAAAACATATAACTTGACAGTTATATGTTTTATTAATAGTTATTAATACATATAACTTGACATATAACGTGAGAGTCTTCTAGATGAGCAGAAAACCCACTACACTATTATTAAGGGGGACTTCAATGCTAAGGTTGGAAAAAGGCAAAACAGCGCAGAAAGAGGAACCATAGGAAATTTTGGAATTGGTAAAAGAAATAAAAGAGGTGAAAGACTTGTCGAATTTGCAGAATCTCAAGGACTGTCAGTAATGAACACTTTTTTCAAGAAAAGGGTGAACAGAAAGTTGACATGGAAGAGTCCAAATGGATTAACAACTAATGAAATCGACTTCATCCTCACTAACAGAAGATATATTGTGAATGATGTTACAGTCCTGAATAAGGTAAATGTTGGAAGTGATCACAGAATGGTAAGATGTACACTTGATATAGATGTAGGAAAGGAAAGGAAAAAACTGACTCAAGTAAATAATAAAAAGGTCTTTGAGATAACAGAGGAGGAGAAAAAGCAGTACGTACTGGAACTTAAGAACAAGTTTGAGCTTCTGCAGACTGCTCAGGACCAAGATATCGACGAGGAATATTACAAATTTCTGAAAGTGATAAAGCCCTAGAAACCTATAGGGAAAAAGAAATCCAAAGAAGAAAAAATTAGTCAAGAAACACTTGTCATGATGAACCGAAGATAACAAATGAAGAGCAAGAAAAACACTGATAACTCCTCATGTGTGAATGTCGATGCAAAATATTCATTTAGTTTGTTATCTACTTGAGCAGGATCATCAACAGTTGACCCACTGATATCAAGTGGACCAATCTGATTCATCCCCTTCCTTTTAGAGTTTACATAAGTAAAGAACTCTTTGTTGTTTTTCTTTGCATCCCTTTCCCAAAGATTTCTCATAGTCTGCCTTCGCCTGCCTAACCTCCTTTGTAACTTGATTACAGATCAACTTGTATCTATCATAGGCTTCTGTGTCACGTGTTAATTTGTATGTATCCCATGCATTTTTCTTCTCTGCCATATGTCTCGTTAGTTCATCTGACATCCACTTAGGCCTAAACCTTGACCAATATTTCTTAGTTGGTATGTAAAGCCTAGTAGCTTCCAACATAAGTTCTTTGAATGCTTCCCATTTTGAATTTGCTGTTGGTAACATCATCAGTTGGTCCCACTGTATAGAATTTAAATACACTCTCAGTCCATCATAGTCGCATTTACGAAAGCAATAACCCTTCCCTTTACCACTAATGGTAGTTACCTCTCTGAGTAAATCCCACTTCAGCACACTGTGATCCCTGCCACCTAGTGGTTCATTTACCTACAGATTCTTAATGCATGAAGAATCACTACTGATAATCAAATCAAGAGTATTACTCCCTCTAGATGCCTCCTGAACATGCAGAGGTAGAAAACAATCATCCAATAAATCCACAAAAGCCTTGATAGTGTGTGAGTGACCAGCTCCCAAATTCCAGTCAATATTTGGGAAATTAAAATCCCCCATTATAAGACTCTCTGATTTACTGGTCCACTCTATTTCCCTGTACAATTTCTTATTATACTCATCAGAGTCACATTAGGCCTATAGCACACTCCTACTCTCAATTTTGATCTCCCAATGCTTATGTCACACCAAACTGACTCGACACTGCACTGTCCAGCAATGTCAACTGGCTTCACTTCCTTGGATTTTATGTATTTCTTAACTAATAGCATAACCCCTCCTCCCTTCCTATCCTGTCTATCCCTTCTGTATACATTGTACTCCCCAAATTCCAGTTCTGCATTCCTTATATCTGTGTGACACCACGTGTCTGAAATCCCCACAATATCTGCCTTTGATGTTTTGAGCAATACCTCAAATTCATCAAATTTATTTACTATACTCCTAGCATTGGTGTACACGCAAGTATACATGCACCTGTTCTTTTTCTTATCTATCCTAACACAACCCATGTGTTTACTTGTACCCCAATGATTCCCAGCAGTCTCTGAAATATCCTGCATCTTATTTTCCAGGCTGTGGCTCATTCTAATAGAAGCAGTGCAAAAATCACTTTCATCTCTGCCAGTGGCTACTGTTAATCTATTATTCCTTGTATCCCCCCAATCTAGCAGTTTTCTGTCCCACCTAACACTGCCTCGATAGCATCAGTAAACATTCTTGCACCCTTTCTATTTAAGTGTATCCCATCCCTGTAGAAGCAGTCTCTCCTGTTAACAAGTACAGAGAGGCTGAAAAAAATTCTATCCCTTGAGCCTTGCACAATCTTTCCAGGGCCGTATTTATTGACAGGGCTCTCATCATATACTCCCTCCTATCGTGTCTGGGCAGAATTGCAGACACTTTCAAATTCAACCCTAATTCACGGCTTTTTTTCAACAGTGACCTGTACTTGTTAAGTAATTCCGCCGGTCTCCTACTCTTAATATCATTAGTGCCAACGTGTACAACTATATCACCTTTTGTGCCCTTAAAAGATGATATCTGCTCTACAACGTCATCAACCTTTGCCCCTGGCAGACATACCCTGGTCCTGTTCCACCTATCCTTTTTACAAAGCATGTTTCCCGTTTCCCTGACAATAGACCAACAACTACTAGTTCCTTTGGGACCAGCGCATTCTGCCTTGGGGGCTGCCGCTGTGTTGCGTGATGACCAAGTGCAAGCTCTGGCATTGGTGTGGGCAGCTGAGAGCTTGATGGGCCCCTCATTTTTAATCCTTCGAGGGCATCCACCCTGTCCTTCAAGCTCTCATATAGGCCCATAACAACGCTGAGTTGTCTCTTGATTTCCTTACACTCCTTGCATCGCGCACACACAAAGGCATTCCCCATGGCAGTATCATGTCCCGTACCCGACTGCTCCACAAACATCAAGCAAGTAGTGCATTTTAATAGGCTGTGATTCAGAGGGCAACTGCCCCCCTCAGTTCTCCCCTGAGCCACAGCACTCCCATAACTTGAGCCTTTTGCTTTGCTGCTCTGGTCTGAGTCATGATTCCCATTTAATTTCAATAAAATTTCAATTTCAGTACAAAATTAAAACTCTAAACCTATATCCCAACACAGTTATAACGCTATATTTATGTTTCAGTATCGAGTGTTATCTACGAAATCCCTTTATATAACTTCCGTATCCAGTTAAGTATTAATTATTTTTTACTAATTATTTATGTTACGTAACCCAAGTCGTTATATGTATAGTTAAAAGTACAATTTAATTGACAATGAAGTTCAACAAGATTAATTATCTGATTAATTGACAATATTATGTACTATACTATACTATATTAAGACTATACTATATTATTATTCTATCTATTTCGAGATATTTTGTATTGCGTAACAATGGCGGCAAGTTACGAACGGTAAACACGTGGATTTGATACCCTTTCCGATACTAAATAATACCTAGAAAATCTCTATCTAAGTTACTTTAATCTAAGTATCATAATTAGGAATATAAAGCTACTCTAGAAAATAAGTTAATATGCCAATTTAAGCTAATAAAACCGAAAATAAATCAGAAAAAACTTCTCTGTTCCAGGAGCGACAAAAATGTACGTCCGCACAGGCTATTCTCATTCTCTTAGCCATCTCTTAGGAAGTATTGAGCCACATCTAAATGATGTGAATGCTAACTCTACTCTCTGGGAGGGAAAGGAGTCGAATGAAAGAGGTGTAATAATTGCAGAATTCCTCTCATCTTCGGGAGTAGAGGTGCTTAATGTGCAAGGCCATAATCCCACATATTCGACAACACACGGGCAATTGTATATAGTGTAATCTTAGCCACATGCTCTATCTTTAATAGGGTATATGACTGGATAGTCTCAGATCATTTGACAACAAGTGACCATAACAGAATTGCTTTGAAATAAAGTTTTAATCAGATCCAAGAAAAGAAAGAATTGGAAAGGTTCTCTGTAAAAACAGCTAATTGGACTAGATTCAGCTTGACCTTCAATACTCTTGTGAATGGTATAAACTGGAATAAGTTAACACCAGCAGAAATTGTACAGAAATTGGAGGAAATAATGTATCTAGTATCAAAGAGTTCAATGGTAAAACAAAAGTTAAGGGATAGATCTGTATTTTAGTAGAGCGTGGATTTAGAGAATAAGAGGAAACAATTGAGGGATGTAACAAGGCAACTTCGTTGTTATAGATGAGTTCATGACGTGGAAAGGTCTAATGTTTATTATAACGAGTACAAAAACTTAAGAAAGAGTTATGTTAGATAAATTGAGATCGCAAAGCAATCTTCTTGGAAGAAGTATGTCGGGGGAAAAGGATCAAGGACTAGTGGAATTCTGTTTTAAGCTCATAACTGAGAAATGCTATTTCAGAGATGTAAATTGTACAGTTGCAAATGTAAATATAACAACTTTAAATTGGCAACAATCTGTGGGCGTGATCCTAGATGAACTGTTTCCTAGTTAGCAAAATGTCCAGTTGTCTGAAGATCAATTATGGATGAATTCTGGCAATGAAGGGTATTCCTCTGGTGTTGAGAGGATTCATTCACTTCTGAGAAGGTGATATAGCTCTTTTTGCCTGCTCTACAGCATAGATGCTGTAGAGTAGGCAAAGGATGGCCAATCATCGGGCCTAGATTTTATTGATCTAAAAGTGTTAAAGAGAGCATATCTAATAAGAACAGACCTATTTGTAAAAGCTTTTAATGGTTTGCTTGAATAAGGTGCCTTCCCACAAGCATGAAAAGTGGCTGGTTTGCGGAGAATAATAAAAAGTCCTGATAAATTGCCAAGTGAACCTGGTTCATATCATTGCAGATTCATACCTGGTTCAGCTGTTTTCATAGAAGCTGACAACTTAAATAAATTCAAGGCACAAACATCTGGAGCAAATGGATGGGTGAAATGGGAAGGGTTTTTTTTTTTTTTTTTTTGGCTGATGCTGTATAAGCTTTCTTGCATCATATGCCTCTACTAATGCTAATGCTAATATCGTCCAATAGCTCTCTTACCAATTATGGCAAAAGCTTATGAAAGGCTGTGCATTAGCTGCCTGATGATTAGATACAAACAAAGAACTATGCCCCCTGGTAGCCAGTATTGTTATAAGAAAGTAAAATCAACAGAGGGTGCAATAACTAGAATGGCACAATATGTTCAAGAATATACGGGGCGATATGTGCTGGGCTTATTTATAGACTTTCACGGCACATTTGACATGCTTTGGTGAGGAGGCATATTGTCAAGAATAAGAGCAGTAGGGATCTCTGATAAACTGTATAATGTTTTTAGAGATTACTTTAGTAATAGAAGTATTATTGTCAGATCTAACTACACAGAAATCTGTAGAAGTGTGGAAAGAGGATGTCCTCAAGTTTCGGTGATCGGGCCTCATGCATGGTCTATAGTTTAGGATGAGTATTTTAGTCGACACTATATTGGAATTAATTTATTCTTCTATATGGGAATGCAAGATCACAACCTGAAGATCACAACTTGAATTTCAGAGGTATTAAATGACTTAATATTGTGGGCATATTCATATAAGTTGAAAATTTCGAAAGCAAAGTCAATGTAGGTCTTATTAAAGGGACAATTAAGCTTGAATAGAAGTCCGCTTGTATGTGCTCAAGGAATTACACTGAAATATAAGATTGTAGTCAAGTACTTGGGAGTGAGTTTGAGAGAGTGGATGAGCTTTATCCCGCACGTCAAATATTCAGGAAGAAAGAGTCGTACATTGCATGCCAAGCTCAGAAAGTTATATGGTTGATTGGGGAAATAAGGGCAGAGCACTTAATACTCTATACAGCGGTTCCCAACTACTGATTCACAAACCCCCTGGGGGTTCGCGATAGTGTTCCGGGGGGGGATTGCAAAAAAAATTCTGTAATGGCATCTGCTTAGATTTACATAGTAGGTATATTATTGTAAACTACAAAATATAACTAATAATAAACAATTAAGTAAAATAAAAAGTAAAAATTTCCAAATAAAGAAACCACATCTCCCATAATTCCTTCTAATTAGTTTACTATCTTACAGTATTTCATGTTAAATAAATATGTTTTCCATACTAAATTTTTTTCATTCTCAAGGATCATTCTTATGTATAGTTACTCTTTTTTTTATTTTATTTTTTTAAGAACCTATAGTACTTAGTATCGTGAATGGATTTAAGGTTGAAAAGTTGAAAGAAAATACTTGTTGATTGGACCCAAAAATTGCAGCCAATACTCGAGAAGTTGAAGCTGTTTGAGCAGGGCAAGGTTTCTCAAACTGTAAGGCGGAATGCAATGTGCTATTGTCAGCAAATCTATGGATAGGATTTCCGGTCAATAGAAGGTCATTAATATACAAGAGGAAAAGAGTGGGAGAAAGAAATGAACCTTGGGAAACATCAACATTACTGGACAAGTTAGAAGACAGAGAGCCGTCTACCATCACCTGCAATGAGTGGTTAAAGAGAAAACTGAATACCCCGTGACAAAGAACAGCTGGCAAATCATAGGATGGAAGGTTATTTAGAAGACCTTTATGCCAAACACAACCAAAAGCCTTTGAAATGTCAAAATAAATAGCTTGAGTTTCACCAAACGTTTCCACTGAATTTGTCTATAGATGGGTAACACAAGACAGAATATCACCAGTGGAACAACACTGATGGAATTCATACTGGCGATCGTTGATCAGATGAAAGATTTTCAGATAGTTTTAAGAGTAGGCGGTTAATTGATTTCTCCATTACTTTGCAAAGAGTAGAAGTAATCGCAATGGGACGATAACTGGATGGAAGGGATTTATCACCCTTTTTTAGGAACTGGCTGGATATGAGCAAATTTCCAAGCAGAAGAAAAAACACCTTTGGAATAAGAAAGTGAAAAATAATGACACAAAACAGGAGTAATCTCAGGAGTGCAGGTTTAGAGAACAAGTGGAGAAATACCATCAGAACCTGTAGTTTTCTTAGCATCAGATTCATCAAAATCCTTCTGAAGGAAGCCCACAGGAGGCATTGAATGGAATGTACTAGGAATTGTTTGAGGTGATTTACCAAGATCATCAATACATGAGTTGGAAGAAAAATAGGATGCTAGTGGGTCAGCTTTATCTTTGGCTGATGTGGCAACAGAACCATCTGGTTTTGTCAGGGAACAGAGATGGGCAAAAATTGCAGCCAATAGGTTTGCAAGAGACCAGAATGCTCAGCTTGCATTTGGACTAAAAGCAAGTTTTCTACTCTTAGCCTGTTCAAAATCTAGTTTGGACTTATTAATAACTGTTTTACAAAGTATAAATAATACTTAATAATAATTTTTATTATTATGCAATGTCGCTTATAAAAACGTAGTACTGGAAATATTTTATAATAAAAATTCAGAAATATTTTACGATTTAAGAGAATATAGGCTTAGTGGTTCGCATTAAAAATATTATGTTGAAAGGGGTTCGCGAGTCAAAAAAGGTTGGGAACCGCCGCCTTATATAATTGTCTCTTCCATCATCACTTATGTTTTTGTGGCTTGACTGCATAGTATAATTAACACAACTATTAAAAAGTACGTATTTCAAACACAAAAGTTCACTCTCCTTTGCACAATCAGGGCTTGTCAAACAGGTTCAACTGAAGCACTGCAAGTGATTGTGAGAAGGCTTCCAAATTAATCTTTTTCTTCTGGCGTTATAATCCAGGGTGGGTTATAATGCCAACTCAATTCAATGCCCTCTCAACAATGCTCCACTGATAAGCCCTCCCAGAAGTCAAGTGGAAAAGATGGATGGATGACATAGAAGATCGATGACATAACTGTCTTCCTCTTGGATGACAGATGCTAGATCAATGGATGACATAGAAGATGAAATAACAGTCTTTCTCTTACTTTCCTACTGGTAGGTTTCCATTTCATTATACTCTTAGTTATTCTGCTGTCATCCATTCTCATAACATGTCCCAACCAGGCAAGTCTTTGGTTCTTCACAAATCTGACGATGTCCACACTGAATAAGACGGTCATGTTCGTGGTTCATTCTGGTCCTCCAGGATCCATCAACGTCTTGTATAGACCCAAAAACATTTTGTAAAATTCTATGCTTGAGCACTCTCATCAACTGCTCATCTTTACTCGTTAATGTCCAAGCTTCACAACGGTATGTCACAACTGCTCTAATGAAACTTTTGTATATTTTTAATTTTAAATGTTTGTTTGTTCAATACTCTGGACTTCATTAGTTTTTCAAGTGCATAGAAACATATGTTTCCACTCAAGATACGGGACTTAATTTCATTAGCAACAGAGTTGGACTGGTTTTTCTGTAAACCTAGATAGGTGAAATTCTGAACATGCACAAACGAGAAGCTGCTGTTTCTTAAATTTTATATGTTATCTACCATTCTCCAGACTTCCATATATTCTGTCTTTGCTTTGTTTATCCAAGTCCTCTTCTTTGTGCTTCACCATCCAGCCTGGCCACTGTTTCCTCCATTGCTCCTTTAGTCCTACTGACAATAGTGACATCATCAGCATATGAACAGACCTGCACTGTCTGCTGGTGTTAGACAAGGTGATGCCTATGTGTCCAGTCACTTCTAATTTTCCGACAGCCACCTCTAAAACCAAGTTAAATAACACAGCAGAGAGTGCATCACCTTGTCTAACACCAGCATTAATGTCAAAGGGAGTCGTCAACTTGTCAATTCTCACCACTACTTTAGAGCCAGCCAGGTTGCTTTTATGAGCCTAACGATATTTGGGAGTATGCCCAAGAGAAGGAGATCATTTATCATTTCCTCTCTCTTGAGGGAATCAAAAGCTTGTTTTAAATCTAGATATAGGTTAAATAAGTGTATATTGCACTCAAATGCTTTTTCCTGTATCTGTTTCAAGATGAAAATCTGGTCAGTTGTTGAGTGATTGGGTCAGAAATCACACTGATATTCTCCAATGGTTTTCTCTGAATATGCTGCCAGTCAGTCTGTTAAAAATAACTCCCAACAAAACCCTGTAAGTAATGCTCAGCAATGTAATACCTCTATAGTTAGAGGTATTACATTGCTGAGCAGTTTACAGTTTACAAAGCAGTTTATCACCCTTCTTGTAAACCGCCTGTATGATTCCAAGTGTCCATTCATTCGGGATTTTTTCCTCAGACCATATTAACAGTATCAGATTATGTATTCTTCTCCATAGTGTAACTCCACCATTCTTGAGCAACTCTGCAGTTATTCTGTTAGCTCCCGATGCTTTAAAGTTCTTTAAGCACTTAATAACTTTTCGAATTTCTTCGAAGCTACGCCTTTATTGATCTGATTAACACTGGAATCAATGCTTTTCCTAATCTCTCCAGGTCATCTCGGGGGCACAGTATGGATTGGCAATATCGGGCTAGACGCAACATGGTTGAATTGCTCGCCACATAGTCCAAAGGTGCTTTAGAACTCACAGCATCCGAGTGAAACGGCATGATGCCATGGCTAGCCTGGTTGCAAATCAACTATCACAAAGGGGGGTGGGTGGTTCAAAAAGAGTCTTGCTTTAGCACTCAAAAAGGATTGCAGAAACCTGACCTTCTATGTGTGAGAGATAACTCTGTCTACCTCCTAGATGTCCGTTGTAGGTACCAGGTCTTGAATCCAAGTTGTAGGTACCAGATCTTAGATCTTGAAGAAGTTCATCGTATAAAATCACAGTACTACAATTCTAATATGGATTTGAAACAGCAAATTACAGACAGGTATAACAAATTCCCAGTTGTCTCATCTATCACAGCCATATATATAAAGGAGTTTGGTGCAGATCCTCTGCTAGCCTGCTCCTGAGTATGGAACTGTTAAATTCCAACTTAAAAATTATTGCATCCATCATTCGACTCCCAAATTGCAATCTTTAGGCTGTTGGAGGATTCATCAGCGAATGGCATAGCATTACTGCCAACAATGACCTAACATGATGTTTTCATTTTATCTGTATTTATGTATATAAAGGTTTAATCTTTCTCCTGATGAAAGAAGAAATTTGTAAAAAAAAATATATAGATAGGCAGTTTATTTTATTTATTTATTTTTTATGACTGGTGTAGCAAAAGCATGGCACTTCCTTGCATCATATGATTAATAGTACTACTAAAATAGTGTAGTGGCTGAAAGAAACCAAAATACAAGATTTAATCACACTGCTTAAATTGTCACTATAGGTAAAAATAATTTATAGTACCAATACAAAACAATTTTAAATATCTCTAGAAGGAAGATAAGAGTCTCATCAGGCTCAAAGAAAAGATCTTTCCAAATTAAGATGCAAAAATACTGGTGTGGATTTCTGCCAAACGTCCTGAAATGGGAAATCCCCTACTAGAGACTGATGACAAACATTAAACAAATATTAAACTGCTAATAACAAAAATTAGCATTCATTGAACATTAAATAGAACAAAGAACAATCCATCATTTGACTCCCAAATTGCAATCAGAAATACCAATGGCTTAAGGCTGAATGAGAGCATCTCCTATTTGGCTCCGCCCCGCCCCCAGATTTAATGCACAAATTTCATCATTAATAATAATACTCACAGCAAAAAATATGCAACTGAATTTAAATAAATTATTTTGTAAACTTGTTACTATCAAGTAAATTACTATATAATCATATTGGTATAGATATATCATGATATATTTAAAATTGGAAAACAATTTCCTTACAGTGAACAGTTAGAGTAGCTGAGGTAGAGATAATGCCCACATGATTTTCTGCCTCACAGATGTACACACCTTCATCTGTAGGAATTACATCTTTAACACTAAGACTTTTGTCTTCTTGAATTTGTGCCCTAAAAATTAAAAGGAATGGCATGAAATTTAAAAATAAAAAATAAAAATGAAAACATCTCCATGAAAATTAGATGATATATAAAATAACATATATCAACATCATATTTCATTTAAGTTTGAGGAGTAAAGATATCTAAAATGACATAAAACTGCCTCCAACCAATAAATAACAGAAAGAAACTAATTCAGTTACTTTTCAAAAGTAATGCTGTATTGTAGTAGTTAACTGCAGCATTTTTATGCTAGAATGTAGGTTAGCTTACTCTTGTATTTAAGCAAGCATTTATGAAGTCAAAAGTATTATTTAGAATGGTAACAGCTTAGTGTTATTATACTCTTCTCTCTTAGTGCATGTGGTATTTTTAAATTAAAATTAGACTAAAATCATGCTTCACACAAGAGCAGCAAAGCAAAAAACTCTAAATAAGCAGGAATTCATTGTGTCATGAGAGAACCAACGATGGCCCTTCTTTTGCAAATCAAAGTTACATACAATTTGATTCCTTCTGTCTTTTTACTAAGTTATTTGTAGTGGGGCATGATATAAACAAAGAAGATGTCTTTGTGCGTGCTTTCTGCAGGGAATATGAGGAAATTAAGCACCAATTCAATGTTCTGATGAGCTTATATAAGGGCTTGAGAAACAGGATTGAGACATAGCTGTTTGAGGCACTTAACAATGGAATGTTATGAAAAAGCAAGATGAAAAAATAAATTGTTGACAAATATTTGTATTGTTGCAGTCATATGGCAAATACTTGTATTGTTGCAATCATGCTTAATCATATATTCAAGAAGTCATACTATTCAAAGACATCATACTATTCAAAAATTCTAAAAAGGTAGAACTCAAGATACTATCTTATCCAGGTATCATCATAAAGGGGGAGGGGGTATGATGAGCAGGCTAACTCGAGATATCATACCGGTCAAAAAAAGGCGTCACGCACTCTAATCACACTACTAGTGAGTGCTGGGCAGACTAGTATTGTGAATGCAGGAAGCACCTCTGGCGTAGATGATGTCATCCACGGCAAGAATCCCAAAGGACATTTCACATCAAAAAGTCAGCAAAACTGCCAGTCCATTTTTAAAATATTCACAGCTCACGACTGGTAATACCCTTGATTTGATTATCAGCAGTGATTATTTATGCATTAAGAATTTGCAGATAAAGGAACCAATAGGTGACAGTTATCACAGTGTACTGATGTGGAATTTACTTAAAAATGTAATTACCATCAAGGGTAAAGAGAAGGATTTTTGTTTACGTAAAGGTGATTGCAGTGGTCTCAAACAGTTTTTAAATTCTATACAGTGGGATCAACTGATGATGTTACCAACGGTGAATTCTAAATGGGAAGCCTTCAGGGACTTAATCTTGGAGGCTACTAGGCTTCTCATTCCAACTACAAAATACTGTTCAAGGTTCAGGCCCAAATGGATGTCAGAGGAATTAATGAGGCTCGTGGCAGAGAAGAATAATTCATGGGATGCATATAAATTATCAGGCGACGCAGAAGCCTATGGAAGGTATAAGTCTGTAATCAAGCCACAAAGGAGGTTAGGTAGGCGAAGGCATATTAGGAGACATCTTGGCAAAGGATATAAAGAAAAACTGCAAAGAGAACTTTACCTATGTAAACTCTAGAAGGAAAGAGATGAATCATATTGGTCCACTGGATATTGATGGTTCAACTGCTGATGATCCTGCTCAGGTGGCTAACAAATTAAATGAGTATTTTGCATCAACATTAACACATGAGGAGTATTCTAGGAGGGGAGTGATAGAAGTTTATAAAACTCTAACAGGAAGCTAAGTGATTTTGTAATAACTGAGAGCAAAGTGGAGGAGAAATTGTTGAAGTTAAACATAAAAAAGGTACCTTGGGCAGATGGAATTTATCCAGTTATAATGAAGGAAGTAAGCAAACCCTTAGCCATAATTATGAGAGCATCCTTAGAGTCAGAGGAGGTCCCCAATGACTGGAGATGTGCAAATGTATCCCCAATTCACAAAGGGGATTCAAGGGGTGACACAAATAATTATAGACCTGTTAGTTTAACTTCTGTTTCGGGGAAATGATGGAGTCACTGGTTAAATAGGTGAAACAGGATCACCAAAGCAAGATAGCAGTAATAGTTCAGACAGCATGGGTTTCCTAAGGCGAAGTCTTGTCTTACCAATTTTGTTAGATACTATGATGTGGTCACAAAGGAACTGGATGCAAAAAAATAATTTTGATATCATATACTTGGATTTCAGTAAAGTTTTTGATACTGTTGCACATGGAAGACGGCTGTACAAATTGGAACAGTATGGCATTAAAGGCAAGTTATTCCAATGGACAAAGGGATGGTTGAGTGAGAGATGGCAGAGAATGGTAATAAATGGACACTGCTGTACGTGGACTAATGTTATTAGCTGAGTCCCCCAGGGTTCGGTGCTGAGCCCATTGTTGTTTTGTGTATTTAGCAATGATATTGATGAAGGTATATCAGTCTTAATGTCCAAGTTTCCAGATGACACAAAGGTTGGCAGGGATGTTAATGACAGTAAAGACAGTATGCTACTGCAACAGGATCTAGAAAAGTTAGGCAGACAGGCGAAGAAGTGGCAACTAAAGTTTAACATTGACAAATGCAAAGTACTCCATATGGGTAGCAGTAACCCAAGAGAAACATACAAACTGTGTGGTACTACACTCAGGGAGGTGGAGAATGAAAAAGCCCTGGGGGTAATTGTGCAGTAAGATATGAAATTCTCTGAACAGTGCAGACGGGTTGCCAGAGCAGGTAACGGAGTTTTGTCAATGATATATAGGAACTTTGCTACCAGCGACAAGGGGGGGGGTGATTATCCCTCTGTATAAAACCACACATTGAGGTCTGGAGGCCTCATTTTAGGAAGGATGTAGAGTTGCTAGATTGATGAGAGGAACAAAGAGGTGCGCTAATGAAGAAAGACTTAAGTTCTGCAAGTTGCAGCATCTGAAGACTAGGCACCTGCGCGGTGACCTCAGCAAGGTGTATAAGGCCTTGAATGCTTTGGGCAGGCTCAATGCTGACAGGTTACTTTCGCTTGCTCAAATTAAGACCCTGAAGGGTCATAGGTTCAAATTGAGGAAAGACAGTTGTAGAATAAATGTGCGTAAGTTTGCCTTTTGCCAGTGGGTAGTTGATTGATGGACCAGACTTCCATCTGTTGTTGTGGAGGTTGATAGCTTAAATAAATTTATGGCTAAACTAGAGAAACATTCGGAGTGACCGGATGGGTGAAATGGGAAAAAAAAATTTTTTTTTTTGGCTGATATTGTATAAGCTTGCTTTCTTGCATTATATGCGTCAACTAATACTAAGACACCATGAGCTACTCTTGCAGCCTTTTTTGCACTGCTAAGAAAACTTATATCTAACTGCACAATTACCCCATTTCCTTTTGATAGTTGATACGTTACTTTGGGGTTGCTGCTACCTACATGCAGTTCTTTACATTTGTCAATGTTAAACTTCAGTTGCCACCTTTCAGCCCATCTGCTCAATTTTTCCAGACCTGTTGCAGGAGCATACTATCATTGCTGTCATCAACAACCCTCCCAACCTTTGTATCATCTGCAAACTTAGGCATTAAGCCTAACACACCTTCATCAATATCAATGATAAATTCTGAAAACAACAATGGGCCCAATTTCGAACCCTAGGGGACTGCAATAATAACATTAGTCCATGAAGAGCGGTGTCCATTGATAACCACTCTCTCTCTTCATCCCACTAAACAACCATCCAATATGATTGACGACTTTTGAGGTTATAATGAACATCGTGGCGAGATCCAATATTCCTTAGATTTCGAGGGCACAGCTCTAAAACGGTGTTCGCAGGCCGGCCGCTAGTTAGTACACCAGACCGAACCTATTCGTAACCCTCTAGGAGGCATCCGGATCAGCCAGTGTATAATCTTGCTACTTCTACTCTGCCAGATAGTGACTGGAGAGAGTCTGAGTAGTGTGTATATGGGGAGCATTGTCGAGGTCACGTTTTGTCAAGGATCTGGGTATATTCTTACCATGTGTACACTATATCCAAAAATTTCATTACTTCATACAGCATGTCCCACCCACTTTTTCTTACTATTGAATTCACCATGAATTGTCCAACTAATAGAGCAAGCTTATCTGCGAAAAGATCTAAACCTCCCAAGCACTTCCTAATTCATTTCACAAATATACATGGTCTCAATTCTAATCTCAACGATGTCCATTTCCTCTTGCAGTCTGCAATATCCCATGTACTTTTTCTGACAGAATCTCAGTTATCAGTTGATTCAACTACTCATCTCAGATGCTCAAATTATTCGCTGTTTAATTCCTTTCGCCTCAAAGGTGGTACTTGTGCATATGTCCGTTCTGATATTCCCTGTCAGAGACTTGGCAATTTGGAATCTCCTCTCTTTGATCTTCTCTGGCTTAAAATCTCTCTACCTCACTGTGCCAAATTCATCTGTTGTCTCTACCGTTCTCCCAACTCCACTAATCACTTGGAGCTCTTTGACTTCCTCTCTTTGCAACTTGACTTTCTCCAGTCCAACTTTCCTAACAGTGAGGTAATTTTCCTTGGTGATTTTAATGTTCACATCTCCAGCTGGCTTCCGTTTTCTAGTCACCCTGACCCAGCTGGTCGAGATGCTGAGGCTTTTACAATTACTAATTACCTTGCACAAACTGTTCATTTACCTACAAGAATACCGGACAATCTTAATCAATACAGCCAACATGCTTGATCTTCTTCTCACAAACAACCCTTCTAAGTACACAGTCGAAGTGAGAGGTTCTTTAGACCCTTCAGATCACAACTTGGTGATTGATTCTTCTTTATCTCATACCTATTTCCAACCTCATGTTGTTTGGCATTACAAGAATGCAAAATGGGATGACCTGCGAGATTTCTTTTCTTTTTTTTCCTTGGTCGCATTACTGTTTCAAAACTTCTCATGTCAATATTTGCTCACATCGTGTCAACGAAATTATTCTTGCAGGAATGGAATTCATGCAAGAATAATTAAAGCTGGCCTGCTAGCATCCCATTTTTCTTCCAACTCATGTATTAATGATCTTGGTAAAACACCTCCCACCATTCCCAACACGCTCCATTCAATGCCTCCTGTGGTCTTCCGTCAAAAGGATGTCAGAAGGATTTTGACAAATCTTGATTCTAAGAAAGCTCCAGGTTCCGATGGTATTTCTCCAATTGTTCTCAAAACCTGTGCTCCTGAACTTGCTCCTATTCTTTGCCACCTTTTTTCACTTTCTTATTCCAAAGGTGTTTTTCCTTCTGCTTGGAAATTTGCTCATATCCAGCCAGTTCATTCCCAACACGCTCCATTCAATGCCTCCTGTGGTCTTCCGTCAAAAGGATGTCAGAAGGATTTTGACAAATCTTGATTCTAAGAAAGCTCCAGGTCCCGATGGTATTTCTCCAATTGTTCTCAAAACCTGTGCTCCTGAACTTGCTCCTATTCTTTGCCACCTTTTTTCACTTTCTTATTCCAAAGGTGTTTTTCCTTCTGCTTGGAAATTTGCTCATATCCAGCCAGTTCCTAAAAAGGGTGACAAATCCCTCCCATCCAATTATCGTCCCATTGCAATTACTTCTACTCTTTCTAAAGTAATGGCAAAATCAATTAACCGCAAACTCTGAAACTACCTAGAAACCTTCCGTCTGATCAACGATCACCAGTATGGATTCCGTCAGTGTTGATCCACTGGTGATATTGGCTTATGTTACCCATTTATGGACGAATTCAATGGAAAGGATCGGTGAAACAGAAGCAGTTGCTCTTGACATCTCAAAGGCTTTCGATCCTGTTTGGCATAAAGGTCTTCTAAACAAACTTCCATCTTATGGTTTGCCAACTGTTTTTAGTAATTGGTTATCCAGTTTTCTCTCCGATCGCTCACTGAGGGTGATGGTAGATGGCTCTCTGTCTTCTAACTTCTCCACTAATGCCGGTGTACGTCAAGGTTCAGTTCTTCACCCACTCTTTTCCTCTTGTATATTAATGACCTTCTTCCAATGACTGGAAAACCTATCCGTAGTTTTGCCGATGATAGCACATGGCATTCTACTTTCCATTTTGAGAAACCTTGCCCTACCCAATCAGCTTCAACTTCGCGAAAATCTGCTACCAATTCCTTAAATGCCGATCTACAGGTAATTCTCCAGTGGGGCAAAGACAACTTAGTTTATTTCAACCCTTCTAAAACTCAGCTTTGTATTATATCTCGCAAAAAGGATTCCTCTGCTCCTAAGCTTATCTTTAGTGACACTCCGATTTCTAGGCAAAATGATATATCTCTTTTGGGGATTACCCTGACTTCTAATCTCTCTTGGCACAAGCACATTACAAATATTGCTTCATATGAATCTAAAAAACTTGGTTTTCTCTTTCACTCTCGTCATTACTTTTCATCAAAACAGCTGCTCACTCTGTATAAATCACAAATCCGCCCTTCCATGGAATATTGTTCCTACATCTGGGGTGGTGCCCCCAAAACCTCTCTCAGGCTTCTTGATTCCAACACGCTCCATTCAATGGCTCCTGTGGTCTTCCGTCAAAAGGATGTCAAAAGGATTTTGACAAATCTTGATTCTAAGAAAGCTCCAAGTCCATTCATTCTTGATTCCAACACACTCCATTCAATGCAGTTAGGTTAATTAATGATTCATCTCTAACAGAATCTCTCCACTCGCTGTCTCATAGACATACTGTTTCTGCTGCATGCCTCTTCTACAGATACCCATCGGCACTGTTCATCTGATTGGCGTCTATAATTCCCGCTCTCTCTTTCAAAACAGTCAAAACACGTGCCGCCACAAGCCAACATCCATTTACTGTCCAACTTCAAACTCACAGAACCAACTTTTCATCTTCCTCGTTTATTCATTCAACTGCTGTTTTCCGGAACAACCTTCCTTCATACGTATTTCCTGAAAATTACAGTCTACAGAAGTTCAAGTCCAATGTATATAAATATCTTCTTTCATCTTCTCAACCTCCAACCCAAGCACTAAGTACTATAGGTTAGTATTATAGGTACTAAGTACTATGGGTTCTAATACCTCTCGTGTTTGGGGTTTACATAACAAAAAAAAAAAAAAAAACCTTTCTTAGTTCGGAGGCCAAATTATCATTCTGCCACCAAGTCAAGGGCTGGAATCAAATTATTAAATAAAATAAATTAATATTAAATGAATTAAAACAAGTTGCTACTTCAGATTTCATTTATTTATAACAAATAGTATGAATCAGAGCTGTGATACTCAATACGTTCTACGTTGATAATAATATTTGTAAAATAATAAGAGGAGTTTACCTCAATATAGTACATAGAACACTTCCGTATGATACTCTCCAGAAATTAAAACCGAAAAAAACGAAAAAATCGACAACTTACCGGTACATTACAGTAAAATATAAATAATTAAAAAAACAATTGAACACAATTCAAATCAATTTAAAACAATTAAAAATCGAATTAACGCAATTAAAAGAATCTAACAAAAATATTCAAAACGATTTTCCTTCCTGAAGCTGACAATGCTTTTCGACCGTATGTCGTGATCACAGAAATGAAAATTACCGAATCGGGTTAAACATGAAACTTAAATAGTGATTATTTGTCTTCGTGCATGCGCGTGCCGCCACACAGCGTGCCGTGTGGTGGCACGCATCGGAGATCAAATATGGCCACCGAAAATTAACAGAATTCTCGTATAATTTAATTTCTACGGTTTCTGCAATTAATAGTTGTGTATAATTACGTTGAACATTAAGTATTTTGGCCTCGTTAAATAAAAAAGTATGTTTTTCGTTAATGGCATGAAAGGCTAATTCTGACGCTGCTGAACGAGACGCACGAACTGAGGCTTCATGTTGATTTACACAAATATTAAGAGAAAATCGCGTCGAACCTTGGTAAGATGAGTCGCAATCACTACAAGAAATGTTGTATACCAGATCATTAATTTGTGTTGCGAATGCGGAAAGAACCGAGCGATTGTTCAGTATAGTGTGTAACGTCCGTATTGGCCTGGCTACAATTTTAAATTCGGTATCTTTAAAGAATCTATTAAGCTGTTTGTGCCACTGTTCATCCTTTGGGACAGAAATAATGTATTTTTTGATATTACTATTGTTGGGTGGTGTAATATTTTGTATCCTATCCTTGGCCTGTACCCTAATTCGGTTTATTGTGGCAATGGAATAACCACTGTTTAAGAACCTGCTAGTTAATATTTGTATTTCTGAGTCCAAAGCAGATTCCGTCGTTGAATATTTATAAGCATTTAGAAATTGATTAAAGATAATCGATCTTTTGTAGGTGAATGGGTGATAACTATTATAATGTAGAAGCATACCGGTGTTTGTAGGTTTTCGATAGATGCTAAATTGTATTTTATTCGTGTCCCGGGTAAGCGTGAAATTTAAAAAGTTTAATGACTTTGTATCCGTATCCTCCCTTTCCAATGTAAATTTGAGTCTAGAATGAATATTATTAAACGAATGTAAAATGTCTTGGATAGTACTACTATCAGTAATAACTAGAACATCATCTAAATACCTCCCATAGTATGTGATACGGGGTCAAAAAGGTGTCAAATGTATATGCCCAATCGTTGAGAGATAGATCTCTGACATTAAGCCGCTCAGGCTCAAACCCATTGGTAATCCAAAAATTTGTTTGTACACCTTGTCTCGAAAGGCGATGTAGTTGGCCAAGTAGGTGAAGTAACAGTTTAATTAAGTGAAAAATTTCCTTAATAGGTAGCTTCGTATAATTAATCGGTGCCGAGTTTTTATTTAACATATCCCAAATAATATCTAATATGTATTCAACGTTTACATTCGTATAAAGCGAGGTAACATCTAGGGAGAATAAATTGTCATTGTTGCCGAGACTACAGTCTTTAAGATTATTAAATAATGTATCGTAGTTCTTAATCCCAAATTGTATTACCTCTCTAAAGGGTTTTATAATGTTATATACATGTGTGGCTAAGGATGAAAATGCCGAGTTTCTGTAGGAAACTTGGCGCATTATAGCCTTAGATGCTGATGCGCCATAAAAATGCTAATAACCAACCTGTAGGAAACAATAGGTCGAATAGGAAATCCAGTCTTGTGTAATTTTACCTGACTGAAAAGTGCAGGAATATTGTATGTTCTGGCCTTCAATTCCTTTAACTGGACCATAGTAATGTAGTCGTTTTTTCGATACATGGTTAACTTTTTATTGTATTGATTGACCAAATTGGTAAACAGTGCCGGCTCTACTTCAAGATAAATGGCGGTATCTGAAACAACTGAATCTAATTTATAAATATAATCAGGTTTATCTAGTATTACCACTGTATCTCCTTTATCTGCCCTCTGCATAATAATGTCCTTATTTCCCCGAAATTCTCGTAAAACTGAACTGTCATGTGTATTCAATTTAGGAAGTCGCGTTTCTTTTATGTTATTCACTACTTGGTTAACTTGTTGAATAAATACATCTTTTTGTGGAACATTACGAAGTCTAAATTCAATATCAATTACGCATTGTTTTTTAGGTAGTTTTCGAGGTGGTAAATTATAATTTAGTCCTTTGGATAAAAGTGAAATCGGGTCCTGCAATAGTGTACATGAGGAAAGATTTGTAACTTGTTGATATGTTGGTTCGTTAAATGCTGGGCGAGGGGGGTGCTCGTGAACTAGCTGACATATTCTGTGGTAGTACATTGTGCGTCTGTGGGGAGGTTGTCACCCAACTCATATGAACTTGGACGCAAGCCCGCGACATTGTTTTAGAATTTGCATGAACATGTCTTGACCTATCCGATAATGTTTGCAACTTATTAATGTGTCTGTTTTTTATTTCTGAGGCCTGTGTTTCCCGTCGCAAATCTATGGAGGTCTTCAATACAGACCAATCATTTGGATGAAGATAATTTTTTAATTTATCGTGAAGCTTCCTAACCTGGGAAAGGTATTTTTTTTATTCAAATATCGAGATTTTAAGGAAAGCTTAATATTACACTATGTCACCAGTGTTAGTTGTTTTATGCCTGAAATTTTTTGATTTAAATTAACCCTGGCAAACTTCGAAACGATTTTGTTTTGAAGGCAATATTTTAGAAAAGAAATATGATAACTTTGTGCCGAGTAACTTAGTGTAGATTTAATGTAATTTTGCACCAAGCCATTCAAAAAATCTCCCATAATTGTGTGTATTGGTTGTTTACTACTGGAGAGACAGGAAGTGAATGAAATAGTCAATAAAGAACTACGATAGATTAAGAACTACGATACATTATTTAATAATCTTAAAGACTGTAGTCTCGGCGACAATGACAATTTATTCTCCCTAGATGTTACCTCGCTTTATACGAATGTAAACATTGAATACACATTAGATATTATTTGGGATATGTTAAATAAAAACTCGGCACCGATTAATTATACGAAGCTACCTATTAAGGAAATTTTTCACTTAATTAAACTGTTACTTCACCTACTTGGCCAACTACATCGCCTTTCGAGACAAGGTGTACAAACAAATTTTTGGATTACCAATGGGTTTGAGCCTGAGCGGCTTAATGTCAGAGATCTATCTCTCAACGATTGGGCATATACATTTGACACCTTTTTGACCCCGTATCACATACTATGGGAGGTATTTAGATGATGTTCTAGTTATTACTGATAGTAGTACTATCCAAGACATTTTACATTCGTTTAATAATATTCATTCTAGACTCAAATTTACATTGGAAAGGGAGGATACGGATACAAAATCATTAAACTTTCTAAACTTCGCGCCTACCCAGGACTCGAATAAAATACAATTTAGCATCTATCGAAAACCTACAAACACCGGGATGCTTCTACGTTATAATAGCTATCACCCGTTCACCTACAAAAGATCGATTATCTTTAATCAATTTCTAAATGCATATAAATAGTCAACGACGGAATCTGCTTTGGACTCAGAAATACAAATATTAACTAGCAGGTTCTTAAACAGGGGTTATTCCATTGCCACAATAAACCGAATTAGGGTACAGGCCAAGGATAGGATACAGAATACTACCCCAACCAACAATAGTAATATCAAAAAATACATTATTTCTGTCCCATAGGATGAACAGTGGCACAAACAGCTTAATAGATTCTTTAAAGATACCGAATTTAAAATTGTAGCTAGGCCAATACGGAAGTTACACACTTTACTGAACAATCGCTCGGTTCTTTCCGCATTCGCAACACAAATTAATGATCTGGTATACAACATTTCTTGCGGTGATTGCGACTCGTCTTACCAAGGTTCGACACGATTTTCTCTTAATATTCGTGTAAATCAACATGGAGCCTCCATGCTTCTCGTTCAGCAGCGTCAGAATTAGCCTTTCATGCCATTAACGAAAAACATACTTTTTTATTTAACGAGGCCAAAATACTTAATGTTCAACGTAATTATACACAACTATTAATTGCAGAAACCGTAGAAATTAAATTATACGAGAATTCTGTTAATTTTCGGTGGCCATATTTGATCTCCGATGCGTGCCACCACACGGCACGCTGTGTGGCGGCACGCGCATGCACGAAGACAAATAATCACTATTTAAGTTTCATGTTTAACCCGATTCGGTAATTTTCATTTCTGTGATCACGACATACGGTCGAAAAGCATTGTCAGCTTCAGGAAGGAAAATCGATTTGAATATTTTCGTTAGATTCTTTTAATTGCGTTAATTTGATTTTTAATTGTTTTAAATTGATTTGAATTGTGTTCAATTGTTTTTTTAATTATTTATATTTTACTCTAATGTACCGGTAAGTTGTTGATTTTTTTGCTTTTTTTCGTTTTTAATTTCTGGAGGGTATCATACGGAAGTGTTCTACGTACTATATTGAGGTAAACTCCTCTTATTATTTTACAAATTTATTTATAATATAATGCTTTGGTATAAAGCTCTACATAAATTTTATAATATAATGAACAACATAACAATTTAATGTGAAGATTGGCCTTGTTCTTGAACTACGAGACTATCAATATTGACGTTATTATTACTTAAGGATAATCGCATAGAATTTTCGAGATTTTTGTCCGTTATTCTTGTCCGAATTTTTGATTTATTGTATTTCATCCTCGAAAAAAAATGTTCACACATATATGTGCTGCCGAAAAGACAAATGATTTTTCTTGAAAAGGCACATAAATTTTTATATTTTTCTTCCACCAAATAAAATTTATAAAAATCCATCAAAGCAATGTTGTTAGATTGTGATTTTAGCACTAAATCCACCTGAAGCTCAATAAGTTCCATCTGTAAGTTTTCTGGCACATTATTTACATCAGCATCAATCGGACGAGCAAATATGGTGAACGTAGATTCTTTGTTTTGGAAGTCGGCAAACCTTGTATCAAATTGCTCTATTAGTACCTTCAGTTCTCCTCCATAACAATTATAAGGGATATTTTTATGAGTTGCAAGAGTAGGAAAATGATAACAATGTTTAGCTCTTATCCGACTTTCCAACAATCTTAGTTTATTACAAAAAGCTTTGACATGTCCATGCAGTTCATGAACCAACTGTCCTTGTTTTTGCAATTTTAGATTCAATTCATTTAGGTATCCGGTGACATCTACAAGAAATGCTAAAACACACACCCACTCATCATCTTTTACTTGGTTAATTGTGTTTCCTTTTATGTCCATAAAATCTGCAATGTCTTGTCTCATATCATAAAATCGTTTTAACATTTTACCTTTACTCAACAACATCACTTCAAAATAATAAGACACATCTTCATAATCTGAAAATAGGTCTGCCAAATACTCCCTAAATTGGCGGTGATTTAGTGCACGTGACTTAATAATACTGGCTACTGCAACTTCCATAACATTTGTGAATTTAATCGATTTTGCACACAGATTTTGTTGGTGGATAATGCAGTGAAAATTTGTTAAATTTTCCTGGTGGATCTGTAGTTCTATTGCTCTTTCATGAACTATTCCAATAAATCCCTTCTGTGCGCCAACCATTGCAGGGGCTCCATCAGTGCATATGCCAGATAGTGAACTCCATTTAAGCCCATATCTCTCGAAGACTGTGTTGACTGTTTCAAATATATCTTCACCGGTAGTTGTTCCTTTTAACGGACGAAGCACCAATAATTCTTCTGTGATGTTTAAATCCGCATCAACACCTGGAAGAAATATTACTAGTTGTGCTGTATCGGAGGCATCGGTGCTGTCATCCAAAGCAATTGAAAATGCTTTCAATCTAGCAATCTTCTTTTTTAAATTTTTTCATATCATTAGCCATAATTTCTATCCGTCAGACAATAGTACGTCTCGACAAACAAATATTTCTCGAAATCCTTTTTTTCTTTTCAGAACATTATACTTGCAACATCCAGCAGACATTCTTTGATAACTTCTCCTTCACCAAATGACTTAGAATGCTTAGCGATTTTTTCAATTACCACAAAGCTGGCTTTGACAATGCTGTGGTGCTGTGTTCTTTGCTTGTACATTGTTGTTTTTGTTTTTTTTTTAATGAGCATTAGCAACTAAGGCCATATTGCTCCGGGATATGCGGTGGTCATTCCCTGAACTTTCCACATCCTCCATATTTGGTGGTGATGGGCTCGAACCCCGGTCTAATCAAGAAGCATGTGCTACGCACTGCTGCTCCTTCCCACCTGGCTACGGAGGCGCCATTTGCTTGTACATTTGCTGCTGGATATCCAAGTTCTTCTTCAACTTCTGTATTTCATCTTTTCGTAGTTGTCCATCAATTTTTTGGTAATCTGCATGTCTTGAAGTAAAGTGTCTCTTCAAGTTGTATTCTTTGTTGACAGATACGGATTCCTTGTACAGCAAACATACAGGAAATCCTTTATTCAGAATAAAATAATAATCAACCGTCCAGTTGTCTTGATATTGACGATTCTCTGCATCTACTTTTCTTTTTTTTGACATAACCCCTGACATTGTTCCAAATTTATAAGCGATATTCAGAACTGTCAAACTGTCTTCTACACTGCAGACACTGAACACAACACAACATAAATGCAGGCACCGACCTGACACGTTGTAACACGTTCACACACGCCGCTAGTCAAAGTGAGAAAGAAACCTTGGTGGGATAAAATATGGTGTGTTTTGCACAAGTCATATCACATCGGTTTAATGTGAGTTAGTAGAACACACCATGCTTTCTCACACCATGATTCAGACAAACTTCGCTGAAATAGATTAGGGCCAGATCAAAAGAAGTAGAGGGCTGGATACGGCCTGCAGGCCAGGGTTTGCCTATCATCATCATCATCATCATCATCATCAGCCATTTTCAATCCACTGCAGGATAAAGGCCTCTCCAGAAACTTTCCCATTCCTTCTGTTTTGTGCAATGGCCATCCATTTACTACCCACAAACTCATGCATTTCATCTATCCATCTCCACCGTTGTCTTCCAGGTTTCCTTCTAGCTCCTCTTGGGTACCATTCTGTTATTTTCTGCCCAAGACCATTTCAGTTCTTTAGTTTTGATAAGAATGTCCTTTACTTAAGTTTGTTGCCTAATCCACGTGTTCTCTTCTTATCTAACAGTCTGATTCCCAGTATAATTCGTTCCATTCTTCACTGTGTCGTTCTCAGCTTCTCTTCCATTTTTTTGGTGAGTGCCCAAGTTTCACTTCCATAAGTAATGGTGGGGAGAATACATTGGTTCATTATTTTACGTTTCAGACAAACAAGGATATTGTTCTTCAGTATGTGACTATATTTCCTGAATACTATCCAACCAAAATTTATTCTTCTCTTGACTTCCAGCCATTTATGATTATTACAGCTAATAACTTGTCCCAGATAAGTATATGACTCCGCCTTTTCAATTACTGCTCCTTCAATCATTATTTCCCTTTCTGTGGCATACTTGTTCATCATTACTTTTGTTTTAGCCATATACATCTTTAGTCCAAAATCCCTACTAACTATGCATAATTGATTAAGATTTTCCTCTAATTCTTTGTGATCGTGGTTTGTGACCACAATGTCATCTGCAAATCGTAAATGGTTCAGGTACTCTCCGTTCACATTGACTCCTTTCTGCGACCAGTCTAATC
The DNA here is from genome assembly GCF_048544385.1 of Mastigoproctus giganteus. Taxonomy (NCBI): domain Eukaryota; kingdom Metazoa; phylum Arthropoda; class Arachnida; order Uropygi; family Thelyphonidae; genus Mastigoproctus; species Mastigoproctus giganteus. The sequence continues at coordinate 135,832,863 of NC_143579.1, read as the reverse complement.
TACTGAAAGCTTCCTCAAGGGCAGCAGTAAACAGATTCGGAGATATTGTGTCTCCTTTTCGAACTCCTTTCTCGATTTTAAATTTCCTACTGTCTTTGTCTAGTCTAATAAAGGAGGTAGCGTTCTCATATATTTTCTTCAAAATCATAATATATGGGCTATCTATGCCTTGTCTTTTCAGTGCCTGAAACATTGCCTTATGCTGTATGGAGTCAAATGCATTTTCATAATCCACAAATGCCAGGCATAATGGTGTTTTATATTCATTTTCTTTCAACGTTAGCTGTGATATTACGTGAAGGTGATCCATAGTTGAGAATCCTGTCCTAAAGCCAGCTTGCTCTTTCGGTTGATTCTCTTCAAGTATTCTTTCTAATCTGTTAGTAATGACCCTTGTGAACAACTTGTAGATGTGGTATAACAAGCTAATTGGTCTATAATTTCCAATTCCTGATTTATCTCATTTCTTATGCAGAAAAACTATGACTGCATTATTCCACTGCTTAGGCGTCACACCTTTTCTAATGCACTTTGTGAAGAGCCTTGCCAGTTTTTGTGTTATGTCTCTTCCTCCCAATTTTAACAACTCTACAGTAACTTCATCTTCCCCCGGGGCTTTCTGATTCTTCATTTTCTTCAATGCATGTTCTACCTCATCAGGAAGAATATCGGTAATGTCGTATGTGTTGGTAATTTGAGATCCATCTTTCCCACTGCTGACATCATTCCTTCACCCCTTGTATAATTCTGTATAGTAGTCTTCTGCTATTTGAATTATGCCTTCTCTGCTATTTATAAGTACACCATCACTATTCTTCAGTTTCAGTATCATTTGTCTTTCTGTATTACTGCTCATGGCTGATGGTTTAAGTCCTTTGTTTTCCCTTAATGCTTGTTCTACTTTCTTGTGTTAAATCTTCTTATGTCCACTCAGAGGCTCTTTCTAATGGCTATATCTTAGCATTAGCATTTGCATAACTCAGTATATTCAATTTTCTGCTTGTCAGTGTTTATCTTGCTCTTCATTTGTTGCCTTCAGTTCATCATAACAAGTGTTTCTTGACTAATTTTTTCTTATTTGGATTTCTTTCTCCCTATAGGTTTCTTGGGCTTTATCACTTTCAGAAAGTTGTAAAATTCCTCATTGATATCTTGGTCCTGAGCAGTCTGCAGCAGCTCAAACTTGTTCTTAAGTTCCAATGCTGCTTTTTCTCCCCTTCTGCTATCTCAAAAGACTTTTCTATTATTTACTCGAGTCAGTTTTTCCCTTTCCATTCCTACATCTATATCAAGTGTACACCTTACCATTCTGTGATCACTTCCAACACTTACCTTATTCAGGACGGTAACATATCATTCACGATATATCTTAGCATTAGCATTAGCATATGATGCAAGAAAGCAAGCTTATGCAGCATCTGCAGGAAAAAAAAAAAAAAAAAAACCACTCCCATTTCACCCCTCCATTCATTCGAAATACCTGTCCAGCTGAGCCTTAAATTTATTTAGGCTTACAACTTCCACAACAAGGGATGGAAGTCTGTTCCACCAACCAACTACCCGCTGGCTAAAGGCAAATTTCCACACATTTATCCTACACCCGTCTTTCCTCAATTTCAATTTATGCCCTCTCAGGTGATTATTCTGAGCAAGAGCGAGAATCCCATCGTCATTGAGCATGCTCAAACCATTCAATGCTTTATACACCTCTATCAGATCACCTCGCCGGTGCCTAGTCTCCAAACACTGTAATTTGCAAAACTTAAGCCTTTCTTCGTAAGAGCAACCCTTTGTTCCCTTCACTAATCTGGTTGCCCTTCTCTGTACTCGTTCCAGCAGCTCTACATCCTTCTTGAAATGAAGCCTCCAGACCTGTATACAGTACTCATTGCCTTATACAAGGGAATAATCACCTCCTTATCCCTGCTAGAAAAATTCCTGTATATCATTGACAAGACACCATGAGCTATTCTTCCAGTCCGTCTGCACTGCTCAGAGAACTTCATATCTGCCTGCATAATTACCTCCAGGTCCTTTTCATTCTCTACCACTGTCAGTGTAGTACCACAGAGCTGATACATTGCTCTGGGGTTACTGTTTCCCATATGTAGTACTTTACATTTGTCAATGTTAAACTTCATTTGCCACCTCCAGGCCATCTGCTCAACCTTTCCAGATCCTGTTGGAGCAGCATAGTGTCCTTGACAGCCCTGCCAACCTTTGTATCGCCTGCAAACGTGGACATTAAGTTTGATATACTATCATCAATATCATTTATAAACACAGAAAACAACAATGGACCCAACACTGAACCCTGAAGAACTCCACTAATAACATTAGTCCACAATGAGCAGTGCCCATTGATTACCACTCTGTCTTCTGCTACTCAACCATCCTTTTATCCATAGCAGCAATTTGCCTCCAATGCCACACTGCTCCAATTTGTGCAGCAGTCTTCCATGTGAAAAAGTATCAAAAGCCTTTCTAAGATCCAAATATATAATATCAAAGTTATTCCCTGCATCCAGTTCTTTTGTGACTGCATCATAGTATCCAATCAAATTGGTCAGGCAAGACTTTCCCTTAACAAAACCATGCTGCTGTCCAAGCTATAACTGAAGTCTTGTCTAGATGATCCTGCAGTGCTTCTTTAACCAGTGACTCCATTAATTTTAATGGAACAGAAGTTAAACTCACAGGTCTATAATTACTTGTGCAGCCTTTGTCCTCCTTTGTGAATTGGGATCACATTTGCACATCTTCAGTCTATGGGTACTTCCCTTGAGTCCAAAGAAGCTCTCATAATTATGGCTAAGGGTTTGCTTACTTCCTTTGCTGCCTTCTTTAATATAACTGGATAGATCATCTTTCGCAGCCTAAGGCTTAAGCCCTAAAAGCACTTTAGTTAAATTTACAGGCTAAGGTAAAGAAAGCCTACATGAGAAGCATGCAAAAGTTCGATGAAATTTACCGGTAAAAGTACTTTGCCACAACAGCATTTGTATTGTTGCTCGCTCAGTAAACAGACAAGTGGGTGTTATTGGTCTGGAGTAGCAGTTGAATCCCACGAGAGCTTGCATCTATCCCGAAGTGGAATGGGGTAACCTGACCTTTTTTATTTAGAATCACTAATTGAATTAACTAATTGAATCAAGAACAGAGTCATATTGGAAGTTCTGGCCTCATAAAAAATGTTCATAACGTAGTTTCACCGGTAAACGTTTTCGCAGTTTGCTGTGCTTCTTGTGTTGGCTTCCTTTTCCATTTTTTTTTTCTTAATAAACGATTTATCCACTAGTCCACCAGTGATTCTAAAGAAAAAAGGTCAGGTTACCCCCTCCACTTCGGAAGGGTTTCAATCTCCCATGGAATTCAATTTCTACTCCTGACCGATAACACCCACTGTATGTTTACTGAGCGAGCAACAATACAAATACCGCTATGACAAAGTACTTTTACCGGTAAAGTTATCAAACTTTTGCATGCTTCTCGTGTGGGCTTTCTTTACCTTTGCCAATTCACATTATACACCATTAGGCATCTCTCATATTGTGGAATTATACTTCATAACTGTTTTGTGATCATTGCAACAGCAGGGTACCTAGACACACCAAAGAAGAAGGGCCAAATAGCCCTGAAACAGTGCCATCTGGGTGGTGGTATCTGCCGAGAATAAGTAACAGAAGTCTTCTCCTTTCATGAAGTGTTACTTATTGTAAGTAGTGCAATACCATGGCAACTCATTGTGAAGGTATTCACAATATGAGATATAACTAAAACCCATTGTGAAAGTATTCACAATACAAGATATAACATCAGCCAATTCCAACACATACGTACTAACATGCTACTATTGCACAAACTTTTACATTGTCTAATTATTTTGCAGCCTGAGGCTTAAGCCCTAAAAGCACTTTAGTCACCAGATTATTATTTGTGTGGCCAACCGGAAGGCAAAGTGCAAAAAATTATTCCCCAACACAGTGGGGGAAATGAATGCCAACATATAGAATGAAATTCAAACAAATATATTCATTCTTTGTCATATAATATAACATTATTAATAGTGTAAAGACATTGATTAGAACTGTTTATAAGGTCTATGAACTTTATCTTTTGGAAATATTACATACATAAGCACATATTTTTAAGGAGTTATAATGAACGATGGTAGTCATATAAGAAATGAAGTCCACAAGTATACTTCAAGTAAACCAAATTTTAAAGTATTTGTTCAACTTTTAAGTTCATAGCACTGTTTCCTACCTTCCAACAGGCATTTTCCCATCTTGTCTCCTCCATGTAACGGATGGCAGGGGATCTCCTCCAACTCGGCACAAAAATTCAACATTTTCACCAGCTAATGCTGTCAAATGCTCTGGCTCTCGGATGAAAAAAGGTTTAACTAAAGAAGAGAGAAATATGATCAGCTCATTTAATTAATTTTTAATTAATCTGATTTTTTTTGTTTCATTATTCAATTATTTATTTTCCAATTAAAAGCCATTACTTGAATTAAGAAAATAAAATAATTTCTAAAAGAATGATAAAAGAACTTCTTTCCATATTAGTAATTGTAATGGTAATTGATGCAAGGAATACAGAACATCAGCCAAAACAAATAAATAAACACCTCATCCATCTACCCTCCCTCTAATAATTCATCAAATTCTTCCTTAACTTTATTCAAACGACCCACATCCACAACAAAACATGGAAATGAGTTTCACCAATCAATCACTTTCAAGCCAAAAACAAATGTCTGCATACCTATTTACAACCATCCTTCTGCAATTGAAATTTATGCCCCTTATTGTGTGTCATTTGAGCAAGAGTTAGGATGTCACCTGGATTTAATTTACTTAATCCAGTTAGGGGGTTAACACTTCAATCGGGTTCCCTTGTTCAATGAGGTTACCTAGTTTCCAAACACTGCAAATTGCTGAAGTCTTTTATATTAAGAGTACCCTTTTGTGTTATTAACTAATGGTATTCTTCTCTGCACCAATTCTACAGATACACATTGTTCCTAATATGAGGCTTACAGACCCACATGCCATGCAGCCTAACTACTTCATTATAATGTAATGGGACAATCTGCCAGCTTGCTTAAGCTCATGGGGTCTGTCAATGATGTACAGGAATTTTGCTGTCCTTTTTGTTGGCCTGCATAATAAGCACGTTTTGTCTTTCTCTACAGCCTTGAGTGAGGTACCAAATTGGTATGTTATATCTGGGATTACTACATCCATATTCAGTGCATTGCATTTTTCAATGGTTAATCTCAATTCTCATTTCTCAGTACATCTTGCTAATTTTTCTAGGTCTTGTTGCTGTATCATACCTTTATTTGTCTTTAACCATCCTGCAAACCTCCATATCATCTGCAGAAACATTGACATTAAACATAATATATCTATATTAATATTGTTAATAAATATCGAAAACAGTTCACACAAAAAACTTGTCAAAAATAATTTATTGAAACATTAAAACAATTCAAATTCTTTCTTTCAAAATACAAGTACTTTTTCCCACCACTCATGAAACAATGGCTCAGCTGTATACAAAAATCAGTCAAACTTGACTTAATTAAAATATTAATGAATTCAAATATTTGGTGAACAAAAAATCCATAAGGGTGGGCAATGGAAGGTGGCCGGTGGCACTTCGGCATCACCGGTTGTTATCCAGCCTGCCTGGGTCGTGAAGCCTCACCGTGGTTGAACTCACCAACTAGGAAAATATCCTGCGGGCACCCATGCCCATGACTGCTAAATATGGTTTCTTGTATTCTCCCCATCTTGCAAACCCCTCTGACTGTGTGGTCACCCCAGAGTATAAACAGAAAATTCATTCATAAAATCTCTTATCACAGAATCACTAAAAAGTTTTTTTTTTTTTTTTGTCAGTTGTTGGTGCATCGGTTTCTGTGGCCATATTGCACCTCCCAAGATTTTTGCAATTTCTACTCGATCCAAGCCCGAGGTGGGATTCGAACCCATGACCTTTGGGTTGCCAGGCAGGCACTTTACCCACCCGGCTAGCCCGGTCAGTCTACAAAGTTGGCATTGCATTGCACACATATAAAACAAATCAATGCATGTACACTTCTCTATTCAGAAGTGTACATTCATTGTTTACTGACTGCAAAAGGGAAGAAAAAAAAAAAAAAAAAAAAAGGTGCAGACAAGAAAAATAACTTTGAAATTCATATGATATTTTTCTCTAATCTGTAAATGATCCATCAACAGGTTTTCAATAAAAAAAATAATAATAATAAAACAATTACTGACACTAGAGTAACAAGACTGCAAGTTGTTCTGTCAATTTGTAACAAAATGCAAAGAAAAGTAAAAAATAATAATAATAAATCTACAGCATAAAATAATAGTATCAAAACTCAAAACTGCACAATGTTTGATGATCACCGACATCATGGACCATTCAAATTTGTGAATGGTCAATCATGTAAACTAATGAAAACTGTAATAATAAATTTACTTACATTTTCAGCCTTTCTATCACAGGTTAGAAAAGAATGGTTGTAATGGTAATGAGTGAAATTTTTTCATGCTCTGAGAAACTTAAATATGTAAAATCGCTGCACTTGAAAATGTAGAATCACAGAATAGTGCTTGATGCCTGATAACAGCTGCAGAACTTTCTTTCTTTGCCAATAAAGCAAAATCAAAATATCTGTCATTGCCTGAATTTCTTTGTTTCGTTTCCCAATCTCAGTTATGCTGGTTATTTTTATTTTTAATTTAGATAAGAGTTTTTGTAGATTACCACTTAATATACATAAAACCGTTGTTTCGTTTGAATCTTGCAGCCATTGTTTTTATATAGGGAATTCAAATTTTTAATTGTGGTAACTAGGTATCTCTAACGTAAAATTATATAGCGTAATACGCATCACTGCTTTTAGAATTCTATTAGGATGGTGCAGTATTGACAATTAATTGATTAAATTTATTGATCTTATTAATTTAAAATATCATGCCTCAGACTAGAGCAGCAAAGCAATGGGCTGTTTGTTTGTTGTTTGGTTTTTAGGAGTATTAGCAACTAAGGCCATATTGCAAAGGGGATATGCGGTGGTCATTCCCTGACCTTTCCGTATCCTCCGTATTTGGTGGTCACAGTCTCAAACCCCGTCTAATCAAAAGGCGTGTGCTACACACTGCTGCTCCTGCGCACCTGGCTATGGAGGCAGCTAAAGCAACAGGAACAAAGTGGCAGGAGTGCTGTGTTTTGGGGGAGATCTGAGGGGGCGATTCTCCAATGCATCACAGCCTAAAAAAATGTGCAACTTCTGAAATGTTTGCTGACTCTCTGGAACAGAACATGATCTAGCCAAGGAAGATGTCTTTGTGTGTGCCAGGTGCAGAGATTGTCTAGAAATTAGGCATCATCTCAGCATTCTAATGGGAGTCTATGAGAGCTTGAGGTGTAGGATAGATGCACTCGAAGAAATTAATATGAGGGGCCTGTCAAGCTCTAAGCTGCCCAGGTCAACACCACAGCTCACTCCTGGGCATCAGGCAACACAGTGGCAATCTCCAAAGCAGAAAGCGCTGATCCCACAGGAGTTAGGTATTATTGGTGACTCTATTGTCAGGGAGACAGGGAATATATAATGTAAAAAGGATAGATGCAATAGGACCAGGGTATTTCTGCCAGGGGCAAAGGCTGATGACGTAAAGCATATATCATCTTTTAAGGGCACAAAAGGTGATATTGTTGTACACATTGACACACCAATGACATTAAGAGTAGGAGATCTGCAAATTTACTTAACAAGTACAGGTCAATGTTGAAAAAAAGTCAAGAGTTAAGGTTAAATTTGAAAGTGCCTGCAATTCTGCCCAGACACGATAAAAGGGAGTACATGATGAGAGCCATGTCAATCAATTCGGCCCTGGAGGGAATGTGCAAGCCTCAAGGGGTAGAATTTTTTTCAGCATGGTCTGTGCTTGTTAACAGAAGAGACTGCTTCTACAGGGATGCGATATACTTAAATAGAAAGGGTGCAAGAATATTTGCTGATGCTATCGAGGCAGCGTTAGGTGGATCGGAAAACTGCTAGCTTGGGGGATTCACAGACTAAAAGGTTAAAAGTAGCTGCAGGCAGAGGTGAAGGTGATTCTTGCACAACTTCTATTAGAATTAGCAGCGGCTTGGAGCGAGGAGTGCTGGGGGTTTCAGAGACTGATGGCAGTCATCGTGAAACAGGTGGATATATGGGATGTGTTAGTGTAACTAAGAAAAAGAATAGATGCATGTATACCAAGGCTAGAAGTATAGTAAATAAATCTGATGAATTCCAAGTGTTGGTCAAAGACATCAAAGGCGGATATTGTTCGAATATCAGACACGTGGTGTCACACAGATATTAGGAATGCAGAATTGGAATTTGGGGAGTACAATGTGTACAGAAAGGATAGACAGGATAGGAAGGGAGGAGGTGTTACGCTTCAAATTAAGAAAAACATAAAATCAAAAGAAGTGCATCCAGTTGATATAGATGAACAGGGCATTGCTGAGCCAGTTTAGTGTGTCATAAGCACTATGAAAGCAAAAATGAGATTAGTAGTGTGTTATAGGCTTAATGACTCGAATGAGTATTATTTTTTTTATTATTATTATTATTAGTCATATGGTGCAAGGAAGCCTGAGGCTTCTGCTGTACCAGCCAAAAAAATTCCCAAGCCATCCTGAGAGAGAGAATCAGAAGCAGAAAGGAATCACCAAAAAGAGAAGAATGATGATTCAATGAACAACTGTTGAGAGAAATAGAGTGGGCTAGTAAATCAGAATGTCTTATAATGGGAGATTTTAACTTCCCAAATATTGACTAGAACTTGTGGTTTGGCCACTCGCACACTAGTAAGACTTTTGTGGATTTACTAGATGATTTTTTTCTGCAGCAGCATGTTCGAGAGGCAACCAGAGAGGGTAATACTTTGATCTGGTTATCAGCAGTGATCATTCGTGTATTAAGAATTTGCAGATAAAGGAACCACTAGGTGGCAGTGATCACAGTGTACTGATGTGGGATATATTTAAAGATATAATTACCAACCTATGTATTGCCTGCAAACTTGGACATTAAGTTTGATATACCATCATCAATATCATTTATAAACATACAAAACAACAATGGACCCAACACTGAACCCTGAAGAACTCCACTAATAACATTAGTCCACAATGAGCAGTGTCCATTGATTACCACTCTCTGTCTTCTGCTACTCAACCATCCTTTTATCCATAGCAGCAATTTGCCTTTAATGCCACACTGCTCCAATTTGTGCAGCAGTCCTCCATGTACAACAGTATCAAAAGCCTTTCTAAGATCCAAGTATATAATATCAAAGTTATTCCCTGCATCCAGTTCTTTTGTGACTGCATCATAGTATCCAATCAAATTGGTCAGACAAGACTTCCCCTTAACAAAACTCTGCTGTGTCTGAGCTATAACTGAAGTCTTGTCTAGATGATCCTGCAGTGCTTCTTTAACCAGTGCCTCCATTAATTTTCTGGGAACAGAAGTTAAACTAACAGGTCTATAATTACTTGTGTCGCCCTTTGATCCTCCTTTGTGAATTGGGGTCACATTTGCACATCTCCAGTCCATGGGTACTTCCCCTGAGTCCAAGGAAACTCTTATAATTATGGCTAAGGGTTTGCTTACTTCCTTTGCTGCCTCCTTTAATATAACTGAATAGATCCCATCCACCCCAGGTGCCTTTCTTGTATTTATCTTCAACAATTTCTCCTCCACTTTACTCTCAGTTATTACATGATTCTCTGGCTTACTGCCAGAGTTGAATACACCTCTGGCATTCCCCTCGCTGAATAACTCCTCATGTGTGAATGTCGATGCAAAATATTCATTTAGTTTGTTAGCTACTTGAGCAGGATCATCAACAGTTGACCCATTGATATCAAGTGGACCAATCTGATTCATCCCCTTCCTTCTAGAGTTTACATAAGTAAAGAACTCTTTGCTGTTTTTCTTTGCATCCCTTGCCAAAGATTTCTCGTAGTCTGCCTTTGCCTGCCTAACCTCCTTTGTAACTTGGTTACAGATCAACTTATATCTATCATAGGCTTCTGTGTCACATGTTAATTTGTATGTATCCCATGCCTTTTTCTTCTCTGCCATATGTCTCATTAGTTCATCTGACATCCACTTAGGCTTAAACCTTGAACAATATTTCTTAGTTGGTATGTAAAGCCTAGTAGCTTCCAAGATAAGTTCTTTGAATGCTTCCCATTTTGAATTTGCTCTTGGTAACATCATCAGTTGGTCCCACTGTATAGAATTTAAATACTGTCTCAGTCCATCGTAGTCGCCTTTCCGAAAGCAATAACCCTTCCCTTTACCCCTAATGGTAGTTACCTCTTTGAGTAAATCCCACTTCAGCACACTGTGATCACTGCCACCTAGTGGTTCATTTACCTGCAGATTCTTAATGCATGAAGAATCACTACTGATAATGAAATCAAGAGCATTACTCCCTCTAGTTGCCTCCCGAACATGCTGATGTAGAAAACAATCATCCAATAAATCCACAAAAGCCTTGCTAGTGTGTGAGTGACCAGCTCCCAAATTCCAGTCAATATCTGGGAAATTAAAATCCCCCATTATAAGACTCTCTGATTTACTGGCCCACTCTATTTCCCTGTACAATTTCTTATTATACTCATCAGAGTCATTAGGCCTATAGCACACTCCTACGCTCAATTTTGATCTCCCAATGCTTATGTCACACCTTACTGACTCGACACTGCACCGTCGAGCAATGTCAACTGGCTTCACTTCCTTGGATTTTATGTATTTCTTAACTAATAGCATAACCCCTCCTCCCTTCCTATCCTGTCTATCCATTCTGTAGACATTGTACTCCCCAAATTCCAGTTCTGCATTCCTTATATCTGTGTGACACCACGTCTCTGAAATCCCCAGAATATCTGCCTTTGATGTTTTGAGCAATACCTCAAATTCATCAAATTTATTTACTAAACTCCTAGCATTGGTGTACACGCAAGTATACATGCACCTGTTCTTTTTCTTAGCTACCCTAACACAACCAATGTGTTTACTTGTACCCCAATGATTCCCAGCAGTCTCTGAAATATCCTGCATCTTATTTTCCAGGCTCCGGCTCATTCTAATAGAAGCAGTGCAAGAATCACTTTCGCCTCTGCCAGTGGCTACTGTTAATCTATTAGTCCTTGAATCCCCCCAATCTAGCAGTTTTCCGACCCACCTGACACTGCCTCAATAGCATCAGTAAACATTCTTGCACCCTTTCTATTTAAGTGTATCCCATTCCTGTAGAAGCAGTCTCTCCTGTTAACAAGTACAGACCAGGCCAAAAAAAATTCTACCCCTTGAGCCTTGCACAATCTTTCCAGGGCCGAATTGATCGACAGGGCTCTCATCATATACTCCCTCCTAGCGTGTCTGGGCAGAATTACAGACACTTTCAAATTCAACCCTAATTCACGACTTTTTTTCAACAGTGACCTGTACTTGTTAAGTAATTCCGTCGGTCTCCTACTCTTAACCGTATCCCCGTCCGTTGGGGTACGTACCAGCCCCAACTGGGTTCAGCAAGTTAATTCTATAATTTTTACTCTAATTACAGAGCTGAAACTCGCTATAGCTGGAGCCAGAACTATTTTCTTGAATTTTCCCACTTAAATTTTCAAAACCTTCTATTGAATTTCACGCAAATGACAAAAATGTGACATCAAGTATGCATTTTTTAGGCTTTTTCAATTAATTTTTTTACCCCCGCCCTAACCAGCCTAGAGCTAATGAAACCCGACATTTGATTCGTTTCTTGGTGTAAAGCGTGCAAATTTCTTTTTACAGAGAGGAGCAGTTCTGATAAACAACTCCGCCTGAATACGAGCGAAGCGTGGGAAGTATATATCACGTCACCCGTACAGCTACATCGAGACGGAAAGGGAGAAGTGTAAATAAACAAAAGACGAACAGGAGCTACAGTTTTTGACATAAGAAGCAATAAAGTGATACAGTAGCAATAACAGTTTATGGAAGGTGAACAGATCGTATATCCTATCTTCAATGGGTATTGCTCCTACGAACAGAAGATCAAGGAAATTCATCTGTTGGAAACTAGAAAAACTGGTGTAAAACTGATAACACTGTAATGCGCATTTGATAAAAAAAAAAAAGTTTGCTTTATTGTAATTGTTTTTAGTAAATAATATCGGAACAGCAGTTTCCTGGGTTTGATCTTCTAACCAAATTTCGAAAAAATATTTCTATTTATAGCTGCGTTATAAACTTCGAAACTGGTGCATCAAAAGAAAGAAAAAAAAATCATCCGCTATGAATTTCGTTCTTTCTTGAAATGTGTATTGTTCACATAACTGCAATATTTGTAACAATACAAAGCTAACAGATTACGACTAACAGCTGCTCAAAAAGTATCGTTAGAAGATATTTGCGTGTTACACTTTGATGTCATCGCAAAGGGAGAAATTCTGTTTTAGTTCAGAAGCCGAATAAATTCACTATTCACGGTCATAATGCTGTTCTGAGCTGCAATAAACAGATAAACTCCGCTGACAAATAGACTTACTCCCCATCACTTTTATTGTTTTACTGTGGTTTTTGGCAGATGAGTCGGTGACTGCTAAATGCAGTGCGATTTCTTGTATTCTCTCTCTCTCTCTCTATTTCGGGATCTCTGACCGAGTGGTCATCCCGGAGTGTAAACAGAAAATTTGTTTGTCGGAATGCTGCCCACCAATTATCAACTCTTTTAGCATTAGTAGAGGCATATGATGCAAGAAAGCAAGCTTATTCAGCATCAGCCAAAAAAAAAAACACAACCACTACTCCCATTTCACCCCTCCGTTCGTTCGAAATACCTGTCCAGCTGAGCCTCAAATTTGTTTAGGCTATCAACTTCAACAACAAGTGATGGAAGTCTATTCCACAAACCAACCACCCGCTGGCTAAAGGCAAATTTCCGCACGTCTATCCGACATCCGCCCTTCCTCAATTTGAATTTATGCCCTCTGAGGTGATTATTCTGAGCAAGAGGAAGAATCCCATCGGCATTGAGCATGCTCAAGCCATTCAAAGCCTTATACACCTCTATCAGATCACCTCGCCGATGCCTAGTCTCTAGACTCTGTAATTTGCAAAACTTAAGCCTTTCTTCGTAAGAGCAACCCTTTGTTCCATTCACTAATCTTGTTGCCCTTCTCTGTACTCGTTCCAGCAGGTCTACATCCTTCTTGAAATGAGGCCTCCAGACCTGTATACAGTACTCAAGGTGTGGCCTGACCAATGCCTTATACAAGGGAAAAATCACATCCCTATCCCTGCTAGAAAAATTCCTGTATATCATTGACAAGACACCATGAGCTACTCTTGCAGCTCGTCTGCACTGCTCAAAGAACTTCATATCTGCCTGCACAATTACCCCCAGGTCCTTTTCATTCTCTACCACTGTCAGCGTAGTACCACAGAGTTGATACGTTGATCTGGGGTTACTGTTTCCCATATGTAGTACTTTACATTTGTCAATGTTAAACTTCATTTGCCACCTCTCAGCCCATCTGCTCAAATTTTCCAGATCCTGTTGCAGCAGCATAGCATCAGTAGTGTCCTTAACAACACTGCCAACCTTTGTATCGTCTGCAAACTTGGACATTAAGCTTGATATACTATCATCAATATCATTTATAAATACAGAAAACAACAATGGACCCAACACTGAACCCTGAGGAACTCCACTAATAACATTAGTCCACGTTGAGCAGTGTCCATTGATTACCACTCTCTGTCTTCTGCCACTGAACCATCCCTTTATCCATAGCAGCAATTTGCCTCCAATGCCACACTGCTCCAATTTGTGCAGCAGTCTTCCATGCGCAACAGTATCAAAAGCCTTTCTAAGATCCAAATATATAATATCAAAGTTATTCCCTGCATCCAGTTCTTTTGTGACTACATCATAGTATCCAATCAAATTGGTCAGACAAGACCTGCCCTTAACAAAACCATGCTGTGTCTGAGCTATAACTGAATTCTTGTCTAGATGATCCTGCAATGCTTCTTTAACCAGTGCCTCCATTAATTTTCCTGGAACCGAATTTAAACTAACAGGTCTATAATTACTTGTGTCAGCCTTTGATCCTCCTTTGTGAATTGGGGTTATATTTGCACATCTCCAGTCTATGGGTACCTCCCCTGAGTCCAAAGAAGCTCTCATAATTATGGCTAGGGGTTTGCTTACTTCCTTTGCTGCCTCCTTTAATATAACTGGATAGATCCCATCCACCCCGGGTGCCTTTTTTATGTTTATCCTCAACAATTTCTCCTCCACTTTCCTCTCAGTTATTACAAAATCATCTAGCTCACTGCCAATGTTTACTTCACCTACGACATTCCCCTTCCTGAATAACTCCTCACGTGTGAATGTAGATGCAAAATACTCGTTTAGATTGTTAGCCACCTGAGCTGGATCCTCAACTGTTGAACCATCAACATCCAGTGGACCAATCTGATTCACCCCTTTCCTTCTTGAGTTTAAATAGGTAAACTCTTTTCTGTTTTTCTTTGCATCCTTTGCCAAGGATTTCTCATAATCTGCCTTTGCCTGCCTAATCTCCTTTGTGACTTGATTACAAACCAACTTATATCTATCATAGGCTTCCATGTCACCCATTAATTTGTATGTATCCCATCATTTTTCTTCTCTGCCATATGTCTCATTAGTTCATCTGACAACCATTTAGGCCTGAACCTTGAACAATATTTCTTGGTTGGTATGTAAAGCCTGGTAGCTTCCAAGATTAGTTCCTTGAATGCTTCCCATTTTGAATTTGCTGTTGGTAACATCATCAGTTGGTCCCACTGTATAGAATTTAAATACTGTCTCAGACCATCATAGTCACCTTTACGAAAGCAGAAGCCGAATAAATTCACTATCCACGGTCATAATGCTGTTCTGAGCTGCAATAAAAAACAGATAAACTCCGCTGACAAATAGACTTACCGACCTTCTAATGTATGTTGTGTTCAAATAATCCACTTTGTGAAATTCGAAAGTGCTACATCAATTAGGAGCAAAAACGGTTTCCCCCAACATAATGAATTACTTTATAGGTATAATAATGATTTTACTGACTGGAAGAAAGTGTCCACAATAAAACAATTGTACAAGGCGAAAACATGCGGTCACTCAAAGGATAAGCAATACAGCGATGTTTGAAATTTATAATGCAGTTCACTAGCTAATATTTCCAGAGGAATTATTCTGGATTTTTTATCAAATGAGCGCCAGACCAAAATCAGACTAATTAGTACTTTTGCATCCTAGGATGAACTGACTAATTAGAACTCCAGCATCTGTGATGAAACGTCATGCACACCGATATCGTTTGCTACAGCAATGATGTAAAGAAACGAAGCAAAATATTGTAACAGAGCTATAAAGCAAAATAATGTTAGAAAGTAAAAATGCAAAATATTGTTCTATAAAACAATTGCAGTTTTGCCATCCTAGGATGAAGCTGACTTAGAGCTGCAATGCTATTTTTTTTATTATTATTTTTATTTATTATTATTTTTTTTTTTTGTGTGTTTTTGTATGGGCGGCTCCTAGAACAAAAGTTCATCTCCGCTTCTTTGCTCTGTTCAGTTTTTACGCACTGTCAAGGTAAGGCCAGTGTGTGTTGTGTCATGAGAAACAAAAACAAAAAAAAAAAAAAAAAATCATCCCGCTTAGGAATATCCCATGTTGGATGAAGACAGATGAAAAGGAAGGCGAGAGAGAGAGAAGTTTTTCATCCCGCACGGGAGAAAGTGACAGGAAAGAAAAACTGTGTTTGTGAGCTTATGTGTGTGTTCTGTATTGTGATGTTGTGTTTTGGCATTTTGGCTACCTGGAAGCAGTGATCCAGGTACTGGAGGCAGTCATCCAGGTACTCCTGCTAGGGAGGAGTACCTGGATGACTGCCTCCAGGTACTCCTCCCTAGCAGGAGGGCAAAGCCTTCCCTACTATCTGCACGCCCTCCTCCCTGGGGAACGAGTTTCCCAGGGAGGAAAGAAAAACTTGTATAAGATGAAGAGAGGGAAGGAGAAAAGAGAAGAACTATCCCGGCCCAGCCAGGAAAGCCCCAATCCAGGATCGATTGCTAGAACAACACAAGAAAAAAAAAATTTTTTAAAAATTAAAAAATAAATAAATAATAATAATAAATGTAAAAAAAAATAATAATAAATAAAATAAATGAAAGTTAGCTCACTGGACCTTTGACAATCTCTTGGCCTTCTCCCCACCAAAAAGGTATTTTTTATTTCTCTCTCTCTCTCTCTCTCTCTCTCTCTCTCTCTCTCTCTCTCTCTCTTTCTCTCTTTCTCCAGGGTCGGACTAGAAAGGGTGGACTCCCTCGCCTAAGGAGTTTTTTCCCCTCAAGTGAAAGAAGGGAATTGGAAATTTCATGAAAATGAACCCTGTTTTTCTTCATTCGGTGAACGGCTACTCTGTCAGCGCAAAAGAAGTGAAATTACATTTGCAGCTCAGAATGGAATTCAAACATTGAAACACATGACATTTTATGGTGAATTTTTCGAGCGTTGTGTGATAATGAAAATTCAATTTTTCTCTGGAAATTTTTTGATGGTATCAAATGCATATCAAGGAAATATCGAAGTATTCAATAACAATTACTTACAATTTCCCAATCCCTCACTATGAGTAACGGATTGTTCTCACAATCTGTTACTAGCTGCGCATTTTTTTTTTTTTTTTTTTTCCCGTTTGTACACCAGGTGAGATGCATATGAAGTTCCTTTGATATCAGTTTTCGAAGTTTATAATGCAGCTATGAATAGAAATATTTTCTTGAAATTTCGTCAGAAGATCAAATATACATCCATGAAACTGCTGTTCCGATTTAGTCCTCTAGAAACAATTACAATAAAGCGAACTTTTTTTTTTTATGAAATGCGCATTGTAGTGATCAGTTTTACGACAGTTTTTTTCTTTCCTTTTCCAATACAGCTTCCAGTAGATGAATTGTCTTGATTTTTTTGTTAGTAGATAATACATATTGAAGAAAGGAAATGCAATATTTTCAGAACTTTTGTGAATGTGAATTAATATTCATATTCACAAAACTCATGTGACTCATATGAATATTAATATTATATTAATAGACACGAGAAAAAAAAACAAAAAAAAAAACACCAGAATGAAACAGCACATCAATGCATACAGGGAAAGGCATTCACTCAATAGTTTCCTATACAATCATACTGAAAAATATATAATGATAAGAGACTATATGTTACATAGCTACTCATCAGGGACAGCTGGGAAGTTATGTAACATATAGTCACCCACCTCCCACCCTGATGATCAAAATAATGAATCGTTTTACTGCTACATGATGATTAAAGTTCAATGAGACCTCGGAACATTTATTTAGCCTTCCTCCCTTTAACGGCTTTAGTTTCCCCCCCCCCCAGGAAATCCTGTGACTGCTATCTGAAAATAACATGACACACAAGGCCTTATATACCTTGAGGTATATAAGGCCTTGAATGGGTTGAGCACGCTGAATTCTGATGGGATCCTTCCACTTGTTCAGATTACGAACCTAAGGGGGCATAAATTCAAATTAAGAAAAGACAGATGTAGAATAGATGTGCGAAAATTTGCCTTTAGCCAGCGGGTGGTTAATTGCTGGAACAAACTTCCATCTGCCGTTGTGGAAGTTGATAGGTTGAATAAATTTAAGGAGGAACTGGACGGGCATTTGGAGGGAATGGTGTGATTTTTTTTTTTTTTTTTTTTTGGCTGATGCTGCATAAGCTCATACATTTGCTTTCTTGCATCACATGCCACTACTACTACTACTACTACTACAAAATCATGATGGTTATCTATTGTTGATCTGATTGAGGTGTATAAGGCCTTAAATGGGTTGAGCAGGCTCAATTCTGATGGAATTCTTACTCTTGCTCAGATTACCACCTGAGGGGGCATAAATTCAAATTGCGGAAATTTGCCTTTAACCAGCAGGTAGTTGATTGCTGGAACAAACTTCTATCAGTCGTTGTGGAAGTTTATAGCATAAATAAATTCAAGGAGGAACTGGACAAACACTTAGAGGGATTGGATGTGTGAACTGTTGGGGTTTTTTTGGCTAATGTTACATAAGCTTGCTTTCTTGCATCACAAGCCTCAACTACTACTACTAATAACTGCTGGTTAAACACTTACAATTACACTATTTTATAATTTTTAAATTATATGATATACAGCAGTATTTAAAAAATCTGGAACTTTCTGAATATTTCTCTGAAAGTGGTTGACCATACAAGGGCAGAGGGAAAACAGATTGGCAGGACTTAAATAATCTATAAAGGCACCAAATTTGTGGATTATTTTCCATTAATAATTTCCAAACACACATTTCTTTCTGTTTTACACATTTCCTAGACTGAACATCATTGTCACTATGTATCTGCAACATATAAATTGTTTCATTTTGCGAGATGTTCAATACTCATTCATAGTAGAGTACTTAACAATACTTAACAATACAGTAGTACATATTTAGTTCTTGAAGTGATTTAATTGCTGAAATAATATAGAAGAAGAAGAACTCTTAAATGAATACACAAGACAGTGCTGTACACAACACCCATAAGATTAAAGACTAGAGCACAAACATTAAGAAATTTACATAGGAAGTTGATTAAATACATATACAACAGCATGTCGTAAAGTAAAATTATTGTCTAGGGAAAAGTCCTATTATACTGCAGGACAGTTCTTCTAATAGGTGCAGAAAGGTTGGATCACTGCTGTGATGTATCCATGGCATTGATGGAGAGGTCCTTGGGAAAAGGTTCTATTGCCGGATGACATGGGTCTGGGAAGGAGGTCAATACTTTTTATCCACTGGGAACTTATAGAAATTTCAGTGTATGTACTGCAGCCTTTGCATGGGTAGGAACCAATCAGTTAACTTTAACCAGTTTGGCGTGACCTGAAGGATAGCTGGACCTGAAGGACAGTATACTAATATATATATATCCATGAGCCAAAACATTATGACCACCTCCATAATACCATGTTGGGCCAATTTCTGCATTTTGCATGATAATTAGCATTAGTAGAGGCATTTGATATTTGATGCAAGAAAGCAAGCTTATGCAGCATCAGCCAAAAAAAATAAAAATAAAATAAAAATAAAATGAATAAATAAAAAATAACCACTTCCACTTCACCCCTCTGTTCGTTCGAAATACCTGTCCAGCTGAGCCTTAAACTTATTTAGGCTATCAACTTCCACGACAAGGGATGGAAGTGTGTTTCACCAACCAACCACCCGCTGGCTAAAGGCAAATTTCTGCACGTCTATCCTACATCTGTCTTTCCTCAATTTGAATTTATGCCCTCTCAGGTGATTATTCTGAGCAAAAGGAGGAATCCCATCAGCATTGAGCATGCTCAAACCATTCAAGGCTTTATACACCTCTATAAGATCACTTCGCTGGTGCCTAGTCTCCAGACACTGTAATTTGCAAAACTTAAGCCTTTCTTCGTAAGAGCACCCCTTTGTTCCATTCACTAATCTTTTTACCCTTCTCTGTACTCATTCCAGCAGCCCTACATCCTTCTTGAAATGAGGCCTCCAGGCCTGTATACAGTACTCTAGGTGTGGCCTGACCATTGCCTTATACAAGGGAATAATCACCTCCTTATCCCTGCTACAAAAATTCCTATATATCATTGACAATACACCATGAGCTACTCTTGCAGCCCGTCTGCACTGCTCAGAGAACTTCATACCTGTCTGCACAACCACCCCCAGGTCCCTTTCATTCTCTACCACTGTCAGTGTAGTACCACAGAGTTGATACATTGCTCTGGGGTTGCTGTTTCCCATATGTAGTACTTTACATTTGTCAATGTTAAACTTCATTTGCCACCTCTCAGCCCATCTGCTCAACCTTTCCAGATCCTGTTGCAGCAGCATAGTGTCAGTAGTGTCCTTGACAACCCTGCCAACCTTCATATCGTCTGCAAACTTGGACATTAAGCTTGATATACCATCATCAATATCATTTATATATATACATATATATATATACTTATACATATATTTGAATAACATTTAAAATAGCTGGAAACTGAATCTTTCATGATAAAAATAAAATAAAAAGTACAGCAAACATCAGAGGCAGCAAAAAGCATATACATGATGCTTGAAATATAACCATACAAATAAATTAGAATGAGAGTTAAAAATACAATAATGCCAGAAGTATGGCAAGACAAGAGCGAAAATAGTCGAAATTAAACTTAGGAATCAAACCAAACAGGGAGGGAAGAGAGGGGTAACAAGAGTAAAAATATTGCAGCAGAAAATCTCTAAGATAGTTTAGAACCTCTAATTATAAGAATAAATAATAATTCATTAAATTTTGAAGGCCAATTAAAATAGAAATTTAACGGTGCCCCCTCTGACGGGCACCAGGTCCAAATTTATGTGAAATATCACCAACAGAGATCTAGACCACTGCAGTAAAATAAAACAAAAATAAACCAAAAATAGACTAACATCGATTGCTAGACAAATCGCTGCAAAGGTGAGTCGATCAAAAGATCAGTCCACCACCTGATACCCAGATCGAACCGCCAATGCAGAGGACTTGAATAGCGGTGGTCTTGATGCAGCGAAAATTAAAAATAGAACAGATACGAGCACTCCAGTGCAAAGCCACACTACTGACAAAAGTAATCTTAACCAGTTTATATAGAGGAAAAATGAACTATGGATGGCAGCACAGGTGCAGCGTTAGCAATTCGCCCACTACTGTCATGTGATATACTTATACATATATTTTAATAACGTTTAAAATCCATAGTTCATTTTTGTCTATATAAACTGGTTAAGATTATTTTTGTCAGTAGTTGTTTGTTTGTTTATTTATTTTTTTTTTTTTTTAGGAGCATTAGCAACTAAGGCCATATTGCTCCGGGGATATGCGGTGGTCATTCTCTACCTTTCCACATCCTCCGTATTTGGTGGTCACGGGCTCACCCCCAGTCTAATCAAGAAGCGTGTGCTATGCACTGCTGCTCCTGCCCACCTGGCTACAGAGGCACCTTGTCAGTAGTGTGGCTTTGCACTGGAGTGCTCATATCTGTTCTATTTTGAATTTTCGCTGCATCAAGACCACCGCTATTCAAGTCCTCTGCATTGGCGGTTCGATCTGGGTAACAGGTGGTGGACTGATCTTTTGATCGACTCACCTTTGCAGCGATTTGTCTAGCAATCAATGGTCAGTCTATTTTTGGTTTATTTTTGTTTTATTTTACTGTAGTGGTCTAGATCTCTGTTGGTGATATTTCACATAAATTTGGACCTGGTGCCCGTCAGAGGGGGCACCGTTAAATTTCTATTTTAATTGGCCTTCAAAATTTAATGAATTATTATTTATTCTTATAATTAGAGGTTCTAAATTATCTTGGAGATTTTCTGATGCAATATTTTTACTCTTGTTACCCCTCTCTTCCCTCCCTGCTTGGTTTGATTCTTGAGTTTAATTTCGACTATTTTCGCTCTTGTCTTGCCATACTGCTGGCATTATTTTATTTTTAACTCTCATTCTAATTTATTTGTATGGTTATATATATATATATATATATGGATGACAGGTATAAATGGATAATAATTCTATGACTATGAGTTAGGGCCACTGCAGTTACAATTCAACAGTAGGACCATAATGTTTGTAGTCAATGTCTTTACTGAAAATGAGAGGACAATTAATTACAGCATGATTTGTTAAATTTTATTCGGTAAACAAAGAAATAGACTAAATATATGGCAAAAAAAATTCATACATTCATTTAACAATAATAAGCAAAACTTTACCATGAACAGTCATCATAGCAGGAGAGGATTCTCTAATTCCAACCATATTTTCAGCAACACAAGCATAGCTCCCTTCATCACTTTGCCGAACATCTGATATTACAAGGTTACCAGGACCAATCACACGAATTCTGCCAGTTCCAGTGTTTACAACTTCACCATCCTTCTTCCATCGTACTGCAGGGTCAGGATGGCCTTTGGGTGGAGTGCATTCTAAAGTGGCTATATCTCCCATTGCTACCCGGGTATTTTTTGGAATAATTCTAAAATCATCCCTTAAAACTATAAAAGAAATGTCTGATTTAGTGAAATGTATATTTTTCTTTGGGGTATATTTTTTAAACCAGAATATTATAATAAACCATGCAATTACTAAGGCAAAGTAATTTTTATGTAGCCATATGTGTAAATTTTAATATATATATTTTGTATAAATTATACCATAAAAATTAAAGATCGGATATTAGCTTTGTTTAACAGCATGTGAATATCATGATTACAATTACTTCATCGCAGATATCTTTATAATTTTAAACAAATAATCATGGAGAAAAACACTAAGGAAGCATAACTGTCCAAATTTTGCAGAAGCTTGGTATCAGTACTTAAAAAATGATCCTTTAAATTACTGTTCTTCAACATGGGGTGGCCACCAGTGGCTGTTATAGGGTTTTTGATGATCATTAAAGAACTTAGCAAGTATTATTCTAACTTCAACAGTGAAAAATAAAATTCTGTAAGAAAACTGAATGATAATGCACTTATATTTTCAAATGAGATATCATGTGCAACCTACCTTTCAGTTCAGAATGGTAACGTGAACTGCTATCTAGTAGCTAGCTGGCATACATAGAATTTAACAAGAGCACTATAGTTAGGCTATTATCTTCTTTACCTTTCTGTAAGAGGGCAGGCAGTGCAATTTTTTCAGTCATGGGCTCCTTTTTATTCCTAGCTTCCCCCCCAAATTTAACTAACTGGAAGTGAAAATTTAAAAAATAAAATCAAAATTCTGTTCCATCAATAGACAGTCCACTCAATCATAATCATTTACATCTTGGCTTCTAGAAATTCTTGGGAGGGGGAAAGGGTCCCCAAAAACTTACCTCTCAGAAATAGTGTGATGAGCGAGCTTGTATCATCTCTGTGAAAAGATATAAGGTCACTTGTCCGTGGACCCTCCTGGGTGTGCCATTGGTCTAGCTCCACATACACCTAACAAATATTAAGTGTGAAAACTTGGTTGTGTATCCCCTTGAAATTTTATTTTCAATGATGTGATATTAACTATAGTAAAATATAAATGCGCAAGGCATAATATGATATGACCTTAAATATACTATAAAATAACAGTATTTTATAGTATATTTTATACTATAAAATATTTATTTTATAGTATAAAATAGTACACCAATATTTTATAGTATATTTCTGGCAATACATGGCAACTCATTTCATAATTCCATAATATGAGAGATGCCTTCTGGCATCTCTCATATTGTGGAATTAACTTCATAACTGAGTTGGCATGATTGCAACACCAGGATTGAAATGGTGCCTTGAAACACCTTGAAATGGTGCCATCTGAGTGGTGCCCACTGAGAATAAGTAACATTAGTCTTTGCTATTGGTGAAGCATTACTTATTCAAGGTAGTGCAATACGTGGTAACTCGTTGTGAAGGTAGTCACAATATGAGATACAATTAACCAACCGGACTAGCCAGGTGGGTAAAGTGCCTGCCTGGCAACCCAAAGGTTGCGGGTTCGAATCCCACCTCGGGCTTGGATCAGTGTAAAATGAAAAAACTTTGGGAGGTGCATTATGGCCACAGAAGCCGATGTGCCAACAACTAACAAAAAAAAAAAAAAAAAAAAAAAAATGAGATCCAATTAAATTAATGCCTTTACACTATAATTGTAGTTTACTTTTGTGAACTAGGGGGCTAGGGGGACGATTGTGTCCGGCTGTTTGTATGATGTGCTCCGTAAACTTTCTTGATTTGTGTGTTTTTTAATTAAAGTATTAAGTTCCTATTAGTGCCACAACATAAAGATAGGCCCTTGGATTGCCAGATGCAAGTGCTTTATTATTTGAGCAGACCACAGATAACTATTAAATGAATTTCTGCATGTTCATTCTGCTACTTTATACAAGCGCTTTCAGCCATTATCTTGTAGTTCAACTTATACATGTGTCTAACAGACACTTGACCTTGACAAGGCATTAGAGTTTTGCATAGCTGCTCTGCTCTCCCCTCCCTACTTAGACCCCTGCTACCTGTGGATTTCACTGCAGGACAACTAAGGCAACCGACTGGTCACAGTGCCAATCACTTGCAAAACCACATCTGGTGGTGATATTAAATTGCCTGGTAACACTACAGTAACTGAATTCAATATGACGAATACTACCTTCTGTCAAAATTCTAGCATCTGCACCATCTGTGGGACCAGCTCTGACCCCATTATCCAATGTATTGAGTGCAAGCAATTAATATGCAATGACTGTATCCAATCTGACCTGAAAAAATTAAATAAAAGTCGTCGGAAATCATTCTGTTGTGATAGACGTTGACTCATAAATTCTCAGAAAAGCCCTATAACTGTTGCAATGCAAAACAGCACGGAACCTGAGATACTTTCCTCCTCTTCTGCTAACACCGTTGAAATGCCCTACTCTAGTTCATTTGAGACAAATATCATGCCAATAACTAGAAATACTGACTCTGAATCTTACATGGATGAAGCCACTAATCCTTCTTTGTTGTCTTCGGGGTTGCATCAACTTTCGGATGCATCAACTCAAACACATATATCTGTGCTGTCGGAAGATCTCAGCTCTAACTCCCTCCCCACTGAAACTCTGAATCCAACCTTTTCTATTCTGCAATCAACTGAATTTCAGGAACTACTCTTTAATACTATGAAGAAAATCCTCCATCAAACTCAGCTAATCAGCGTACCTCATACTGCAAAATCTGATATTCCCCTGGATTCTAATACGCTCAAAGAAGGAAACTGTGAGCTATCCACGGAGATTCATGGTATAAAAACAATATTAAATAATCTACAAGCTAAAATTTTTGACATTAACGCCCAAATTAAAAATCTCATGTCAATTATGTCTTGCCACTTAAGGGAAGCTAGGAAGGATTCTGAACCTACTTTTGAAACTAATGGGCTCAAAATGAATAAGAATTCTTCATTACCTGACGATGCCCTTAGTATTG
This sequence comes from Mastigoproctus giganteus, assembly GCF_048544385.1. Lineage (NCBI taxonomy): Eukaryota > Metazoa > Arthropoda > Arachnida > Uropygi > Thelyphonidae > Mastigoproctus > Mastigoproctus giganteus. Next base: position 135,807,668 of record NC_143579.1, on the reverse strand, counting down.
AGACAAGATCTTCATTTTCCACCAGCCTCAATACTCCTACTGCTGCAAATATTAATTTGCCAAAGCCTGCTAACATTCATGATTCAGGTCATTCAACAGAGCGATTTATTGCAAAACAGACTCTGTCAGATGATTTTCTGATGTAAATTGAACCACTCCTACCACCTGCTCTCCTCTGTGGAAAAGTTCTGTCTGTACCTCTAATTTACAAGCTCAGAGTCACCAAGTGGAATCCTCTTCAATGTTGCATTTTGCATATGTTGCCTTAACTGATTTTCAGTTAAGGCAACATATGCAAAAATAACTGCTGCCACATCTAATGAGGTCTGCAAACCTGTCTGTTGGGCTGCCGCCACAGTGAGTAAACCTGCTTCTGATTGCCAGTCTCAAATATCACACCACAGATCAAAACAGAAAAAACCTTCAGTAAATGCTAAAGCCTCTATATCTCAAGATACTTCCTTCAAGCTTCCAGCCAAAATTCATCAAACACAGAATGTAACTAATGCAGAAAAATCTCAGTTACTCAAACATAAGTACAATATCACAATTATTCCCACAAAGGACCAAATTTTTGTTTCTAGGCTTGGACCCACCACTAAATCTGAAGATCTTATCAACTTAATTAAAGAAGAATATGGTTTCGGTGTACATGTCCATTCTCTGAAGACACAGTGTCCCGCCTACTTATCTTTTATAATAACATACCTTCCATCACAAACAGAAAAAGTGCTGAATCTAAGATCCCTCTTATCAGGGGCTCTAGTAAAACGCTTCACGGTACAGACCATCAAGGGAGTCCAAAATCTCTTCTCCACAGGCATAGCAATCAGTAGCCCTGCTATCTACACATACTACGCTCTCCTCTCATCATAGAATCTCCAGATCTCAACTGTTCAGTGTTTACCTTCAGAATTACAGGAGTATAATTAGCAACCTAAACCACTTTAGAGCAATCCAAGGCTCACATATTTACGACATTTACCAGCTCACTGAAACCTGGCTCTCCATAGATATTGATGATCAGGAGATTATAGATGGGCAATATAGAAAGTTGAATCTCGTAGAGGCGGAGTAGCTATTATACATTCTAACCATGTACTCTCTGAAATTTCATCAAATTTCACAAATATTGAATCACTATACTGTCTTCTTCATCTTGGCAAGTTAAAAGTTTTAATCATATTGCTTTATTTTCCATCTTCCTTAACTAATATCGACATTCAGCACTTAGAAAGCTCACTGGAATCTATCTTCCCGCTAATTCAATCTGCCGACATAACAATGGTTTTGGGTGACTTTAACTGTCAACTGGCCAATTTAGGATCTTCTTCGCTGCAGACTAGGGCTCCCTTTAATATGCTTCACAGCTATGGTCTTGAACAAGTTTGTAATTTTCCAACCAGAGAAAATGCCTACCTTGACCCTCCTTTACTCATATATAATATTCTCCTTTACTCATATAGAGGCTCACAATGACAACCCTATATTTCACTCGGATCATTCGCCAATTACTTTTGACATCACTGTGACTTCTCATAACTTCAAATGCAGCTCCCGTTCTCCACAATTCAATTTCAGAATGGCTGACTGGCCCCTGCTCTACCTAGCTCTCAGCAACATAGACAAGCAGCTCTTTGACGCTATGGATGACATCGATATGCTCACAGCAACCTGATCAACTGTGTCCACTCAGTTATATCTGACACTGTTCCTCAATCCCATCTGACCGCACGCTCTACCTACCCGCACTGGTATAACAGCGAACTAATATATAAAATTAAATCCAAAGAATTCTATAGAAACAAGTATAAGCAATCAGGTGACAGTCAATACTATGAAATATTCAGCAACTCCGCAAAGAAGTGAAAACGCTCATATTAAACTCTTATAATATGTATACAAAGTCAGTTCAGGATAGTCTGCTTACTCACAGAGATATCAAGCCATTCTGGAATTACATGAAGCATAAGAATATAACCAGTAGAAAGTTACAACTCCATAACGCAGATGGAATTCTCTTACAGGACGAATTCAGTATTGCTCAAGTGTTTGCCGAACATTTTTCCAGAATTCAAACAAACGATATATTGAGACCTGCCTCATTTCCTGACTTCACACCTGTTAAAGATGATATCCTCATTAACTTCATCACTGATGAAGATTTAAATTCGGCATTAAAAAGCATGAGAAATGACTATACTAGAGGTCCAGATGACATTCCAGGCTTATTTTGGAAAATGACTGTCACTACCTTAAAACCCCTCATATTGCGGATCTTCAACTTGTCTCTCAGGCTGGGGAAGTATCCTAAGCACTTTAAGCAGGTCAATATAGTTCCTATTTTCAAAAAAAGTGATAAAAATGATGTAACTGATTACAGACCCATATCCTTGCAAAACAGCCTGGCTAAACTCTTCGACACAGCAATACACAAACATCTCTTCAAATTCTTCATGCCTTTCATTGATCAGAATCAACATGGTTTTTGCAGTGGCAAGTCAGTAGTCACAAATTTGCTTCCTTTCTGGCAATACACCTCTGAAGCTCTTGATAACCACCTTCAAGTTGATGCAGTCTACACAGATATATAAAGCATTTGATAAAGTCCCGCACGAACAACTTCTGGAAAAACTTAAGCTATATGGTATCCGTGACCCTTTGCTCTCATGGCTACGCAGCTATATTACACATCGTTCCTTGAGCGTTATCATCAATCAAGTGAACTCAGACTGTTTTATACCACTAAGTAGAGTACCCTTAGGTCCTCTTCTCTTCATTATTTTCGTAAATGATCTTCCTTCTTTCATCCACACCTCCAATGTTCAAGTTGCTCTCTATGCAGATGATCTTAAGATCTACTCAGCAGTGAAGGAGATTACCGATTCTCAACAGCATCAATGTGCTCTCAATAAATTCTCTCTGTGGCTATCTCTGAATGGCTTGTCTGCTAACCCCTCGAAGTGCAAAGTAATCTCTTTCTCATCTTGCAGATCTCCACAACTAATGAATACGGAGTACACTGTTAACTCTGTGATCATCGAAAGGTGTGACCAAGTTAACGACTTGGGGATTCTCTTCTCCAGCAGTGCTAAATTCTAAGCTCATGTCCTTAAAATCACCAGCAAAGCATTCAAAACACTGGGATTCATCAAACAAGTTCACACACAAGTTCAAAAACTACAGATATGCGGTTATCCTTTATAAAACTATTGTTCTGCCAATCCTTGAATTCAGTTTACCCATCTGGAATCCTCACACAAAGACTTTAACTAACAAAATTGAAGCAGTCCAAAAAAATTTTGTTCGTTACCTTAAGTACCATAATCCTCTATTCTATCACTCAGTGTATTGAGGCCTCTGTGCACTAGAAGAGCTACTGCTGACATCACCCCTCTAGCCAAAGTAATCACTAGAACTTATGAAGCATCTGATATCCTTAGCAAAATCAACTTCAATGCTCCTTGTAGGCAAGTCAGGAACCTTACACCATTTCGCCTTGACTCTGCCACCATGGACTTTATGAAGTTCAGTCCACTGAACAGAATCAGCAAATGACTCTCTCATTGACTTCTTTGACAACTCCCAATCACTGATGAACTCCATCCACAAGTTTACCTCTTCTCTTAAACTGCAAAGTGACTAGCTCTGATCTAATTATTTTAGTTTATTATTATGTGTTTTATTATTTTCCTATTCTCTAACTGATTAATTATTATTTGTTTTACCGGTAATTTAACTTAATGCAATCCTCTTTTGAACATATGATTTTAATGTTTGAATCTATATCAATGTTTATCTTCCTGTTGGATTTCATATTATTGTTATTATGTTTATTGTTCTGATCTGAGATACACTGTTAATGGTTACCTGTTGTGTATCTTGTTATTAATAAAAATAAAAATAAAAAAATAAATAAAAAATAAAACTAACTATGGTGTATTTACATCAATATTTTATAGTTGTGATATTAACGTACAGATCTGTACTTTGTGGATGTTTTATACTTCCAAATTACTTCTTCTGCATTATTAGTATGTTTGTATAAAATCAACAAATGTTTCAAACCAAAATATTTGTTGAGTTTTCTGCAGCTTCTTTACAGTATTTAAGCTGGTTAATTTCTTAAGCATGAAACCTTGATGGTTTCATGATGTATGCGTACATCAAGATTTTTTTAAAATTCTCAACAAACTCTATTTAATAAAAAAAAGCAATGAAAAACAAAGATAGATTTACTGCACCTTAGCATCTGAACTGATTTCTTGGTAACTACATAATGTCAGTGAAGTGTCAATAACTATATCATACATCAGGTTCCAAAAGGCATTTTGAAATTCAAACAAATGAGATGCAATGCCATACAGAGGTGCATCAATAAAATGGCAAATAATATCCAACAAACAGTTTGCAAAGCTGCTGCAAGACAATTTTTCTTGAAGTTGGATGAATCCACAAACATGAATAAAATTACTTTGCTTAAAACATATTTAAAATATTTCTGTGAAATATTTTATACTGCAAGCAGATAAGTATTTTGCAGAAAAAACTGACAGAAAAGGGAAATCAATTTTTGAAACCCTAAAGGCATACTTTTTAAAAATCGCATATTCCATTGACAAACTTTACTTGACTGCACAATTGATCTCACATGCGTACAAAAACAACAAATATTTTACCTAAAATGTTTGCTGATTTTTTTGTGCAACTCCTTTACAGTTGAATATTGCAAGAATTGAGAGAGCTAAAGGGATTATCATTCAAAAACTTAGTCGTACCTGGTAACTTAGTAAAACCTATCCGACCACCTGTCCCACATATGGAGAAGTCGCGCTGGTCAACAGTGAGCAGATCAAGGGGATCTGCTCACTGTTGACCAGCTCACTGTATTCCCAATGAGCTCTGATTCACCTTCTACTGCAGTGGTGTCCAACCATTTCTCGTATTAGGGGCATATTCAAAGTTAGAATTCTTTCAGGGGCCGCTCTGAGTGATTCAAGAAAAATTAGTGTGTTATATTTTTTTCCATATTACATAGTTTTTTACATGTAAAAGGAAGTTTCTGTTTTCATGTTACCGTTTTTTATTTTCAGCTATATATAAAAAAATGCAAATTCCCAATACAATTAAATTACTTTGCTCAAAACATATTTAAAATATTTCTGTGAAATATTTTATACTGCAAGCAGATAAGTATTTTGCAGAAAAAACTGACAGAAAAGGGAAATCAATTTTTGAAACTCTAAAGGCATACTTTTTAATGTGTAACAACCATATTTCACTAATTCATTTTTTAGATTTTATTAAAATTATAAAAGTAAGAATTAAATGAAACAAGGCATCATATCTTTAAGAGTATAATAATCTATATAATATTGGTGTAAACACACCATAGACAACTCTTAAACAAAAAAACTACGTTAGTAATGTGAAGGGCATCATTTTATCCGTATCTCATATTGTGCTCTTCCTTCACAACGAGTTGCCATGTATTGCACTACCTCGAATAAGTAACGCTTCACTAAAAGAGAAGACTATTGTTACTTGATATTACCCGCAACACCAGGGTACCTGCCCACCCACCGATGAAAGGCCAACAAGCCTTGAAACGGTGCCGTCTGGGTGGTAGTGCCCACTGAGAATAAGTAACAATAGTCTTCTCCTTTACTGAAGCGTTACTTATTCGAGGTAGTGCAATACATGCCAACTCGTTGTGAAGGAAGAGCACAATATGAGATACAGATAAAATGATGTCCTTCACACTACTAATGTAGTTTTTTGTTTAAGAGTTGTCTCTGGTGTTTACACCAACATTATATAAAATTATAAAAATATGACTTTCTTTTGTTTTTCAAAAAAACACCTTACTTTTGCCATTAAATGCTCACTTATTTTGATAATTAGTAAAATTTAAAATGCTGTTTTAATTCTTTCCACGCAGGCCATAGGTCGGACACTGCTGTGAATCAACTGTAAGCGCCCCGTTCGAGAATTAAGAGGGAGTGATTTTCTTTTACCTCAACAAATTGTTTTGCAGAAGTGTGTTTTCTGTAAATTTTCCCTATCTCTGTTTACATGGCCACAGTAGCTGAATATCTGAATGACACCGACATTTTGAAACTGTCCAAAATGTCGGTGTCATTTTGAAACTATAAAAAAAAAAAAAAAAAAAAAAAAAATTCAAATTTAAGAACTAATGACAATATCAATGAAGAGAAGGAAAATGAGGACAACGAAGGTATTAAACCTTCCGAACATTAAATGTTGGTATTTGGTGAGAATGAATTTAGAAAATTGTCAATCGGGCTTAAGTTAAATGAAAGAGATACAATTCGTCCATTTCGGGAATACCTAATCAAAAAGATGGTTTTTGGAAAAATTGAAGAGCATGTGATGAACGCTCTGTGTATGATACCAGTTTCATTGAGTGAATGTGAATGAGGATTTTCACAAATGAATCTGATCATCAGCCAAACCAGAGCTTCACTGATGACAAAAACAGTTTCTTCACTACTGTTTCTTAAAATTGTGGCCCACCGCTGACCCGCTTCGATCCAGCAAAATATGTCAATTTGTGGCTGCTTCGGAAACGTCATTCAGCAACAGACACAAACAATAAGAAATTGGCATTGTGTGTTGGATGAGAACTCAATAAAAATTTGGAATATTCTATAAAAACTTTATTACGAAATTATTTTTACTTATTTTTTTTTACTAATTTTTACTTATTACTTATTTTTTATATACCTGAATAATAAATTTATGCTTAATAAACTGTGTTAATATACTTAATTTGTTGTTCTTATTCCAAAAACATTACTACTAAGTAACAATATCAGGAAATAATTTTTTAGAGTACTGTACTTTTCATGTCCTTTTAATTTTCAATTTTTCCTGATAGCAAAGAATGAGTACTGGCACCTATTTTTTTACAAAAAAAGCACTGGGAAAACAACTTCTACTGCTACTACCAATAATATGCACCGTATGTAGAAGTCGTTTTCCTATTTTAAAACAGTGGGAAGGCAAGATAAACACCCTAAGACTGAGGCAGTCTGGAGGGTGTACCCATATCAGCAGCAAAGGAATTACACTCATGAACTCCAATAATCTGCTTTTAATAATGACAAAAAACTAATCAATACATTGTTATGGACTTCTACTGCCAACACTGATAACGAGCCATTTGTTTGCCAAGAATACATGGAGAAACCGTTGTGGCAGGAAACCAGTTTGTCCGATAAGTTTCCCGAAGTTTGCAGTGTTGGCTTTCATTACCTTTGCAAATTCTACCCTTAGCAGAACATGAATATTATTTTTGCTTTTCAATGCAGTGTATAAATACACAATACAAAACTTAAAAAATTAATAGACATTTCATCAACACTAAAGTTAAGAAAACCATTTCTAATCTCTCTTGGCAGAAGCTGATCACAAACTGCTTCATCTGCATCAAAAAACCTGGGTTTTCTATTTTTTCACTCAGTGTTACTTTTCCTCTAAACAGCTTCTGACTTTGTACAAGTCCAAAATCTGCCCTAGAATTGAATACTGCTCGTATATCTGGGGTGGTCCTGTCCTCCCCCCCCCCAGCCAAAACTTTTCACAAGCTCCTTGACTTTATTCAAAGAAGAGCATCTCAGTCATCTTGGCCCTTAACCCATGGTATTAAGTACTACAGGTTTTAATAGCATTTGTATTTTGTGTTTAAGGTTTCATTTAAAAAGCAAGTAGCACTAATAGTTGTACAGAAGTTCTTTGGCAACTTTTCTGGTATGAAAATCCTAAGTAAGATTATTAATTTTTCATTAGTTGCACTCTCAGTTTAACAAAGACACTTGCATAAAAAAGCCGTAGGGTAGGGATGAATTTGAAAGTATCTGCAATTGTACCCAGACATGATAGGACGCAGTATATGATGAGAGCCTTGTCAATCAATTCGGCCATGGAAAGATTGTGCAAGGATCATAGGGCAGAATTTTTCTCAGCCTGATCTGTGCTTGATAATAGAAGACACAGCTTCTAAAGGGATGGAATACACTTAAATAGAAAGGGTCCAAGAATTTCTGCTGATGCTATCGATGCAGTGTTAGGTGGGTCAGAAAATGACTAATTTGGGGGGAAACACGGACTAATAGATTAACAGTAGCCACTGGCAGAGGTGAAATTGTTATTTGCACTGCTTCTACTGGAATGAGCAGCAACCTGGAAAACAAGGTGCGGGGGATTTCAGACACTGCTGGGTGCCATTGCAGAACAAGTAAACACATGGGCTGTGTTAGGGTAGCTAAGAATAGGAACAGGTGAATGTATATGTGGGTGTACACCAATGTTAGGAGTATGGTATATAAATTTGATGAATTTGAGGTGTTGGTCAAAACATCAAAGGCAGATATTGTTGGAATATCAGAGACATGGTGTCACATAGATATAAGGAATGCAGAATTGGAATTTGGGGAGTACAATGTGTATAGGAAGAATTCACAGGATAGGCAGGGAGGATGGGTTAAGCTATTAGTTAAGAAACACATAAAATCTAGGGAAGTGCAGCCAGTTGATATGGGTGGACAGTGCAGTGTCGAATCAGTTTGGTGTGATATAAGCACTGGGAAAGCAAAATTGAAAGTAGGAGTGTGTTATAGGCCTAATTACTCCATTGACTATAATGGACAACCGTACAGAGAAATAGAGTGAGTCAGTAAATCGAATTGTCTTATAATGGGAGATTTTAATTTCCCTGATATTGATTGGAATTTGTGGGTTGGTCACTCACACACTAGCAAGGCTTTTGTGGATTTATTGGATGATTGTTTTCTACAGCAGCATGTTGGGGAGGCAACTAGAGGGGGTAATACTCTTGATCTGGTTATCAGTAGTGATTCTTCATGCATTAAGAATCTGCAGATAAAAAACCTCTAGATGGCAGTGATCACACTGTGCTGATGTGGGATTTACTCAAAGAGCTAACTACTATCAGGGGTAAAGAGAAGGGTTTTTGCTTTCGTAAAGGTGACTATGGTGGTGTGACACAGTTTTCATATCCTATACAGTGGGACCAACTGATGATGTTACCAACAGCAAATTCTAAATGAGAAGCATTCAAAGAATTAATCTTGGAAGCTACTAGGCTTTTCATAGCAACTAAAAAATATTGTTCGAGGTTGAGGCCTAAATGGATGTCAGATCAACTAATGAGACATGTAGAAGAGAAGAAGAATGCATGGAATACATATAAATTAATAGGTGAGAAATGAAGCCTATGGTAGATATAAGCTGGTCTCTAATAAAATCACAAAGGAGGTTAGGCAGGCAAAGGCAGATTAGAAATGTTTGGCAAGTGATGCAAAGAAAAACAGCACAGAGTTCTTTTCTTATGTAAACCTAGAAGGGGATGAATCAGATCGGTCCGCTTGACATCGATGGTTCAAATGTTGATGATCCTGCTCAGGTAGCTAACAAATTGAATGAGTATTATGCCTCTATATTTACACTTAAGGAGTTATTCAGGAAAAGATGTATTAAACTCTGGTAGTGAGCTAAATGATTTTGTAATAACTCAGAGCAAAGAGGAGGGGAAATTGTTGAAGATAAACATAAGGAAAATAAATGGGGTGGATGGAATCTATCCAGCTATATTAAAGGAGGCAGCAAAGGAAGTAAGCAAACTGTTAGCTATAGTTATAAGAGCTTCCTTAGACTCGGGGGAAGTACCCATGGACTGGAGATCTACAAATGTGACCCCGACTCATAAAGGAGGATTAAATGGTGACACAAGTAATTACAGACCTGTTAGTTTAACTTCTGTTCCAGGGAAAGTAATGGAGGCACTGGTTAAAGAAGCACTGCAGAATCATCTAGAAAAGACTTCAGTTATAGTTCAGACACAGCATAGATTTGTTAAGGGGAAGTCTTGTATGACCAAATTGATTGGATATTACGATGTGGTCACAGAGGAACTGGATGCAAAGAATAATTTTGATATCATATACTTGGAACTTAGGAAGGCTTTTGATACTGCTGCTCAAACTAGACTAGTGTGGCACTGGAGGCAAACTGTTGCTATGGATAAAGGGATGGTTGAGTTGGAGAAGACAGAGAGTGGTAATCAACGGACACTGCTCTTCATGGAGTAATAGTAGTAGTAGTAGTAGTGGCATGTGATGCAAGAAAGCATGTGTATGAGCTTATGCAGCATCAGCCAAAAAAAAAAAATCACACCATTCCCTCCAAATGCCTGTCCAGTTCCTCCTTAAATTTATTCAACCTATCAACTTCCACAACGACAGATGGAAGTTTGTTCCAGCAATTAACCACCCGCTGGCTAAAGGCAAATTTCCGCACATCTATTCTACATCTGTCTTTTCTTAATTTGAATTTATGCCCCCTTAGGTTTGTAATCTGAATAAGTGGAAGGATCCCATCAGAATCCAGCCTGCTCAACCCATTCAAGGACTCCACTAATGTTATTAGTGTAGTCCCCCAGGGTTTACTGTTGGGTCCATTGTTGTTTTCTGTATTTATTAATGATACTGATGATGGTATATCAGCCTTACTGTCTAAGTTTGCAGATGATATGAAGATTGGCACTATTGTTAATGACATTAATGACAGTATGCTACTGAAACAGGATCTAGAAATGTTGAGAAGATGAGCTGAGAGGTGGCAACTGAACTTTAACATTGACAAATGTAAAAATGTAAAGCACAGTACTGCATATGGGTAGCAGTAATCCCAGAGTAACGTATCAACTGAGTGGTACTACACTGAGGGTAGTAGAGAATGAAAAGGACCTGGGGTTAATTGTGCAGCCAGATATGAAGTTTTCTGAGCAGCGCAGACTCTGTAAGAGTAGCTCATGGTATCTTGTCAAAATCCCAGGGTGAGTATGGGCTTAGCACACCCAAGGTTCTGAGCTGCACATCATCATTCTTCTCTTTTTTGGTGTTCTCCCCCACTCTCTCTCTCTCTCTCTCTCTCTCTCTCTCTCTCTCTCTCTCTCTCTCTCTCTCTCTCTCTCTCAGGGTAACTCAAATTTTTTTTTTCCCTGATGCAGCAAAATCCTCGGGCTTACTTGCACCATATGGCCAATAATGATAATGATAATAAAATAATGATATACAGGAATTTTGATAGCAGGGAAAAGGAGGTGATTATCCCTCTGTATAAGGCAATGGTCAGGTCACAATACTTGAGTACTGTATACAGGCCTCCAGACCTGTATACAGTACTCAAGGAATTTTAGGAAGGATGTAGAGCTGTTTCTTTAACGAATACAGAGAAGGGCAACAAGATTAGTGAATGGGTCAAGGGTTGCTCTTACGAAGAAAGGCTTATGTTTTGCAAATTACTGTGTCTGGAGACTAGACATCTGCAAGATGATCTAATTGAAGTGTATAAGGCCTTGAATGGTTTGAGAACGCTGAATGCTGATGAGATTTTTCCTCTTGGCCAGATTAATCGCCTGAGGGGACATAAATTCAAATTAAGGAAACACATTTGAAGAATATATGTGCAGAAGTTTTCCTTTAGCCAGCAGGTGGCTGATTACTGGAACAAACTTCCATCTGTCATTGTATAAGTTGACAGCTTAAAAAAATTCAAGGCAGAATTTTTAAAAAAAATTCAAGGCAGAACTACACAAACATTTGGAGCGAATGGACGGGTGAAATGGTTAGAGTTTTTTTTTTTTTTGGCTGATTCTGTATAAGCTTGCTTTCTTGCATCATATGTCTCTGCTAATACTAATCTCTAAGAGAACAATTTTTGTTTTAATTATAAAAATTTTTTTTTTATAATTTTATACTGAATTAAATATGGTGATCTACCAATTACAAATTGCTAAACTCAATTAAACAATATTGAATGAAAATAAAGAAGAAAAACTAGTAATAACAATGAAGAAAGTTTTATCATATATTTGAGAATTTTTAGTTACTCATCCCCCATTTGAAACACAAATGCTCTCCCAGATCTAGCAGACACAATGTAAACATCTGTATTCTTTTCAGGTACTTGCATTTAGCTGGCAAAACCAAAGCTCAAATATCACAAATGCCACAGAGGTATGGGAAATGCCTTTCACAGAGGTTCCCAAATTGTGAGGAAGCACTGGAGGTAGGGAACACTTGGTTTGGAGGAGGGACATTTGTTGTTTTCATGAACACTTTTTTAAATAAATGTGGGAAAATCATCCCACTAATCCAAGTACGAAGCATATTTTATTTATTTCTATTATTCGTATTTTATTTCTTTGAAATTAATTGTATTGATATATATTAATTTATAAAGATATATACATTCAAACCTCAATATAGCACCCCCTATATAGCCCAACCCCCATAAAGCACCAAATGAATACTTGTGAATTGATGTTCTCCATAAATATTAAAAGGGAATCCCTCAGTAAAGTGACACCCCCCCCCCACAAGCTACCATGTGCCATATCTGTGAATTACTAAATGTATGATATTTCTTTGCAAATGAACCCAATTTAACCCAAACCTTCATGCCAATCTGCCTCGTATTTTTATTTATGGGAGTCAGCAAGTGATATTTCTTAAACCAACACAAAAATAATTTTTGGCCATGCAAATAAGAAAGTGGACTCAGGAAATTTCCCACTACTCAGTTTCCTGCCATTTTCATGTTTTTAAGCATTCCTCATGCTTGTCTCACACTGTGAGAACAGGGGTTCTAATTCAAAAGAAAGAATGTTTTCTTTTGTGCTCCAAATGCCTTCCTCCATTTGTTACAGCTTTAAGCAAGTATTTTTTTAACGTTATTATTGAATGTATTTTGGTATTATTACTATTAAATATAGTTTAGAGAGAATTTTTTCCTTTATTTTTATTAAAGTTAATTCAGGTGTACTGACCTTCTCAACATGAGTAAGAGGGCAGTGTTGAATGTAACTGAAAAGAAAGAGGTGTGCAGTTACAAAGAAAAATACCCTGGTAACAGCCAGCAGATGATTGTTGACCATTTTTCTGCTATATGTGATAAACCAATAAGTCAGTGCTGTCTTGGATACATTCTTAGTGAACAAAAGAAATGGTTGAATCAAAAAAGTGAATCAGTGAAGTTTCTTAAAGGACCAAAACATGAAAAGCTGGAGGTGTTATATGTAAGGTATTTGGATTGGACAGATTAATGCAAGAAATGGAATGGTAACTGATGAAGTAATTAAGGAGTAGGCAACATTAATGGGAGAACAGATGGAAATCAAGGATTTTGTGTACAGCAGTGATTGGTTGCATCATTCGTTTTAAGCAACACCATCAATTGATTCAATGAAATAGATATAGAGAAACACTGATTCCTTGTCAGTTGAGGTTGACAAGTAACCAGTGGAACAATACCATCAAAGAATGTTCAACATTATTAAAAAATATAATCAAAGACATTTATAACATGGATGAAACTTTTATTGAATGCAACCAGACAAAGCAATATAAAGTGGTACTGCCACTTTACATTGCTTTTGGTGTAAAAAGGGTGTAAAAAAATAAAAGCAAGCATCTTCCTTGCATTCTGTACAAATGCAAACAGGAATGACAAAGCCACTGTTACTGTAATCGAAAGGGCAGCAAAACCTTGGTGCTATAAGAATTTCAACACATCCATTTACATGAATTATAGACATATTTGTAAAATAATAAGAGAAGTTTACCTCAACTGTCATTGAAAGATGCATTATATACAATCAAACTTTCATGGGATGAAGTTTAACAGCGAACAATAACTGTGGCCTCTCACACTTGGCTCAATAAGTCCAGTTTCGTGTTTCGTGATCATTTACGTGAAATAAAAGATAATCCTATCCAGCAGTTGCAAATAGCCACAGATAATCTTCCAATTGTGAGTGCATCTATGTTTCCTGAAAAATGTTTTGCAGTCGACCAAGAAGAGCAAATTGTGGAATTAATACAAAGAAATAAGCTTTCATCTGACAGTGATAATGAAGAAGATCAGATGGAGGTTTGTGAAAAAGTAACAGCTAAGGAGGCTAAAGTATGTCTTCAAAAAATTTGTTGATTCCTTGAAAAGAACTCAGACAACAAAGACCTAATGAAACACGTTGCAGCTCTGGACATTTCTATAAGTAAAATTGAAGACAAAAATAAATTTCAGACAAAATTGAATAAATACTTTAAAAAGATTTTTAATGTATTTTCATTTACATTGTAAAATCCTATAATGCATAACTCACATTTTTTTCAATATAGTATTAGATAATTATTTAAACAAAGCAATTTTATCTCACATAATTATTATTAACCTTTACTTTGACTATCTGGGTAATCACTAAATATTTTTCTATCTGCATTATGTGTATTTGTTATATATCATTCATATGCACAAATATATTTTGATGTTACCTTTTTCCTCTAGAGGAAATAATGTAATAATTTTTAATTTCTTAATGCCAAAATAATTACAATATGTAGTTCTTAAGGTTTGAAGTATCTCAATTCAGAGCCACCCTTCAATTTAGTGCCAATGTCAGTGGAGAACAAATGGTGGTGCTAAATCGAGGTTTGACTGTATATTCATAGCTAAATTTTAAATTTCAAAATCTATTTACACTTGTTCTGGAACTTGGGGAGTCATGAAATTTAAGAAAAATTTTAAGAGGGCTAAAGGTATAAAAATTTGGCCTAGAACTCTTACTTGGAAGTAAACAAGATGCTATTGCTTGACTGGAAACACCAAATCAGAATGCCTGGCAACACAAAAAACAAAGCAAATGCCAAACAGAAAATTAATGTCTTTTAATTCAAAACACATCAAAATGAAAACAAAAAATAACTGTATAACCAGTTGGAGATATTGGTGGGCAAAGGTATACAGGAAGATATGTGATTTCATTTTCCAATTTAAAAAAATAACCGAAAAAATTTTAAACTGGTATCTATCAGATGCCACATTAGCAGTGGATGGATAAATTTATACTTCAAAATTGTAAAACAGCTATGCCTCTCAGGCCTTACTGAAATTATATGAAGTTGGGCGGGGGTGTGGGGGGGATATCTTATCCTTTCATTGTGTTTTTGTGGCTAGTAGGATTTAAACCTCTTATTTAATGTCAATGTTTTACTATTCATAGTAAAGCCAATTCTTCCCTCAAAGAGTATTATACTACTTTATGCAAATGGCATCACCAGACTTGCCATGGGATTACAATACTTTTACACTATAGAGGGGACATTGGGTGTCATTATAAGTGAAAGCAGTGAATTCAAGCTCCAAGAAATATAAGTTTTTTTAAAACTTTTGCCATTTTATTTAATTAATTGTCATATTTATCATACTTTATAAATATCTTGATAGTCCTAGTTATGCTCGTTAGTTTTACTTTTAATTTAGATAGAGATTTTGTAGGTTACTACTTAAGATATATAAAACCATTGTTTCGTTTGAATCTTGCCACCACTGTTATAATATAGAGTGAGTGGTAGGGATTTCAAATTTTTTAATTGTGGTAAATAGGTAGCTCTAACGTAAAACTAGATAGCGTAATATGTATCTCTGTACTACAAATCTGTTAGCTTAGTATATTACTGTCAACTAATCAATTATATTTATAAATCTTATTAATTTTTATTGTTAATTAAATTGTACTTAAATGGAAATCATGCCCCAGACTACAGCACCAAAGCAACGTGCACAAAGTACCTGGAGCGCTGTGGCTCGAGTAAGAAACGAAGGGAGCGATTCTCCAACACATCACAGTCTTAAAAAATGTGCAAAATGTGAAATGTTTGCAGACCTTTTTGGAACAGAACATGACTTAGCCATTGAGGTGTCTTTGTGTGTGCTAGCATTAGCATTAGTAGAGGCATTTGATGCAAGAAAGCAAGCTTATGCAGCATCAGCCAAAAAAAAAAAAAAAAAAAAAAAAAAAGTAAAATAAATAAATAAAAAATAACCACTTCCACTTCACCCCTCTGTTCGTTCGAAATACCTGTCCAGCTGAGCCTTAAACTTATTTAGGCTATCAACTTCCACGACAAGGGATGGAAGTCTGTTCCACCTACCAACCACCCGCTGGCTAAAGGTAAATTTCCGCACATCTATCCTACATCTGTCTTTCCTCAATTTGAATTTATGCCCTCTCAGGTGAGCCCTCTCCATACCTGGAGCGCTGTGGCTCGAGTAAGAACCAAAGGGAGCGATTCTCCAACACATCACAGTCTTAAAAAATGTGCAAAATGTGAAATGTTTGCAGACCTTTTTGGAACAGAACATGATTTAGCCATTGAGGTGTCTTTGTGTGTGCTAGGTGCAGAGAGTGTCAAAAAATTAGGCACCAACTCAGCATTCTGATGGGTGTCTATGAGAGTTTGAAGAGTCGGGCAGATGCCCAAAGAGAAATTAAAATGGGGAGCCAATCAAGCTCTCAGCTGCCCAACTCAATGCCAGAGCTCACTTTTGTGCACAAGGCAACACAGCAGCAATCTTCAGGTCAGAATGCGGCAGTCCCACAGGAGCTAGTTATTGTCGATGACTCCATTGTCAGGGGGACAGGTAATATATTGGGTAAAAAGGATAGGTGAATAGGACCAGGATATGTCTGCCAGAGGCAAAGTTGATGACGTTGTAGGGCAGATATCATATTTTAAGGGCACAAAGGGTGGTAACTGTTATACACATTGGCACTAATGACATTAAGAGTAGGAGATCTGCAGATTAACTTAACAAGTATATGTCAATGTTGAAAAAAAGTCGTGAGTTAGGGTTAAATTTGAAAGTGTCTGCAATTCTTCCCAGACACAATAGGAGGGAGTACAAGATGAGAGCTGTTGTTGTTGTCGTTTGTTTGTAGGCTTTACGGCACAAGAGCAGCAAAGGCCATAATACTCCTAACTATGGTAATTTTAATACATAATTATATCTGCATAGATGCTATTTAAATTTATACTGTGTTGTACAATTTTATCTGTTTGAGGAAACCGAAAATTTTTGGTCACATGTGTCATGTCTACTAGGAGGTCAGAAATGCTGAAAGAGGTATTTGTCGTGGAAAATGGGGTAAACATAGCTTGTCGATCAGTATTGTACAGCCACTCCCCGGCTTACGTAAGGATTGCTTCCACTCAATTCTACATAAGTTGAATTTTACGTAAACTGGAATTTCCCTAAATGCTTATGTAGCACTCGCAACTATGCACACTGAATTTCACTGAAGCAAAAAAGAAATGTTCATGAACATGTAAATATATTTATTCAATTTTTTTATCTCATGCACAGAAAAAATTACAAATGTGTACAAAATTAAAAAAATTATAAAATTACAAAAAGAGGGAAGAGATAACGTCAGCAAGTTTCACCTTTTGAGCATCATAGCCAGAATTAACTCTCCAGCTGATAAGCACGCTGCTACTGAAGTTGAGGGCTGTGGAGATTTAGAAGGGATTTTTTCCAACACATCACAAAATTTCTTTGCAGCTGCAGAATCGGCACTGGTGATTTCACTGCATACTTTAATATTCTGGAAACCAGCACAATGCTTGAACCTATTAAATTAACCATTGCTTGCCACAAACTTGGCTTGGGGTTCACCATACTTATCCTTAATATCTTCATAAACACTTCTTGCTTTTGCTTGAATGGCTATTGGACTTAGGGGCACTTGCTTCTGAATCTGATTTTCCATCCATATTATTAATAGCTTTTCCATCTTCGATATAGAAACTGAACGTTGTTTTGTGATCACTGTTGATCTTAAATGTGTTGATCCTTTAACATGTTATATGCTCACTGTCCTTTAAAATAGTATTCACTGTGGAAGTAATGAGACCAAATTCCATGCAATAGATGACAAACTTTGTCCTGCTTCATTTCTGAATCAATTTTGTTTCGTTTCCTAGCAATGCCAGCACTTGAACTTTCTGTTGATCCCTTTCCCTTCCCCATTGTAATAAGTAAATAGGAATGAAGAGAAGATTCTGAAAATTTATTTTGGTTTTTTTAAATATGATTGAAGATTTCAGTGAGACTCATTTCACCATAATACCATAATGTAAAAACCCACACAATTCCAGTTATCAGTATTATTGCCAATGCAATAAGATCGAGTTTACTATCCGCTTATAATTAGATGCACTAACAGAAAAGCATAGAATAGTAACATCTTACTTCTCTGTGCAGAAATGGTCAATAAACCAGAAAGTGTAAATTGTTTTTATTGTTTTAGCATTAGCATTAGTAGAGGCATTTGATGCAAGAAAGCAAGCTTATGCAGCATCAGCCAAAAAAAAAAAAAAAAAAAAGTAACATAAATAAATAAAAATAACCACTTCCACTTCACCCCTCTGTTCGTTCGAAATACCTGTCCAGCTGAGCCTTAAACTTATTTAGGCTATCAACTTCCACGACAAGGGATGGAAGTCTGTTCCACCCACCAACCACCCGCTGGCTAAAGGCAAATTTCCGCACATCTATCCTACATCTGTCTTTCCTCAATTTGAATTTATGCCCTCTCAGGTGATTTTTCTGAGCTAGAGGAAGAATCCCATCAGCATTGAGCATGCTCAAACCATTCAAGGCTTTGTACACCTCTATCAGATCACCCTGCTGGTGCCTAGTTTCCAGACACTGTAATTTGCAAAACTTAAGCCTTTCTTCGTAAGAGAACCCCTTTGTCCCATTCACCAATCTAGTTGCCCTTCTCTGTACTCGTTCCAGCAGCTCTACATCCTTCCTGAAATGAGGCCTCCAGGCCTGTATACAGTACTCTAGGTGTGGCCTGACCATTGCCTTATACAAGGGAATAATCACCTCCTTATCCCTGCTAGAAAAATTTCTATATATCATTGACAATACACCATGAGCTACTCTTGCAGCTCGTCTGCACTGCTCAGAGAACTTCATATCTGCCTGCACCACCACCCCCAGGTCCCTTTCATTCTCTACCACTGTCAGTGTAGTACCACAGAGTTGATACGTTGCTCTGGGGTTGCTGTTTCCCATATGTAGTACTTTACATTTGTCAATGTTAAACTTCATTTGCCACCTCGAAGCCCATCTGCTCAACCTTTCCAAATCCTGTTGCAGCAGCATAGTGTCAGTAGTGTCCTTGACAACCCTGCCAACCTTTGTATCGTCTGCAAACTTGGACATTAAGCCTGATATACCATCATCAATATCATTTATAAATACAGAAAACAATAAAGGCCCCAATACTGAACCCTGAGGGACTCCACTAATAACATTAGTCCACGATGAGCAGTGTCCATTGATTACCACTCTCTGTCTTCTCCCCCTCAACCACCCCTTTATCCATAGCAGCAACTTGCCTCCAATGCCACACTGCTCCAATTTGTGCAGCAGTCTTCCATGTGCAACAGTATCAAAAGCCTTTCTAAGATCCAAGTATATAATATCAAAGTTATTCCCTGCATCCAGTTCTTTTGTGACTGCATCATAGTATCCAATCAAATTGGTCAGGCAAGACTTCCCCTTAACAAAACCATGCTGTGTCCTAGCTATAACTGAAGTCTTGTCTAGATGACCCTGCAGTGCTTCTTTCACCAGTGCCTCCATTAATTTTCCGGGAACAGAAGTTAAACTCACAGGTCTATAATTACTTGTGTCAGCCTTTGATCCCCCTTTGTGAATTGGGGTCACATTTGCACATCTCCAGTCAATGGGTACCTCCCCTGAGTCCAAGGAAGCTCTCATAATTATGGCTAAGGGTTTGCTTACCTCCTTTGCTGCCTCCTTTAATATAACTGGATAGATCCCATCCACCCCAGGTGCCTTTCTTGTGTTTATCTTCAACAATTTCTCCTCCACTTTGCTCTCAGTTATTACAAGATTCTCTAGCTTACTGCTAGAGTTGAATACACCTCTGGCATTCCCCTCGCTGAATAACTCCTCATGTGTGAATGTCGATGCAAAATATTCATTTAGTTTGTTAGCTACCCGAGCAGGGTCATCAACAGTTGACCCATCGATCTCAAGTGGACCAATCTGATTCATCCCCTTCCTTCTAGAGTTTACATAAGTAAAGAACTCTTTGCTGTTTTTCTTCGCATCCCTTGCCAAGGATCTCTCGTAATCTGCCTTCGCCTGCCTAACCTCCTTTGTAACTTGGTTACAGATCAACTTGTATCTATCATAGGCATCCGTATCACGTGTTAATTTGTATGTATCCCATGCATTTTTCTTCTCTGCCATATGCCTCATTAGTTCATCTGACAACCATTTAGGCCTAAACCTTGAACAATATTTCTTAGTTGGTATGTAAAGCCTAGTAGCTTCCACGATAAGTTCTTTGAATGCTTCCCATTTTGAATTTGCTGTTGGCAATATCATCAGTTGATCCCACTGTATAGAATTTAAATACTGTCTCAGTCCATTGTAGTCGCCTTTACGAAAGCAATACCCCTTCCCTTTACCCCTAATGGTAGTTACCTCTTTGAGTAACTCCCACTTCAGCACACTGTGATCACTGCCACCAAGTGGTTCATTTATCTGCAGATTCTGAATGCATGAAGAATCACTACTGATAATCAAATCAAGAGTATTACTCCCTCTAGTTGCCTCCCGAACATGCTGATGTAGAAAACAATCATCCAATAAATCCACAAAAGCCTTGCTACTGTGTGAGTGACCAGCCCCCAAATTCCAGTCAATATCTGGGAAATTAAAATCCCCCATTATAAGACTCTCTGATTTACTGGCCCACTCTATTTCTCCGAACAGTTTCTTATTATACTCATCAGAGTCATTAGGCCTATAGCACACTCCTACTCTCAATTTTGATCTCCCAATGCTTATGTCACACCAAACTGACTCGACACTGCACTGTCCAGCGATGTCGGCTGGCTTCACTTCCTTGGATTTTATGTGTTTCTTAATTAATAGCATAACCCCTCCTCCCTTCCTATCCTGTCTATCCTTTCTGTACACATTGTACTCCCCAAATTCCAGTTCTGCATTTCTTATATCTGTGTGACACCACGTCTCTGAAATCCCCATAATATCTGCCTTTGATGTTTTGAGCAATACCTCAAATTCATCAAATTTATTTACTAAACTCCTAGCATTGGTGTACACACAAGTATACATGCACCTGTTCTTTTTCTTAGCTACCCTAACACAACCCATGTGTTTACTTGTACCCCAATGATTCCCAGCAGTCTCTGAAATATCCTGCATCTTATTTTCCAGGCTGCGGCTCATTCCAATAGAATATCGGCTCATTCCAATAGTTTTATGGCTGTGACCTCCAGAAATGTGCTTTAGAAAAATAACACAAAGGCTTTCAAAATCAATTCTTATAACATATGATAACAATGAAAGCGTAGTGCAACTTCCATTATAAAAATGACCTTTTAGAGAGATAAATAGCTTAGTTATATAGCGAAAATTTCAGCTTCCGAGGTCTTGGAATGAATTTCCAAAAAAACAACGTTATTGGGTTCACATTATGATATTTTCACGATACCTCCATTTATTCCTATGTGATGCAAAATGGATTTCCACAATTTTTTTTAAGTTTGCACCGACCAGCAAAAACTTATATAAAGTTGGATTTCCGTAAGTCGGGGAGTTCCTGTAAGGCATATCACCTGCCTGCAGTCCATATAGGGGATTGATAGGCAATAAGAGTTGTGGAGTTCTGGTGATCTGGCTGCAGCATCTGCCAGTTCATTCCCCCCTGATCCCAGTGTGGCTTGGAATCCAGCAGAAATGAATATCTAATGAACACTGATACAGACAATGTAGAATCTGCTGAATCGGGGTCAGGAATGGATGAAGGTTATACTTTCTACCAGATAAAGCCTGCAGTATACTTAGAGAGTCAATGTACACGATACATTAGTGCTTGTGGGTTTTAATGTGGTCAAAGGCTAACTCTATAGCATACAACTCAGCTGTATATATGCTGCATTCATGGGGAATCATTCCAGATATAGTACTACCTGGAAAGACAGCAGCAGATCCTACAGATAACCCGACTTCGAGCAATGAGTGAACACAGGAAAGAAATCAGAGTAATCAGATCGATGGGCAGCATAGCGTTGTTGGTAGACAGAGGATGGAGTTATGGCCTAAACCAAACTTTTAAAGGAGAAGACAAGCCATGCCAGGGTGGAAGACTGGAAGTAGATGCCTTGGCGACTGGGCAACATTGTCTACTGTGATATCGAGTTCTCTGATCAGATTTTGGGCATGGATGCCAAACGGATTTTTAGCAATCTGATGAGTGTTATAAAGAGTTTCCCATCGTGGCTCAAAGACAGAAGTCCAAGTTAGGTTGTCTTGGCAGGGATTAGAGTCTAAAGGTATATTTTCTAACAACTGCTTTTATTGGAGTGGTGGTTCACCTGCTCTGACGAAGGATATCTGGACAGGGGATGTTCTAAATGCTCTAGTAGCAATACGGATGGCTTGGTGGTGAACTGCTGGGTCTAGCCAATACACTATTTCTAGTAGTAGTATGCTATTTGTAGCCAATGCATATACTTGGCACCTGTACTCTAATTTTGAACAAACAAGCACACTATAAAGGTTGAGTAAAGTGTATCTGTCTGCTCCGCATTTATTAAAGAAGATGGCACGAAGGAGATACTCTCATGCACTTTGTCAGCAGTTGCCCTGACAAGCAGGTATGTGGTAAAAATGTCAACTTCTTATCGAAATGAGCCCCAAGAATTTTGTCTTGGGTGCAACTGGAACGATGTTTTGTCTGAGTTTTAGGTCTGGTCCAGGGTGAAGGTTCTGTTTGCATTAGTAGAGGCATAAGATGCAAGAAAGCAAGCTTATGCAGCATCAGCCAATAAAAAAAAAAAAAAAAACAACTTCCATTTCACCCCTCCGTTCATTCGAAATACCTGTCCAGCTGAACCTTAAATTTATTTATGCAATCAACTTCCACAACAAGGGATAGAAGTCTGTTCCACCAACCAACTACCCGCTGGCTAAAGGCAAATTTCCGCACATCTATTCTACATCTGTCTTTCCTCAATCTGAATTTATGCCCACTCAGGTGATTATTCTGAGCAACAGGAAGATTCCCATCAGCATTGTGAATGCACAAACCATTCAAGGCTTTATACACCTCTATCAGATCACCTCGCCCAGACACTGTAATTTGCAAAACTTAAGCCTTTCTTCGTAAGAGCAACCCTTTGTTCCATTCAATAATATTGTTGCCCTTCTCTGTACTCGTTCCAGCAGCTCTACATCCTTCTTGAAATGAGTCCCCCACACCTGTATACAGTACTCAAGGTGTGGCCTGACCATTGCCTTATACAAGGGAATAATCACCTCCTTATCCCTGCTAAAAAGATTCCTGTATATCATTGACAAGACACCATAAGCTACTCTTCCAGTCTGTCTGCACTGCTCAGAGAACTTCATATCTGCCTGCACAATTACCCCCAGCTCCTTTTCATTCTCTACCACTGTCAGTGTAGTAGCACAGAGTTGATACGTTGCTCTGGGGTTGCTGTTTCCCATATGTAGTACTTTACATTTGTCAATGTAAAACTTCATTTGCCACCTCTCAGCCCATCTGCTCAACCTTTCCAGATCCTGTTGCAGCAGCATAGCGTCAGTAGTGTCCTTAACAACCCTGCCAACCTTTGTATCGTCTGCAAACTTGGACATTAAGCCCGATATACCATCATCAATATCATTTATAAATACAGAAAACAATAATGGACCCAATACTGAACCCTGAGGGACTCCACTAATAACATTAGTCCACGATGAGCAGTGTCCATTGATTACCACTCTCTGTCTTCTCCCCCTCAACCATCCATTTATCCTTAGCAGCAATTTCCCTCCAATGCCACACTGCTACAATTTGTGCAGCAGTCTTCCATGTGCAACAGTATCAAAAGCCTTTCAAAGATCCAAATATATAATACCAAAATTATTCCCTGCATCCAGTTCTTTTGTGACTGCATCATAGTATCCAATCAAATTGGTCATGCAAGACTTTCCCTTAACAAAACCATGCTGTGTCCGAGCTATAACTGAAGTCTTGTCTAGATGATCCTGCAGTGCTTCTTTAACCAGTGCCTCCATTAATTCTCCTGGAACAGAAGTTAAACTCACAGGTCTATTATTACTTGTGTCAGCCTTTGATCCTCCTTTGTGAATTGGGGTCACATTTGCACATCTGCAGTCTATGGGTACCCTGAGCCCAAAGAAGCTCTCATAATTATAGCTAAAGGTTTGCTTACTTCCTTTGCTGCCTCCTTTAATATAATTGGATAGATCCCATCCACACCAGGTGCCTTTTTTTGTCTTCTTGCTCTTTTTCAATCGGTTTCCATAGTATCAATATTTTTCTGTTTTTTGTCTACAAGTTTGGTGGGATTTGCACTGCTTGTTGGTGTTGGATCTTCAACATCTCGTGAGATTATAATGGTTCTATTTATTGCCTGGTTAGATTTTGGCATCGTTTGTAAGAGGAGAGTACGTGCCCAGTCCGCTATTGAGATGTTAGAGGGTACTGGGAGGTCAGTTTGTGATGCAATTACTTTGTTTTCTGTACTGTAGTTGATGCAGCAGTAAACAATAGCCACATGACCATTGTTTACTTTCCCCAACCATGTACGGCCAA
The DNA here is from genome assembly GCF_048544385.1 of Mastigoproctus giganteus. Lineage (NCBI taxonomy): Eukaryota > Metazoa > Arthropoda > Arachnida > Uropygi > Thelyphonidae > Mastigoproctus > Mastigoproctus giganteus. The sequence goes on along the minus strand of NC_143579.1, from coordinate 135,783,082 downwards.
CAGCTGATCAGCTACCTGGCTCCTGTCTCCACAGCACAACCAAAGCATCAGTTGTTAGGACTAACACATTTGAACATGCATTTTTAATCGCGCTTGAACTCACGTGTTTACTCTATTTTAATAGCATGGCGTTAAAAACAAAGGTAAGCAAATTGAAATCAAATAAATTAAACTAAGTAAATAACATTTAAATAAGTAAATAAACAATTAAATAAGTAATTATCTGTTTTTATCAGATCTGAAAAAGCATCATGAATCCATACAAACATCTTAGTGGCTTCGAAAGGCATGAAAAGAAGAAGCGAGGGGAAAAATAAAATAGAAAACAGGAAAATGCTATGCTGAAGTTTATCTCAAGGTATTATCTCCAAATTGTGAAACAAATGAAATAAGTATAAATTTAATAGAACATAATTTCAATAATAATGACCCGGAGCATCAAGACGCTAATTTAGGAGAAATAAAATTGCAATTGTATCCTTCGGATTTTTCTGATTGCTCCCCATATATTTCTACTGATTTACAAAATTATTTCATACAGAATGGACCACATTCAAATATTGAGAGTATTGATTCAACAAAAATACAAACAAAATGCAAGTTGGGGGCAAAGTCGTGTCTAGATCATTAACACTGTGGTTTTTAATTAAGAGAGAAAAGGCTAATGGAGAAAAAATTAACCACGGATGCCTTGTGTATTTTTTTTTTTTTTTATGTAAACCCCAAACACGAGAGGTATTAGAACCTACAGTACTTAGTACCGTGCTTGAGTTGGAGGTTGAAAAGACGAAATAAGATATTTTTTGATATTGACCTTGAACTTCTGTAGACTGTAATTTTCAGGAAATACGTATGAAGGAAGGTTGTTCCAGAAAACAGCAGTTGAATGAATAAACGAGAAGGATGAAAAGTTGGTTCTGTGAGTTTGAAGTTGCACAGTAAATGGATGTTGGCTGGGGGCTACACATTTTCGAACTGTTTTGAAGGAGAAGGCGAGAATTACAGAAGCCAATTCAGAGAACAGTGCCCATGGAACTATCTGTAGAAGAGGCATGCAGCAGAAACAGTACATCTATGAGAAAGCGAGTGGAAAGACTCTGTTAGAGAGGAATCATTAATTAACCTAACTGCCCTCTTCTGAATGGAATCAAGAAGCCTGAGAGAGGTTTTAGGCGCACCACCCCAGACGTGGGAACAATTTTCCATGGTAGGGCAGATTTGCGATTTACACAGAGCGAGCAGCTGTTTGGAAGAAAAGTAACGTCGAGAGCGAAAGAGAAAACCAAGTTAATTAGATGCAGAGGAAGCAGTATTTCTAATGTGCTTGTGCCAAGAGAGATTAGAAGACAGGGTATTCCCCAAAAAAGATAAATCATTTTACCTAGAAATCAGAGTGTCACCAAAGATAAGCATAGGAGCAGAAGAATCCATTTTGCAAGATATAACACAAGAGTGAGTTTTAGAAGGTTTGAAATCAACTAAGTTGTCTTTGCCCCACTGGAGAATTACCTGAAGATCGGCATTTAAGGAATTAGTAGCAGATTTTCGAGAAGTTGAAGCTAATTGAGCAGGGCAAGGTTTCTCAAAATGGAAAGTGGAATGCAATGTGCTATCATCGGCAAAACTATGGATAGGATTTCCAGTGGAAGAATTGTATATTAATGACCTTCTTCCAATGGAAGAAGGTCATTAATATACAAGAGGAAAAGAGTGGGGGGAAAGAACTGAACCTTGGGGGACACCGACATTAGTGGAAAAGTTAGAAGACAGAGAGCCATCTACTATCACCCTCAGTGAGCAATCAGACACAAAACTGGATAACCAATTACAAAAACTAGTGAGCAAACCATAAGGTGGGAGTTTGTTTAGAAGACCTTAATGCCAAACACGATCAAAACCCTTTGAGATGTCAAGAGCAACTACTTGTATTTCACCAAAAACATTCCATTGAATTAGTCCATAAATGGATAACAGGCCAGAATATCACCAACGGATCGACACTGACGGAATCCACACTGGCAATCGTTGGTCAGACGGAAGGTTTCTAGTTAGTTTAAGAGTTAGCGGTTAATTGATTTCTACATTACTTTAGAAAGAGTAGAAGTAGTTTCAATGGGACAATAATTCAATGGGAGAGATTTGTCACCCTTTTTAGGAACTGGCTGGATATGAGCAAATTTCCAAGAAGAAGGAAAAATGCCTTTGGAATAAGAAAGTGAAAAAAGGTGGCAAAGAATAGGAGTAAGTTCAGGAGCACAGGTTTTGAGAACAAGAGGAGAAATACCATCGGGACCTGGCGCTTTCTTCAAAATTCCTCAAAATCCTTCTGACATCCTTTTGATGGAAGACCACAGGAGGCATTGAATGGAGTATGTTGGGAATGGTGGGAGGTGTTTTACGAAGATCATTAATACATGAGTTGGAAGAAAAATGGGATGCTAGCAGGTCAGCTTTATTCTTGGCTAAAGTGACAACAGATCCATGTGGTTTGGACAGAGGTGGGAGCAGAGATGGACAAAGGTTGCGGCCAATAGCTTTGGCAAGAGACCAGAATGCTCGGCTACCATTAGGGCAAGAAGCAAGTTTTCTACCCTTAGCCTGTACAAACTCTAGTTTGGACTGATTAATAACTGCTTTACAACTGTTGCAAGCATTGGTGTAGGCAGAAAATGAAACTGAAGAATTAGAAACAAGCCAATTACGATATGCAACGTTCTTCTCTTGAACAGCTTTAGCACATTTATTGGAAATCCAAGGCTTAGATAAAGGACGTATGGAGTCTGGGATAAAGGATTCCATTCCTGCAAGAATAATTTCACTGACACGATCTGAGCAAACGTTGACATCAGAAGTTTTGAAACAGTTATCCGACCAAGGAAAAGAAGAAAAGAAATATTGCAGGGCATCCCCTTTTGCATTCTTGTAATGCCAAACAACATGAGGTTGGGAATAGCCATGAGATAAAGGCTCCATTGGAGAAGAGACAATCACCAAGTTGTGATCTGAAGTGCCTAAAGGACCTTCAACTGTGTACTTAGAAGGGTTGTTTGTGAGAAAAGCATCAAGCGTGTTGGCTGTACGATTAGGATTGTCCGGTATTCTTGTAGATAAATGAACAAATTCTGCAAGGTCATTAGTAATTGCAAATGCCTCAGCATCTCGACCAGCTGGGTCAGTGTGACTAGAAAACGTAAGCCAGCTGGAGTTGTGAACATTAAAATCACCAAGGAAAATTACTTCACTATTAGGAAAGTTGGACTGGAGAAAGTCAAGTTGCAAAGAGAGGAAGTCAAAGAGCTCCAAGTGATTAGTGGAGTTGGGAGAACAATAGAGACAACATATGAATTTGACACAATGAGTTAGAGAGATTTTAAGCCAGAGAACATCGAAGAGAGGAGATTCCAAATTGCCAAGTCTCTGACAGAGAATATCAGAACGAACATAAGCACAAGTACCACCTTTGAGGAGAAAGGAATCATACAGCGAATAATTTCGGCACCTGAGATGAGCAGTAGTTGAATCAACCGATAACTGAGATTCTATCAGAAAAAGTACATGGGGTTTGGCAGACTGCAAGTGGAAATGGACATCGTTGGGATTAGAACTGAGACCACGTATATTTGTGAAATGAATTAGGAAGTGTTTGCGAGTTTTAGATCTTTTCGCAGATAAGCTTGCTTTATTAGTTTGAGAATGCATGGTGTATTCAATAGTAAGAAAAAGTGAGTGGGACATGTTGTATGAAGTAATGAAATTTTTGGATAGGGCATACACGTGGTAAGAATATACCATACTCCTTGCCATAACGTGGCCTCGACAATGCTCCCCGCATACACACTACTTGACTCACTCCAGTCACTATCTGGCAGAGTTCAGGTAGCAAGATTATACATTAGCTTATCCGGAAGCCTCCTAGAGAGTTACCAATAGGTTCGGTCCGGTGTACTAACTAGCGACCAGCCTGATAACATCATTTTAGAGCTGTACCCTCAAAATGTAAGGAATAATGGATCTCGCCACGATGTTCGTCATAACCTCAAAAGTCATCAATCATACTGCATGATGGAAGAGATGGGGAAGGGTTCACCGAAACTTAGCTCTGGAGACTAAACATGGGTTCCACCACTTCAAGCCTCCAATAAGCAAAGTGGTGGTATTGCACCGGTTGATGAGAGTCATCTACCACCTAGTACTGCCTGGTAACACAGAGGAGCGGCATTCCTCCATGTGGTGCTGGCTCCACACCTCGATCCCTGCTTAAGTTAGTTCACACCTGTGTAGTCACCCGCCATGTACTTGTGCATGGAGGTTATACCCAAACATTACTAACAGTCGCACCATCGTGAAGGTGCAAGCAGAGGATTTGGCTGTCACAGAGCATCCGGACTTCACCGAAATTGGGTCCACTTGACTTGAGTGTAACCCGAATTTCAGTTCCATCAGCATTTTAGACTCCCAGGTAGCAAGTACAGTTTGTCTGGCATTTCTGAGAGAATGTCTGTGACAACCTAAAAGTGTTCAGTATATTGCTTTGTTTGCAAATTATTTTCTAACCAAGTAACAACCTTAATAACTGGATTAAACGATTGGAAAAATATAAGTTCGGCTAAATGAATGTGAAAATTCAAGGTAGCACATTTCAAATATTTCTATATTGTTTTATATGTAAAATGACCAGATGTCCCCAATTATGCTGAACAGTCCTGAATTTTAGTTGTTTGCCCCACACTGCAAACTGTCTCAGAAAATGTCTCTGATTGAACATGTAGACTCCATTTAATCGCAAACATAATGCAATTGATTTGCATTATGTTTGATACATAATGGTACAGCGGAAAGAGTTTTTTTCGGTAGTAAATAAGCTGTGGACGTCAACAAAAACACAACTAACAAAAGAAACGCTGAAATGATGAACATCATGGCATCATCCACTATTCCTTACATTTTGAGGGTACAAACAGTGTTTGCAGAACGGCCTCTAAAACAGTGTTTGCAGACTGGCCGCTAGTTAGTACACTGGACCGAACCTATTGATAACTCTCTAGGAGGCTTCCGGATCAGCTAGTGTTATAATCTTGCTATCTTTACTCTGCCAGATAGTGACTGGAAGTGGTCTGAGTAGTGTGCATGCAGGGAGCATTATCGAAGCCACGTTATGTCAAGGATTTGCGTATATTCTTACCATGTGTATGGTAGGGCATACACCATATACCATATTTTTGGATATTACCATATGGCATACCAAAAATTTCATTACTTCATACAGCATGTCACACCCACTTTTTCTTACTATTGAATACACCACGAATTATCAAACTAATAGAGCAAGATTATCTGCGAAAAGATCTAAACCTCCCAAGCACTTCCTAATTCAGTTCACAAATAAACGTGGTCTCAATTCTAATCTCAACGATGTCCATTTCCACTTGCAATCTGCCAAACCCCATATACTTTCTCTGACAGAATCTCAGTTATCAGTTGATTCAACTACTGTTCATCTCAGTTGCCCAAATTATTCGCTGTATGATTCCTTTCCTCTCAAATGTGGTACTTGTGGATATGTCTGTTCTGTTATTCCCTGTAAAAGACCTCGTAATTTGGAATCTCCTCTTTTCAATCTTCTCTGGCTTAAAATCTCTCTACCTCATTGTGTCAAATTCATCTGTTGTCTCTACCATTTTCCCAACTCCTTTCCCAACAACTTGACTTTCTCTTCAACAGTCCAACTTTCCTAACAGTGAGGCAATTTTCCTTGGTGATTTTTATGTCCACAACTCCAGCTGGCTTCCGTTTTCTAGTCACACCGACCCAGCTGGTCGAGATGCTGACGTTTTTGCAATTACTAATGACATTGCACAGATTGTTCATTTACCTACAAGAATACCTGACAATCCTAACCATACAACCAACACGCTTGATGTTTTTCTCACAAACAACCCTTTTAAGTACATGGTTGAAGTGAGAAGTCCTTTAAGCACATGAGATCACAACTTGGTGTTTGTCTCTTCTCCAATGGAGCCTTTATCTCATGGCTATTCCCAATCACGTGTTGTTTGGCATTACAAGAATGCAAAATGGGTTGACCTGCAATATTTCTTTTCTTCTTTTCCTTGGTCAGATTACTATTTCAAAACGTCTGATGTCAACGTTTGCTCAGATCGTGTCAGTGAAATTATTCTTGCAGGAATGGAATCCTTTATCCCACATTCCACTTTAAAATCTCTTTCTTAATCTAAACCTTGGTTTTCCAATAAATGTCCTTAAGCTGTTCAAGAGAAGAACGTTGCATATCATAATTGGCTAGATTCTAATTCTTCAGTTTCATCTTCTGCTTACACCAAAGCTCACAACAATTGTAAACCAGTTATTAATCAGTCCAAACTAGAGTTTGAATAGGATAAGAGTAGAAAATGTGCTTCTTGCCGTAATGGTAGCCGAGCATTCTGGTCTCTTGCCAAAGCTACTGGCCGCAACTTTTGCCCATCTCTGCTCCCATCTCTGTCCAAACCACATGGTTCTGTTGTCACTTCAGCTAAGAATAAAGCTGACCTGCTAGCATCCCATTTTTCTTCCAACTCATGTATTAATGATCTTCGTAAAACACCTCCCACCATTCCCAACACGCTCCATTCAATGCCTCCTGTCGTCTTCCGTCAAAAGGATGTCAGAAGGATTTTGACGAATCTTGAATTTAAGAAAGCTCCAGGTCCCGATGGTATTTCTCCCATTGTTCTCAAAACCTGTGCTCCTGAACTTACTCCTTTTATTTGCTGCCTTTTTTTCACTTTCTTATTCCAAAGGTGTTTTTCCTTCTGCTTGAAAGTTTGCTCATATTCAGCCAGTTCCTGAAAAGGGTGACAAATCCCTCCCATCCAATTATCGTCCCATTGCAATTACTTTACTCTTTCTAAAGTAATGGAGAAATAAATTAACCGCCAACTCTTAAACTACCTAGAAACCGTCCGTCTGATCAACAATCACCAGTCTGGATTCCATCAATGTCGATCCGCTGGTGATATTCTGGCTTATGTTACCCATTTATGGACTAATTCAATGGAAAAGTTTGGTGAAACACAAGTAGTGGCTCTTGACATCTCAAAGGCTTTCGATCGTGTTTGGCATAAAGGTCTTCTACATAAGCTTCCATCTTATAGTTTGCCATCTGTTTTTTGTAATTGCTTATCCAGGTTTCTCTCTGATTGCTCACTGAGGGTGATGGTAGATGGCTCTCTGTCTTCTAACTTCTCCACTAATGCCGGTGTTCCCCAATGTTCAGTTCTTTCCCCCACTCTTTTCCTCTTGTATATTAATGACCTTCTTCCATTGTCTGGAAATCATATCTATAGTTTAGCTGATGATAGCACATTGCATTCCACTTTCCATTTTGAGAAACGTTGCCCTGCTCTGCTCAATCACCTTCAACTTCTCGAAAATCTGCTACCAATTCCTTAAATGCCGATCTTCAGGTAATTCTCCAGTGAGGCAAAGACAACTTAGTTGATTTTAATCCCTCTAAAACTCAGCCTTGTCTTATATCTCGCAAAAAGGCTTCTTCTGCTCCTATGCTTATCTTTGCTGACACTCCGATATCTAGCAAAATGATATATCTCTTTTGGCAATTACCCTGACTTCTAATCTCTCTTGGCACAAGCACATTACAAATATTGCTTCCTCTGCATCTAAAAAACTTGGTTTTCTCTTTCGCTCTCGGCGTTACTTTTCTTCCAAACAGCTGTTGGCGCCTCCGTAGCCAGGTGGGAAGGAGCAGCAGTGCATAGCACACGCTTCTTGATTAGACCGGGGTTCAAGCCCGTCACCACCAAATACGGAGGATGCGGAAAGGTCAGAGAATGACCACCACATATCCCGGATCAATATGGCCTTAGGTGCTAATGCTCCTAAAAACTAAATAACAATAACATAACAATAACAAACAGCTGTTCACTCTGTACAAATCGTAAATCCGCCCTACCATGGAGTATTGTTACCACATCTGGGGTGGCGCCCCCAAAACCTGTCTCAGGTTTCTAGATTCCATTGAGAAGAGGGCAGTTAGGTTAATTAATGATTCATCTCTAATAGAGCCCCTACACTCGCTGTCTCGTAGACTTACTGTTTCTGCTGCATGCCTCTTCTACAGATATTTCCATGGGCACTGTTCTTCTATATTCGCATCTATAATTCCCGCTATCTCTTTCAAAACATGTGTCGTCACCAACTAACATCCATTTACTGTCCAACTTCAAACTCACAGAACCAACTTTTCCTCGACCTTGTTTATTCATTCAACTGCCGTTTTCTGGAACAACCTTCCTTCATACGTATTTCCTGAAAATTACTGTCTACAGAAGTTCTAGTCCAATGTCAACAAGTATCTTCTTTCGTCTTCCCGACCTCCAACCCAAGCACAGTACTAAGTACTATAGGTTCTAATACCTCTTGTGTTTTTTTTTTGTTTTTTTTAAAAAAAAAAAAAAAAAACAATGCTACAAGTTAAGTGCAATTTTGCTAATTGTTGTGGAGAATTTTATGAAGAAATAGCAAATAATGAAGAATTTTATGAAGAAATAGCAAATAATGAAGAATTTTATGAAGAAATAGCAAATAATGAAGAATTTTAAGAAAAATTCACTCAGCGGGAAAATAAATTTATTTATACTATTTAATTTCTCTACTTTTTATTTAACAATAAAAAAAAGAGAAAGTGTATACACTTTCTCTTTTTTTATATTTTTATTATTATTTCACAGAAAAAAGCAACCTTTTTTTCACTAAACAAAAATGGATATTGATTGAAAACACGATCTCTCCAATAAGTGTATTTTTTTTTTTACCCTTCCAATTACAACTATTTTTCTGAGTTCACATCCTTCATGAAATCTTCTGTTCGCTATGTAGCATACCACTGGGGTACCATATAGTGAATTTCAGCCTTTCTGGGAAAAATATAGGCTATTTTTTTTCTTTTTTAAGATGTGTGATATTATTTCGATGAGTTCAGTTCAAAGAAGTATATGCATTTAATTTATATTTTTTATGTGAATATCCCCCCACCAATGTCCCACATTGGAACACTAAGGATCTGGTCACTTTATATATAGGTCAACAAATTGCAATAGAATTGATCCTGAAAGAGAAAAGCAATACAGTAATGACAAACAGTACTGGAGGAAAGTTTTAAAACAAGTAGTAGCTACAATAAAATTTTTATCCAAAAATTGTTTAGCATTTCATGGATCAAATAGCAGCTTATTTGGATCAAATAGCAGCTTACATGGATCAAATAGCAGCTTATAATTACTTGGGTGCTTTACAATATCTAAGCGAATTTGATCCATTTTTAGCTGCTCATAGAAAATTCAAAAACTAAAGGCTCTGGTAAAGTAGGTTATTTATCTTCAATGACTTGCGATGAATTTATAGAAATAATTGGACATGAAGTTAGATCAGTTATATTGAAAGAGTTGTTTAGTTGCTTAACGCTGGATATTTTGCACGTAGACCAATTGATTGTCATTATAAGATATTTATTGCCCAATAGAAAACCCACTGAAAGATTTTTAGGATTTGTTCCCATAGTATTACACTATTCTGAAAATTTGGAAACAACCGTAGTGAAATTGGTAATGCTCCTAAGAACGGTACCCCTTACAAAATGGTGTCGAGAAGAAGAGGGGAAAGCAGTGACATGCAGTTCGTAACTCTGCCCACTCACTGTATTCCCCCCTCTTCTTCTCAACGACTGCACGTGGTGAATGTCACGTGGATAATGATATGTTGGAGCTGAAAAATAACAGAATTAACAGCAAAACGTCAATTTTTTGGGAGCAGCAAGTAACAGAAATGCAGTTTATTCTGGAAGATAAAATGTCTTATAACATAACATCTCAGAGTTAAAATGAAGAAAAATTAACAGAAAAACAGCAATTTTTTCAAAACACGAAATAAAAAGTAATACGACATGCGGCCAATAACCGGTTTTTGCTTGAATCCCTCCCGAAGTCACATAAAAACCTAACCATTTTTCACTAAACACAAATGAAAGTCTATTAAATAATTGTTTATAATTGTTTAATTGTTTTTTCGTCCAACGACCGGTTTTTCCTTGAATCCCTCCCAAGCTCACTTAAAAACTAACCTTTTGTTTGCTAAACACAAATGAAAGTCAATTAACATGTGCAATGAACAATAAAATTCCTCTTTGTCAATCACAATACGCCAATATATATATATATATATATTTTTTTAAGAACGCAACTGACACAACAATACTTAACTAACACAGAAACTCAGGACTAAATGGGCAACCATGTGGCAAGCAGCAATTGAACATTAACCATGGCAAGCAGTAACCGAACATTAACTGTGGCAAGAAGCAACCGAACATTAACCGTGGCAAGCAGCAACTGAACATGCAGCACAAATGTGAAACTAGCATGCAAATGAAACCATATGCGACGAATTTCACATTCAGCACTCCAGTGACGTCCCACCTGAAACGAAGAGGGGGAATGCAGTGAGTGGGCAGAGTCAGAACCTCTCAATCACTGCTTTCCCCCGCTTCTCATCATCATTTTGAAGGGTGTGCTGCTAAGTGGAGTTCAGCAATGAATTTTTTAAATGACATGAATATTGACATATCAAACTGTACAGGTCAGAGTTATGACAATGCCTCAAACATGTTAGGTGAATAAAATCGTCACCACCATAACAATAATGCCTTATCACTTCATCAGTGAGTTAATCCATTATTCTAAGTGGGCCGAGGGGTAAAGGCCTAGAACTACAGTACTTCTGGTAGACAGAGCTTAAGCCCTTTCATTGCCTTTGTTCATTACTAATATTGCCGTTTCAGTGCAGCTGTGTCTTGTGCTATTTCATCTCATAAAAGTGCTTTGAAATTTTTAATAATGCCTGGAAAATGTTGTGTTCCTGGATGCCATGGAAATTATAAAGGTGGTCCAAAAGTACACGTCTTTGGATTTCTATTGAAGGATACTGTTTTAACTAACAAATGATTGAAAGCTATACCAAGGAAAGACGCTGTGCCGTCTGAACATTCAAAGGTAAGTTTGTGGTACGTTAATAGCAGTTATCTTAAATAGGAGTATTTTAACAATAATGAAATGATAATATATAAGAATATGAAACAGATATATTCTTGTCAGAATATAGAAGTAAATTTTGTTAGAATACAGAAGTAAATTTTGTCAGAATACAGAAGTAAATTTTGTCAGAATTTCAGCTTTTGTAGTTTCAATTATATATAAAATATTCCTTTCATGTATTGGATACACTGAAGAAAAGTGTATTTGTGCGTATTTAAGAAATCAAAAAATCTCAATATTTGTACTCAATCATAATATTAATTTTATTTATTGAACCTTTTAGTGTAGATAAATACACAAAATGTAATCATATGCAACCTTTGATAAACTACAGGCCTGTGTATGTGGACTGAAGTATCCTTAGTTGTAAAAGCTAATGCTACAAGTTAAGTGCAATTTTGCTAATAATCGTCTAAGACTCTTAGATGCTAAAAACAAGTAAAGAGAAATTCGGAAGAAAGCCTAACATTTTATTTATATATTTCATATTGTTACAGGTATGTGAGATTCATTTCGAGCCATCCCAGATAGTTAGACGGGCATCTAAATTTGATGGGTGAAAAAAGAGAATTGTCATAAATTTCAAGCATCTAAAATTAATTCACGGAGCTGTTCCATCACATTTTCCGAACTGTCCAAGCTATTTGTCATCACAGGAATTTACAAGAGACAGTCCCAAAAAAGAAGTGAAGAAAAGAAGAAAAAAATATTGAGAAGGCCCTGGTAAATAGGATTAAGAGTAAACGTGTTAATGAAAAAGCTCGAGAATTTTGTACAGTCCCACAACTAGCAGAGTTGTTGTTTTTGTTTGGTTTTTAGGAGCATTAGCAACTAAAGCCATATTGCTACGGGGATATGCGGTGGTCATTCCCTGACCTTTCCGCATCCTCCACCTAGCAGAGTGCCCGAAGAGACATACAGCACCTGAATGCTGGCAAGTTATTTCAAAAAATAACTGTATTGCGTTTTTATATTTAATATTTCAGTCAGCACCTTCCATTGACTATTCAGTCATGATTAGTGAAGATTTGATGTTGTCAGTATTTGTACCGAGTGCTGAAATTCATAATTTAGGAAAGTCAAAGTCAATGGAACTACCTATGAAGGTGAATAGTTTCAATAAGATTACTGACATCTTAAAACAGATATCAATAATTGCCAACAGCAGTGATGTTAATAATATTTCTTTTGTTTTAAATGTTGCTTGTAGTTTACTGAATTTAATTGTAGGAAACATTAACAGCGAGAGAGCATCAGTGTTTAAATTCATATGCGAATGATCACATTTATTACACTATAAAAAAGAATGCATACAGATATTCCACTGAAGTATTAATATTTTCATCTTTGGTGTTTTCGATATCTCCAAATGCCTACAAATTTCTACAGCATTCTGCATTCCTACTTCTTCTTCATCCAAGTTCTATTCGTAAGCGCTGCTCTTCTCTAAATGTCCAAGTTTGCAGATGATACAAAGGTTGGCAGGGTTGTTAAGGACGGTACTGACGCTATGCTGCTGCAACAGTATCTGGAAAGGTTGAGCAGATGGGCTGAGAGGTGGCAAATGAAGTTTAACATTGACAAATGTAAAGTACTACATATGGGAAACAGAAACCCCAGAGCAACATATCAACTCTGTGCTACAATGACAGTAGTAGAGAATGAAAAGGACCTGGGGTTATTGTGCAGGCAGATATGAAGTTCTCTGAGCAGTGCAGACGGGTGGCAAGAGTAGCTCGTGGTGTCTTATCAATGATATACAGGAATTTTTCTAGCAGGGATAGAGAGGTGATTATTCCCTTATGTAAGGCAATGGTCAGGCCGCACCTTGAGTACTGTATACAGGTCTGGAGGCCTCATTTCAAGAAGGATGTAGAGCTGCTGGAACGAGTACAGAGAAGGGCAACAAGGTTAGTGAATGGAACGAAGGGTTGCTCTTACGAAGAAAGGCTTAAGTTTTGCAAATTACAGTATCTGGAGACTAGGCACCGGCGAGGTGATCAGATAGAGGTGTACAAAGCCTTGAATGGTTTGAGATGCTCAATGCTGATGGGATACTGCCTCTTGCTCAGAATAATCACCTGAGGGCATAAATTCAAACTGAGAAAAGACAGATGTAGGATAGATGTGCGGAAATTTGCCTTTAGCCAGCGGGTAGTTGGTTGTGGAACAGACTTCCATCCCTTGTTGTGGAAGTTGATAGCCTAAATAAATTTAAGGCTCAGCTGGACAGATATTTCGAAAGAACGGAGGGGTGAAGGGGACGGTTTTTTTTTTTTTTGGCTGATGCTGCATAAGCTTGCTTTCTTGCATCAAATGCCTCTACTAATGCTAATGGTAATGCTAAACCAAAAAAATTTCATAGGACCAGCAAGAGAATCATTTTCTGATGTAGACTAAACAGAAATTGGCTTTTTTAAATTCTTCAGAACGCAAAATTAGTTTAATGATCGATGAAATTCATCTGAAACCTCATATTAATTATAAAGGTGGAAATGAACTGGGAAATTCTTTTTATAGTACTCACACAGCTAATAGTACATATGTATTTATGATTCAAAGCTTAGTGTCAAATTATAAAGATGTCATTTATATTTTATCTATGAAAAAAATTATTGCAGAAAAATTACATTCAGTTTTGAAAAAAATTTAATTGTAAGTGATAATATTTCAAATAACAGAAAAAGTATTTCAGAGAAATAATTTAAAATTTTCTAATTAATACCATTATCAATATTTTGCTCAACAATTATTGTAAAAAAAAAAATTATGTATTAAAAGCAACACATAAATGTCAACTTCAAACATTGAAAATTAGCTAAATTTAAAAGTAAAATAATTTATAAAGAATACAATGATATAAACCAGTAAAACGTATTTAATATTGATAATACAATAAAATACAATAGAAGCTTTTGAGACAGTTGCGTCTCTTTATCAACTAATTTGAATAAATTTGAATACAACGGATATAGCCGTGCGTGCAGTGAAGCGCGTTATTCATTCAAGCTGGTTTCATATTGTTGTCACACAGACATGCGCTGTTTTACTCCACCACTTGTTGAGTTGTAAAATGGTTGTCTCAAGGATGGTGTGCAATCTCTTGCCTTTGCAGCAGTTTATGGCCTTCGGATTGTTCAATATAGCAAGTGACTCTAGCCATAGGCAGTGGCGAAAGTGTCGTGAGTGGTCTACTATTTCGCAGTCACGTTTGGGATTGAGATTGTGGTAGGTGGCCCGAAAATGCTCTGTGACTGCGAACTGGTCCATCTCAGCAAGGCGGATTACTCTCTCATGCTCCGTAAGACGATCTTGAAGACGTCTTGATGTCTCACCGATGTAGCAGCTGTCAGTTTCTGCAGGTGATGCGGAATATTACATTGCTGCGTAAGAGAGGTGTGACAGAGGTCTTCACACTGGAGATAAGAGAATGTAGGTTTCTGCAGGGTAATTGTATGCATTTGATGCAGTAATCTCTGAGGATTCTTGAGATCCATCCTGACACGCCTGGATAGTATGGAATGTAGGCGGTTGGTCTATTGTCTTGGTTCGGGGGTCTTGGGTGGGCTGCTAGTTCCTGTGCTTGTAATAGGCACCTGTCTAGCACGTCGGTTGGATAGCCACATTTGGTTAGGTCGGCCTAACGAGAGATCTCGTTAGGCAGACCTAACCAAATAACTGTTCGCACGAGAGATCTCGCTGAGTCTTATTGCATCAGTGCTGGAATAGCTTCAAGCCCTGGTGAATAGAGTGCGGGCAGTGCTGTTGAGATGACTGGGTGCATGGCCGGATCTGTAGTTAGTAAATTGTCCGCACCACATAGGTTTACAGTATACTGAAGTCTCTAGACGTGAGCCTACGTGCTGCACTAAGACATCCAGGAACGGGAGTGACTCGTTGACTTCTAATCCTAGGGTAAACTGGATGAAATTAGATAGGGAATTGAGGTGTTCTAGTAATGCTGTTTCAGAGCCACGTGTGATTACAGTGAAAATATCGTCAATATCTGTACCATCCTGTAATAGGCTCAGGTGGATTCAGGAGTATCTGCTCCTCCAAATCTTCCATGGTGATGTTGGCTACTATGGAACTAACAGGGGCACCCATAGCAGTGCCATACTATCCAGGCATGTCAGGACGGATCTCAAGAATCCTCAGAGATTACTGCATCAAACGTGTACAATTACCCTGCAGAATCCTAAGTTCTCTTATCTCCAGTGTGAAGACCCCTGTCACACCTCTCTTACGCAGCAATGTAATATACCGCATCACCTGCAGAGACAGTGACAGGTGCTACATCAGTGAGACATCAAGACGTCTTCAAGATCGCCTTACAGAGCATGAGAGAGCAATCCGCCTTGCTGAGACGGACCAGTCCACAGTCGCAGAGCATTTTTGGGCCACCCACCACGATCTCAATCCCAAACGTGACTGTGAAATAGTAGACCACTCACGACACTTTCGCCACCACCTATGACTAGAGTCACTTGCCATATTGAACAATCTGAAGGCCATAAACCGATCAAAAGACATGAGATTGCACCCCATCCTAGAGACAACCATTTAAAACTCGACAAGCGGTGGAGTAAAACAGCGCATGTCCGTGTGACAACAATAGGAAACCAGCTTGAATGAATAACGCGCCTCACTGCATGCATGGCTATATCCGTTGTATTCAAATTTAGTCAAATTAATTGATAAAGAGACACAACTGTCTCGAAAGCTTCTACTGTATTTTATTGTATTATCTATATTAAATACATTTTACTGGTTTATATCGTTGTATTCTTTTTAACCATGGATCCCAGTAAACCAGGCCTATTTGTCGTAATACATTCCCTTTACGGCCGCAATATTTACAACGATTGTGTGCAGTTACAGAAGTCCTTCTTTTTAATAGCCCGCAACAGACAGCATCAACGTTTGCACATAGGTGCAAAAGCAAGTACATCATTCCTAAAGGGTTCCGCTACAGAATCCCATTCCACAACTCTCGCATGGAACGTGCCTGCCTTAACTTCGGTCTACAAACATTAAAATTGTGGATAATCTACCTCCACTGTGCAATCAAAAGCGCTGACTACAACAAGTTCAGGCTCTTACAAGAACTACAAGGTAAGATCTCGCCTGTCATATTTACAAACCTTGTACATACCATCCATCGCTGAGCCAACCACATCTCTGATACCTACTGTTTACACCAACAGCGCAAATTCATTAACTTAGGTAGAGAAACCAATTCCTCGAGAACGAGCACACGTTCAACTGACACAAGTTCCTTCGTCCTAAACCTAAGCAACAAACAACTAACCACAGAGCAGCTCAATATCTTATCCAACGGCATGAAGTTTGCCGTCGTACCTTCTAAACCGCCAGTCACACAGCCAGTATTACCAACCTCCCCGAGGAAACTGCTAATGAAATCCGTTTCGGGACAGCCGCAATACTCCGCAGCACTGGGCAAACTTACTGAAACCTTAACCATCGTCAACACGCCAGGACAACACCATTGTCGTACTTCCTGCTGACAAAGGGTGCAGGACCATTGTATTAGACTGGTCAGCCTACCGAGAGAAAGCCCTGGCCCTACTACTAGACCCAAACTTATATGAACCTCTGTCTGATCCACCCATTAAGGTCTTCAAACAACTAGAGACACATGTCAATAAACTCGTCCACATATGGTTTAGAGAGAAGAAAATCTCGGCTGCAACTCAGCGTCTTCTGCATGCCACTGGCTGCCAACTACCACAGTTCTATGGATGGCCAAAAATCCATAAACCAGGTGTCCCTCTCAGACCTATAGTATCCTGCTGCAATGCTCCAACGTATGAGCTGTCTAAGTATAGTGCGCGCCTCCTATCACCTCTTGTAGGAAATACCACACACACTGTCAAAAATAGCGGTGAATTCATCCACCTCATTAAAGACCTTTCAATTCCTGACACCATCATGGCATCGTTTGATGTGGTTTCATTATTTACTTCAATTCCCGTCCAACAGGCCGTACACTGCGACAGAAGGCTCCTCGAGAATGACTTAAGTCTCTCAACCAGAACATCACTATCGACTGATGACATTTGCACCGCCCTCAACCTATGTTTATCAAGCAGCATCTTCACTTTTGAGGATTCAGTCTACCAACGCATGCATGGCACTGCTATAGGTGCCCCTGTTAGTTCCATAGTAGCCAACATCGCCATGGAAGATTTGGAGGAGCAGATACTCCTGAACTCACATGTGCCTATTACAACATGGTGCAGATACGTTGACGATATTTTCACTGTAATCCCACGTGGCTCTGAAACAGCATTACTAGAACACCTCAATTCCCTATCTAATTTCATCCAGTTTACCTTAGAGTTAGAAGTCAACGAGTCACTCCCGTTCCTGGATGTCTTAGTGCAGCTCGTAGGCCCGTCGAGAGACTTCGGTATACTGTAAACCTATGTGGTGCGGACAATTTACTAACTACAGATCTGGCCATGCACCCAGTCATCTCAACAGCACTGCCCGCACTCTATTCTCCAGGGCTTGGAGCCATTCCAGCACTGATGCAATTAGACGCAGCGAGATCTCTCGTGTGAAGGCAGACCTAACCAAATGTGGCTATCCAACCCACATGCTAGATAGGTGCCTATTACAAGCACAGGAACTCGCAGCCCACCCAAGACCCCAGAACCAGGACAATAGACCAACCGCCTACATTCCATACTATTCAGGCGTGTCAGGGCAGATCTCAAGAATCCTCAGAGATTACCGCATCTAATGCACACAATTACCCTGCAGAAACCTACATTCTCTTATCTCCAGTGTAAGGACCCCTGTCACACCTCTCTTACGCAGCAATGTAATATACCGCATCACCTGCAGGGACTGTGACAGCAGCTACATCGGTGAGACATCAAAACATCTTCAAGATCGGCTTACAGAGCATGAGAGAGCAATATGCCTTGCTGAGACGGACCAGTCCGCAGTTGCGGAGCATTTTTGGGCCACCTACCACGATCTCAATCCCAAACGTGACTGTAAAATAGTACACCATAATTCAAACAACCCTTTACTTCTATTAGTTAATTGTCTGATTTAATTAGCTTTTACTGTATTGGCTTTTGTATTTCAACTGTTTGGCTTTGATGGCAATAATATATGTGGTACAATTAATGTGACTGTTAAAATTCATTTTTTCGGAGTTCTTTTCGGGAGGGGTAGTCCCGGAAGGGTTTTTAGAAGCCCAAACTGTATTTCTTAAAAAACAAGGCAAAAGAGGAAAAGAAGTGGGTGATTGGAGGCCAGTGTCGCTACTTAACACTGATTATAAGTTGTATCCTAAAGTGATATTTAGGATACAACTTATAAAAATTACAAAGATATTTAGACCGTATTGCAGGCCCTAATCAAACATACGCAATTCCTACAAGATCCATCATGGCAAATCTGTCATTTCTGAGGGATTTGCAAGGGTACTGTAAGCAAACACGATACAATACAGTGGTGGCTATTCTTGATCTAGCCAAGGCCTTCGATAAGCTTTCCCCAGAATACTTAAGTAGTTTACTGCACGTAGTTCAAATCAGCTCTCTGTTAAGATTGGCTATTATGAGTTTGTACAGAGGGGCACACACCACTCTACTGATTAATGGCTACAGCTCAGATAAAATAAAACTGGAACAGGGGGGGTAAGATAGGAGTGCCCACTGAGTCCTGCACTGTTCTCTTTACCATTAGAACCCATACTAAGGCAACTAGATATTTACAAAAACATCAGAGGGGTCACGGAAAGACCTGGCTTGGAGGATAACACATGGACATTTGCCAGTGGAGATAAATAAGGCCAAGTTCCAAGGGCATATGAATGTAGCTTGTCTATACTGCAAGGCGCATGAAACAGTCAAACATGCATTTTTCTCCTGTCCAGCTATGCAGCGTATCTGGATTAGTGTACACCAAATAATGGGAATACCGCGTCTGACCAGGGAACAAGTACTATTTTTACAGTTTCCGGCCCTGATATCTAGAGCAACAAGTATTCGGATATATCTGCTAAATGAAGGGAAATATCAGGCTTGGAAAATCAGGAAAAGAAAAGGAGGATCTGCTGTGGAGGTATGACAGTATGCCCTCTGAATGATATATACAGCAATCAGAAAGTTTTTGGTAATTGGATTACTATAACTGGGTAAGCAAAAATTCTTACAACTATGGTGTTATCCCACACCTCTATGTCGATTACTAGACAATAAAATATATGTGTAGCTTAGATGGTAATGATTAGTCTGAGTTAGGGGGAGGGGATTAATAACTTGATTAGCTTAGTTTTAAGAGGGAAAGGGACCAGGTCAGCTGCAGGCAGGTGGTCTGTCTCCCGCATGTGTGATCGCTAAGCTTTGTTATCTGTTTTTAGTAAATGGTGAATGAAAGAGGTGGATGACCATAGAATCCAGGTAGGGTAAGCAAACTCCAGTTGGCTGCCACTTTGGTGGTCACATGGGACCCTCCATGGAGTGTGAGAGTAAGTAACTCTATTGGGTTGGAAGGTACACAAATGTGAGCGGACGAGGATGTGTTTTTTTTTTTTTTTTTTTTATATATATAACCATATGGAGTATTATGTAGTTCCAAAGCAGGACCCATATAGAGTACTTGATGGGTTTTAATTTTGAAGAAATATCTGAGAACTGGAAAGCACATCTGGTTTAACCAAGATGCCTCCTGCCCACTGATGAAAGCCAAATAGCCAGAAACAGCACCACTGGGAAGAACTGAATTATTGTTGTGGGACCCCGATTGGGCAATAACAGTCTTCTGTGGTGGGGTGCATTACCTAATCGGGGAATGGAGCTTTGAGTTTGTGTGAGGGTGAGAACTGACTGACTATCCCTTTCATTGTTCTACAGCATCTTTTCCTCTTCCTCTCTTACTCTCACTTTCCTACTTCTTTCTTTCTTTGCTCAGTCTCATAGCGATAGTGTGAGGATAGCTGAGATCTTTATCCCATACCATTTTCAAAACGGTGCCGTCTGGGTGGTGGTATCCACTGAGAATAAGTTACAACAGTCTTCTCTGGTGAAGTGTTACTTATTCGAAGTGGTGCAATATCATGGCAACTTGTTGTGATTCACAATATAAGATATAACTTAAACGATGCCACCTTTGCAAAAATCGCTAATTTAGAGTTTAGCTGTGTACTAATATGATGCATTTGCATTAACTTGTACACAGTCTAACTCTCTTGCAGCCTGAGACATAAGCCTTTAATGCATCTTAGTTTTAATTCATCTTATATACCATCAGGCATCTCTCATATTGTGCAGTTATACTTTTTATTATTATTATTATTATTAGCCATAGGGTGCAAGGAAGCCTGAGGCTTATGCTGCACTAGCCAAAAAAATTCCTGAGTTACCCTGAGAGTGACAGAGAGAGAGAGAGAGAGAGAGAGAGAGAGAGAGAGAGAGAGAGTCAGAAGTAGAAAGGACTCATCAAGAAAGAGAAGAATGATGATATCCAGCTCAGGACCCTGGGTGTGCCAAACCCATACTCACCAGATGTGAGCCCCTGGGGATAATTAAGTTACTTCAGCGAAAAGTCCACAGAGCAACTTAGAAAGAAGGTGGACGAGGAGAACATTGATATATTAATTCTCCAAGAGCCCTACACCCATGCAGGATGTATACAGGGTTACCTGACCACATACAAAGTGGAACACACTGAAAAGAATATTCCATGGACTGCTGTGACAGTTCATAATCCAAGCATTACTAACACAAAACTAATGCAGTTCTGTGGCAACATGCGCCCACTTGATCACAGCCTTGGGTGCATTTTATGTAGTATCCTTATACGGTAGACCAGGGAAGGAAATAACCTTCGCCACCCAATACCTCCAGATGTTCTTAAACGCTCTCCCAAACCAGAAAATTCTCGTTGGAGCTGACATGAACTGCCGATCTCTGTCCTGGCACAGCACTATCCCTAATCGCTGCAGCACAAGAAATGGAGAAATCCTCGAGGAGTTCCTAGCAAGCTCAACTCTGGTTTGACTTAACAGACCACATCAACTACCAACCTTCTGCAACACCCTGTGGGAGGCAACTATTGACATCACCCTGGCAACCAACAGCTTCGCTGGCTATGTTATGGGTTCGGAGGTTATGGACTTCTGGATGACATCCGACCACAGGGTGATTGCCTTTCAAATCCTGCAAACTCTAAACAGAAAACCGGTTATCAAGCACACCCTCAACAGGTTCAGACTGCAAAAAGCGAACTGGGAACTCTTTGCAGAGATCCTATCAACATCAAACCAACTTCTATAGCAAGACCTGCAACAGAAGGACCCTGATGGTCTACAAAGGGAAGTCACAAACCAAATTATAACCGCTGCAGAAGCAGCCATAAAAAGAAAGACACCAGCGCCAGGAGCAGTCCCTTGGTGGAACCCAGAAATCCAGAGCCTGCAAAGGGAAGTGATCGTGAGGCAAAAACAATTCCAGCAAGCCCAGTGGAGTTGGCCTATGGTTGGAGGTGGCGGCACTGAGGGAAAGATACAAAAATGCTAGAAACCACTACATGGAACTTATAAAGAAGAGCAAAAGGAAGGCCTGGGAGCAACTTGTCTCAAATACTGACAAGTATTTACTTGGCGTAAAAAGTCACAACTAATAACTCCCCAGAGGTGAGGTCACATCCATGACCCTCATGCTACAGGGCACATTGGCCGCAACGTGGGATGACTCAATCAATAACATCCTGAATGCAATCTACCAAGAACTAGTCACACCATACACTCTCCAGCAGACTATGATACACCAGGAAAATGAACAGTACTCCCAGGAACAACTGAAGCTACTCTTTACAGAAGAAGAACTGAAAATGGCAGCAGCACAAATAAAGAACAAGAAATTCCCAGGACTTCACCTCCTGGAGCCTGAGATCAACAGGAGGGTGGCAGAGATAGCACCAAAACTCCTCCTATCCGTATTAAACAAATGCCTCCAAACAGGCACCTTTCCCGAAGATTGAAAGACTGCTAATGTAAAATTAATCTGATAGTATGAATCAGAGCTGTACTACTCAATATGTTCTACGTTGATAATAATATTAGTAAAATAATAAGAGGAGTTTACCTCAAAATAGTACGTAGAACACTTCCGTATGATACCCTCCAGAAATTAATACGGAAAAAACGAAAAATTACCGGTACATTAGAGTAAAATATAAATAATTAAATAATCAATTTAACACAATTCAAATCAATTTAAAACAATGAAAAATCAAATTAACGCAATTAAAAGAATCTAACGAAAATATTCAAAACGATTTTCCTTCCTGAAGCTGACAACGCTTTCTGACCGTATGTCGTGATCACAGGAATGAAAATCTTATCTTATTACATGGTCATGGATGAATTCCTAACCCTTGATTTGGGTGAAGCTCCCTCCCAGGCCTTCGTGGATGATCTCATCATCACAATAATGGCTGACTCTAGAGCCCAACTTGAGGTTATCACAAACCCAGCACTGACAAAACTCCAGGAATAGGCTTCAACCCATTTTTTAAAAATCTCTTCTGCAATAACCAGTACAATCCTCTTGGAAGGGCAAATTGCAACTATGAAGACCGCCTAAAATCAAGATTGGAGTAACCACCTTGAAACTCGCCATGCAACTCAAATATCTAGGATATTTGACTAGGATATACTAGACACAAACCTGTCTTTTCTACACACCTCCAGTGTATAACAAACAAAATAAGAACGTATTTGGCACACATTGCAAGAGTCTTCAAAAAGGACTGGAGGGCTTAACAAACGCATCCTGTCATTATACTATAAAATGATCTTTACTCCCGTAATTACATACGGTGCACCGATCTGGTACAACAAAACCACGGTGACAGTAAATAGAGAACAATTAGACTCAATCCAAAGAACCCTTCTCCTTGTCATCACCTGAGCCTGCCGTACAGTAAGTACGCATGCCCTACAGGTCATAGCGGGAGCCCTTCCCCTAGACCTTGAGGTTGATAAGACTGCATTCATGTATTATTATTATGCCAGAGGAACCCCCACCGCCTTTGCTGGATTCACTGTCAACCCTGCAAATGACCAGAAAATAGAAAAAACCAGACTAACGCAACACCCACAGCAGACGTGGTAGGATAGGTGGGCAAACTCCACCAAAGGAGAAATTATGAAGAAATTACGAAGACATTCCTTCTAAATATATTGACAGGGTGTACCCAAAAGCACCCCCCCCCCGTTCTTCCTAGGACTAAACATGAAATTTTTAATTACAGGACACGATCCATTCCGAGCCAAAATAATAACTTTTTGGTCTGGGTGGATAATCCACTGTGCAGTGGGGAGGAAGAGACGTGGAACCACCTAATGCACCAATGCAACCAATACGACAGTCTGCCAAACCCCATGTACTTTTTCTGACAGAATCACAGTTATCGGTTTATTCAATTACTGCTAATCTCAGTGTCCAAATTATTCGTTGTATGATTCCTTTCGCCTCAAAGGTGGTACTTGTGCATATGTCCGTTCCGATATTCCCTGTTAGAGCCTTGGTAATTTGGAACCTCCTCTTTTCGATCTTCTCTGGCTTAAAATCTCTCTACCTCATTGTATCAAATTCATCTGTTGTCTCTACCGTTCTCCCAACTCCACTAATCACTTGGAGCTCTTTGACACTCTTTCTTTGCAACTTGACTTTCTCCAGTCCAACTTTCCTAACAGTGAGGTAATTTTAATGTTCACAACTCCAGCTAGCTTCCATTTACTAGTCACACCGACCCAGCTGGTTGAGATGATGAGGCTTTTGCAATTTCTAATGACCTTGCACAGATTGTTCATTTACCTACAAGAATACCGGACAATCCCAACCATACAGCCAACACGGTTGATCTTTTTCTCACAAACAACCCTTCTACGTACACGGTCGAAGTGAGTGGTCCTTTAGGTACCTCTCAACTTGGTGACTGTCTCTTCTCCAATGGAGCCTGTATCTCATGGCTGTTCCCGGCCTTGTATTGTTTTGCATTACAAGAATGCAAAATAGGACGACCTGTGAGATTTATTTTCTTCTTTTCCTTGGTCGCATTACTGTTTCAAAACTTCTGATGTCAGCGTATGCTCAGATCGAGTAAGTGAAATTATGCTTGCAGGAATGGAATCCTTTATCCCACACTGAACTTTAAAATCTCATCCTTTATGTAAACCTTGGTTTTCCAATAAATGTGGTAAGGCTGTTCAAGAGAAGAACGCTGCATATCATAATTGGCTTGTTTCCTCAGTTTCATTTTCTGCCTACACCAAAGATCGCAACAATTGTAAAGCAGTCATTAATCAATCCAAACTAATCAATCCAAATCAATCCTGCACCAAAGTTCGCAACAATTGTAAAGCGGTCATTAATCAATCCAAATTAGATTTTGAACAGGCTAAGAGTAAAATGCTTGCTTCTTGCCCTAATGGTAGCCGAGCATTCTGGTCTCTTTGCCAAAGCTATTGGCCGAAACTTTTATCCATCTTTACTCCCACCTCTGTCAAAACAAGACGGTTCTCTTGTCACTTCAGCCAAGGATAAAGCGGACCTCCTAGTATCCCATTTTTCTTCCAACTCATGTATTAATGATCTTGGTAAAACACCTCCCACCATTCCCAACACGCTCCATTCAATGCCTCCCATGATCTTCGTCAAAAGGATGTCAGAAGGATTTTGATGATTCTCAATGCTAAGAAAGATCCAGGTCCTGATGGTATTTCTCCATTTGTTCTCAAAACCTGTGCTCCTAAACTTACTCCTGTTCTTTGCCACCTTTTTTCACTTTCTTATTCCAAAGGTGTTTTTCCTTCTGCTTGGAAATTTGCTCGTACCCAGCCAGTTCCTAAAAAGGGTGACATGTCCCTTCCATCCAATTATTGTCCCATTGCAATTACTTCTACTCTTTCTAAAGTAATGGAGAAATCAATTAACTGCCAACTCTTAAACTACCTAGAAACCTTCTGCTTGATCAATGATCGCCAGTATGGATTCCATCAGTGTCAATCCACTGGTAATAATCTGGCTTATGTTACCCATATATGGTCAAATTCAATGGAAAAGGTTGATGAAACACAAGCAGTTGCTCTTGACATCTCAAAAGCTTTCAATCATGTTTGGCATAAAGATCTTCTAAACAAGATTCCATCTTATTGTTTGCCAACTGTTTTTTGTAATTGGTTATCCAGTTTTCTCTCTGACCGGTCACTGAGGGTGATGGTAGGTGGCTCTCTGTCTTCTAACTTCTCCACTAATGCTGGTGTCCCCAAAGGTTCAGTTCTTTCCCCCACTCTTTTCCTCTTGTATATTAATGACCTTCTTCCACTGACTGGAAATCCTATCCATAGTTTTGCCGATGATAGCACATTGCATTCAACTTTCCATTTTGAGAAACCTTGCCCTGCTCAATCAGCTTCAACATTTCGAATATCCAATTCTTTACTACCAATTCTTTAAATGCCGATCTCCAGGTAATTCTCCAGTGGGGCAAAGACAACTTAGTTGATTTCAATCCTTCTAAAACTCAGTCTTGTCTTAGATCTCACAAAAAGGATTCTTCTGTTCCTATGCTTATCTTTGGTGACATTCCGATTTCTAGACAAAATTATATATCTCTTTTGGGGATTACCCTGACTTCTAATCTCTCTTGGCACAAGCACATTACAAATATTGCTTCCTCTGCATCTAAAAAACTTGGTTTTCTCTTTCGCTCTCGGCATTACTTTTCTTCCAAACAGCTGTTCACTCTGTACAAATTGCAAATCCACACTACCATGGAATATTGTTCCCACATCTCGGGCGGTGCCCCCAAAACCTTTCTCAAGCTTCTAGATTCCACTCAGAAGAGGTCCGTTAGGTTAATTAATAACTCCTCTCTAACAGAGCCTCTCCACTCTCTGTCCATAGACGTACTACTTCATAACTGTTTTGCCATCATTACATCACTTGGGTACCTACCCACCAACCCACCGAAGAAGGGCCAAAAGGCCCTGAAACAGTGCCGTCTGGGTGGTGGTATCCACTGAGAATAAGTAACAACAGTCTTCACCTTTGGTGAAGTGCAATATCATGGCAACTCGTTGTGAAGGTATTCTCAATATGAGATATAACTTAAACAATGCCGCCTTTGCAAAAATTTGATAATTTAGAGTTTAGCTGCGTACTAATATGATGCATTTGCACTAACTTGTACGTACATCAACTAAGCGTGGCACTCGTTACACAATGAAATTAAATCTCTAAAATCAAAAGACATGAAATTTTCCAAATAATTAAATGGGCAATATAATGCACAAAATATATAATATACATGAACAAAAATAAATTGCTTACCAGCGATTTCAAGAGTGGCATTCCTACTTCTGGCTCGTCCAACTTCATTATGTGCAACACACCAGTATGTTCCAGTATCCTGTTCCTTCTTAGTATGAATAACATGTAAAAAGAAAAGGGATCCACTAAGAAGAACCATGCGATTGGCAGTATCATGAACCACTATTCCATCGTGATACCACTCAATTGCAGGGGAAGGCTTTCCTTCTGCTTTACAATTAAGTGTAGCAGGCTCATGCTTTCGCACAAGAAGGTCAGCAGGATGCTCTGTAATTCTGGGAGGCCTTAACTGTGCTGGAAGAAGAATAAAAGTTTCTAATGTAACAGTTTTTTACACTGGACTTTTAATATCAATAAAACAAAAAAAAAAAAAAAATATATATATATATATATATACAGTGAAACTTCTCCTAACGGACACCTCTCGTTAACGGACATCTCTCTACAACGGACATTTTCAAATTCCCCAACTCACCTCCATTGGTTTTAACGTGTTTGCAGCTTCTGTCTAGCGGACATTCTCTGTAACGGACGCGGACAGGCAATCTGCACTGTTTCGTTTAGATTAGCACTTAATTTGATCTCCCCATAACTGACAGCGAGCGAGCTCACGGCCCTTTTCCTAGGAACTTTTCTTCCACGTATTGCCTCAATCGTGTGTTTATTTTCTATTTCCGATTCTCTGAATTTTATCAAGGTTTACGTCGCGGTTCTAAACCCTTTTTCAAGAATTTTAAGGCACGTGTAAAACTTCTGATGAATTCGGTGTGTGCAGGGGGGGGGGAAATATGGTCGGCCTTTCGTGTTTTCAGTTTTGTTCAGTGTCGTGTGAAGTGCACAATGTCTTCTCGTAAACATTTAACTTTAAAAGATAAAGTCCAACTCATTAATGCGTATGATCGGCAAAAAAACAGTGTTCGCAATCTCGCTGTAAAATTCAAAATCGGGAAGACGCAGGTAAGCGACATCCTAAAGAAAAAAAATGAACTGCTCAAAAAATTTTGGCAACACAGAAATGATCAGGTTCAAAAATCATTCCTGAAAACTGTTGGACTTCAAATTTGTCGCGCACGTGCTAAAAAAATTCCCATTAATGGGCCTATTATTAGGGAAATGGCTTTGGAGGTTGCAAAATCTATGGGAGTAAATGAGTTCAAAGCTTCTGTGGGATGGCTAGACAAGTTCAAAACTCGGCATAAAATTTCTTGGAAAACCGTAAGTGGTGAAGGTGGATCTGTTGATACTGGGGTTGTAACAGAGTGGACCGTCAAATTGGAAGATTTATGTCGTGATTTTGAAGCTGAGGATATTTACAACTGTGACCAAACAGGGTTGTTTTTTTTAAAGCTCTTCCTGAAAACACAATGAGTCTAAAAAACGAAAAGTGCCAGGGCGGAAAAATTTCTAAGGAACGCTTGACTGTACTATTGTGTACAAATATGCTGGGAGACTCTTGTTATAGGAAAACCACAAAATCCTTGTTGTTTCAAGGGCATAAAGTTGAATCTTTTGG
Organism: Mastigoproctus giganteus; assembly: GCF_048544385.1. Taxonomy (NCBI): domain Eukaryota; kingdom Metazoa; phylum Arthropoda; class Arachnida; order Uropygi; family Thelyphonidae; genus Mastigoproctus; species Mastigoproctus giganteus. The sequence continues at coordinate 135,755,078 of NC_143579.1, read as the reverse complement.
ATGTTGACTGGAAGTCTAATAAAAAAGCGTGGATGACACGAGATATCATGAGCGAATGGATTAGTCACTTTCACCAAAACATGATTCATCAAAACAGAAAAATTATTCTTTTCATGGATAATGCTGCATCTCACCCGCACATTGAATTGTCCAACATTCAAATCGTTTTTCTGCCACCAAACACATCTGCAGATCAAGGGATAATAAAAAAATTTTAAACTTCACTACAGAAAACGTGTTTTAAGACATCTCATTGCAAACTTCCCCTCTAGAAGGAAGGGGATGAATCAGATTGGTCCACTTGATATTGATGGGTCAACTGTTGATGATCCTGCTCAGGTAGCTAACAAACTAAATGAATATTTTGCATCGACATTCACACATGAGGAGTTATTCAGCGAGGTGAATGCCAGAGGTGTATTCAACTCTAGCAGTAAGCTACAGAATCTTGAAATAACTGGGAGTAAAGTGGAGGAGAAACTGTTGAAGATAAACACAAGAAAGGCACCCGGGGTGGATGGGATCTATCCAGTTATATTAAAGGAGGCAGCAAAGGAAGTAAGCAAACCCTTAGCCATAATTATGAGAGCTTCCTTGGACTCAGGGGAGGTACCCATAGACTGGAAATGTGCAAATGTGACCCCAATTCACAAAGGAGGATCAAAGGCTGACACAAGTAATTATAGACCTGTGAGCTTAACTTCTGTTCCAGGAAAATTAATGGAGGCACTGGTTAAAGAAGCACTGCAGGATCATTTAGACAAGACTTCAGTTATAGCTCAGACACAGCATGGTTTTGTTAAGGGGAAGTCTTGCCTGACCAACTTGATTGGATACTATGATGCAGTCACAAAAGAACTGGATGCAGGGAATAACTTTGATATTATATACTTGGATCTTAGAAAGGCTTTTGATACTGTTGCACATGGAAGACTGCTACACAAATTGGAGCAGTGTGACATTGGAGGCAAATTGCTGCTATGGATAAAGGGGTGGTTGAGGGGGAGAAGACAGAGAGTGGTAATCAATGGACACTGCTCATCGTGGACTGATGTTATTAGTGGAGTCCCTCAGGGCTCAGTGTTGGGTCCATTATTGTTTTCTGTATTTATAAATGATATTGATGATGGTATATCGGGCTTAATGTCCAAGTTTGCAGACGATACAAAGGTTGGCAGGGTTGTCAAGGACACTACTGACACTATGCTGCTGCAACAGGATCTGGAAAGGTTGAGCAGATGGGCTGAGAGGTGGCAAATGAAGTTTAACATTGACAAATGTAAAGTACTACACATGGGAAACAGCAACCCCAGAGCAACGTATCAACTCTGTGGTACAACACTGACAGTGGTAGAGAATGAAAGGGACTTGGGGGTGGTTATGCAGGCAGATATGAAGTTCTCTGAGCAGTGCAGACGGGCTGCAAGAGTAGCTCATGGAGTATTGTCAATGATATACAGGAATTTTTCCAGCAGGGATAAGGAGGTGATTATTCCATTGTATAAGGCGATGGTCAGGCCACACCTAGAGTACTGTATACAGGTCTGGAGGCCTCATTTCAAGAAGGATGTAGAGCTGCTGGAACGAGTACAGAGAAGGGCAACAAGATTAGTGAATGGAACAAAGGGGTGCTCTTACGAAGAAAGGCTTAAGTTTTGCAAATTACAGTGCCTGGAGACTAGGCACCAGCGAGGTGATCTGATAGAGGTGTATAAAGCCTTGAATGGTTTAAGCATGCTCAATGCTGATGGGATTCTTCCTCTAGCTCAGAAAAATCACCTGAGAGGGCATAAATTCAAATTGAGGAAAGACAGATGTAGGATAGACGTGCGGAAATTTGCCTTTAGCCAGCGGGTGGTTGGTTGGTGGAACAGACTTCCATCCCTTGTGGTGGAGGTTGATAGCCTAAATAAGTTTAAGGCTCAGCTGGACAGGTATTTTGAACGAACAGAGGGGTGAAGTGGAAGTGTTTTTTTTTTTTTTTTTTTTTTTTGGCTGATGCTGCATAAGCTTGCTTTCTTGCATCAAATGCCTCTACTAATGCTAATGCTAATGCTAAAAACATGAGCAATGTAACGTGTGCGAGTGACCTTGCAAAGAAAATCAGCATCCTAGATGCGATTCAATGGATTTCCTCTTCAGTAAACACAATTAGAAAACAAACTGTCGTGAACTGTTTTGTAAAGTCTGGCTTCTCAAACGCAAAAATTGAAGTTGTGAACAGCAATGTGGAGCACCAAGAAGAATAAGAACTTCAACATCTATTGATAATGTACGATACTTCTGCTACAAGTGACCCTGGCTACAAAGATATAGACTCAAACCTCAATACAGAAGATGGTGCTCTAGATATCAACGACATTATCATCGATATTTTTCAAGAAGTTCCTCATGAGGATGAAGAAATGGAAGGAGGTCATTCTGTGGAAGAACATATTAACGACGAACCACCGATGAAAATAGAAGAAGCGCTCATACAAATCAATCGTTTAAAAATGTTTTTCGCCGCTGAAGAAGATACTGAAGGACTTACGATGGTTTCTTCACTCCAAACAAATGTTGAAAACAAAATTATCAGCCAGAAGAAGGTGCAGAAGAAAATAAGTGATTACTGTATGTATTTTTCTTAAGATAAAGTCATAATATGCATAGCACAATTGTATGTATATTATTTACAAAAATATTGTGCAAAATCTGTATATAATTTAATTTAATTTTACATTAAATGTTTAACGATTTTTCTTTATCTCTTGTGTATGTAATTGTATATTATTTACAAAAATATTGTTCAAAATCTGTATCTATTTTAATTTAATTTAATTTTACAATAAACATTTAACGATTTTTCTTTCTTTCTTCTTTTTTTTTTTTCTCCCTCAGACTTCTTGTTAGCGGACGCTTCCCTCTAACGGACACATTTTCGTTCCCCATGGCTGTCCGTTAAAGGGAAGTTTCACTGTATATATATGTATATTTAAGAAACAAGTTTTTCTTCTGAGATGAACAATAACTTGAAGTGGTGAAACCCATGTTTAGTCTCTAGAGCAAAGTTTCCGGCATCCCCCTCTCCCCCATACTTCTCCTTCAACCCATGCACGGTACTAAGTACTATAGGTTTTGATACCTTTCGTGTTTGGGGTTCTCATAAAAAAAAAAAAAAAAAAACTGCATTGGAGATGGCTAGGGTACTGAAGCAATGTGAAGCAAAATGCTTGCACTGTTAATTGAAGCATTAGAATATTACTGTGTTAATTACCCCACAGGTGCATAATTGGAGCAAGAGGAAGAATCCCATCAACACTGAACTTGCTCAAACCAATCAAGGCCTTATATACTTCAATTGGATCACGTTGCAGGTGCCTAGTCTCCAGATGCTGCAATTTGCAGAAATTAAGCATATCTTGGTAAGAGCAACTAGTTGTTCCACTCACCAATCTTGTTGCCCTTCTCTGTACTCGTTCCAGCAGCTCTACAACTTTCCTAAAATGAGGCCTCCAGACCTATATGCAGTACTCAAGGTGTGGGCTGACCATTGCCTTATAACAAAGGGATGATCACCTCCTTATCCCTGCTAGCAAAATTCAATTCCTGTATATCATTGACAAGACCCCACGAGCAACTTTGCAGCCCATCTCCACTGCTCAAAAAACTTCATATCTGACTAAACAATTACCCCCAGGTTTTTTAAACTCCACTACCCTGAGTGCAGTACCACACAGTTGGCACGTGAATCTGGGGTTACTGCTACCCATATGCAGTACATTGCATTTGTCAATGTTAACCTTCAGGTGCCACACATCTGCTCAACTTTTCCAGATCCTGTTGCAGCAGTGTACTGTCATCCTACCAACCTTCGTATTATCTGCAAACGTGAACATTAAACCTAATATAAATTCATCAATAAATTCATAAATAGAGAAAACAGCAATGGGCCCAAACCGAACCCTGGGGGACCCCACTAATAACATTAGTCCACGAAGAGCAGTGTCCATTGATTACCACTCTCTGTCTTCTCCCACTCAACCATCCATTTATCCATAGCAGAAACTTGCCCTTAAGGCCACACTGCTTCAATTTGTACAGTAGACTTCCATGTGCAACAGCATTGAAAGCTTTCCAAAAATCAAGTATATGATATGAAAATTATTGTCTGCAGTTCCTTTGTGTAACCAACCAAATTGGTCAGACAGAACTTCTCCTTAACAAACCTATGCTGTGTCTGAACTAAAATTGTCTTGCCAGATCAGTGTTCCGCAACCTTTTTCTCTTTGCGGCATGCCTTAAGTTATCCATGACACACCACAGCACATCAAAATGTTAAACCCCCCAGAAAGTATAGTTTATGTCAATGTTAATGTAAAAACAATACAAGTCACAATAGAATAAATTATTATTGTTCCAACAATCCAACAGAAATTGGCTCATGTATATATTAACATTTTATGAGCCCTAAATCACTGTACAAAAGCAAAGCAAAGCCGAAAACAATAAAAAAAATTCTATTATTATTAAACTAAATAACTAAGCCTACTCGTGCCTTCAATTTGATACTTGTGCCTTCCTTTCTGAACACAGATGGCTGATGCGTGGTGAAATTGTTGACAATGCAAGCTTCATCGATGGATCTGAGTCTCTCTCTCATTGATGTTTTAATTTGAGTCAAGGCCGAAAAGCCCAGTTCACACAAACATATAGTCGAAAATTGTAATAACATATTAATTGCAGTCTCGGAGCTAGCCGGGTATTCTTTCTTTACAGAAAACCAATATGTGTCCAGCTGCACTTCACGATGTTTTAATCACAATGTTCTGTCCACCTTCAGATCTGTTAGTTCCTCTAGTACATTCATCAGAAGAGATTTTGCATCCGCAACAAATGGATCATGAACCCAGTCAAAATCTTCAATGCTCTCTCCAAAATAATCCTTGAACTTCTGGTGCAAGTTATCTAAATGTTCTTTAATGAAGTCCATTAGCACTTTATTACCAGCAGCAAGGAGCTATGCAGTTGGAAACATCTCAAACAACCCATTTCAAATGATTTGTTTCCACAAATCCAGCTTATTCTGAAAGTGTTGGATCTTATCCATACTCATAAAAGGATTTTTGTTCTTGCCTTCCATTTTTCTGTTCATCTCATTCAAGTGAATGAAAATATCGGAAATATATGCCAACTTAGTCACCCATTCATCATCTCCATAAAACTCTGCATACTCATACCCCTCAACTGTTACAAATGTCTCTACTTCCTCCTTAAGTTCAAAAAGTAGTGCTAACACGTTACCACGTGACAACCACGGTACTTTTTTTTTTTTTTTTTTATGTGAACCCCAAACACGAGAGGTATTAGAACCTATAGTACTTAGTACCGTGCTTGGGTCTGAGGTTAAGAAGACTTAAGAAGATATTTGTTGACATTGGACTTGAACTTCTGTAGATTGTAATTTTCAGGAAATACGTATGAAGGAAGGTTGTTCCAGAAAACGGCAGTTGAATGAATAAATGAGGAAGATGAGAAGTTGGTTCTGTGGGTTTGAAGTTGGACAGTAAATGGATGTTGGCTGGTGGCGGCACGAGTTCGGACTGTTTTGAAAGAGAGAGCAGAAATTATAGAAGCCAATTCAGAAGACCAGTGCCCATGGAAGTATCTGTAGGAGAGGCATGCAGCAGAAACAGTGCGTCTGTGAGAAAGCGAGTGGAGAGACTCTGTTAGAGATGAATCATTAATTAACCTAACTGCCCTCTTCTGAATGGAATCAAGAAGCCTGAGAGAGGTTTTGGGGGCACCACCCCAGATGTGGGAACAATATTCCATGGCAGGGTGGATTTGCGATTTGTACAGAGTGAACAGCTGTTTGGAAGAAAAGAAACACCGAGAGCGAAACAGAAAACCAAGTTTTTTAGATGCAGAGGAAGCAATATTTGTAATGTGCTTGTGCCAAGAGAGTTTAGAAGTCAGAGTAATCCCCAAAAGAGATATATCATTTTGCCTAGAAATCGGAGTGTCACTAAAGATAAGCATAGGAGTAGAAGAATCCTTTTTGCGAGATATAAGACAAGACTGAGTTTTAGAACGGTTGAAATCAACTAAGTTGTCTTTGCCCCACTGGAGAATTACCTGAAGATCGGCATTTAAGGAATTGGTAGCAGATTTTCGAGAAGTTAAAGCTGATTGAGCAGGACAAGGTTTCTCAAAATGGAAAGTTGAATGCAATGTGCTATCATCAGCAAAACTATGGATGGGATTTCCAGTCAATGGAAGAAGGTCATTGATATACAAGAGGAAAAGAGTGGGGGAAAGAACTGAACCTTGGGGGACACCGGCATTAGTGGAGAAGTTAGAAGACAGAGAGCCATCTACCATCACCCTCAGGAGCGTTCAGAGAGAAAACTGGATAACCAATTACTAAAAACAGTTGGCAAACCATAAGATGGAAGCTTGTTTAGAAGACCTTTATGCCAAACACGATCAAAACCCTTTGAGATGTCAAGAGCAACTACTTGGGTTTCACCGAACCTTTCCATTGAATTAGTCCATAAATGGGTAACATAAGCCAGAATATCACCAGTGGATCGACACTGACGGAATCCATACTGGTGATCGTTGATCAGACGGAAGGTTTCTAGGTAGTTTAAGAGTTGGCGTTTAATTGATTTTTCCATTACTTTAGAAAGAATAGAAGTAATTGCAATGGGACGATAATTGGATGGGAGGGATTTGTCACCCTTTTTAGGAACTGGCTGGATATGAGCAAATTTCTAAGCAGAAGGAAAAACACCTTTGGAATAAGAAAGTGAAAAAAGGCGGCAAAGAATAGGAGTAAGTTCAGGAGCACAGGTTTTGAGAACAAGTGGAGAAATACCATCAGGACCTGGATCTTTCTTAGTATCGAGATTCATCAAAATCCTTCTGATATCCTTTTGACGGAAGACCACAGGAGGCATTGAATGGAGCGTGTTGGGAATGGTGGGAGGTGTTTTACCAAGATCATTAATACATGAGCTGGAAGAAAAATGGGATGCTAGCAGGTCAGCTTTATCCTTGGTTGAAGTGGCAACAGAACCATCTGGTTTGGACAGAGGTGGGAGCAAAGATGGGCAAAAGTTGCGGCCAATAGCTTTGGCAAGAGACCAGAATGCTCGGCTACCATTAGGGCAAGAAGCAAGTTTTCTACTCTTAGCCTGTTCAAACTCTAGTTTGGACTGATTAATAACTGCTTTACAACTGTTGCGAGCTTTGGTGTAGGCAGAAAATGAAACTGAAGAATTAGAAACAAGCCAATTATGATATGCAACATTCTTCTCTTGGACCGCCTTAGCACATTTATTGGAAAACCAAGGTTTAGATAAGGGACGAGATTTTAAAGTAGAGTGTGGGATAAGGGATTCCATTCCTGCAAGAATAATTTCACTGACACGATCTGAGCAAACGTTGACATCAGAAGTTTTGAAACAGTAATCCGACCAAGGAAAAGAAGAAAAGAAGTCTCGCACGTCATCCCATTTTGCATTCTTGTAATGCCAAACAACACGTGGTTGGGAATATCCATGAGATAAAGTTTCCATTGGAGAAGAGACAATCACCAAGTTGTGATCTGAAGTGCGTAAAGGAACTCTCACTTCGACCGTGTACTTAGAAGGGTTGTTTGTGAGAAAAAGATCAAGCATATTGGCTGTATGGTTAGGATAGTCCGGTATTCTTGTAGGTAAATGAACAATCTGTGCTAGGTCATTAGTAATTGCAAAAGCCTCAGCATCTCGACCTGCTGGGTCGGTGTGACTAGAAAACGGAAGCCAGCTGGAGTTGTGAACATTAAAATCGCCAAGGAAAATTACTTCACTGTTAGGAAAGTTGGACTGGAGAAAGTCAAGTTGCAAAGAGAGGAAGTCAAAGAGCTCCAAGTGATTAGTGGAGTTGGGAGAACGGTAGAGACAACAGATGAATTTGACACAATGAGGTAGAGAGATTTTAAGCCAGAGAAGATCAAAGAGAGGAGATTCCAAATTGCCAAGTCTCTGACAGGGAATATCAGAACGGACATATGCACAAGTACCACCTTTGAGGCAAAAGGAATCATACAGCGAATAATTTGGGCATCTGAGATGAGCAGTAGATGGATCAACCGATAACTGAGATTCTGTCAGAAAAAGTACATGGGATTTGGCAGACTGCAAGTGGAAATGGCCATCGTTGAGATTAGAATTGAGACCACGTATATTTGTGAAATGAATTAGGAAGTCCTTGGGAGGTTTAGATCTTTTTGCAGATAAGCTTGCTCTATTAGTTTGACAATTCATGGTGTATTCAATAGTAAGAAAAAGTAGGTGGGATATGCTGTATGAAGTAATGAAATTTTTGGATAGGGCGTACATGTGGTAAGAATATACCCAGATCCTTGACATAACGTGGCCTCGACAATGCTCCCCGCATACACACTACTCGGACTCCCTCCAGTCACTATCTGGCAGAGTAGAGGTAGCAAGATTATACACTAGCTGATCCGGAAGCTTCCTAGAGAGTTACCAATAGGTTCAGTCTGGTGTACTAACTAGCGACCGGCCTGCGAACACCGTTTTAGAGCTGTACCCTCGAAATGTAAGGAATATTGGATCTCGCCATGACGTTCATCATAACCTCAAAAGTCATCAATCATACTGCATGATGGAAGAGATATGGAAGGGTTGACCGGAACTTAGTTCTAGAGACTAAACATGGGTTCCACCACTTCAAGCCTCCAATAAGCAAAGTGGTGGTATTTCACCGGTTGATGAGAGTCATCTACCACCTAGTACTGCCGGTAACATAGAGGGGCGGCGTTCCTCCATGTGGTGTGGGCGCCACACCTCGACCCCTGCTTACGTTGGTTCACACCTGGGTAGTCACCCACCATGTACTTGTGCATGGAGGTTATACCCAGGATTACTAACAGTCCCACCATCGTGAAGGTGCAAGCAGAGGATTTGGCTGTCACAGACTGTCCGGACTTCGCCGAAATTGGGTCCACTTGACTTGAGTGTCACCCGAATATCAGTTCCATCAGCGTTTTAGACTCCCTGGTAGCAAGTACAGCTTGTCTGGCATATCTGAGAGAATGTCTGTGACAACCTCAAGGACCCGAGCCTCAAGGACCCGATACAAACTTATGTATGTAGCAGAGTGTGGTAGGTTCAGATCCCATTTCCTGACACAAAACGAAAAAAGCCACGAATTGAGGGGCTGCGATTTAATGAAGTTTATGACTTTTACTACTTCGTCCAGCAAAACTTTCAGAGTAGATGGCAAAGAGTTGGCTCCAATGGCTTAATGGTGAATAAGACAATGATCACATTGTATGTCAGGATTCACTTCATGCACATTAGTTCCAAAGCCGTTAACTCGACCTTTAATGGAAGCAGCTCCGTCTGTGTAAACACTAACACAATCTTCCAATTTAATTCATTGAGGAGCATATATTCATTAGTAACATGAAATATTTCTTCACTGGTGGCTCGCTCAGGTAGTACTTTTTAGAAAAAAGAAATATGTTACAATTGCATCTCCATCAATGATCTGAATGTTGCCAAGAAGTTGAGTGTGACCGCTAACATCTGTGGACTCGTTGAACTGAAGTGAGAACTTTGACTGCTGTTGATGTTCTCCTTCATAATGTCTTCAATGTCACTGGACACAGCACTGACTCGGTGACTGATTGTGTCAGCTGAGAGTGAAATTTTTGAAATTTCATTAGCAGCTTCTGAGCCCAGGACTATTTACACAGTCTCTTTACAAGCTGGCATTAACAAGGATTCAGTTATTGTGTGCGGTTTTTTCGCCTTTACGATGGGTTCGGCTACTTTATAGCTAGCTTCCTGTACTTTTTCCAAAACACGTACAGGTGAAGTCATGAACATTGCCTTTTTTGTTTTGTTGCAACAAAAATAATTGATACCTTTGCATGCCAAAGAAGAATGTTTTGTTGAGAAATGCCGTTTCAGTTTACTGGGAACCATAGCAGCATTGCTCAGTTTCTGAGTTTTTCTCTGAACATCTGACACTTGGGGATTGGGCACGTTTTATCACCAGGCCAGAAAAAACCACAAAACAAATGATTATCACTATACTCTCTGCACACGAATTTTTGTTTCTTTTTTTTTTGTACTCGTGGATGGAATACTCCTTACGAGGAACTTGTCCATTGTTAAAAAAATAAAATAGTAAAATCAACAATGTCATGGCTTGCAATCACAGTTTTCTAACTATATTTTAGAACACAGCTGTGAGGAATCTGAAAGTAATAGATGTGGGACCAATATTCTCCGAACAGAAGGGGCACATCTATCTCTTTAAATTTTGTCTGATAACAAAGGGTGGGTGCATCGGCACAGGAACAAAGTAATGAAGTTGAAGTAGCACAGACAAACAGGGACAAATATCAAAACAAGCCAATGATAAAATAAAAATATGGGAGATGTTTTGCTAATTCTTTTAAGGAACAGCACTTACATACCTAACTTTAACAAGAGGCATCTGATTTCAGTCTGAGCAGTGACAAAACAAAAAATATTGGAAAGGCAAACACACAAATAACTTTAGAAAGCAAGTACTGGATACTCACGCGAAAATTAATTTACTGCCCCACACGTACAATGTTGTGTTTCAGTAAAAATGGTGTTCTGTGAAATATAACAATGAGTAGAATTACAAACATATATAAAAACTATAATTGGGAGTAAATAATGTACAGTTGTAGGCCTCCGTAGTCGAGTGGTCAGGAGTGGGGGTGCAGTACACACGTTCCTTGAGCAGACCAGGGTTCAAGTCCCTGACTGCTAAATATCGTCGATCTGCCAACCTGCACTGGAACAACGTGGCAGATTATCTACCATTTCCCTCAACATAATTTCAGTTGAGGAGGCTTCCATCCTGCAGTGGCTTGAAAATGGCTACACTTTGTCCGTTCTGATATTCCCTGTCAAAGACTTGGCAATTTGGAATCTCCTCTCTTTGATCTTCTCTAGCTTAAAATCTCTCTACCTCATTGTGTCAAATTCATCTGTTGTCTCTACAGTTCTCCCAACTCCAATAAGCTGGCTTCCGTTTTCTAGTCACGCCGACCCAGCTGGTCGAGATGCTGAGGTTTTTGCAATTACTAATGATCTTGCACAGATTGTTCATTTACCTACAAGAATACCAGACAATCCTAATCATGCAGCCAATACGTCTGTCTTTTTCTCACAAACAACCCTTCTAAGTACACGGTCGAAGTGACAGGTCCTTTAGGCACTTCAGATCACAACTTTGTGATTGTCTCTTCTCCAATGGAACCTTTATCTCATGGCTATTCCCAACCTTGTATTGTTTGGCATTACAAGAATGCAAAAGGGGATGCCCTGCAATATTTCTTTTCTTCTTTTCCTTGGTCGGATTACTGTTTCAAAACTTCTGATGTCAACGTTTGCTCAGATCGTGTCAGTGAAATTATCCTTGCAGGAATGGAATCCATTATCCCACACTCCACTTTAAAATCTCGTCATTATTCTAAACCTTGGTTTTCCAATAAATGTGCTAAGGCTGTTCAAGAGAAGAATGTTGAATATCATAATTGGCTTGTTTCTAATTCTTCAGTTTCATTTTCTGCCTACACCAAAGTTCGCAACAATTGTAAAGCGGTTATTAACTAGTCCAAACCAGAGTTTGAACAGGCTAAGAGTAGAAAACTTGCTTCTTGCCCTAATGGTAGCCGAGCATTCTGGTCTCTTGCCAAAGCTATTGGCCGCAACTTTTGCCCATCTCTGCTATCAACCTCTGCCCAAACCAGATGGTTCTGTTGTCACTACAGACAAGGATAAAGATGACCTGCTAGTATCCCATTTTTCTTTCAACTCATGCATTAACAATCTTGGTAAAACACCTCCCACTATTCCCGACACGCTCCATTCAATGCCTCCTGTGGTCTTCCGTCAAAAGGATGTCAGAAGGATTTTGACGAATCTTGATGCTAAGAAAGCTCCAGGTCCTAATGGTATTTCAACACTTGTTCTCAAAACCTGTGCTCCTGAACTTACTCCTATTCTTTGCCGCCTTTTTTCACTTTCTTATTCCAAAGGTGTTTTTCCTTCTGCTTGGAAATTTGCTCATATCCAGCCAGTTCCTAAAAAGGGTGACAAATCCCTCCCATCCAATTATCGTCCCATTGCAATTACTTCTACTCTTTCTAAAGTAATGGAGAAATCAATTAACCGCCAAATTTTAAACTACCTAGAAACCTTCCATCTGATCAACGATCGCCAGTATGGATTCCGTCAGTGTCGATCCACTGGTGATATTCTGGCTTATGTTACCCATTTATGGACTAATTCAATGGAAAGGTTCGGTGAAACACAAGTAGTTGCTCTTGACATCTCAAAGGCTTTCGATCGTGTTTGGCATAAAGGTGTTCTAAACAAGCTTCCATCTTATGGTTTGCCAACTGATTTTAGTAATTGGTTATCCAGTTTTCTCTCTGAACGCTCACTGAGGGTGATGGTAGATGGCTCTCTGTCTTCTAACTTCTCCACTAATGCCTGTGTCTCCCAAGGTTCAGTTCTTTCCCCCACTCTTTTCCTCTTGTATATTAATGACCTTCTTCCATTGACTAGAAATCCTATCCATAGTTTTGCCAATGATAGCACATTGCATTCCACTTTCCATTTTGAGAAACCTTGTCCTGCTCAGTCAGCTTCAACTTCTCGAAAATCTGCTACCAATTCCTTAAATGCCGATCTTCATGTAAATCTCCATTGGGCAAAGACAACTTAGTTGATTTCAACCCTTCTAAAACTCAGTCTTGTCTTATATCTTGCAAAAAGGATTCTTCTACTCCTATGCTTATCTTTAGTGACACTCCGATTTCTAGGTAAAAAGATATCTCTTTTGGGGATTACCCTGACTTCTAATCTCTCTTGACACAAGCACATTACAGATATTGCTTCTTTTGCATCTAAAAAACTTGGTTTTCTCTTTCGCTCTCAGCGTTACTTTTCTTCCAAACAGCTGCTCACTCTGTATAAATCGCAAATCTGCCCTGCCATGGAATATTGTTCCCACATCTGGGGTGGTGCCCCCAAAACCTCTCTCAGGCTTCTTGATTCCATTCAGAAGAGGGCAGTTAGGTTAATTAACGATTCATCTCTAACAGAGTCTCTCCACTTGCTGTCTCATAGACATACTATTTCTGCTGCATGCCTCTTCTACAGATACTTCCATGGGCACTGTTCCTCTGAATTGGCTTCTATAATTCCTGCTCTCTCTGTCAAAACAGTCCGAACACGTGCAACCACCAGTCAACATCCATTTACTGTCCAACTTCAAACTCACAGAACCAACTTTTCATTTTTCTGGTTTATTTATTCAACTGCTGTTTTCTGGAACAACCTTCCTTCATACACATTTACTGAAAATTACAGTCTACAGAAGTTCAAATCCAATGTCAACAAATATCTTCTTTCGTCTTCTCAACCTCCAACACAAGCACAGTACTAAGTACTATAGGTTCTAACACCTTTTGTGTTTGGGGTTACATAAAAAAAAAAAAAAAAAAAAAAACTTCAATGTACAGTTAATTTCTTACAATAGGTAAGTTGTCAGTTGCCAATTTCTAATAAAAAAAAAAAAAAAAAAATTCTGTATGGTACATAATGTGTCCTGCCGCTAGCATGTTTAATGTGTTTTACATTTAAGAGTCATTGGCAGGCATTAGAAACATTTAATTTTCAGATATAAATAAAATTCATGGATAATAATAATTACACGTTGGTTACTTTGTTAATAATAATTACATATCGGTTACTTTGTTAATCATAATTACATATCGGTTACTTTATTAATCATAATTACATATCGGTATTGGTCTGTGATGACTAAAGTAGGATATATAATTTTTACATTTAACAGTTTTAGTTCATGACTAAATACACCATCTATAGTTGTTCCGTTATGTGTAGTATTTATCAAAAGATCTGATCAGAGCCGGCCCGAACAAAAGCGGGGCCCGGTGCAAAGTTGACTTGCGGGGCCGGGATACAAATTTCGTACAACAAAATAATTTATTGCATTTTGATATTTATTACATTGCACAAATTGGTTTAGTTAAGGATTACATGAAAATGATAAATAATTAAATTATTTTAATAAAATTAACATTTCAATCACAAAAAAATCTTTAATAAATCAAATAAGAAAAATAATTGCTTCATATACTTATAAAATACAATTTGGTATGCGACTTAATCGAATAAGGTCACAATATGTGATTTTTATTTAATTTTCTTACATGTTTTATAGCAAATTCGTTGATAATATCATCATAATTTAGTTTTTTGGCTATTTCGGATTCGATAGATAAAATGGCTAACGAGATAAATCGTTCTTGACGAATGCTAGATCTCAAGTAATTTTTTATTATTTTCAATCTTGAGAAAGATCTTTCTGCAGATGCGACGGTAATTGGTAAGGTTAATATAATTTTCAGAACAGTAACAAAATTTGGATACAATTCAAATAAATTATTTTTCAGTAAATATTGTAATATTTGTAATATTGTGATCCTGGAAGGCAAAACTCGACGACAAATTTTGATTTCATTAAATAAATCAATGCAATCAATATCATCTTGCAAGGTCGCAAATAAGTCTTTGCAACATTTAAGAAGATCGTTTTCAGTCAGTTTTTGAATATTATCCGAATTATATAAAAAACCATATGATGTCTCATGTTCGTGATAAATTTCGAATCTTTCTTAAAAGAAATAATCGCACTATCGATTATGACTAGAAAATATTTGAATTCTGAAATATTCTTCGCCTGATGAAATAGGCTGATCGGTTCCTTCATAACAAAATTGCTTTGTTTTTTGTCCAGTTCTTTGATTCTTAAATTCAGATGTCACTTGTAATTCTTCAGCTATTTCCTTTGCAGTTATTAAAGAAGATTTGAATCTCGATTCACGATACTGTTCAAAAAATTTTAAAAGGCCTTTTAAATGTGAATTTGCAGTACCGATATCTATATTTGAATTTTGAAATATCTTGCTCACAATATTTACTTCATTCAGTATGTCATACCAAATGACCAAACTTAATAAAAATTCAAATGAAGTTTATTTTCGATTGACTGGATTTCGGATTTTGTTTTCATTATGTTCATAAAGGTATTTCAAAGCTAGAGAAAATGGTGGTACTTGGTATCTCACAGATTTCACACTTTCGAGGCAACATTCCCACCTCGTTTCTGACAGTGGTTTTGGAGTAAGATGTTTGACATGCTCTTTTAATATATCCCAGCGTATCACAGAACTTGCAAAAATATTATATATGCCTTGTAAAGTCCCAAAAAATGAATTTGCAAGAGAAGATGATTTTGAAATGTCTCCAAGAACTAAATTCAAATTATGACTTCCGCAGGGCATATACTGTGCTTTGGAATTCTTTTGCAGGATAAGTGCTTGCGCGCCTTTATATAAACCTCTCATATTTTTTTTTTTTTTTTATGAGAACCCCAAACACGAGAGGTATTATAACCTATAGTACTTAGTACCGTGCTTGGGTTGGAGGTTGAGAAGACGAAAGAAGATATTTGTTGATATTGGACTTGAACTTCTGTAGATTGTAATTTTCAGGAAATACATATGAAGGAAGGTTGTTCCAGAAAACGGCAGTTGAATGAATAAATGAGGAAGATGAAAAGTTGGTTCTGTGGGTTTGAAGTGGGACAGTAAATGGATGTTGGCTGGTGGCGGCACGTGTTCGGACTGTTTTGAAAGAGAGATCGAGAATTATAGAAGCCAATTCAGAAGAACAGTGCCCATGGAAGTATCTGTAGAAGAGGCATGCAGCAGAAACAGTGCGTCTATGAGAAAGCGAGTGGAGAGACTCTGTTAGAGATGAATCATTAATTAACCTAACTGCCCTCTTCTGAATGGAATCAAGAAGCCTGAGAGAGGTTTTGGGGGCACCACCCCAAATGTGGGAACAATATTCCATGGCAGGGCGGATTTGCGATTTATACAGAGTGAGCAGCTGTTTGGGAGAAAAGTAACGCCGAGAGCGAAAGAGAAAACCAAGTTTTTTAGATGCAGAGGAAGCAATATTTGTAATGTACTTGTGCCAAGAGAGATTAGAAGTCAGGGTAATCCCCAAAAGAGATATATCATTTTGCCTAGAAATCGGAGTGTCACTAAAGATAAGCATAGGAGCAGAAGAATCCTTTTTGCAAGATATAAGACAAGACTGAGTTTTAGAAGGGTTGAAATCAACTAAGTTGTCTTTGCCCCACTGGAGATCGGCATTTAAGGAATTGGCAGCAGATTTTCGAGAACTTGAAGCTGATTGAGCTGGACAAGGTTTCTCAAAATGGAAAGTTGAATGCAATGTGCTATCATCGGCAAAACTATGGATAGGATTTCCAGTCAATGGAAGAAGGTCATTGATATACAAGAGGAAAAGAGTGGGGGAAAGAACTGAACCTTGGGGGACACCGGCATTAGTGGAGAAGTTAGAAGACAGAGAGCCATCTACCATCACCCTCAGTGAGCATATGAGCTCCGTTATCGTACCCCTGTCCTCGACAGTTCCCTAAATCTAATTCCTCCTTTTATAATATGCTTTCAATTTTGTCTGATAACCCTTTTCCTGTCAGGTCTTTTACTGTTTCAAAACAAATAAATCGTTCTTGTATACTCACATCACTTTCAGAGTTATCTACATTAACATATCTTAAAATAACAGATAATTGTTCTTGATGGCTTACATCTGGAGTGCAATCTAATAAAATTGTGAAATACTTAGCTTTCTGAACTGTATTTATTATTTCCTTTCACGCACCAATCCAAATGTTGTTTCATAATTGGGTCAAATCTTGCAAGTAATTCTATGAGACCTAAGAAATTACCGTTGTGCGGTTTATATAAAGCATCGCTACTGCCCCTGAATGCCAAATTATGCTCTAATAAATATAAAATTGCAGCCACTATTCGTTCACAAACACATTTTAAACGCTGTTTCGTTTTTAATTATTTTTTCATGTTCTTTGTCAATAGTGTTTCCAAGTTTCAAATTCTTTTCAAGTTGTAACAATTTGTACATAGCTTGTAAATGATATTCTGATCTTTCATGACTTTGTAATCGCGAACTTAAATGTACCCAATCGTTAAGTCCAGTTAAACACAGAGAAGTGGTATTTGAAGAGAATAACTTACACGCATAACACAATGTGGCATCTTTGTACTTTTGAGTAGAGTAACCACCTTCGTTCTTGACGTTCCCCATTCGTTAATTTTCTTAAATAATAATTTTCAGAAAAACTTCTGTTATTTTTATCTTTCAGAAAATCGTAGTTTTTTACTTGTGTCACGCCATTTTGTATGATAGCAATTCTAAATTTATCAGTTATAATTTCGGGCCAAGTACCAGGATCATTGATATCGACATTTTCGTCTTCGTCGCTTTGTTGATTCTCTTGAAGCTGCGGTCCTCAGAATAATTCATCTTGTTCTTTGTTCGACACTGACAAAAAAATCTTCCGTCTGTACGTTTCCCTCTGTTTCATGATTATCTTCCCGTTCTACAGTTTTCTTATCATCGCTTTCCTCAGGATCAGGATTGTTTTCGTGGATGTCGCATGGCGTAATTTCATTTCCGCGAGTTTGACCTTCCAGTAACTGTGAATTATGCGTTTCTTCAGTTTGTTGCACATTTTCGGTTTTTAAAAATTTTGCAAGGGAGTTACTCTGTTTTTCTGTAAGTTCTTCTCTCTTTCTTTTTTTCTTCAATTTATCAGAGCCACACATATACTTTCTTCCTGCATCTCTGTCTCTACTAGTCACGTTGTGAAATAGAGACGAATATGTTATTTATTTTCACACCTCGCGAATCGCGATAAAAACGTACAATGTACGATCAGCTGTCATATATATATATATATATATATATATATATATATATATTTGTGGGCAATATTTATTCAATAATTTCAAATGAAACTCCAATAAATTATTATTTTTATTTGTAGGCTTCGATCAGCCTAATTGTTTATAAGGTCTTTAAGAGACTCAATAATATTGCGGTAGCCTAGATTAGGATCAAATGAGTAAATGGCCTACTAAAGAAGCATAGTTAATGAGTAGCCTACTAAAGAGGCTTCAAATGAATAGCCCAGTCGGTGGTATATATAGCCTTTAGAGTACGATAACTAAGCAAACGCTGGCAACATATAATCGTACGTCTGAACGACTTGTAAGGAGAGATATTTTAAATATATTTGAAAGAAAATATATTTTTCCGTGTTCTTTGGAGAATTCTTGGCGGGCTTTCAGATAATGTTAACATGATTATTGACATTTTATTTCTTACGTATATTAAAAATATGGCCATTTTATGGCGATGACGCTAGATTTTGCGACAGTATTAAAACAAAAAAAAAAAACAAAAAAAAAAAAAAACAAACCATTTTTATTTTGCAAAATCAGTCAGCGGCGAGGGGCCTTCAGAAATGCGGGGCCTTGTGCGCTCGCACCATTCGCACCCCCCTCGGGCCGGCTCTGGATCTGATGACATGTCCCAGTTCAAGAATGTTTTCCAGCCTCCAAGTTTAATTGTAAAGGAAAAAATTACATTCAATCTGAAAACACCAGGTGACTTAAAACCAGATGTGTTTTCGAATTAACGCATTTCCCAGTTTCCAAAAGTTTTTTGTATCTTAAAACTTTAATATTTCTGTTTCTAAATTCCTTAGCTTTTCAAAGATATACTGTGCATCCACAATATCCCATTTATTACGTGATAAAATTTGCTTAATCACATGTTCATATTTTCCACTATTCTGGAAAAACTACTGCAATTTTCAGAAGTTAGAAAGTTTTTCTTCTAGTATAGAGCTAAGATGAAGATCCATGCAAAATTTCACTAAATTTGGTCCAGTGGAAGATAAATTATTGTTGCAGTCATACAAGTATGACTGCAACAACACAAGTTACAATAATTCACTTCTGGTGGAAGCAGAAGATGACATCCCTTCCGTAAAACTTTTCGCATGACGGTTTTTCTTTACAAAATTTTTAGAATAATGCCAGTAAAAATGATTTTAACGTCAATACATATAGTATTATTTATAGGTATACTGATTCAGCAAAGTTCGCAGCACACCTGTCATCTTGTGGTGGCACACCTGTTGTGGAACACTGGTCTAGATGATCCTGCAGTGCTTCTTTAACAAGTGACTCCATTATTTTCCCAAGAATAGAACAGGTCTGTAATTACTCACATCACCTTTTGATCTTCCTTTGTGAATTAGGGATACATTTACACATCTCCAGTTCATGAGGCCTTTCCCAGAAGCCAGCGAAGCTCTCGTAATCATGGCTAAGGATCTGCTTACTCCCTTTGCTGCCTCCATTAATATAACTGGATAGATACCATCCACCCAAGTTGACTTTAGCATTAGCATTAGCACTAGTAGAGGCATATGATGCAAGAAAGCAAGCTTATTCAGCATCAGCCAAAAAAAAAAAAAAAAAACACACACCACACCCATTTCACCCCTCCCTTCGTTCGAAATACCTGTCCAGTTGAGCTTTAAATTTGTTTAGGCTATCAACTTCAACAACAAGTGATGGAAGTCGGTTCCACCAAACAACCACCCGCTGGCCAAAGGCAAATTTCCGCACATCTATCCGACATCCGTCCTTCCTCAATTTGAATTTATGCCCTCTGAGGTGATTATTCCGAGCAAGATGAAGAATCCCACTGGCATTGAGCATGCTCAAACCATTCAAAGCCTTATACACCTCTATCAGATCACCTCGCCGGTGCCTAGTCTCCAGACTCTGTAATTTGCAATACTTAAGCCTTTCTTCGTAAGAGCAACCCTTCGTTCCGTCCACTAACCTTGTTGCCCTTCTCTGTACACGTTCCAGCAGCTCTACATCCTTCTTGAAATGAGGCCTCCAGACCTGTATACAGTACTCAAGATGTGGCCTAACCATTGCCTTATACAAGGGAATAATCACCTCCTTATCCCTGCTAGAAAAATTCCTGTATATCATTGACAAGACACCATGAGCTACTCTTGCAGCTCGTCTGCACTGCTCAGAGAACTTCATATCTGCCTGCACAATTACCCCCAGGTCCTTTTCATTCTCCACCACTGTCAGTGTAGTACCGCAGAGTTGATACGTTGCTCTGGGGTTACTGTTTCCCATATGTAGTACTTTACATTTGTCAATGTTAAACTTCATTTGCCACCTCTCAGCCCATCTGTTCAACCTTTCCAGATCCTGTTGCAGCAGCATAGCGTCAGTAGTGTCCTTAACAACCCTGCCAACCTTTGTATCATCTGCAAACTTGGACATTAAACTTGATATCCCATCATCAATATCATTCATAAACACCGAAAACAACAACGGACCCAACACTGAACCCTGAGGAACTCCACTAATAACATTAGTCCACGTTGAGCAGTGTCCATTGATTACCACTCTCTCTCTGTCTTCTGCCACTCAACCATCCCCTTATCCATAGCAGCAATTTGCCTCCAATGTCACACTGCTCCAATTTGTGTAGCAGTCTTCCATGTGCAACAGTATCAAAAGCCTTTCTAAGATCCAAATATATAATATCAAAGTTATTCCCTGCATCCAGTTCTTTCGTGACTACATCATAGTATCCAATCAAATTGGTCAGGCAAGACCTGCCCTTAACAAAACCATGCTGCGTCTGAGCTATAACTGAATTCTTGTCTAGATGATCCTGCAGTGCTTCTTTAACCAGTGCCTCCATTAATTTACCTGGAACAGAAGTTAAACTAACAGGTCTATAATTACTTGTGTCAGCCTTTGATCCTCCTTTGTGAATTGGGGTTACATTTGCACATCTCCAGTCTATGGGTACCTCCCCTGAGTCCAAAGAAGCTCTCATAATTATGGCTAGGGGTTTGCTTACTTCCTTTGCTGCCTCCTTTAATATAACTGGATAGATCCCATCCACCCCAGGTGCCTTTTTTATGTTTATCCTCAACAATCTCTCCTCCACTTTCCTCTCAGTTATTACAAAATCATCCAGCTCACTGCCAATGTTTACTTTACCTACATCATTCTCCTTCCTGAATAACTCCTCATGCGTGAATGTAGATGCAAAATACTCGTTTAGATTGTTAGCCACCTGAGCAGGATCCTCAACTGTTGAACCATCAATATCCAGTGGACCAATCTGATTCATCCCTTTCCTTCTTGAGTTTAAATATGTAAAGAACTCTTTTCTGTTTTTCTTTGCATCCTTTGCCAAGGATTTTTTGTAGTCTGCCTTTGCCTGCCAAATCTCCTTTGTGACTTGGTTACAGACCAACTTATATCTATCATAGGCTTCCATGTCACCCATTAATTTGTATGTATCCCATGCATTTTTCTTCTCTGCCACATGTCTCATTAGTTCATCTGACAACCATTTAGGCCTAAACCTTGAACAATATTTCTTAGTTGGTATGTAAAGCCTGGTAGCCTCCAAGATTAGTTCCTTGAATGCTTCCCATTTTGAGTTTGCTGTTGGTAACATCATCAGTTGGTCCCACTGTATAGAATTTAAATACTGTCTCAGACCATCATAGTCGCCTTTACGAAAACAAAAACCCTTCCCTTTACCTCTGATGGTAGTTACCTCCTTGAGTAAATCCCACTTCAACACACTGTGATCACTGCCACCTTCCTTTATCTGCAGATTCTTAATGCATGAAGAATCGCTACTGATAATCAGATCAAGAGTATTGCTCCCTCTTGTTGCCTCACGAACATGCTGATGTAGAAAACAATCATCCAATAAATCCACAAATGCCTTGCTAGTGTGCGAGTGACCAACCCACAAATTCCAGTCAATATCTGGGAAATTAAAATCCCCCATTATAAGACTCGCTGATTTACTGGCCCACTCTATTTCCCTGTACAATATCTTATTATACTCATCAGAGTCATTAGGCCTATAGCACACTCCTACTCTCAATTTTGATTTCCCTATGCTTATGTCACACCAAACTGACTCGACACTGCCCTGTCCATCGATGTCGACTGGCTTCACTTCCTTGGACTTTATGTGTTTCTTAACTAATAGCATAACCCCTCCTCCCCTCCTGTCCTGTCTATCCTTTCTATACACATTGTATTCCACAAATTTCAGTTCCGCATTACTTATATCTGTGTGACACCACTTCTCTGATATCACAACAATATCTGCCTTTGATGTTTTCAGCAATACCTCAAATTCATCAAAGTTATTTACCAAACTCCTAGCATTGGTGTACACGCAGGTATACATGTACCTGTTTCTATTCTTAGCTACTCTAACACAACCCATGTGTTTACTTGTACCGCAATGACTCCCAGCAGTCTCTGAAATATCCTGCATCTTGTTTTCCAGGCTTCTGCTCATTTCAATAGAAGCAGTGCAAGAATCACTTCCACCTCTGCCAGTGGCTACTGTTAATCTATTAGTCCTTGTATCTCCCCAACTAGCAGTTTTCCAACCCACCTAACACTGCCTCGACAGCATCAGCAAAAATTGTTGCACCCTTTCTATTTAAGTGTATCCCATCCCTGTAGAAGCAATCTCTCCTGTTAACAAGTACAGTCCAGGCTGAAAAAAATTCTACCCCTTGAGCCTTGCACAATCCCTCCAGGGCCGAATTGATCGACAAGGCTCTCATCATATACTCCCTCCTATCGTGTCTGGGCAGAATTGCAGACACTTTCAAATTCAACCCTAATTCACGGCTTTTTTTCAACAGTGACCTGTACTTGCTAAGTAATTCCGCCGGTCTCCTACTCTTAATGTCATTAGTGCCAACGTGTACAACTATATCACCTTTTGTGCCCTTAAAAGATGATATCCGCTCTACAACGTCATCAACCTTTGCCCCTGGCAGACATACCCTGGTCCTATTCCACCTATCCTTTTTACAAAGCATGTTCCCCGTTTCCCTGACAATAGAGTCACCAACAACTACTAGTTCCTGTGGGACCAGCGCATTCTGCCTAGGGGGCTGCCTCTGTGTAGCCTGATGACCAAGTGGAAGCTCTGGCGTTGATGTGGGCAGCTGAGAGCTTGATGGGCCCCTCAATTTATTTCCTTCGAGGGCATCCACCCTGTCCTTCAAGCTCTCATAAAGGCCCATAACAACGCTGAGTTGTCGCCTGATTTCCTTGCACTCCTTACATCGTGCACACACAAAGACATCCCCCTTGGCAGTATCATGTCCCGTACCCGACTGCTCCGCAAACATCAAGCAAACAGTGCATTTTAAAAGACTGTGATTCAGAGGGCAACTGCCCCCCTCAGTTCTCCCCTGAACCACAGCACTCCCATTAGCTTGAGCCTTTTGCTTTGCTGCTCTGGTCAGAGTCATGATTCCGATTTAATTCAATAAAATTTCAAAACAAAAATTAAATCCTAAGTTATATTCCCAAGCAGTTATAACGCTATATTTATTTTTTCGGTATCTAGTGTTTTCTACGAGTTCCCTTTATACAACTTCCGTATCACGTGTACCACTATAGTTATGTATTAATTATTTGTTATGATTAAGTCGTTATATATATATAGAGTTAAAAATACAATTTAATTTACAATAAAGTTTATCAGATTAATAGATTTACTGATTAATTGACAATATTATATTATGCACTATACTACACTAAGCTTATGCTATCGTGTAAAAATGGCGGGAATTCTCGAACGGTACTTCTACGGATTCGTAAGTATTGATTAGCTTCCAAATCTCGCTATCTCAATTTAGAATAAACTAAGGATCCTGACTAGGTCTATAATCTACTTATAGAAGATAATTTGATATAACAATTGGTTAATATATCGACTAAATTTGGTTAAAAAAACAAGACCTCTCGTTCAATTTGTAACACGTGGATTTGATACCGTTACCGATACTAAGTAATACCCGCAAAATCTCTGTCTAAGTTAAACTTTAAACTAAGTATCGTAACTAGGAATATAAAGCTACTCTAGAAAATAAGTTAATATGACAATTTAAGCTAATAAATCAGAAAATAAATCAGGAAAAACTTCTCTGTTCCAAGAGCTTCTAGGAGCTATGTCCGCACAGGCTAACCTCGTTCCCAGACTCCCTTTAACAAGTGACTCCATTATTTTCTTATGTTTCTTATGTTTAACTTAAAAATTTATCCTCCTCTTTGCTCTCAGTTATTTCAAAATCATTTTTCTCCTGTTAGAGTTTGATAAGCTTCTGGCCTCCACTTCCCTACAGAATTCCTCATGTGTGAAGGTACATGCAAAATACTCATTCAGTCAGATATCTGAGAATGATCATCTACAGTCAAACCGGTAATATCAATTGCACCGATCTGATTCAGCCACTTCTTTCTAGAGTTTACATGAGGAAAGAAATCTTTGCTGTTTTTCTTTGCATCCTTTGCCAAAGATTTCTCGTAATCTGCCTTTGCTTGCCTAACCATCTTTGTGAATTAATTGCAGACTAGCTTATATCTACCATAGGCTTCCGTAACTCCTAATAATTTATATGCATCCCATGCATTTTTCTTCTGTGCCACGAGTCTCGTTAGTTCAACTGACATCCATTTAGGCCTAAATCTTGAACAGTATTTTTTAGTTGGTATAAAAAGCCTAGTAGCTTCCAAGATTAATTCCTTGAAGGCTTCCCATTTAGAGTTCGCTTTCTTTAACATCATCAGTTGATTCCACCATATAAGATTTAAAAACTGTCTGAAACCACTCTGGTCACCTTTACAAAAACAAAAACCATTCCCTTTACCCTTGATGGTAGTGACATCTTTAAGTAAATCCCACATCAGTACACTGTGGTCACTGTTACCTAGTGGTTCCTTTATCTGCAAATTCTTAATTCATGAATAATCACTGCTGATAATCAGATCAAGAATATTACTCCCTCTGGTTGCTCCTCGAACATGTTGCTGTAGAAAACAATCCTCCAAATCCACAAAAGTCTTTCTAGTGTGCGAGTGACCAAGCCGAAGGTTAATGTCAATATCTGGAAGTTTAAAATCCCCTATTACAAGACATTCTGATTTACTGGCCCACTCTATTTCTCTGCACAATTGTTCACTGCACTCATCAGAATCATCAGGCTTATAGCACACTTCCACTCTCATTTTCCCTTTCCCAGTGTTTATGACACACGAAACTGAGTCAACATTGCACTATCCAACCATGTCAACTGGATGCACTTCCTTAGACTTTATGTGTATCTTAACTAACAGCATAACCCCTCCTACCTTCCTACCCTGTCTATCCATTCTGTACACATTGTGCTCCCCAAATTTCAATTCTGCCCTGCTTATATCTATACGACACCATGTTTCTGATATCCCAACGATATCTGCCCTTGATCAGCACTTCAAATTCTTCAAATTATTTACTATAATTCTAGCACTGGTATACTAATCGAAATTATACCTGAAAGAAACAAATGAACGATCTGAAGAACTCAATTTTGTTTGTATGAGATTCCTCTGACAAAACGCAACAAAGTGTGATTAAATTACAGTACAAGACTCAAATGATGCAATTAGAAAAAAAATTGCAGAATTAGAAACATTATTCAAATAAAATGATGAAAGATTTGATTTAGTTAACTTAAGTCAAAAGAGCAGCAGCTTTTAGTTAATAATGTCAGAATTATACGATTAACTGGAATTGTAGGACAAGATCTTTAACATATCAAACAGCAGATTGGATTTGATGAATACACTAATCGTAAAATTTGCAAATCATGTAGTTAAGGAAAAATGGATCTGGAAGGCAAAAGAGATCTGACTAACTGTGAATGATGTCTATCAAAATAACAAATCACCATCCATAAGCAGTTGCTTAGGGAAACTAAACAATTAGTTAAACCACACAGCCATAAATTTTTATGGTTAAAATAAGAAAAGATTTGTGGAAAGAATACATCAAAAGCCATAAGAATTTTGAGTTCAAAAGATCTCCAAAATATAATATAGTCTCTTTTCTTATGTATAATTGAAATATGGAGTTAAGGTAAAACGAAGTCATCAGGTATGCTTTTTGAGGAATCAGTATTTTAATTTACCATTACATTTTTTGAATAATCCTAAACAATCCTAATATCCTGCAGTGGGTCCTGAGCTGGATATCATCATTCTTGTCTCTCTCTCTCTCTCTCTCTCTCTCTCTCTCTCTTCTGCCTAGACACGATAGGAAGCAGTATATGATGAGAGCCTTGTTGATCACTTCGGTGCTGGAAATATTGTGCAAGGCTCTAGGGGTTGAATTTTTTTCCGCCTGGACTGTACTTGTTAAAAGGAGAGACTGCTTCTACAAGGATGGGATACACTTAAATAGAAAGGGTGCAAGAATATTTCCTGATGCTATTGAAGCAGTGTTAGGTAGGTCGGAAAACTGCTAGCTTGGGGGATACAAAGACTAATAGATTAACAGTAGCAATTGGCAGTGGTGAAAGTGATTCTTGCACTGCTTCTATTGGAATGAGCAGAAGCCTGAAAAACAAGATGCAGAATATTTCAGAGACTGCTGGGAGTCATTGCGGTACAAGTAAACACATGGGCTGTGTTAGAGTAGCTAACAATAGAAACAGGTGCATGTATACCTGAGTGTTCACCAATGCTAGGAGTTTAGTAAATAAATTTGATGAATTTGAGGTATTGCTCAAAACATCAAAGGCAGATATTGTTGGGATATCAGAGACGTGGAATCACACAGATATAAGGAATGCAGAACCGGAATTTGGGGAGTACAACGTCTACAGAAAGGATAGACAGGATAGGAAAGTAGGAGGGGTTATGTTATTAGTTAAGAAACACATAAAATCCAAGGAATTGAAGCCAGTCGACATTGCTGGACAGTGCAGTGTCGAGTCAGTTTGGTGTGACATAAGCATTGGGAGATCAAAATTGAGAGTAGGCATGTGCTATAGGCCTAATGACTCTGATGAGTATAATAAGAAACTGTACAGGGAAATAGAGTGGGCCAGTATATTAGAGAGTCTTATAATGGGTGATTTTAATTTCCAAGATACTGACTGGAATTTGGAGGATGGTCACTCACACACTAGCAAGGCTTTTGAGGATTTATTGGATGATTGTTTTCTACATCAGCATGTTCAGGAGGCAACTAGAGGGAGTAATACACTTGATTTGATTATCAGTAGTGATTCTTCATGCATTGAGAATCTGCAGATAAAGGAACCACTAGGTGGCAGTGATCACAGTGTGCTGAAGCGGGATTTACTCAAAGAGGTAACTACCATTAGGAGTAAAGGTTATTGCTTTCATAAAGGCAACTACGATGGACTGAGACAGTACTTAACTTCTATACAGTGGGACCAACTGATGATGTTACCAACAGCAAATTCAAAATGGGAAGCATTCAAAGAACTTATTTTGGAAGCTACTAGGCTTTACATACCAACTAAGAAATATTGTTCAAGGATTAGGCCTATATGGATGTCAGATGAACTAATGAGACATTTTTTTTTTTTTTTTTTTTATGAAAACCCCAAACACGAAAGGTATCAAAACCTATAGTACTTAGTACCATGCATGGGTTGAAGGAGAAGTATGGGGGGAGGTGGAAGCCGGAAACTTTGCTCTAGAGACAAAACATGGGTTTCACCACTTAAAGCCTCCAATAAGCAAAGTGGTGGTATTTCACCGGTTGATGAAAGTCATCGACATATGGCAGAGAAGCAAAATGCATGGGATACATACAAATTAACACGTAACACAGAAGCCTATGATAGATACAATTTTATCTGTAACCAAGTTACAAAGGAGGTTAGGCAAGCGAAAGCAGATTACGAGAAATCTTTGGCAAGGGATGCAAAGAAAAACAGCAAAGAGTTCTTTATTTATGTAAACTCTAGAAGGAAGGGGATGAATCAGATTGGTCCACTTGATATCGATGGGTCAACTGTTGATGATCCTGCTCAGGTAGCTAACAAACTAAATGAATATTTTGCATCGACATTCACACATGAGGAGTTATTGAGCTAGGGGAATGCTAGAGGTGTATTCAACTCTGACAGTAAGCTAGAGAATCTTGTAATAACTGAGAGTAAAGTGTAGGAGAAATTGTTGAAGATAAACACAAGAAAGGCACCTGGGGTGGATGGGTTCTATCCAGTCACTCATAAAATCCAAGGAATTGAAGCCAGTCGACATTGCTGGACAGTGCAGTGTCGAGTCAGTTTGGTGTGACATACGCATTGGGAGATCAAAATTTATATTAAAGGAGTCAGCAAAGGAAGTAAGCAAACCCTTAGCCATAATAATGAGAGCTTACTTGGACTCAGAGGAGGTACCCACAGACTGGAGATGTGCAGATGTGACTCCAATTCACAAAGGAGGATCAAAGGCTACACAAGTAATTATAGACCTGTGAGTTTAACTTCGGTTCCAAGAAAATTAATGGAGGCACTGGTTAAAGAAACACGGCAGGATCATCTAGACAAGACTTCAGTTATAGCTCGGACACAGCATGGTTTTAGCATTAGCATTAGTAGAGGCATTTAATGCAAGAAAGCAAGCTTATGCAGCATCAGCCAAAAAAAAAAAAAAATAATAATAATAATAATAATAAATAAATAAATAAAAAATAACCACTTCCACTTCACCCCTCTGTTCGTTCGAAATACCTGTCCAGCTGAGCCTTAAACTTATTTAGGCTATCAACTTCCACGACAAGGGATGGAAGTCTATTCCACCAACCAACCACCCACTGGCTAAAGGCAAATTTCCTCACGTCTATCCTACATCTGTCTTTTCTCAATTTGAATTTATGCCCTCTCAGGTGATTATTCTGAGCAAGAGGAAGAATCCCATCAGCATTGAGCATGCTCAAACCATTCAAGGCACCACCTCGCTGGTGCCTAGTCCCCAGACACTGTAATTTGCAAAACTTAAGCCTTTCTTCGTAAGAGAACCGCTTTGTTCCAATCACTAATCTTGTTGCCCTTCTCTATACTCGCTCCAGCATCTCTACATCCTTCTTGAAATGAGGCCTCCAGACCTGTATACAGTACTCTAGGTGTGGCCTGACCATTGCCTTATACAAGGGAATAATCACATCCTTATCCCTGCTAGAAAAATTCCTATATATCATCGACAATACACCATGAGCTACTCTTGCAGCCCGTCTGCACTGCTCAGAAAACTTCATATCTGCCAGCACAACCACCCCAGGTCCCTTTCATTCTCTACCACTGTCAGTGTAGTACCACAGAGTTGATACATTGCTCTGGGGTTGCTGTTTCCCATATGTAGTACTTTACATTTGTCAATGTTAAACTTCATTTGCCACCTCTCAGCCCATCTGCTCAACCTTCCAGATCCTGTTGCAGCAGCATAGTGTCAGTAGTGTCTTTGACAACCTTCGTAACGTCTTCAAACTTGGACATTAAGCTTGATATACCATCATCAATATCATTTATAAATACATCAATATCATTTATAAACCCCGAGGGACTCCACTAATAACATTATTCCACAATGAGCAGTGTCCATTGATTAACACTCTCTGTCTTCTCCCCCTCAACCACCCCATTATCCATAGCAGCAATTTGACTCCAATGCCACACTGCTCCAATTTGTGCAGCAGTCTTCCATGTGCAACAGTATCAAAAGCCTTTCTAAGATCAAAGTTATTCCATGCATCCAGTTCTTTTGTGACTGCATCATAGTATCCAATCAAATTGGTCAGGCAAGACTTCCCCTTAACAAAACCATGCTGTGTCTGAGCTATAACTGAAGTCTTGTCTAGATGATCCTGCAGTGCTTCTTTCACCAGTGCTTCCATTACTTTTCCAGGAACAGAAGCTAAACTAACAGGTCTATAATTACTTGTGTCGCCCTTTGATCCTCCTTTGTGAATTGGGGTCACATTTGCACATCTCCAGTCCATGGGTACTTCCGCCGAGTCCAAGGAAGCTCTCATAATTATGGCTAAGGGTTTGCTTACTTCCTTTGCTGCCTCCTTTAATATAACTGGATATATCCCATTCCCCCCAGGTGCCTTTCTTGTATTTATCTTCAACAATTTCTCCTCCACTTTACTCTCAGTTATTACAAGATTCTCTAGCTTACTCGCAGAGTTGAATACACCTCTGGCATTCCCCTCGCTGAATAACTCCTCATGTGTGAATGTCGATGCAAAATATTCATTCAGTTTGTTAGCTACATGAGCAGGTAGCTTTGTTAAGGAGAAGTCTTGCCTGACCAATTTGATTGGATACTATGATGCAGTCACAAAAGAACTGGATGCAGGGAATAACTTTGATATTATATACTTGGATCTTAGAAAGGCTTTTGATACTGTTGCACATGGAAGACTGCTGCACAAATTGGAGCAGTGTGGCATTGGAGGCAAATTGCTGCTATGGATAAAGGGGTTGTTGAGGGGAAGAAGACAGAGTGGTAATCAATGGACACTGCTCATCGTGGACTAATGTTATTAGTGGAGTCCCTCAGCGTTCAGTGTTGGGTCCATTATTGTTTTCTGTATTTATAAATGATATTGATGATGGTATATCAAGCTTAATGTCCAAGTTTTCAGACGATACAAAGGTTGGCAGGGTTGTCAAGGACACTACTGACACTATGCTGCTGCTGCAACGGGATCTGGATAGGTTGAGCAGATGGGCTGAGAGGTGGCAAATCAAGTTTAACATTGACAAATGTAAAGTACTACATATGGAAAACAGCATCCCCAGAGCAATGTATTAACTCTGTTGTACTACACTGACAGTTGTAGAGAATGAAAGGGTCCTGGGGATGGTTGTGCAGGCAGATATGAAGTTCTCTGAGCAGTGCAGATGGGCTGCAAGAGTAGCTCATGGTGTATTGTCAATGATATATAGGAATTTTTCTAGCAGGGATAAGGAGGTGATTATTCCCTTGTATAAGGCAATGGTCAAGCCACACCTAGAGTACTGTATACAGGTCTGGAGGCCTCATTTCAAGAAGGATGTAGAGCTGCTTGAACGAGTACAGAGAAGGGCAACAAAATTAGTGAATGGAATAAAGGGGTGCTCTTACGAAGAAAGGCTTAAGTTTTGCAAATTACAGTGTCTGGAGAGTAGGCACCAGTGAAGTGATCTGATAGAGGTGTATAAAGACTTGAATGGTTTGAGCATGCTCAATGCTGATGGGATTTTTCCTCTTGCTCAGAATAATCACCTGAGAGGGCATAAATTCAAATTGAGGAAAGACAGATGTAGGATAGACGTGCAGAAATTTGCCTTTAGCCAGTGGGTGGTTGGTTGGTGGAACAGACTTCCATCTCTTGTCGTGGAAGTTGATAGCCTAAATAAGTTTAAGGCTCAGTTGGACATATATTTTGAACGAACAGAGGGGTTAAATAGAAATGGGTTTTTTTTTTTTTTTTTTTGGCTGATGCTGCATAAGCTTGCTTTCTTGCATCAATCGCCTCTACTAATGCTAATGCTCTCTCTCTCTCTCTCTCTCTCTCTCATGGTAAAACAGAAATTTTTTTTGGCTGGTACAGCATAAGCCTCAGGCTTCCTTGCATCATATGGCTAATAATAATAATAATGATTCACTTAACAAGTACAGGTCATTGCTGAAAAAAGGTTGTGAGTTAGGGTTAAATTTGAAAGCATCCACAATTCTGCCCATACGCGATAGGAGGGAGTATATGATGAGAGCCTTTTCAATCAATTTCGCCCTAGAGAGATCGTGCAATGCTCATGGGGTAGAATTTTTTTCAGCATAGTCTGTGCATGATAACAGGAGAAAGTACTTCTACAGGGATGGGGTACACTTAAATAGAAAGGGTGCAAGAATATTTGCTACTCCTATCAGGGCAGTGTTAGGTGGGTTGGAAAACACTTAGCTTTGTTCACGGACTAAAAGATTAACAGGAACTGCAGACAGGCAAAAGTGATTCTTGCACTGCTTCTATTGTAATGAACAGCAGCCAGGACAGCAAATTGCTAGAGGTTTCAAGAGTTGCTGAGAGTCATCACATAACAAGTAAATACATGGGCTCTATTATGGTAACTAAGAGTAAGGTGCATGCACACCAGTGCTAGAAGTATACTATAAATAAAGTGCACTGTTCAGTCAGTTTCGTGTAATATAAGCACTGCGAAAGCAAAAATAAGAGTAGGAGTTTGTTATAGGTCTAATGACTCGAATGAGTACAATGAAAAAACGTACAAAGAATTAGAGTGGGCTAGTAAATCAGAATGTCTTGTAATTGGGAATTTCAACTTCCGAAATACTGACTGGAACTTGCGGTTTGGTCACTCACACACTAGTAACACTTTTGTGGATTTATTGGATGATTGCTTTCTGCAGCAGCATGTTCGAGAGGCAACCAGAGAGGGTAATACTACTGATCTGGTTATCAGCAGTGATCATTCGTGTATTAAGAATTTGCAGATAAAGGAACCACTGGGTGGCAGTGATCACAGTGTACTGATGTGGGATTTACTTAAGATATAATTACCATCAGGGGTAAAGGAAAGGACTTATGCTTCCATAAAGGTGAGTAGTGGTCTCAGACAGTTTTTAAATTCTATACAGTGGAATCAACTGATGATATTAGCAACGGTGAATTCTAAATGGAAAGACTTAAGAGTGGTTTCAGAGAGTTTTTAAATTCTGTACAGTGGGATCAACTGATGCTGTTACCAGCAGTAAACTCTAAGTGGGAAGCATTAATCATTCAAAGAAATAATCATGGAAGCTACTAAAAGTTTCATACCTATTAAGAAATATTGTTCAAGGTTTAGGCCTAAATGTTTATCAAATGAACTAATAAGACTAGTGATAGAGAAGAAATATGCATGGGAGGCATATAAATTATCAAGGGACTCAGAAGCCTATGGCGGATATAAGCTACTCTGTAATCAGGTCACAAAGGAGGTTAGGCAGGCGAAGGCAGATTATGAGAAATCTATGGCAAAGGATGCTAAGAAAAACAGCAACGATTTCTTTACTTATATAAGAGTATATAAGAGTAGGAGATCGGCAGAATTACTTAACAAGTACAGGTCACTGTTGAAAAAAAGCCATGAATTAGGGTTGAATTTGAAAGTGTCTGCAATTCTGCCCAGACACGATAGGAGGGAGTATATGATGAGAGCCTTGCCGATCCATTCGGCCCTGGAAAGATTGTGCAAAGCTTAGGGGGTAGAATTTTTTCAGCCTGGTCTGTACTTGTTAACAGAAGGGGCTGCTTCTACAAGGAGGAGATACACTTAAATAGAAAGGGTGCAAGAATATTTGCTGATCCTATTCAGGCAGTGTTAGGTGGGTCCGAAAACTGCTAGCTTGGGGCAATACAAGGACCAAAAGATTAACAGTAGCCACTAGCAGAGGTGAAAGTGATTCTTACACTGCTTCTACTAGAATCAGCAGAAGCCTGGAAAACCAGATGCAGGATATTTCAGAGATTGCTGGGAGTCATTGCGGTACAAGTAAACACATGGGTTGTGTTAGGGTAGCTAAGAATAGGAACAAGTTATTGTTATTGTTATTTGGTTTTCAGGAGCATTAGCAACTAAGGCCATATTGCTCCAGAATATGCGGTGGTCATTCCCTGACTTTTCCACATCCTCCGTATTTGGTGGTGACGGGCTCAAACCCCGGTCTAATCAAGAAGCGTCTGATACGCACTGCCGCTCCTTCCCACCTGGCTATGGAGGCGCCTAAGAACAAGTGCATGTACACCAATGCTAGCAGTTTGTTAAATAAATATGATGAATTTTAGGTATTGCTCAACGCATCAAAGGCGGATATTGTTGGGATATCACAGACGTGGTGTCACACAGATATAATAAGGAAAGCAGAACTGAAATTTGGGGAGTACAACATCTACAGAAAGGATAGACAGGATAGGAAGGGAGGGCAGGTTATGCTATTGGTTAAGAAACACATAAAATCCAAGGAAGAGAAACCAGTCGACATCGCTGGACAGTGCAGTGCAGTGCAGTGTCGAGTCAGTTTGGTGTGACATAAGCATTGGGAGATCAAAATTGAGAGTAGGAGTATGCTATAGGCCTAATGACTCTCATGAGTATAATAAGAAACTGTACAGGGAAATAGAGTGGACCAGTATATCAGGGAGTCTTATAATGGGGGATTTTAATTTCCCAGATATTGACTGGAATTTGTGGGTTGGTCACTTACACACTAGCAAGGCTTTTGTGGATTCATTGGATGATTGTTTTCTACATCAGAAGTTCGGGAGGCAACTAGAGGGAGTAATACTCTTGATTTGATTATCAGTAGTGATTCTTCGTGCATTCAGAATCTGCAGATAGAGGAACCACTAGGTGGCAGTGATCACGGTGTGCTGAAGTGGGATTTACTCAAAGAGGTAACTACCATTAGGGGTAAAGGGAAGGGTTATTGCTTTCGTAAAGGCGACTACGAAGGTCTGAGACAGTATTTAAGTTCTATACAGTGGGACCAACTGATGATGTTACCATCAGCTAATTCAAAAGGGGAAGAATTCAAAGAACTTATCTTGGAAGATACTAGGCTTTACATACCAACTAAGAAATATTGTTCGGTTTAGGCCTAAATGGATGTCAGATAAACTAATCAGACATATGGCAGAGAAGAAAAATGCATGGGATACATATAAATTAACAAGGGAAACAGAAGCCTATAATAGATATAAGTTGATCTGTAACCAAGTTACAAAGGAGGTTATGCAGGCGAAGGCAGATTACAAGACATCTTTCGCAAAGGATGCAAAGAAAAACAGCAACGTTCTTTACTTATGTAAACTCTAGAAGGAAGGGGATGAATCAGATTTGTCCACTTGATATCGATGGTTCAACTGTTGATAATCCTGCTCATGTAGCTAACAAAGTAAATGAATATTTTGCATCGACATTCGCACATGAGGAGTTATTCAGCGAGAGGAATACCAGAGGTGTATTCAACTCTGGCAGTAAGCTAGATAATCTTGTAATAACTGAGAGTAAAGTGGAGGAGAAATTGTTGAAGATAAACACAAGAAAGGCACCCGGGGTAGATGGGATCTATCCAGTTATATTAAAGGAGGCAGCAAAGGAAGTAAGCAAACCGTTAGCCATAATTATGAGAGCTTCCTTGGACTCAGGGGAGGTACACATAGATTGGAGATGTGCAAATGTGACCACAATTTACAAAGGAGGATCAAAGGCTGACAAAAGAAATTATAGGCCTGTGAGTTTAACTTCTGTTTCACGAAACTTAATGGAGGCACTGGTTAAAGAAGCACTGCAGGATCATCTACACAAGACTTCAGTTATAGCTCAGACACAGCATTGTTTTGTAATGGGGAAGTCTTGCCTGACCAATCTGATTGCATACTATGATGCACTCACAAAAGAACTGGATGCTGGGAATAACTTTGATATTATATACTTGGATCTTAGAAATTCTTTTCAAACTGTTGCACATGGAATACCGCTGCACAAATTGGAGCAGTGTAGCATTGGAGGCAAATTGTTGCTAGGGATAAAGGGGTGGATGAGGGGGAGAAGACAGAGAATGGTAATCAATGGACACTGCTCAGCATGGACTAATGTTATTAGAGGAGTCCCTCAGGGTTCAGTGTTGGGTCCATTATTGTTTTCCGTATTTATAAATAATATTGATGATGGCATATCAAGCTTAATGTCCAAGTTTGCAGACGATACAAAAGTTGGCAGGGTTGCTAAGGACACTACTGACGCTATGCTGCTGGAACAGTATCTGGAAAGGTTGAGCAGATTGGCTGAGAGGTGGCAAATGAAGTTTTACATTGACAAATGTAAAGTACTACATATGGGAAACAGCAGCCCCGGAGCAACGTATCAACTCTGTGCTACAATGACAGTGGTAAAGAATGAAAAGGACCTCGGGGTAATTGTGCAGGCAGATATGAAGTTCTCTGAGCAGTGCAGATGGGCTGCAAGATTAGCTCATTGTGTGTTATCAATGATATACAGGAATTTTTCTAGCAGGGATAAGGAAGTGATTATTCCCTTGTATAAGGCAATGGTCAGGCCACACCTTGAGTACTGTATACAGGTCTGGAGGCCTCATTTCAAGAAGGATGTAGAGCTGTTGGAATGAGTACAGAGAAGGGCAACAAGATTAATGAATGGAACAAAGGGTTGCTCTTACAAAGAAAAAGCTTAAGTTTTGCAAATTACAGTGTCTGGACACTAGGTACCGGTGAGGTAATCTTATAGAGGTGTATAAAGCCTTGAATGGTTTGAGCATGCTCAATGCTGAAGGGATTCTGCGTCTTGCTCAGAATGATCACCTGAGAGGGCATAAAATCAAATTGAGGAAAGACATGTAGGATAGATGTGCGGAAATTTGCCTTTAGACAGCGGGTAGTTGGTTGGTGGAACAGACTTCCATCCCATGTTGTGGAAGTTGATAGCCTAAACAAATTTAAGGCTCAGCAGGACAGGTATTTCCAACGAGCGGAGGGGTGAAATCTAAGTTTTTTTTGTTTTTTTTGGCTGATGCTGCATAAACTTGCTTTCTTGCATCATATGCCTCTACTAATGCTAATACTAATGCTAATAAACTCTAAAAGGAAGGGGATGAATCTGATTGGTTCACTTGATATTGATGGTTCGAATGTCGATGATCCTGCTCAGATAGCAAACGAACTGAATGAGTATTTTGCATCTACATTCACACATGAGGAGTTATTAATGTTTGAAAATGGTAGAAGGTTATCAAATTGTAGCAGGGTGCTTAATGATTTTGTAATAACTGAGAGCAAAGTAGAGGAGAAATTGTTGAAGCTTAATATAAGAAAGGCATCTGGGTGGATGTGATCTATCCAGTTATATTAAAGGAGGCAGCAAAACAACTAAGCAAACCCTTAGCCATAATTATGTGAGCATCACTGGACTCCGGGGAGGTCCCCACAGACTGGAGATGTGCAAATGTATCCCCAATTCACAAAGGGGGATCGAAGGGTGACACGAGTAATTACAGACCAGTTAGTTTAACTTCTGTACCAGGTAAAAAATGGAGTCACTGGTTAAAGATGCATTGCAGGATCATCTAGACAAGACTGCAGAAATAATTCAGACACAGCATGGGTTTGTTAAGGGAAAGACTTGTCTGACAAACTTGATAGCATATTATAATGTGGTTACAAAGGAACTGGATTCAAAATATAATTTTAATATCATATATTTGGATTTCAGGGGCTTAGAGGAGTACAGGTATCCTGTGTGTTATCAGACCCTCAGCCTAAAACACTGATGGATCCAATATCTCTCTATTACAGAAGATTTAGCATTTTTTTAGCATTAGCATTAGTAGAGGCATTTGATGCAAGAAAGCAAGCTTATGTAGCATCAGCCAAAAAAAAAAAAAAAAACCCACTTCCACTTCACCCCTCTGTTCGTTCAAAATACCTGTCCAGCTGAGCCTTAAACTTATTTAGGCTATCAACCTCCACTACAAGGGATGGAAGTCTGTTCCACCAACCAACCACCCGCTGGCTAAAGGCAAATTTCCGCACGTCTATCCTACATCTGTCTTTCCTCAATTTGAATTTATGCCCTCTCAGGTGATTATTCTGAGCTGGAGGAAGAATCCCATCAGCATTGAGCATGCTCAAACCATTCAAGGCTTTATACACCTCTATCAGATCACCTCGCTGGTGCCTAGTCTCCAGACACTGTAATTTGCAAAACTTAAGCCTTTCTTCGTAAGAGCACCCCTTTGTTCCATTCACTAATCTTGTTGCCCTTCTCTGTACTCGTTCCAGCAGCTCTACATCCTTCTTGAAATGAGGCCTCCAGACCTGTATACAGTACTCTAGGTGTGGCCTGACCATTGCCTTATACAAGGGAATAATCACCTCCTTATCCCTGCTGGAAAAATTCCTGTATATCATTGACAATACTCCATGAGCTACTCTTGCAGCCCGTCTGCACTGCTCAGAGAACTTCATATCTGCTTGCACAACCACCCCCAGGTTCCTTTCATTCTCTACCACTGTCAGTGTAGTACCACAGAGTTGATACGTTGCTCTGGGGTTGCTGTTTCCCATGTGTAGTACTTTACATTTGTCAATGTTAAACTTCATTTGCCAACTCTCAGCCCATCTGCTCAACCTTTCCAGATCCTGTTGCAGCAGCATAGTGTCAGTAGTGTCCTTGACAACCCTGCCTACCTTTGTATCGTCTGCAAACTTCGACATTAAGCTTGATATACCATCATCAATATCATTTATGAATACAGAAAACAATAATGGACCCAACACTGAGCCCTGAGGGACTCCACTAATAACATTAGTCCACGATGAGCAGTGTCCATTGATTACCACTCTCTGTCTTCTCCCCCTCAGCCACCCCTTTATCCAAAGCAGCAATTCGCCTCCAATGTCACACTGCTCCAATTTGTGCAGCAGTCTTCCATGTGCAACAGTATAAAAATCCTTTCTAAGATACAAGTATATAATATCAAAGTTATTCCCTGCATCCAGTTCCTTTGTGACTGCATCATAGTATCCAATCAAATTGGTCAGGCAAGACTTCCCCTAAACAAAACCATGCTGTGTCCGAGCTATAACTGAAGTCTTGTCTAAATGATCCTGCAGTGCTTCTTTAACTAGTGCCTCCATTAATTTTCCTGGAACAGAAGTTAAACTCACAGGTCTATAATTACTTGTGTCAGCCTTTGATCCTCCTTTGTGATTTGGGGTGACATTTGCACATCTCCAGTCTGTGGGTACCTCCCCTGAGTCCAAGGAAGCTCTCATAACTATGGCTAAGGGTTTGCTTACTTCCTTTGCCGCCTCCTTTAATATAACTGGATAGATTGCATCCACCCCAGGTGTTTTTCTTATGTTCACCTTCAAAAATTTCTCCTCCACTTACTCTCAGTTATTACAAGATTATCTAGCTTACTGCCAGGGTTCAATTCACCTCTGGCATTCCCCTCCCTGATTAACTCCTCATGTGTGAATGTCGATGCAAAATATTCATTTAGTTTGTTAGTTACCTGAGCAGGATCATCAACAGTTGACCCATCGATATCAAGTGGACCAATCTGATTCATCCCCTTCCTTCTAGAGTTTACATAAGTAAAGAACTCTTTGCTGTTTTTCTTTGCATCCCTTGCCAAAGATTTCTCGTAATCTGCCTTCGCCTGCCTAACCTCCTTTGTAACTTGGTTACAGATCAACTTGTATCTATCATAGGCTTCTGTGTCATGTGTTAATTTGTATGTATCCCATGCATGTTTCTTCTCTGCCATATGCCTCATCAGTTCATCTGACATCCATTTAGGCCTAAACCTTGAACAATATTTCTTAGTTGGTATGTAAAGCCTAGTTGCTTCCAAGATAAGTTCTTTGAATGCTTCCCATTTTGCATTTGCTGTTGGTAACATCATCAGTTAGTCCCACTGTATAGAATTTAAATACTGTCTCAGTCCATCGTAGTCGCCTTTACGAAAGCAATAACCCTTCCCTTTACCCCTAATGGTAGTTACCTCTTTGAGTAAATCCCACTTCAGCACACTGTGATCACTGCCACCTAGTGGTTCATTTATCTGCAGATTCTTAATGCATGAAGAATCACTGCTGATAATCAAATCAAGAGTATTCCTCCCTCTAGTTGCCTCCCGAACATGCTGATGTAGAAAACAGTCATCCAATAAATAAACAAAAGCCTTGCTAGTGTGTGAGTGACCATCCTCCAAATTCCAGTCAGTATCTTGGAAATTAAAATCCCCCATTATAAGACTCTCTGATGTACTGGCCCACTCTATTTCCCTGTACAGTTTCTTATTATACTCATCAGAATCATTAGGCCTATAGCACACTCCTACTCTCAATTTTGATCTCCCAATGCTTATGTCACACCAAACTGACTCGATACTGCACTGTCCAGCGATGTCCACGGGCTTCACTTCCTTGGATTTTATGTATTTCTTAACTAATAGCATAATCCTTCCTCCCTTCTTATCCAGTCTAGCCTTTCTGTAGACGTTGTACTCCCCAAATTCCAGTTCTGCATTCCTTATATCTGTGTGACACCACGTCTCTGATATCCCAACAATATCTGCCTTTGATGTTTTGAGCAATACCTCAAATTCATCAAATTTATTTACTAAACTCCTAGCATTGTTGTACACGCAAGTATACATGCACCTATTTCTATTATTAGCTACCCTAACACAACCCATGTGTTTACTTGTACCGCAATGACTCCCGGCAGTCTCTGAAATATCCTGCATCTTGTTTTTCAGGCTTCTGCTCATTCCAGTAGAAGCAGTACAAAAATCTCTTTCACCTCTGCCTGTGGCTACTGTTAATATATTCGTCTTTGTCTCCCCCCAAGCTAGCAGTTTTCCGACCCTCCTAACACTGCCTCGATAACATCAGCAAATATTCTTGCACCCTTTCTATTTAAGTGTATCCCATCCCTGTAGAAGCAATCTCTCCTGTTAACAAGTACAGTCCAGGCTGAAAAAAATTCTACCCCTTGAGCCTTGCACAATCTTTCCAGAGCCGAATTGATCGACAAGGCTCTCATCATATACTCCCTCGTATCGTGTCTGGGCAGAATTGCAGACACTGGTCATGGTCAGGCCACACCTAGAGTACTGTATACAGGCAATGGTCACGCACACCTAGAGTACTGTATACAGGTCTGGAGGCCTCATTTCAAGAATGATGTAGAGCTGCTGGAACGAGTACAGAGAAGGGCAACAAGATTAGTGAATGGAACAAAGGGGTGCTCTTACAAAGAAAGGCTTAAGTTTTGCAAATTACAGTGTCTGGAGACTAGGCACCAGCGAGGTGATCTGATAGAGGTGTATAAAGCCTTGAATGGTTTGAGCATGCTCAATGCTGATGGGATTCTTCCTCTTGCTCAGAATAATCACCTGAGAGGGCATAAATTCAAATTGAGGAAAGACAGATGTAGGATAGACGTGCGGAAATTTGCCTTTAACCAGCGGGTGGTTGGTTGGTGGAACAGATTTCCATCCCTTGACGTGGAAGTTGATAGCCTAAATAAATTTAAGACTCAGCTGGACAGGTATTTCGAACGAACAGAGGGGTGAAGTGGAAGTGGTTTTTTTTTTTTTTTTTTTTTTTGGCTGATGCTGCATAAGCTTGCTTTCTTGCATCAAATGCCTCTACTAATGCTAATGCTAAATATGTTGTGTATGTGTGCGTTTGTGTGATCTGTAAGTGTAGGTTTATATTATGTTGTTTCAGGCCTTTTCGCCACAAGTGAGCAATCAACACCCAATCAATCGCTGTCTAATGCTCATCCCTAGACACCGAGGTGCGATGCCTAGTTCTACCATCTAGAGCTGGTGCACCAATTTATCGTCCAGCGGATGGAGTGCAATACGAAAGGACTGGAGCCCTCAGGCTGCCCAACATGGGGAAGAAAAAAAAAGAAATAGTGGTTAAAGTTCTTGTCACAAGCCTAGGACCTGTACAGGTCTGCAAATCTCAAAAGAGTTTATATATGGTCGATTGGTTAGCATTGGCATTAGTAGAGGCATATGATGCAAGAAAGCAATCTTATGCAGCATCAGCCACAAAAAAAAAAGTTCATCCCTATCTGTACCAAACAACAAACTCTGCCAGATGATCAGACTTATGATCACACCTCATGACATATTCATTGTAACATGCTGTGGCCTATAACCAGTTGGCTACAGAAGCACTCAAGGAAGTCAACAACTTAAATCTTAGTGATTGATCTCTAGAATCTTGGATCTCCTAAGCTAATACACTACAGGAAAATTAATTGACAAAATTTACAATACATAGAATTTCTTCAATTCGTATTCCATAACTAGGAGCCACAGTGATTTAACCAGGCCCTAAGATTTTGAGCTTGAGATTGAACTCTAAAACTATGTGGTTTTACCCATCTTAATAAATTAACTTTATATCTTTGACAGTATACTTTAATTCCCCAAAATATTTAAGAAATGGAATTCTACATACTAATTTTTAAGCCAGAATATAATTGTTATGTCCTTAGATTTCTATTTAAGTTTCAACCTTCAATAAATATTGAAGTTTCAAAAAATTGAGAACAACTGTAAATTTTCTAATTAAATTTGCTCTAACATCTTAATTTACATTTTAAATTGTTTTTATTTGGTAATTTCTATCTAAAAGGGCAGAAATTACAAATTTTGAATTTCATGGACAAAAAAAAAAAAAAATTTGAATTTTTCAATAGTTTCAATACCCATGCTTAAAAAAAAAAAAACTTAGCCACTAGGGGGCCAAACTAAAGTATCATAAAAATAAGTAATTTGTTCCTCACTAACATAAGCACAGTAATTTGTCTCTGTAACTAAAGGTTTATAACACCTGAATGGTAAGCCCAAAAGGAGCCCAATTTTACTAAATCCTATATATAGCTTAATGCAGTTGTTCTCAACCTTTTTTTTTAGTGGCCAGCTTCTGAATTTCATTCTTCTCTGTGGCCCCACCCCTCATATTGTTTAATTATAATAAATGTAATATTTATAATAAATATGTACTTTATCGACTACACTTTTTATTCATAACATATAAGGAATATTAATATTAAAAGGGGGTTTATTAACTACAATCTTTATTTATAATAGAATTTTTACTCATATAATATTTTGTTTACCTCAATGG
Source organism: Mastigoproctus giganteus (assembly GCF_048544385.1). Lineage (NCBI taxonomy): Eukaryota > Metazoa > Arthropoda > Arachnida > Uropygi > Thelyphonidae > Mastigoproctus > Mastigoproctus giganteus. Next base: position 135,712,401 of record NC_143579.1, on the reverse strand, counting down.
TGAGCCCAAAGGGGCCCAATTTTACTAAATCCTAAATATAGCTTAAATTCGGTCCTGTATGGTCTCTGCAAAAACTCTAGCGACCAAAAAAATGGCAAGATTTGTCGCGCTTATATCTCGTAAACTATAAATGATAATCTAATGATTTAAATTTTGTTGGATAGAAGGTTTATGTCCGTATCTAAAATGGTGGGTGATGGGGGTGTGCAGCGGTGAGGGGCGAAGGGTAGCGCTTGCGCGTGAACACTGAAAATGGCGACGGCGCGCGGCGTTTGTGCAGTGTTAACTTTGAATTGCGAAGAGATAGGACGTTGAAATTGGTGTCGATTTGTAGAGAATAACAGGATTATTATTTAGCAATAATAACCGATAAAATAAAATTTGTCAAGTTATACGCCGATAAGTGTGCTGAGTTTAAGAAAATTTTCATAATGTAGAAAAAATTGCAAAGGAAATATGAACAGAAATGTAAGAAACGTATATCATTGGAAAGAAAAATTCAAAAGTTCAACTTGAAGTACATTTCTACATCGCCCACTACTCTGGGCAACCCTTATTTAACCTTTGTAAGAAACATCAATGTGAATACTATGCCATATGTATCATACTTCTCCTATCATCGGCCTTTGATAAATAAAATTATACTTCACTTATAACCACCAAGATTTTATTCGTTTACTTCTTACCCTTCCTCTAATAACACAAAGACGGATTTACGCTTTAAACGATTGCGGTTGTGTCGCCGTACACAACCCACTCCAATTTTTTTTTTTTTTTTTTTAGCACATTTCGGAATAAAATTGCCTAGGACCTACGAGCACCAAAATCCAGCCCTGTGGATTCTGTGGCCCCTCAGAAATACGGCATGGCCTCCGTTGAGAACCACTGGTTTAATGCATGTTAAAATATAATTTTAAATACTAGATTAACCTTATAATGCAAGAAAATACTACACAGCTTGTGTAATCTTGTCCTAAAACCAGATCTGAACCGGGGCAACACTGGCCACTGGTCGTCAGCTTCTAACGGCACCATTCCAGTCGAATCTTTCGATTTTTTAAAGAATGAAGTCGCTTTCATATAGGCACGTACACGACTCTCAGATTTTTCAACACCCGCCGCATAGTTTTATTTAAAATAGGTCTTTCTTTGCCTAAATTGGATTTTTTAGCCTTAGTGCACGCGGGACTCTATTCCTGCGGTCTCGTTCTTGAAGTACCAACTTTCTGCAGAATTTCTTTCTTTTATAGCTTCTCCTTTAGTCTTCCACTCAGTGTGGAAGATGAAAATATGGCCTCTGCTAAACGTGCTCCAAGAATAACACCCTTTAGCATTAGTAGAGGCATTTGATGCACGAAAGCTAGCTTATGCAGCATCAGCCAAAAAAAAAAAAAAAAAACCACTTCCACTTCACTCCTCTGTTCGTTCGAAATACCTGCCCAGCTGAGCCTTAAACTTATTTAGGCTATCAACTTCCACGACAAGGGATGGAAGTCTGTTCCACCAACCAACCACCCGCTGGCTACAGGCAAATTTCTGCACGTCTATCCTACATCTGTCTTTCCTCAATTTGAATTTATGCCCTCTCAGGTGATTATTCTGAGCAAGAGGAAGAATCCCATCAGCATTGAGCATGCTCAAACCATTCAAGGCTTTGTACACCTCTATCAGATCACCTCGCTGGTGCCTAGTCTCCAGACACTGTAATTTGCAAAACTTAAGCCTTTCTTCATAAAAGCACACCTTTGTTCCATTCACTAATCTTGTTGCTCTTTTCTATACTCGTTCCAGCAGCTCTACATCCTTCTTGAAATGAGGCCTCCATATCTGTATACAGTACCTAGGTGTGGCCTGACCATTGCCTTATACAAGGAAATAATCACCTCCTTATCCCTGCTAGAAAAATTCCTGTATATCATTGACAATACACCATGAGCTACTCTTGTAGCCCATCTGCACTGCTCAGAGAACTTCATATCTGCCTGCACAATTACCCCCAGGTCCTTTTCATTCTCTACCACTGTCAGTGTAGTAGCACAGAGTTGATACGTTGCTCTGGGGTTGCTGTTTCCCATATGTAGTATTTTACATTTGTCAATGTTAAACTTCATTTGCCACTCTCAGCCCATCTGCTCAACCTTTCCAGATCCTGTTGCAGCAGCATAGTGTCAGTAGTGTTCTTGACAACTCTGCCAACCTTTGTATCGTCTGCAAACTTGGACATTAAGTTTGATATACCATCATCAATATCATTTATAAATACAGAAAACAATAATGGACCCAACACTGAACCCTGAGGGACTCCACTAATAACATTAGTCCACGATGAGCAGTGTCCCTTCTGAAAATCTTAAAGAGTACTTGTCTTCCCCATGACCTGATCGACTAAAAAGTCCTCCGAAAGTACACTATTTGTACCAAGGAACTGTGACTGTACTATTTGACAATTTATATTTACATACTGTACGTTAAACTATCGGATGATGCTTCACGCCAGATGCAAACGGTTTCTAATTTTTTTGTAAGTGAATGTATGTTCCAGTATTGCTATAAAATACTGGGACATATGTAATACAGATGAATGTCTCAAAACATAAAACCTCCAATTACCGACAATGTATTGATGCGGAGAAAAACCAAAAATACCTTTTGATTAGGCACACGGAACACAAATATAAACATTTTGTTAGTAATGTAATATTCCTAAATATGAATAAATGAAAAGAAAACGAGTAAAACACAGGCGAATCTTGCATTAAATACGATCATGTGCAAACACAATGTTATAATAATAATAAACTTATTTTTATTGCTGCTAAGTACGGTGCAGGTACTAGAAACAATAATTATCATCAAGGCGAAATGGTCAGGAGTTTTACATTAAGGAATGAATTAAATTGGTTTGTTTTTTGGTGTTTAAGAGCATTAGCAACTAAGGCCATATTGCTCCGGGATATGCAGTGGTCATTCTCTGACCTTTCGTCATCCTCCGTATTTGGGGGTAACGGGCTCGAACCCCAGTCTATTCAAGAAGCGTGTGCTACGCACTGCTGCTGCTCCTTCCCACTTGGCTACGGAGGCGCCTGATTAAATTGGTAAAAATTACAGCTACATGGGAAATTATGAGTTACACAAAATTAAACACGTAAAAATGAAATTATACTAATAGGAAAATATAAAGAGGAATAAAGAGAAAATATGAACCGAGAAGATCAGTGTGTTCTGCTTGTTTGGTTTTAATTAATAAAAACTTTATCATAATAATAATTAATAACAAAATGCTTAAACAATGAATGCATTTATTTATACTAACTTAAAGAACAACATATTCTCACTCTCTCTCTGCAGAAAACTCTATAATAATTTTTCTACAGTTAATGCTAATATAAGTACAAGTCTTTTATTATAATTCATGTAATATCGATAGGTGATGACATTTTTGCTCCGCTTGCGATTAATCAATTATGTTTCTATTATTTTATGAAAACTCGGGATTTTCTATTAAAACAAAAACGACTTTCGTGTACCGGGGACTCAGAATGATTTTATCAGCACCGAAGTCAAAGCAAATACACAAATCGAGAAGCGGGGCTAACTTATTATTCTATGCAATATTATAATGCAGAAAGAATGATAGCCGTAACAAACAAAGATGAATGAAGAAAAACTTACGAGGCAAAGCACGTGCAAAACCACCACCGATGACATACGGCCTCCATAATGTCTTCTCACACAACACAACAATCACAATAACAGACACGTGGTGGCTAGCGGTATTAAACATCACTACAACAAACGCCCTAACGACTGGCTGCTTCTATAAGGGACAAGCAGAGGGACACCGGTGCAGCCACGAGAACACGTTGGCTTGGTCCATTTTACCCCTCTCAGGGGTGAATCTAAGGAATCATGGCTGAGAACAGCTGATAAAAGCATTAGTCGTTTTATGACAATGGCAAAGATTATTTTGGCGTTCGATGTCAGAGAGGCTGAGAACTGATGGAATTAGCTGTTCACTAATGTTATGGAAGGAAAATCAAAACTAGCAATAGAAAGAAAATCAGGTAATTTTTCTAAAAGTTATAAAAATAAAATAAAACCTGTCGTAAAAATAATATAAAATTTCAAATTTAATCAAAATAAAAAAATGAAAGGACTTGTCATTTGGTGCTTTTCAGTTGTTTACGAGAGTGTTTTTTTTTTTTTTTTTTTGTAATTTAGTATAATCTAGCTTCAGCTGTGATTTATTGTAACTAAAATAAACATGTATCACAGAAATGTATAACATACGTATAGCACAGAAAATTTGTTTATGCAAAAACATAAATTCCAATAAACAAACTTTCTGTTTAGAGAAAGTTACTCTGCAATGAAATTATAAAAATAATATAAAATTGCCAATTGAAATTCTTATTATACAGGGTGATCCAAGAAAACTGCACACTTGAAACAGAACATCGTTCAGAACTGCAGCTTCGGTTGGCACGTAAGCACATCGCAGGACGAAGCATTTATTCAGTTGTCCACGTACTTTTCACAATAATATATTTCAATATACATTATAAAGTATTTAAGGGTAAAGGCCTCATGGTACGAGGTACAATGACTAATATGTAGGTTAGTGCAAATGCATCATTTTAACATAGCTATCTACAATAAGTAGTTAATTAATTAATTAAATTGGAATCGTTTTGGTTATATCCCATATTGTGACTGCCTTCACAACGAGTTGCCATGGTATTGTACTACCTCGAATAAATAACACTTCACCAGTGGAAAAGATTATTGTTATTTAATCTCAGCGGATACTACCACCCAGACGGCACCGTTTAGAAAATAGTATTGGATAAATATCTCAGCTATCCTCAATATCCCTATGAGACTGAGCAAAGAAAGAAAGAAGTAGGAAAGTGAGAGTAAGAGAGGAAGAAGAAAAGATGCTGTCGAAGAATGAAAGGGATAGTTAGTCTTAACTCTCACACACAAACACAAAGCTCCATACCCCGACTGGGCAATGCGTCCAATCTACCGAGGACTGTTATTACCCAATCAGGGTCCCACAAAGATAATTAAATTCTTCCCATCGGTGCCGTTTCTGGCTATCTGGCCTTCATCAGTGGGCAGGTAGGCATCCTGGTTAAACCAGACGTGATTTCCAGTTCTCAGATATCTCTATAAAATTAAACCCATCAAGGATTCTATATGGGTCCTGCTTTTGAACCACATAGTGCTCTATAATTCAGGAGTGGGCAACTTAATTTGTGATGCGATCTACTTTTTTCCTTCAAAATGTGCCGCGATCTACCCTCTCAAAAATTTCATTGCATAAGGTGCACAAATCGAGGGATGACTGTAATTAAATCCGCGATCGACTCGTTGGCCACCCCTGTTCTATATGGTTCTGAAAAAAAAACCTCCGTACTCCCTACCCCCTGTAAGAAACAGAAAGGGACAGTCGCCGTTATCCACTCATATCTCATCTCTCAGTTATCGGATGATTCAACTACTGCTCATCTCAGATGCCCAAATTATTCGCTGTATGATTCCTTTCGCCTCAAAGGCGGTACTTGTGCATAAGTCCGTTCTGATATTCCCTGTCAGAGACTTCGCAATTTGGAATCTCCTCTCTTTGATCTTCTCTGGCTTAAAATCTCTCTACCTCATTGCGTCAAATTCATCTGTTGTCTCTACCGTTCTCCCAACTCCATTAATCACTTGGAGCTCTTTGACTTCCTCTCTTTGCAACTTGACTTTCTCCAGTCCAACTTTCCTAATAGTGAAGTAATTTTCCTTGGTGATTTTAATGTTCACAACTCCAGCTAGCTTCCGTTTTCTAGTCACACCAATCCAGCAGGTCGAGATGCTGAGGCTTTTGCAATTACAGGACTAATGACCTAGCACAGATTGTTCATTTAGAGAAGAAGAAAATCTTTATTGTACAGTAAAGATACAGATACAATAATGTGCCCGCCACAGCCAGGAGGCCAGGGGCTTGACAATGATATGGGGTAATATAAAAGTATGTACAGTATAAAAATTTGTACAGTATAAAAGATAACATAACAATTAAAAACGTAGCATTAATCGTTCAATAGATATGACTATGTACATAGTTGTGAGGCAGACAGTACACCAAGGTATGTACACGTTCATATGTACAAAGCACATATTTAAGCATATTCACACAAGTCAGAATATTTCACAGTGCCAAATTGATGTTCGGTATTGCATTTTCTCTACCTACAAGAATACCGGACAATCCTAATCATACAGCCAATACGCTTGATCTTTTTTCTCACAAACAACCTTCTAAGTACACAGTCGAAGTGAGAGGTCCTTTAGGCACTTCAGATCACAACTTGGTGATTGTCTCTTTTCCAATGGAACCTTTATCTCGTAGCTATTCCCAACCTCGTGTTGTTTGGCATTACAAGAATGCAAAATGGGATGACCTGCGAGACTTCTTTTCTTATTTTTTTTGGTCGGATTACTGTTTCAAAACTTCTGATGTCAACGTTTGCTCAGATCGTGTCAGTGAAATTATTCTTGCAGGAATGGAATCCTTTATCCCACACTCCACTTTAAAATCTCGTCCTTTATCTAGACCTTGGTTTTCCAATAAATGTGGTAAGGCTGTTCAAGAGAACAATGTTGCATATCGTATTTGGCTTGTTTCTAATTCTTCAGTTTCATTTTATGCCTACACCAAAGCTCGCAACAATTGTAAAGCAGTTATTAATCGGTCCAAACTAGAGTTTGAACAGGCTAAGAGTAGAAAACTTGCTTCTTGCCCTAATGGTAGCTGAGCATTCTGGTCTCTTGCCAAAGCTATTGGCTGCAACTTTTGCCCATCTCTGCTCCCACCTCTGTCCAAACCAGATGGTTCTGTTGTCACTTCAGCCAAGGATAAAGCTGACCTGCTAGCATCCCATTTTTCTTCCAGCTCATGTATTAATGATATTGGTAAAACACCTCCCACCATTCCCAACACGCTCCATTCAGTGCCTCCTGTGGTCTTCGGTCAAAAGGATATCAGAAGGATTTTGATGAATCTTGATGCTAAGAAAGATCCAGGTCCTGATGGTATTTATCCACTTGTTCTCAAAACCTGTGCTCCTGAACTTACTTCTATTCTTTGCCGCCTTTTTTCACTTTCTTATTCCAAAGGTGTTTTTCCTTCTGCTTAGAAATTTGCTCATATCCAGCCAGTTCCTAAAAAGGGTGACAAATCCCTCCCATCCAATTATCGTCCCATTGCAATTACTTCTACTCTTTCTAAAGTAATGGAGAAATCAATTAACCGCCAACTCTTAAAACTCTTAAACTACCTAGAAACCTTCCGTTTAATCAACGATCGCCAGTATGGATTCCGTCAGTGACGATCCACTGGTGATATTCTGGCTTATGTTACCTATTTATGGACTAATTCAATGGAAAGGTTCGGTGAAACACAAGTAGTTGCTCTTGACATCTGAAAGGCTTTTGATCGTGTTTGGCATAAAGGTCTTCTAAACAAGCTTCCATTTTATGGTTTGCGAACTGTTTTAGTAATTGGTTATCCAGTTTTCTCTCTGATCGCTCACTGAGTATGATGGTAGATGGCTTTCTATCTTCTAACTTCTTCACTAATGCTGGTGTCCCCCAAGGTTCAGTTCTTTCCCCCACTCTTTTCCTCTTGTATATCAATGACCTTCTTCCATTGTTGTTTGTTTGTTATCTGGTTTTTAGGAGCATTAGCAACTAAGGCCATATTGCTCCGGCAATATGCGGTGGTCATTCCCTGACCTTTCCGCATCCTCCGTATTTGGTGGTGACGGGCTCGAACCCCGGTCTAATCAAGAAGCGTGTGCTACGCACTGCTGCTCCTTCCCACCTGGCTACGAAGGCGCCCCTTCTTCCATTGACTGGAAATCCTATCCATAGTTTTGCCGATGATAGCACATTGCATTCCACTTTCCATTTTGAGAAACCTTGTCCTGCTCAATCAGCTTCAACTTCTCGAAAATCTGCTACCAATTTCTTAAATGCCGATCTTCCAGTAATTCTCCAGTGGGGCAAAGACAACTTAGTTGATTTCAACCCTTCTAAAATTAATTCTTGTCTTATATCTCGCAAAAAGGATTCTTCTGCTCCTATGCTTATCTTTAGTGACACTCCGATTTCTAGGCAAAATGATATATCTCTTTTGGGGATTACCCTGACTTCTAATCTCTCTTGGCACAAGCACATTACAAATATTGCTTCCTCTGCATCTAAAAAACTTGGCTTTCTCTTTCACTCTCGACGTTACTTTTTTTTTCCAAACAGCTTCTCACTCTGTATAAATCGTAAATCCGCTCTGCCCTGGAATATTGTTCCCACATCTGGGGTGGTGCCCCCAAAACCTCTCTCACGCTTCTTGATTCCATTCAGAAGAGGGCGTTAGGTTAATTAATGATTCATCTCTAACAGAGTCTCTCCATTTGCTTTCTCATAGACGTACTGTTTCTGCTGCATGCCTCTTCTACAGATACTTCCATGGGCACTGTTCTTCTGAATTGGCTTCTATAATTCCAGCTCTCTCTTTCAAAACATTCCGAACACGTGCCGCCACCAGCCAAAATCCATTTACTGTCCAACTTCAAACCCACATACCCAACTTTTCATCTTCCTCATTTATTCATTCAACTGCCGTTTTCTGGAACAACCTTCCTTCATACGTATTTCCTGAAAATTACAATCTACAGAATTCCAATGTCAACAAATATCTTCTTTCGTCTTCTCAACCTCCAACCCAAGCACGGTACTAAGTACTATAGGTTCTAATACCTCTCGTGTTTCAGGTTCACATAAAAAAAAAAAAAAAAAAAATCTGTATACCTTCCAACCCAATTGGGCTGCTCACTCTCCCAATGACACAAACCAGGGAAGGCCCAGTCTATGTGACCACCAGGTTGGCAGCCGGCTGGAGTTGGCCTGCCCTTCATGGGTTCTAGGGTCGTCCCCCTCTTTCACTCTCCTTTTATTACATGCAGTTTTCAAAGCTCAGTAGCCGTACATGCCAGAGAGAGAGAGACCAAATGCCTGCAGCTGACTTGGTCCCTTTCCCTCTAATAATAAGCTAATCAAGTTGTTACGTCCACTCCCCCTAACCTAGACTGATCATTACCATCTAAGCTGTACATACAGGGTGTCTCAAAAATATTGGTACAAACGTTTAGGGGAGGTAGGTAACATCTAAAGGAATGTGAATCGCATAGGAACCCATAACCGGAAACGTTACCGTAAGTCGGTACACGGCGCTGTTCATCAGTTCGCGAGAGGGAAAATTTCTGCTTTAATCATTCAAGCAATAGTGGCCGCACGAAGAGCACGCAGCGATATACAAACTGTGAGCTGGCAGACATGCACCTAGTGTATGCATTAGCAGAGGGCAATGGACGAGGCGCTCAGTGAATTTATGGAGAACACTTCCCAGACAGACATATACTGGACCATCGTTTGTTTGAGCGTGTGCATCAAAATTTGCGCGATTATAGGTCATTTAGAGGTAACAGGAGTAGTCCGGGCAGACCACGTTCAACGCGAACTCCCACCATGGAAGAAACTGTGTTGAATGCCATCCAGAATAATCCTACAACCAGCACACGTGCCGTTGCCTCTGCCTTAGAAGTGTCTCGTTGCTGTGTAGAGCGTGTCTGGCACGATTCCTTACACCCCTTTCATCTCCAAAGGGTTCAGTTACTGCGTCCCCAAGATCATCCTGCACGTGTGGCTTTTGCACAGTGGTTTCTCTAAGAAAGTGTTCGAGACTTGAATTTTACGGCCTATGTTTTGTTCACGGATGAAGCTTATTTCACTCGGGAAGGCTTATTCAATCAGCACAATGCTCATGTGTGGGCTCACGACAACCCACACGGTGTGCGCCCCCATGCGGCATAACATCGCTTTCCAATAAATGTGTGGGCTGGTATGGGCCGACTGCTTAGTCGGCTCATACCTGTTACCATCCCGCACGAACTCCGCTAAATATCGGATCTTTCTTGAACAAGTTCTACTAGAGTTACTTGACGATGTGCCAGCAAATGTGAGACGCAACATTTGGTTTCAACATGATGGGGCGCTTGCCCATTATGGAAGGTGTGTTCGTGACCATTGGAACAGGCGTTTTGGGCGTCGATGGATTGGCCGTGGTGGACCTGTTGCCTGGCCCCCACGCTCACCTGATTTATCGAGCCTTGATTTCTTTCGGTTGGGGCCATTCAAATCTATCGTGTATGAATCGCCTGTGGAGACGGAAATGGATCTCGTGGCGAGACTCATCTGCGCTGCTGCTACTGTCAAAGAAACTCCAGGTGTGTTCGACCATGTCTGCCAATCCATGCTGCGTCGGTGTCACGCATGCATCGCGTCTCATGGTGGAACCTTCGAGCATCCGTTGGTTGTAACATCATGAAATGCATCCATCTCGTACTCCATTGTTAATATTATGTCAAATAAATGTTTGCCACTAATTACTGTCTTGTGTCATTTCTGCTTCTTGTGCCTGTGCTACTACTTTCCCGTGACGTTTCTGGTTATGCTTTCCTATTCGATTCACATTCCTTTAGATGTTACCTACCCTCCTCTAAAAGTTTATACCAATATTTTTGAGACACCCTGTGTGTTATCATCTATTAGCCGACATAAAGGTGTGGGGAAACACCATAATTGTAAGAATCTTTGCTTTCCAAGTTGTAGTACCAAAATTCTTCTGATTGCAGCATGCATCATTCGAAGGGCGCACTTTGACACCTCCACAGCGGAGCCTTCTTTTCTTTTCCTAATTTCCCAAGCCTGATATTTGCCTTCGTTTAAGAGGTATATCAGAACGCGCGTCGCTCTGGAAATCGGTGCCAGAAACTGTAAAAATAGTACTTGTTCCCTGGTCAAGCGCGGTATTCCCATTGTTTTGTGCACACTGAGCCAGATACGCTGCATAACCAGAAAGGAGAAGAATGCATTTTCGACTGTTTCACGCGCCTTGCGGTATAAACATTCAACATTCACATGCCCTCGAAATTTGGCTTTATTCATCTCCATTGGCAAGTGCCCGTGTATTATTCTCCATGCCAGGTCTTTTCGTGACTCATAACCTATATGACGATGTAGATTACTCAACATCTGAGTTGCATCCAATCTCAGCCAGCTTCGCAGCATCGGCACTGGCGGTACATCCATATCGAATAACTTCCAATATATCTCTGAAACTTTAATATAGCTATCTACCAAAGTAGTTAAATTAATTAATTAAATTAATTAATCGTTGTGAAGGCAGTCACAATATGAGATATAATCAAAACGATGCCAATTTAATTAATTAATTTAACTACCTTGGCAGATAGCTATGTTAAAATGATGCATTTGAACTAACCTACATATTAGTCATTCTACCTCGTAGCATGACGCCTTTACCCTTAAATACTTTATAGTCTATATCACTACGCACCATCAGGGATCCCTCATATTGTGAAGTTATACTTCATAACTGGGTTGTCACTATTGAAACACCAGGGTACCTGCCCACCCACCGAAGAGAAGCCAACAAGCTTTGAAATGGTGCTATTTCAGCGGATACTACTTTGAAAAGTGGGAAGACTTTTGGAAACCGTAAGTTCTGTTATTAAGGTTTTTTTCTTTTTGTTGATCCTGATAAAGTTCTCAGGGTGGGATTAAGTGTCTGCGGACGCTCTGTGTTGGCTGTTTTTTTTTTTTTGTTGTGTTAAAGATGAGTTTCTACATGCGCGAAAGAACTCTGGAGTTCACTCTGGTCACGGATTATGAACCGTGGCAGGTATTGATTATGAACCGTAAAGGGATTAGCGAAATGCGTGAACCTACCGAGATTACAGGGGTTTACTCTGCTGCCCGTAGGGAAGTATCAAGTAGTGTGCAAGGACTGCATGACCAGGGACATATTACTGAGAGGTTTTCATTTTGAAAACCAAATGGTACACCCCCATATGGTAGGCAGCATTAGAAAATACATAACCATAGAACGTTATCCAGTTGAGATGCCAAACACATATTTGAAAAGCGCACTAGACGCATATGGAATAGTTACACGAATAGAGATGCATGCTTGGGAGGGGTTCCCAGAGTTATACACGGGTAAGGTTAAGGTGCAGATAGAAATGAGGAAGCCGGTGCCCAATATCATATATGTTATGGGAAACCGGCTAGTTTTGAACTATAGGGGAGTGGAGAAAATATGTTTGAAGTGCGGCAGCTCGGACCATCTAGGGGCGAATTGTACGAGTGGGCGATGCTTTAACTGTAGAGAAGTTGGGCACATCAGCATCGACTGCTCAAAACCATGCAGCAAATGTGGGGAAACAAACCACAAAGCGGGCAGCTGTACAGTGAGGTCGTATGCAGACGCTATCAGAGGAGAGGAGGAAAAGGGAAGTGAAATGTGCTCGAAAGGGGAAAACATGATTATTTTAAAGCCACAGGGAGGAGGGAAAAAAAGTCCATCGATAGAACAAGCGAAAGTAATAACAGAAATAGAGGAGGAACATGGGGGTCACAGATATAAAACAAATCACCCCTACTCTAATGGAAACAGAGGGGATAGCAAGAGGACAAAAGAGGGGAAAAAACGGAGAGCGAGAACATGTGGGAGGAGGAGAAAAAAGGAAGAAGCAAATCACAGATAACATCGTCGCATAAATTCTGGACCGGTCAAGCTCAGAGGATTCCGAAGTAGAAGGGCCATTAGAGGAAGGAAGGGAAAAGCTAACGTACAGCATTTAATAAAATATATACCACTAGGACATGAAAATCTGGGGGAAAAGCTAACATCGTTGTTGTTTAGGAACATTAGCAACTAAGGCCATATTGCTCCAGGATACGCAGTGGTCATTCCCTGACCTTTCCGCATCTTCCGTATTTGGTGGTGACGGGCTCGAACCCCGGTCTAATCAAGAAGCGTGTGCTACGCACTGCTGCTCCTTCCCAACTGGCTACGGAGGCGCCTCAAAAAACTAACAGAATGGAAGCAAAATCTGGGGAAACCCAGAATAATATTAGGACAAACCAGAGAAGGAAGAATAGAGAATACAATTTATGTGGAGGGATATTTTTTTTGGAATTTGGTAGAACAAACTCTATTAGGAATCACACAGCAATTAAGCAACTCCCGAATCAAATGGATCGCGGGGCAAGAACAAGAGCTTGGCAAGAACCTATATGGCCTTAGTACATCCCAAACAAAACAGGTGAAGCTCCTTGGCGGACCCACTATCGGTGTACAGCGATTGCTCCACATGTCCAAATTTAAATCACATCAAATTTTGCCCGACCTTTTAGGCTCTCTAGAAATAGTTCTTTCAGCGCAAAACCCCACGCAGCGCTTTCTAAATGCAATTTTACTTAAATCAACAGCGATAACTCCAACCTTTATTTTAGGTCCTAGTCACCAAAATCCCAGGAAAGTAAGTGGCAGGACCTGCCAAAGTATAATTAGTCTCTTGGTACACCCGGCCGGCGTCCCCGTCGCTAGGTATGGTAACGCCAGGTCCCACTGGGGGCCCGGCGGCCAACAGGCCGGATGAACAATGGGCACAACAAACTACATACCACATGACCAATACATTATTTTTAAACCTCTGGCATCGACAGGGTACTGTCACTCGATACATAGAACATACGCAGAGATGGGAGAAATCCCAGGAGCCGTCAGACCCTCAACATACCTATACCTATACCTATCGGTTTGGGCTGCGGTTGTGGTCCGCAATCCCAATTATACTGTGATTAAAGTAACACAGCTTTGTGCACCCTGGGCGGCGTGTGCCCACATCTTAACGCCATTGGGCCAAATCTATGCTGTTGCCCTTTACAGCAGGCAGGGCGAGGACATCGCACCCATCACCAGGTACTTGCAGGCCTTGACCAACATGATCCCTGATCAAAGGATCATAATTGGGGCAGATGTAAACTGCCGCTCACCAGCCTGGCACAGTCTGACCCCGGACAGGAAAGGTACCAGAAATGGACAGATTTTAGAGGACTTTCTCTCGAACTCTCGGTTCACTGTCCTGAACAGACCACACCAGATGCCGAAATTTTGTAATACCCTGTGGGAGGCGACTATTGATGTCACGTTGTCCACGGGAAACCTTGCAGGTTACGTTGATGAGTGGATCGTCAAAGACTCGTGGACGACTTCCGACCAGGTGATTACCTGCCAAATCAGAAGCTCAGTAAACAGGCTACTGATACCTAAACAAACACTAAATCGCTTCACCATCCGCTGGGCAAACTGGGAAAGGTTCTGAGAGGTCTTAATGCCTGCTGCGGCCCAACACATGGAAACAACAAACCAGAATGGGGACCCAGACGAGAATCAAAAGAGGGTAACGGAAATAATACTTGCGGCGAGTGAAGCATCAATGAAGAGGAGAAATCCCAAACCAGGAGCAGTCCCGTGGTGGACTCACGAGATCCAGCAACTCAGAAGGAAGCCCATGAGAAGAAGAAAATTCTTTCAACGGGCAAGACGCGCATGGCCTGCTGCTGAGGTCCAGATACTAAAGGAGTGCTATACAGAAGCAAGAAACAGATATACGGATGCGATAAACAAGAGCAAACAAAGAGCCTGGGAAAACTTGGCAAGCATAACAGGAAATAACGAGCCATGGGGGGTAGTCTATAGGATAATCACAAACAAACTCCCCAGGGGAGATGTTATTTCTACCACATTGACACCACAGGGGAGCCAAACTACCACATGGCAACAGTCAATCACAAATATTCCGGGCACTATTTTACCAGAGACTGCCATGCCTACTTCACCTGAACAGCATAGAATATGCCAAGAAAATGACATATACACCACTGACTCCCGTGAACCACCGTTCACGCTAGATGACATCAAATCCGCGGCAAATCGCTTAAGAAATAATAAGTGCCCAGGCCTCGATTATCTCGAACCGGAAATTATCAAAAAAGTAACGGATCTGGCCCCCGAACTCCTCCTTTAATAACTGTTTGCATCAAGGCATCTTCCCAAGAAACTGTAAGACTGCGGGACTGAAGCTGATCCCAAAAACAACCCACGAAGCCTCCACAACAGCCAACCACCTACAGACCGATAGCTTTGCTACCAGTGATCAATAAACTATTTGAGAGAATGCTATATGCCCGAATTGACACACATTACAAGAGTGCTGAACTGCACTTGTCTACCCAGTTCGGCTTTAAGCCTGAGTCTTCGACAGTAGAGGCACTTAGACATCTGCTGTACGGTGTGGCCAGTTCCAACAGTAAATACTACCTAATCATCTCCATAGATTTTGCCGGGGCTTTCGACACCATTTGATGGCCAAGTGTCATCAACCTTCCCTGCAATTTGTATCTCACTATCAAGTCTTACCTTACCGACAGGAGTATTAGTGTCGTGGCACACTATGGTAGGGTAAACCGCCGTGTCTGCAAGGGTTGCCCCCAGGGTTCTGTCCTGGGGCCGCTGTTGTGGAACATTGTCTTGGATGAGTTCCTGGCCATGGACCTTGGTGACGTCCAAACACAAGCTTTTGCCGACGACTTAATCTTGAAAATTGCTGCCGACAGTAGAACCCAGTTGGAGGTAAAAGCAAACCATGCCATCAAGATACTACAGGACTGGACGACCTTACACTGCCTAAAAATCTCACCAACTAAGACATCCTCAATCTTACTGAAAGGCTCCTTTGATCTGCACAGGCCACCTCAAATAAAGGTGAACAACACCACAATGAAACTCCAAAGCCAGCTTAAGTACCTGGGGTTGATATTAGATTGTAATCTTTCCTTCAAGCAGCATCTCACACATCTAAGAACAAAGATAAGGAAGTACTCTGCACTGTTAGCACGTGTGGTCCGTCGTGACTGGGGACTTAAACGTCGCGTACTCTCCTTATATTATAAAACGACATTCCTACTAGCTATAACATACGCCACTCCGGTTTGGTATCACAAGGCATCAACCGCCGTAAACAGACGCATAATCAACTCAATCCATAGAACTATCCTGTTAACCATTACCAGAGCCTGCAGCACCACTAGCACTGTTGCCCTACAGGTCTTGGCCGGAGCCCTTCCCCTTGACCTGGACCTCATACGTACTGGAATAGCCTATTATATAAACAAAGGAATGCCTTGCACCCACCTAGACTACAAAGTGGATAACAGTGCAACCCACAAGGCTGAAAAGAACAGGCTGCAGAAATACCTAAAAGAAACCTGGCAATACCGCTGGACAAACACAACAAAAGGGAATATCACCAAAAAGTTCATCCCAGACGTAGACAGAGTATACCTTATTCTTCCAACCTGGCTGCAACCCGGACTTTACACGACCTACCTCCTTATGGGTCACGGGGCTTTCAATGCAAAGCTTACAGCATTGGGAATAGTGGAGGATCCGCGTTGTACTTGCGGGGAACAAGAAAGCTGGGTGCACATTATGTTTGAGTGTGCCCAATACGAAGACCTTAGATGCAGACTAATAACTAGAGTTCACTATCTACCAAGGGATCTTGAGTCACATCTACTAGATACAAAAGAGGAATATTTAGCCTTAACTGATTTTGCTCAGGGATTATTTACCAGGCACCAAACGCTAACCGCCATATACAGAAGACCTTAAAGGAATGAGACAAAACAAACCTGCAAATATCAGCGAGATGACACAGAGGAGCCGACTATACAGACCTTGGACTGAGTACAAAATGAACTGGGAAAAGATAAGTGACAATATATTGTCTACCCACAAGACTCATGATTACCGCTAATGGAAGCGAAAAAAAACACCTTTAAATAGTTGTGACATCAGAACAAAGGGACACTGCTCCCAGACCTTGCAGCATAGACCCACTACATAATGACAAAAGGTAGTGTGAAGACTATCAAACATCACGGAAGGGATAAAACCCCATAATGACAGCCAGTAGACTTGATTATGACCCCAAGATAATGACCAGAAAATAAGACCCAGACCACATGCAGTCTGGAAGGATGACATCTCAGATTTAATCCCCTATTAGTGTCCCACCTAGATGAGACTCAACGGCCAGCTTTTTAGGGCCTGGAAACTGATGGAGACGACATACGGTGGCACTCTCCCGCCAGAACAGCCTATTGGCGACCCAAATCTGCACTCTCTTGAGCGGATCTTTCTTTCCAAACTCCTGGGGAGGAGAGGCTTGCCTCTACTTGCCTCCCCAATTTTCTCACTCTGGTGGAGCACGGGCATGCGTCACTACCTGCAGGGGCTATCTACTCTGTCGGCCCCTTATTTCCAATTTATTCCCCCCAGTCTTCATCCTACCCCCAAACTTTTGTCTTGCACAGCGTTTAGCCCTACATTTCAAAATCAAAAGAGAACATCAAAATTCTTGCCCGAACCTATTTGGTTTTTAAAACTCACTTACACCGCACAGCCCCACGTCGCATACTATTAATACTAACTTGTTAAGTATCACTAATATCAACCTCGATTTATTTATTTATTATTATTATTATTATTATTTATTTTATTTATTTTTTTTTTGGTCCTAGCCACTGAAATCCCGGGAAAGTAAGTGACAAGACCATCCAGAGTACAAATATTGGTAACACCCGGCCGGCCTCCCCGTGGCGGGTATTGGTAACGTTGAGTCTCACTAGAGGCCCGGCGGCTAACAGACCGGATGAACAATGAGCACAACAAACTACACAGTACATATCCCACACACTTTTAAATCTCTGGCTTGTCCGATACAGAGAACATACGCGGAGATGGGAGAAATCCCAGGTGCCGTCAGACCCTGAACATACCTAATATCTAATACCTGATATCAGTATACATGATAACTATTGGCACCTTAAATGTTCGGGGCTGCTCCCAAGGATGCACACAGCATCACATTTGGAGAAGGACATTATTAATGGGTATTAGAATCTTGTTTATTCAGGAAAGTCACGTCCATAGCATTTTACAAGTACAAAAATTTCAAAATAGATTTAAATGCTTAAGCTTCTGGAGTTTGGCACAAGGAATGCCAGGGGGGTCGGCATTATAATCCTACCACCCATTTTAGGAAGATTTAGTAATCTTCAAAGAGACGTAGAAGGCAGGGTAGTCTGTATAGACTGGAAACTAGATTCACATACAATACGGTTGATAAACGTGCACGCGCCAAATGATACTCTAGAACGAATACAGTTAATTAATAACTTGTGTCCATTCATGATGGGCACACGCTGGAGTATCCTTGAGGATGACTGGAACTGTGTCCTAGATCCAGTCAAGGACAAGACTGGCACGGGGGATCCTACAAAGGGTACAAGGGGTGATCTGGAGCTGAATGTCATTTGCCTGAATTATGACTTAATAGATGTATAATCCCACAGCACATAGGGGTACAGTAGGTACAAGAATATATCGCATATATGCACCAAGAAATATGGCAAACAAAGCAACCAGAGTTAGGCATGTTAATATTTCAGGGACACACCCCGTCACAGATCACAAACTGCTAATAATGAACCTCCCATTAGGCACAACAATAGATTATGGCAGAGGTACCTGGCGCCTAAATTCGGCTCATTTACAGGACGATTGGCATAACATTGAGGGTCTAATACATGAGATGATGCAGCTCGAACATTGGACATGGGAAGAGTGGGTAAACCTTAAACAGCCAAAAATCAGCAAGGGAAAGAGGGGTGGAAGGGAGAAAAGCGCTAAGACATCTATATGAAATAAGGTGATTGCTAGGTTATTGTCTTGATGAAATCGGGGTGCAACAGGTGCAAAAAGAAATACAATTACATCTGGAAACACAGGCAGAGAATAGAGCAGTCCAAATGCGACTGCAGCACAGGCCTTCTGACAAGAGGGCAGGGTTCATTTTTGATCAGTACAATGGGACGCAAATGAGCAGCAGCCCTATACAACAGATTCAAGTGGGATTATGTCAATACGTTACTACGAAAGACATCATGGAGTACTTTAATGGAACGTATAAACAGATGTATGCAGCATTTCAAGGGCCAGGGCTGCCAGCAAGTTGGGAGATGTCATGGTTCTCTGCGGCTCATCGGCAGGAACACAACCAGCCAATCTCTTTGAAAGAAATCACCGCAGCCTTGGCAGAAATGAAAGCAGACAAAGCGCCAGGTCCAGATGGACTAACAGCAGAGTTTTACAAGAACGGCTGGGAGAAGATTGGGCCGGTGTTGGCTGCAATCTTCTCTGATTTCTTCATGGCCGGTCAAGTCCCGGAAAGCTTTCTGGAGGCCCAAATGGTATTTCTAAGGAAGCAGGTGAGAATGGGCAAAGAAGTCGGAGACTGGAGGCCGATCTCACTACTCAATTCAGACTATAAACTATATGCCAAAATATTGAATAATCCTCTCAAAAGGCATCCGGGATCCATTACAAGGGCAAATCAGACATACGGGGTGCCAGGCAGAGCTATGGGAGCAAATCTGGTTTTCTTGAGAGACCTTCATCCATACTGTCAGCGGAAAGGTTACAGCATAGTTCTAGCGGTGCTGGGCCTAGAGAAAACCTTTGATAAACTCTCTCATAATTATCTTCAAACTCTGCTGTCTACTGCACAGGTCTGCGCAGGTAGCACAGTGGTATTGTCACCGTCCTCCCCACACCGGGTGTAAAAGGCCTGGGTTCGAATCCCGTCGATGACGCGAGGAACTTTAATGGGCTTTTTTCACTCCGTGGCTGAGTTAGTTGGTTTCAGGCGTAGATAGCAAGGTTTTTCTCCCCAGTAACTGGGTTTTTTCGTTCAGCAAACCAGGCAAATCAACCATAAAACATAAGCAATTTACAGACACAAATACGGGTTAATGTATTTAATTACGGGTAACCCTAAAATAATAATAATAATAATAATGTCTACTGCACAGGTGGGTTCACAGCTTAGAGCAGCCATCATCAGCCTATACAAAGGAGCAAGCACCACTCTAGTAATCAACGGATATAGTTCGGACAAAATAAAATTGGAGAGGGGGATGAAACAAGGTTGCCCACTAAGCCCTGCTCTCTTTGCAATGGCGTTGGAGCCTGCACTTAAGCAATTAGACAACTCCAGTAATATCAAAGAGTTCATCTCCCTGGAGCAAATCCCGACTGCCCATGCAGATGATGTCATTTTAACCATGTCTGATTGCAGTTCTCTGCAGAATGCGCTGGACCTGTTTAGCTACTTTAGCCTGCCTAGTGGTTTGTGTCTTAACAAACACAAAACAAAATGCCAACAGTGGGGAAAGTACGCTCCACTACAACTACCAGTAGGTCTCTCCTACTCAGTGGAGCCTATCACCGTCTTGGGAGTACCCTTCGTAGGACGACCAAAAATAACAACCCGACAACTATTGAGTTCCTGGGAGGAAAAAATCGGCCAGTGGAATCTAGGCCTATTGTTGTTTTCTAGAAGAGCATTAATCATATGGATGATCCTCGTCCCAATAGTGATGAATATAGTGATGGGCACCACTTTCAAATATATCACACAGAAAAGACTACATAGGAGACTAAGTTCTTCTGGAATAACAGGCAGCAAGAGGTGACGCAGCAAAGACTGCATTGCAGAAAGGCCCATGGTGGCTATGAAATACCACAATTAAAGTGGCTACGGTGGGCATATGTAATGAAGCGTGTCCGAACGGCTCTATGGAGCACGCATGTAGCTTGCACATGCGTGCTCCATGCGTGCACCCTAATAATATACCACATGGGAAGGTTCACAATGTTGCTGGGAGTGGAATATACAGGCCCTACAGCAGAAATAATACCACCCTTCTACAAACAGATTATCAAATATCTCCAGAAACTATTGGCAGAAGGCCTAGAGATGGGAATAAAACTAAACGTCTCAGAAATCTACTGGAAATTGGTTGACTTATACACACAACCAGTACCGAATCCCCGAGCATGGCACAGCCTAGATGAAACCCAGATGTTTAAAAATCTTCATAAACATATAGGGTATGAGTCAAGAAGAGACTTAACTTGGAGGATAATTCACGGGCACTTGCCGGTGGAAGGGAACAAGGCTAAGTTCCCGGGATAATCAAATACTGAGTGTCAATATTGTAAAGCGCGGGAAACAGTAGACCATGCGTTCTTTTCCTGTCCAGTTGTACAATATATTTGGAAGAAGGTTCAAAAGATTATGAAAGTACCGCAATTAACAAGGGATCAGGTGCTATTTCTGCAGTTTCCAGTGCCTGTCTCCAGACACACATCCTGATGTTTGTAATAAATGAAGGAAAATACCAAGCATGGAAAATCAGGAAAAGGAAAATAGAAGGAACATATATAGAGGTATATAAATACGCTATCCAATCCATGCATGCTGCAATCAGAAGGTTTCTGGTATTGGAATTACTTCAATTGGGGGACCAGAAATTCCTATAACATTGGTGCTACCCTACAGCACTTTGCTGGCTAGCAAACAATAAAGTCCGTGTGCAGCTTAGGTGGTAAAGCTAGGGACTGGGAGGCAGTGATTTACTTAATTTAGGCTAAAAGGGATATGGACCAAGCTGGCTGCAGGCAAATGAGCCGCGGATAAAGATAGAAGAGCGAAAGAGGTGGAGGACTTGAGAACTCATGTAGGGCGAACCAACTGCAGGCGGCTGCCTGCGGTGCAGGTAGTCACATGAGCTGGGTCCTCCACGGAATGTTTCTGAGTGAGATTAGCCCTGGTGGGAAATAAGATTGTTATAATGAGCACAAGGAAGACTTCCTTGGTGGAAATTGGGCTTTTTTTTTTTTTTAAAGAAACAATGGATACCTGCCCACCCACTGAGGATGGGCCAAGCAGCCCTGAAACGGTACCGGCCGAGGGGCATTATGGCCGCCGTGCTTCCTCGAATGAGCAACAATAGTCTCCCCCTTTGGGGAGGGCGCTGCTGTTTCGAGGAAAACATAACACCTGGTGAGAGAGTTGAAGAAACAACTGTCCCTTTCCTTCTTCTTCAGCATCTTCTTCCTCTACCTCTTCCACTTTCGCTTTCCTACATCTTTACTGCTTTCTTAGTCTAATAGGGACAGTGTGAGGATGACTGAGAAGCATCATCCCATACCATATTTCAAACTGTGCCGTCTGGGTGGTGGTATCCGCTGAGAATAAATAACAACAATCTTCTCCACTGGTAAAGTGTTATTTATTCGAGGTAGTACAATTCCATGGCAACTCGTTGTGAAGGCAGTCACAATATGAGATATAACCAAAACGATGCCAATGTAATTAATTAATTTAACTACTTTGGTTGATAGCTATGTTAAAATGATGCATTTGCACTAACCTATATATTAGTACTTCAATATACTTTAAGACCCCATATCCGCAGAGGACACGTTCCAAGACCTGCTTACCCCATATACAGTATAACGTGATTTTCTTGTACATATAAACGTACAATGAAGTTTAATTGATAAATTAAACACACAGTAAGACAATACCAACATTAAATACCATAATAATGAAGTACAGCAGACTCTCGATTTACCAGGATTGGATTAACCGGAATACTTCAAGACTACAAATTAAAAAAAAAAAAAAAAAAACCAAATCAACCATAAGTCATGAAATTCAAGTAATAACTAGAATAAGTTTACACCTATTCTATTGCAAATTACCTAGAATAGGTATTGCAAAATAGGTATTTTGCAAGTTGTAAATAAGCGACAACAACCGGTGTTATAAGTCGTGATTGGCAGATTAGTGTACCTATTATCTTGCAACCCCTGCTGTCTTCACACCTACCGCTCAAAACAAACAAAAAAAAAAAGACCAACTGTTTAGTTTGGTTTAGTGTGTCGCGTCCATTGTGTTTCGCAAAAGGACAAATTTAGTTTCGTTATTTATGTCAAGGATGTCGGAATTTTTTTTTATAGTAAATATATATATATATTTTTTTTATAGTAACTATATATATATATATATATTTTTTTTTTTTTTTTAGAAATCGCGAAAATGATTGGCAAACGCAAGAGTTGTGCTTTTAAATTAAACAAAACCTTGAAATTATTCAAAAGTTTGAAAACAGTGCATCCGTTAAATTTCTAAAGAACCATTATAATGTTGGTGACAAAACCATACGCGACAAAGGGAAGCTGTTCGATTTAAAATCGACATCGTAAAAAAATAAAGGGAAGCATCGTATTCGATACGCGAGTAGTACGTGTTAAGTACAGTATTTTCGTTTTTTTTTTTTTTTTTTTTTTTTCCTCCCGTGGTTAAACGTGGGTAACTGAATCAGCGGATACGTGGGCACAACTGCACATGAAATACAATAATGTACCTCATGTACGTTTTACATGAAGAAAAATGGGGTTATTTCACAATAACCCCATTTTTGTCACAAAATATGGTTAGCATCATCATCTACATAAAGGTGATGTTTTCTTCCATATTGCAGACAATTTTTCAAACTTTAGGACTCACTGTACATAATCCCAGTGCCGGCCTTAGCAAATGCGGAGCCCGATTGGAAGATGCCGGCGGGGCCCCTTGAAAAATTCAATATTAATCCCTCAATATTTTGAAATAATGAAAAACTAAAACTATTAATAATTGTTTATTATTTTTATATTATTACAATTTGTTAACAATTAACCAGAAATGTTGATAATATAAACAAAACTAATCAGAAGGATATTTTTCTTGCCCATTTATCGGCAAAATCTTTGAAGACTCAAATTTTAAATTCCTTGCTTCTTCTCTTTCAGTGGATAGAGATACAATACAATAGCAAGGCTGGTGAGTGTCTCTTGAAGCGTTGTTGACCTTAGATATGTTTCAAACAAATAATTTGTATAATTTATAATTTAAATATTTATTATTTAATTAATTATGTTTTAATAAACTTTAATCGGAAAAAGCTTCCTTCCCCAGACGCTACAGTCACTGGAATCGTAAAAATATTCTTAGCGATATCAATAAATTCTAAAATCCAGTGGCTCTTTCATTAGTTGCGAGAAATTGTAAAATATTTAAAGGATTTTCGAAGTACAATTCTGGAAGAATTGGTTTCAGTGCTTCCATTTCCTCCACTAGAATATATGGTGATCAATATCTGCCACCTTCACAGACTTGACCAAGTCGTTGCCCTCAATGATTTTTAGCTTCTGAAAGTGCGATTTCTAAATCTGCAGCGTGTTTTCTTAACTCGTGCTTTGGAATTATTAGAAAACCAAAAAGATTATTATGTTTTATTAACTACTAGAAAATTACTGTAGGGAGTGCAAAGTCTACGATTTTACTAAAGCGGTTTACTTTGTAAGCTTCCTTAGGATTTGTTATAGGTTCATCAGCAGGCTGGTAATTGAAGTGTCTCTTTCTGTTTTGTAATCTTCTTGCGAGAAATTCTGGACATACCAGGCAGTCAACCTGCTCTAACTGAACTTGATCGTTTCTGTGTGAATTTAGAGTGCTTATCATTTTTCAGCATCCCCCCTCCACCAATGGACTATATATATATGGGAGAGATACGTCTTTGTCCCTATTGGCTTGACGAAATAATGAATGTCACGAGGATGTTTAGCGCCCCAAAAACAAACCTCGGAAAGGTAGTCCGGTTACTCTTGGGGTATTTTTTCGCTTGTGCTCTCCCTCCTACAGCAGGCCCCATCGGCACGTGACCTGTGGGGGTCATGTGCCGATGGGGGAGAGAGAGTCAGCCCGTTTTTTCGCCCGGACGTTGTGGCCTCAAATTGTTGTAGTAGAACTCAGACGACCACCAATCTTCATCATTTTCTTTCCCCATAGCCTTTGTATCTCGATAATCCGAAAGTCCCGATTTTCCGAGTTTTAAGCAAAATGCCTTCAGCCGACCAAAATTATACAGAAGAACGCTCTGAAAATATCCCCAAGATTGATTTGCGTGACGAGGCAGAGGACTCGAAGCCTGCTCCGGCCTCAAAAAAGGGGAACAAAAAGATTGTTGTTCCAAAATTAGAAAGGGGCGACCAGATCCCAAAGTGACACCAAAGAATATCAGGAACAGCCAAAGCCAGCACACAGAGCATAGAGGAAACACAAGTCTTGGATCCCACATTACCGCAAGGCCCGTTCCTGAACAGATACTCACACTAAGGACTGCACTGGAAAACTTACTTAAAGACCAGAGTAACAGGATCACAACTGGCCTCAGAGGACAAATCGTCTCTCTATGGACGAAACTAGAAACAGTTTTACTGCAGGCCCACCTAGACTGTGAGAGGGCCACTGCCAAACTCGAGGCGTTCCTAGAAGTAGGGGCAAACGAAATGCCATAGCGCGCCCCCTACCTTTGCCGAAGCACTGAGGAATTCCACTGACAAAGTACGAACAACCAAACAATTGGCGACAAAGAGTAAACTCCTACTACAGCAGCCTAACGTTGTTATCTTGAAGCCCGAGACCGAGGACGCGCCCAAAACTAGTGAGTGAGTGAGTGATGGGGGTTTAATGGGGCACGAGCTGCTGGGGCTATAGTGCGCCTATTCATAGGAAAATGATAAAAATCAGATTTCAAATATAATCAATTTATGTTTTATTAGAGTGATGTTTTAGAATTTATGATACATTCCAATTTTTTTTAAAAAAAGAGAAGAATTCATTGATGTTTGCATTGTCACCAATAATATGTTTTAATGTCTTCGGTTCCGGAAGATTTTTTAGGGAAAGGAGGATGGATATTCTGTCCTGATCATAGTGAGAGCAGTCAACGAGAATGTGTTTGACTGATAAGTGCGAAGAACAGTGTGGACATTGAGGAGGATCCTCTCCTGTAAGTAGATGAAGGTGAGTCAGATATGTATGTCCTATCCGTGCGCGTGCAAGCACTACTTCTTCTCTTCGTACTGTTTTGGTGCTAGAGCGCCAAAGCTGTGGATCCTGTTTCAACTGATAAAGTTTATTATTGCTTTGGGTGTGCCATATCTCTCTCCACTGTGCAAGACATTAACATTAGACATTGTTGTTTGTATGATATGATTATAGTCATAGATTGGAATAGGAGCAAGCGTTAAATCATAAGTTGATGGATTTTTGGCAGTTTTGTCAGCCAATTCATTCCCTTTTATCCCCGAATGGGCTGGGATCCAGCAAAAGGTCACTGATTGATGACGTTCCTCAATTTTTAATAAGAGGCTTCTGATTTGGTTTAAAATAGGATGAACCTTGTAAGAAAAGTTTTGTATTGCTGTAATTGAGCTTAGAGAGTTAGTGTATACAATATATTTTAGAGATGGGTAGAGATTCAGGTTTTCTAAAGCTAACTTTATTGCATGAAGTTCTGCGGGGAAGCTGCTATCCTCAGGTGGAAGGGAAACAGAAATGATTGTAGAGGGAAATACTGCTGCTGCTGCTGCTCCAACGGCTGAATGCGATTTGGAGCCATCAGTATATATTGGCAATAAACTAGCATATTTCTGAATATGACTTGCATGGTGTTGTTTCACGTTGAGTGACGGTAGAAGATTCCCCATTTTTGAAGATAAGTATCACAAGTTAATTGTGGAGGAGGTGTCCAAGGTGGGTGAGAGCATTTCACTACATCTAGCCTGTTGACATTAGGAATACTGTATTCCAAATCTGTGTTATTTCAATTAGGCGTAAGCCTGCAGTTTATCTGGGCACAGTCTCCCATGGATGCCACAAATCCATAGGAGACTGCGCCCAGATAAACTGGAACCGTAAATAGTAAAGAAACTCGTTGAATTTGTACCAGAAGAAGCACTTAACTTCTTCAGTCACTGCCATGGCAAGGTCCAATTCCCGACAGCTTGGAAAACAGCCTCGGTTCGACTCATCCTAAAGAACCAGGACAAACCACAAGAACAATCAGACTCCTATCGTCCAATATCCCTTCTTTCCATTCTAAGTAAGTTATTATTATTATTATCATTATCATCAGTTTATTTATTTCTCTTAGGAGAAAAACCGGTTACAGCCACTGGCTAGGGGGTAGGGGTTATCATATATATACCACTATGTTACAAAATGTAATACAATTATAAAATACATGATTTATAAGTACATTTTATCTGTAATATAAAATATTTCAGTTATTAATTACTCGCAAAGGCTTTTACTACTTAACTACTGTAAACTGGTAAGAACATAATACCGTGACAATTGAAGCATACCTTCTGCTTAAACACACACAAGTCGGAGTTTCACCATATAGTATCGGTGTAAATACACCATAGTTAACCCATAAACTTGAACTACGTATGTAGCGTAGAAGGCATCGTTTTAATTCTATCTCATATTGTGGTTGCCTTCACAACGAGATAGTTGCTATTGCATTACTTCAAATAAATAACGCTTCTCTAGTAGAGAAGACTACTGTTATTTAGTCTTCTCTACTAGATACAGGACCTTTATGACTCATCGTTTATATGTTGTTTAGTTTTATCGTAGTTGAATTGCATGCGAATTTTTTTTTTCATAACATTCGTAATTTTTTTTCAACTTATAATAGTTATAGTCGAAATAAGTTATAATGCTTTCTATTGCTATTTTTTTTTTCAAGGGAATAATACAGTTTGAAAACACAACGATATAATTCTTTATCGATAAGCTTTTATTACAAATTCATCATTCTTTAGCTGTCGAACCGTTAATGTAACCTTTTACGGAACAGCATTAGTAGAGGCATACGATGCAAGAAAGCAAGCTTATGCAGCATCAGCCTGAAAAAAAAAAAAAAAAACGCTCCCATTTCACCACTCCATTCGTTCCAAATACATGTCCAGCTCAGCTTTAAATTTATTTAGGCCATCAACTTCCACAACAAAAGATGGAAGTCTGTTCCACCAATCAACTACCCGCTGGCTATACGCAAACTTCCGCACAAAAATATCCCATTTTCTTGTTATTATTATAATAAGATTATTTAAGTAGGAATACTTCGGATTAGTGATTGGCAGGTGCTACTCATTATTAATAAAGTTATATAAGTATATTAAGATTATTATAATACTTAAACGTTTCATTATAATTTGTATGATTTGTTGTAAATTTTAATTTGTGATTTTGATACAATTAAACAGTGATTATTGTCAGTAAAGTGGTGTTTGTGAAATAATTGTATACTGTCATTATTTTAGCATTATAAACAAACGTTTCCTATTTTGTTTTCTCATATTGTCTTATTACAGTGAAAATGATGAATATGATATGATATAAATTCGAAAAGGTGAACAATTCGTAAATGAATTTATTTATACAGATATCTAATAACAACAAAAGAGACGATTGTAATTTTATATTTAATCAAATAAGAAAAAGATGAAAGCTACACATGTAGCTTTGTTCTTATTAATTATGGAATATGAAATCATACTTTTGTGGTTACATCCACAACTAGTGGCTTTCACTTTCATATTTGCAATACATTTCGAGACTTCCACTTCTTCATGGTCAGCAGGATGGTTATGTTCACAAGTAGGAACAGAATCCAGTTTTTAACGTTGAAGTTTTCAAACCTCCTCTACACTTAAGGGAACCATATTTCGAGCAAGGCCAACGAATGTGTGCTTTGCAAATCTTAGCAACATTAGAAAATCCGTTTATCTTTCCCTTTGTTCAACTTAATAAGTTCCATATTAAATGGAATAAAATTAAAAATGTTGGAGTAACACAAAATAAAAGTCTTTCTTCGGTTGTAAACGTTATTACAAAAGTATTTTAGAATGTCATGTGCTCAGCTGTGCTAATGTGAATAACCCTCTGATGACTATGAAAAGCATATTGACTAGCGTGAATTCTCGGTATGTGACTGATAGGTTTTACAGACATCACTAACATTGTGGATCGGTAATCCCTTTATAGAAACTTTCTTCGTTCAATGGAAACTATTTTAAATGTAATAACAAGAGAATTAAAAAAAAATTCGCTATAAACAAATTCGTTAAACAGAAGTTCGACTGCAATTAAATCAAAAATGAAATAATTTTAAAATACATAACTATAACTGTTCGGTTGCGCCATTAAAATGCTGGGGATGGGGCCCCACTCGAACCACCATAGTTCCGGCTCTGGATACTCAATAATGGAAATCAGGATTACATTCCTAAAATAAATGATCATCTCAAAAAATGGCCAAAGGAGGAAAATAGACCAACATTGACAAATTTAGAGGACGAACAAGTCTATCACTTCAATTTGTCGACTCATAATAATTTCTTACAAGTTAAATTTTTAGTGTTGAGAAGTAGTTTTTGTTATTAAATTTTGTTAATAATGAAAAAAAAAAAATTCGTTCAAATTAAAAGTATTGCTAGGTAAATATTTTCTTTTGATAAAATAATTCAAGTTTATTGAATATGTATTGTAAACAATTAAGTAAAACATTTGATGTTAATATTTATAAAAAGTTTCCTTTAGTGTTTATAACTCTTGCAATAAAATTTTTCGAATTAAACAAATTAAAGCACAGGCTTTAATGATAATTAAGCTAGGCTTAATCAGCATAAAACCGTTTTAAGCTAATTAAGGTTTGTGATGTTGCAAAACCCTGTAGTTACAGGTTTAAGATCAATGTGGAAAAAGAAGAAATAAAAAAAGACGACTGGAGTAATGTGAAATCGTTTATTCACAGACTCACTTTACGCCCCAGATATCGTGAACCAATAGAGTGTGGTAGTGAAGAAGAGGTTGTACAAAAAATGTACAATGCTTACAGCTCAACAGGTAAATATATAGTGGCTTATAAGGGTGGTCACATAGAGCGTGATTTGCTAAAAAAGTTGGAATACCTTGTGTAAATTTAGAGGTGTTCAAATGACCTCCTAAGTTTTGAGACCTTCATATGTTTGCTGCGGGTAAAGAGGGCTGCGGATTTTACATTCCACCTCGCAATGGTGAGTTTTTTCAGAGCGCCATGTTGGAGGTCTTGGCATACCACAAATGGCTGACAAATTTTTTGTCAATAAGTAAATTTGTATATAACAGTCAATAAAACAGTTTCGTTCATTAAAATCTATGCATCAGTTAATTAGTTTAGATGTGAAATTTAAAAAATATATATATTGCTTTATTCATAATTCATGAATAATTGAAAAAAATACATGCTATATTTTCAGGGAAATATTGCCTTGTTCATTAGGCAGTGTTAATTAACATGTTAATTAAGCATGGTTAAAAATCAATATGTTCAGATAATACCTCATATTTAAGCAGTTTAAAAATAATTTGATGTTTTAATAGTGTTCAAACACCTTGATTAATTAATTTCTTGATTAAAACTATGCTCATGAATACTTTAAAAATAATTATGTTCAAATACTACCATTAATTACTTAAACTTAACATCACCAGCCAATTTCACGTATAATTTTTTCTGGAGTTCAAATATTTTTCCATACTGCAAACAAGTGGTGAACACTTTCCCGAACATGGGGAAAAAAATGGACTGTGCTCATAATGATCTGCTCTCTGAATTGAGAACATTTTAAAATCACTTTCAGTTGACATTTTTTTGTCCTCGCTTTTTCCCATTATATATACGGTCAGCGCTTTTATTGTTTTAGCATGACATTTTTTTAAGGCCGGATGCCCTTCCTGACGCCAACCCTCACCCTTTATCCGGGCTGGGGATATGCGGTGGTTATTCTCTGACCTTCCACATCCTCCGTATTTGGTGGTCACAGGCTCGAACCCGGTATAATCAAGAAGCGTGTGCTACGTACTACCACTCCTGTCTACCTGACTACGGAGGCGCCACTTTCAGTTGACAAAATACCATTGGTTAACTGATTAAAAATTTTGATCATGAATACTTAATTATGTTCAAGTTATACCACTGATTTAAAAAAATGCCACTGATTTAAAAAAAATGTGTTCAGATAATTAAATGCCACACTTTCAAATAGTTAAAAAAATTAAAGTAAAAATAAAATATGGCATTAATTAATTTATTGGTTAAATACTCATTAATTTAAAAATAAAATAACATTAACTTGTTGATTAAAAATAATTCCACTCATTAACTTAAAACAAAAATTAATGTGTTAAAAAAAAATTTGCAGGGTTGTGAGTAAATATGTATTTGAGTGGCCCTGTGGTTTTCGAATTCATCCAAATTATTTTTATGAAAAACCCTGTGGCGCCATCCAGCAGTAAAATTAAAAATTAAAAATAAATAAATGACAGAGTTCGGCAAGTGCAAAGCTTCATGGAATAGGGCCACGTAAAGCATCATGAGAAAGAAAAATATCGTGGTCAGGAGAGATTGTGCAAAGGATCATGGGATGCTGACTGGGCCGCAACTAATTTCAGTTCAAAGTGCCTCGATGGCTGCGCCCTCTAGCGACAGCATCCACCATTAAAATCGGTTCAAATCACCCAAACCCCTACTGTGGGCACATAGATGGCAGTTGACATTCACAACTTCTCGGTACAGTAAAGGCCAAAACCCAAAAGTGCCCTCCCTGGGCCTGCATGCAGAGATCCGCAAGAGAAAGGGACTGAGCATTGTAGTTTATGACACTGGAAGTGACATCTCCCCAACCCAGCTACAGGACAAAATTTACAGAAGAAACCTGCAGCAAGACATTCCAGATACTGACCCGTCAGAGCTAATCACACCTAAATACCAGACAAAGCCCAGAAGCAGTAACGCCACAAACTGGGTGGATTGAGTTAGCCTTAAGAGCCTGGAAGATAATCTGCCAACAGACACGGATTTATATCAATTGGGGCAGCCACCGCTTTAGAGAGCACGTGGCTGTGCCCAAATGCTTCCGGAGTTGCTGATTCAACCACACCACATATATGTGTGTTCGCAACCACAAACCTCCCCAACTTGTGGGCACTGTGCAAGCATAGGCCACAACTACAACTCCTGCCCTAATAAAACCGCCCGACTAGTGTGCACAAACTGCAAAGCCTTAAAACTATCAGCAGATCACTCCATTAGAGACACAAACTTCTCGTTCTACATAAAAGCCAAAAACACTCAACAATCAAGAACTGGTTATGGGAACTCTTCATAAAAGCAATAATGTAAACTTGCTCAGCATAACGCACAACGGGCTAAAGCTGTTGCCACGCAACTAAAGAAGGCTGATGAAGACAACCTTGATGTCCTCTTCCTCCAGGAGCCCTACACACACAAGAAAGAGGTGAAGGGCTATCCTCTCACGTATAAAATAGTTCAGCATGACAGAGCTACCCCTGAGCAGCCTTGATAGTTCTCAATCTTGACCTCAAGGTAACAAAGATAAAATATCTCTGCAATGAATAAGCTGCCTGTGCCAAAATCATCTCCCCATTAGGAGAATTCTATGCAATATCTTTATACTGTCGACCTGGCGAAGACATTCTCCTTGCAATACATTACCTGCAAAACGTCCTCCATGAGCTCCCCATTAACTGCAGGTTGCCAGCTTGGCACAGTTCAACCGCTGACCGACGTGGTACTGCTAATGACCAATGCATCGAAGAATTCCTCACTAAAAATAGCCTGGCAATACTAAACCAGACAAACAATCTGCCCACCTTCTCAAGCACATTACAACAATAGATGTAAGCTTTGCCACCCGCTCCATTGCTGGACACCTCTGATCTTCATGGAAGGTCAGAGAGGATTGGACAACCTCTGACCAGTTATTACATTCCAGATGCACCATGCTCTTAACCCCTAGAACTACACCTAGAATAACCGTCAACAGATTTGCCACTGACAAGGCCAACTGGGAACAATTTCAAGAAGCACTGACTGGCTCTGCCCAAACGTTTGACTACGCAACCCTTACACCAGAAAAACACCAATGCACCATTGTAAACATAGTTACATAGGCTGCAAACGCAACCATCAAAAGGAAGAAACCAACCCCCAGGTGCGGTCCTCTTGTGGTGCCTGGAGCTTCAGAGATTCCGACACGAAAAATTTTCAACAAGCAAGAAGATCCTGGCCAGCAGTAGAGGTGGAGGTCCTCAGACAGCAGTACCGCGAGGTCACAAATGAATACACCGCCTTGATCAGAACCTGGAAGAAACGATACTGGGAAATGCTAGTTTCAACTACCAGGAACGAGTACCCCATGGGGGTTTGATGAAGCGTGGTAGATTCAGCAGAGGTTTCCCAGTCAGTGGGCATCAGCGAGGACGAGATGGCCAATCGTTCAGAAGGTTTTAGACCCATTACAATCGTCTGGTCAAGGGCTGAAGGAGGAAGCGTAGGAGTTGAGAGTTTGGGGTCCACATTGGGGCCCGCGGCTGTGGAAGCTCTCGTGCATGCAGTACTACATTGGGTCTCATCAAGACCAAAGTCAGGGGGGATGGAGCACTCTTGAACTTCTTCCTGAGAATGATAATCGGTGTGCTTTTTTCTCTTTTCCTTTTTTGTGGTTGAGTGACAGACTTTTGAGAGGTTGTTGTATTGTTTGAGGCTATGATGTGCCTCTGGTTCATCCAGAGTGGTGGTAGATGAACTTTGCACTGTGCTCATGTTGAGACAGGGTGGTTACAAAATCTGGGATGAAAAATCCGGGATGAAAGTGCGGGATGAAAAGCCAATTGTCAACAGTATAAGTTTGTGTTGGATGTCGATAATTTGCGTTTCTCACTACGCTCGCCAAGGGGCGCAGCGAAAAATCATATTAATCTTCCAATGTTTATATGTCCAGTTAGAGTTTATAACTAGGCAGCCTTGAAACTGCTACAGTATTCCTTATGCTAGCTTACAATGCAATAATCAATCAGTCAACAGTTATCAATTTACAGACCAAAATATGTATCTTGTATATAATCATGAAAATCGATTCGATATCTTTATGATAAGTAACAATAATCAAGTACCTACTGCTTCAGTCACATTGTCACTCAGGGCAAGATGGCGTCGAACAAAGAACTCCTGGAACAAAGGCCTTTGTTCTTCACGGGGAAGAAGCAATGACGACTTGAAGCTTACTTAATTTCATGGTCAAAACAACTATAGCTAAGTTGCCAAAATATACAGTCTCAAAGGCTTCTCAATCAAATGCGCAGTTACAAAAATTAGCCATACTGAACAAAAATGCAATAAAAATCAATATTCTACAGTACAAAACAGCAACAATATCAATCAGAAAATTCCACGAATATATTAACAATAGTCAGTCCTATGTAGGAGCAGCCATTTTGACGGCTGTTCCAACGCAAGCAAGAACAACAGAGCGACGTTAATTAAAAACGCTTCTAGCATCGATATCCCTACTAGATTTGACACAAAAGTACT
Organism: Mastigoproctus giganteus; assembly: GCF_048544385.1. Lineage (NCBI taxonomy): Eukaryota > Metazoa > Arthropoda > Arachnida > Uropygi > Thelyphonidae > Mastigoproctus > Mastigoproctus giganteus. Next base: position 135,678,174 of record NC_143579.1, on the reverse strand, counting down.
ATGAATGGACTCACCGTCAGAGGAGGAACTCGATGGACACTTTTACAGCTAGAAATCACAATTTATATCACAATTTAGAGACTTTTTTGAGGAGCTCAAGAAAGATGTACAGCATGCACTAGCGACACCTGCATACCACTCATCAAACCATCTGCAAGTTCCGCCTCGTACTTGTCTCCTATCTGAATAATGACACCAACCGGATTACCAAAACGGCTAGCACTTATGTACAGGAATTGTGGACTAAACTGGAATTGATAGCGACAGAATTAATAATAGATAACGAGAAACTCCGAGCAGTAAATGATGAGTTGAAGACAAGAACAACTATTTTCGAGAAGGTGGTGGATACCCTTACCAAGCTCTCGCCTTCTCCTGACCAGACTTCCCCTCTTGGAATGAATGACCTGACTATGGCTACACCTGATCCCACTCCATTCTCTTATGCGGGAGCAGTGAAAGCTAGGAAAGTGACCCATGCTGAGGCTGCAAAGCAGCAACTACAACCCCCATCAACTTCTGATATGAAGATGCAGCATGTGCTACTACTCCGTGCTAGTGAAGACTCGAACCTCAAGACCAGTACTGAGGTGCAGGAGATGGTTGCTAACACGCTAAAGAGTGATTATCGAAATGTCAAAGTCAAATCGCTTAGACCCATCAGGAACAGGGGAGTCATACTCGAAACTACCACTGAAGAGGACCTGAAAAGCATCTCCTCCAGCGGTTCCCTCTCATCTGCTGGTGTCCAGGCAGCACCACCAAAGAAAGCTAATTCATCGTTACTCATTTACGATACTCCCAAGGATTGGTCTAATGAAGAAATTTTAGACGACCTCTACTACAAAAATCTGGCCGACTATGGGTACACTAAAGAAGAAGTCAAAAGAGAAATTACATTCAGATTTCAAACAAAAACAAATTCCAATTCAACGGCGCACAGGGTCATTAGCCTTTCACCCAAAATCTACAAGAGAGTTCTCTCAGCTAATAGAATTTTCTTGGGTTGCAGCGCATACAGATTTCGACCTTTCACAATCGTCATAAAGTGCTTCTTGTGCCTAGGATATGGCCACACCTCCCAACACTGTACACATAACTCCCCCACGTGTGGCCACTGTGCACGTAGCGGGCATGTACATGTGGAGTGTCCCCATCAAGATGAGCAGCCTTGCTGTGCCAACTGCAAACGACGGAAGCGAGAGTATTCCCACTCAGTCCGTGATGTTACTTGCCCTGAGTACCAACGTGCACTAGAAATGGTACGACTGAGAACCTCTAATGAATAGTCCAAATACAGTCAAACCAAGCCGAGTCACTGCAAAAAACTTTGATTCTACTCCACAGGCTTCCACCAACTCAGTGTGGTCTAAGGCAAAGCTAAGAATTATGCAAATAAATGGACAGAGATCACGATCCGTCTCTGACGAAATTCGTGTCTCTGCTGAGGACCATGAGATCGATGTTATCGCCATCCAGGAACCCTACACCGCTAGAATACAATCTGGACCATCAACGAGGATTATGGGCTTTCCCATCACCACCAGAGTCATTCAGCCTGTCCCAGAGGACCCAAAATCCTGCATTGTCGTCTTCAACCAGCTGGACATCTTGGTCGTGCATGGGCTCTGTAACAAATTTGCTACCCGTGTTCAAATCATTAGCCCAATACTGACCTTTTATCTTATTTCACTGTACTGCCCACCATCTGCAGACTTCAATGACTCACTGAATTACCTAGAATTTGCACTCAATTTCCTTGAAAACAAGTCAGTCCTTCTTGTCTCGGATGTCAATGCCAAATCCCATTTCTGGCATAGCAATACCACGGACCGTCGAGGAATAATGCTAGAGGATTTCATTGTCTCCCACAAACTCATAGTCCATAATCAGCCAAACCAGCACACCACCTACAGCAGTTCCACAGGCGAATCTAATATTGATGTCACTGTCACCACCAATAATTTAGGCCCGTGTATCCATGACTGGCAGACTATACCAGATTGGACCCTTAGCGATCATAGAGTTATCACATTCGATCTAACCCCAAATGCAACTAACACATCTAGGATGCCCAGACCACCTGCATTAGTGCGGTTCTCCATCAAGAGCATCGACTGGTCTTCGTTTGATGACTCCATAGTCAAAGACTTTATTCCACATGAACCAAACTACCTGAACTCCTGCACAGCCACTGAAATAGCAGACATGATGCAGCAAGTGTTGTTGAAGGCCTCCTACAGGTCGGCTAGGAAAAAATCTATCCGTCCCACTGCCTGCTCTTGGTGGTGTCAAGAGCTTACTGCACTCCGCAGAGAGGTCCATCGTGCCCGTCGACTTTATCAACGCCATCGCGACTGGCCTCCCTGTGAAGTAGCTAGATTCCACGGCAATTATATCGCTAAAAAGAACGAATATACCAAAGCTATAGCTGCCCAGAAGAAAACCACCTGGTCGGAGTTTGTCCGAGACTCAGGGAATTCCAACCCCTGGGGACTTTTATACAAAATAGCGAGGGAAAAGACTTTCAGGCCTGAAATCTTTGGCACTGTAACTACTGGGAACACCGAGACTTCTAACTGGACCGACTCCATCAACTCCACACTTGACAGACTGTTTCCTGAAGATAATCCAGCAGACGATCTACCTGAGCACAGAGCAATACGATTAGCTAATCACACCTATGCTTCTGAGGAGGAAACAAATCCCTTTACAATGGAAGAGCTCACAGCCGTCCTCAACAGGATCAATCCCCAAAAATGTCCAGGAATGGACCTCATTGAGTACGTCTTTGTCCTTCGTTTGTTCAAGCTTAGACCCCTATATCTCCAATTGCTCTACAACAAATGTCTTCAAGAGGGAGTTTTTCCCAAGGCGTGGAAAGTGGCCCTGCTCCGACTCATAAGGAAGCCTGGAAAACCCCCAGGAGATCCGCGCTCCCTTAGACCAATTGCACTGTTGGCAAATCTAGGCAAAGTTCTAGAAAGGCTCATGGCTCTCCAAATCACACAACTGTTCCAGGAAAAGAACCTATTCTCCCCAGCTCAGTATGGCTTCACACCAGGGCGATCTACAGAAGAGGCGCTGTTTGACTTCATCCTCCATATTGAAAACTCCACATCTAAATATGAACTGGCCATCTTGGTGGATTTTGAAGGTGCCTTCGACACTGTCTGGTGGGACAGTGCATTGGCATGCCTCCGCCTAGCTAACTGTACCTCCCATCTCTACAAGCTCTTCCAGAACTATTTCACAGAGCGCACTATCGTGGTTAAATCCAATCTTGTGCAGATAACTAGACCAACCTCTCGGGGGTGCCCACAGGGGGTGTCTTGGGGCCCTTTGTGTGGAACATGGTCCTGCACAGCTGGCTTTCTAAAACTTTTGAAGGATGCAAAATTGTGGCGTTTGCAGATGACCTGACTATGGTTGTTTCTGGGAAATCACGCTCCGACCTTGAAAACAAAGTAAATCTTGTCTAGCAGATCTCTACTCCTGGACAGTTCTCAACAAGCTTCAAATCAGTACCAGCAAAACAAAAATGATGCTTTTTAAATCAAAGCTTGACCTACGTCACCCACCACAAATCAAGATCTCCGGAAAACAGCTTCCTATTGTGACACAGGCTAAAGTCCTAGGGGTGATCATTGACCATAAGCTGAGCTTCCTTCCACATCTACAATACCTAGGGGTCAAAACGAAAAGATTTTCAGCTGCAATCATGAGGATCTCCAAGAGCAACTGGGGACTCTCCAACAAAACACTCTCTCTGTATTATAAAGCTGTTTTCATCCCCATTGTGACCTACGCAGCAGGAGCGTGGTTTCACCGGGTTCAACGAGTACATATGAAAGTCAAGGTCAACTCCATTCAACGTGTTATGCTCTTGGCCACGCACAGATTATACCGAACAGTGTCTACAGCTGCCATCCAGGTAATAGCTGGCACTCTGCCGCTTGATCTATTTGTTATCTTCAGAGGGCTTAACTTCAGAATTAAAAAGAAAATACCAACGAAGATACAGGGCCTAGAACTAAATCTCAATGCTGACCCCAAAGCAGAAAGAGCTCGCTGTTATAAGGAACTCGTCAACATTTGGCAGTCTAGATGGAACACCTCACACACAGGCTCCGTTACCAGAAAATTCCTCCCTGATGTTACTTTCACAACCCTGAAAACGGTAAAGACCTGGCTTTCTCTCACCTTGGAATCCTCCTACTTGGTTACCGGACACGGGTCCCTCAACGAAAAGTTACATCAACTGGGTTTGCTACCAACAGATCGCTGTTTCTGCGGCAGTTCAGAGAATTGGAAACATCTTCTTTTCGAATGCAGGTTGTACGATGACTTAAGAAGGACCCTGCTGCAGGCTGTGCCAGGTATCTCAGAACAGCAATCAGAGCCTCTACTCCAAACACCTGACAATCTAAAGGCATTCCAATCCTATGCATCCGAAGTCTTTAAGCGCAGGAAGCAGAGCTACATAGTTGTTACTGCACCTAACAATACCTCTTCAGTGACTTAAAGAGTTCTATATTCGCAATGCCACCATCTTCTTCATTTTTTTTTCTTTTCCACGTGCTGTCTGGAGTTCCCACTCTAGTGCAGCCAGTTTATTTATTATTTATTCATTCATTTTCATTTCATTTCATTCAATTATTTATTTATTTTATTTTATTTATTTTTCTCTTCTTTATTTTCTAAATCAAACTATTCTTTTCTTTATTCTTATTAAATTATTATTTTTCTTATTTATTTAATTTGTTCTTCACGCGCTCTGCCTTGAGATCCCACTCTACCGCAGCCAATTTATTTACTTATTTTATATCTATTTTTATTATTTTTTATTTTTTTCACGCGCTCTGCTTCGAGTTCCCACTCTAGTGCAGCCAATTTATTTATTTATTTTATTTTATTATTTTTATTTCTATTTTTATTTTTTATTTTATTATTTTTATTCCTTTTTTTTATTATTATATATATATCTTTTTTAATTAATTTTTTTTCACGCACTCTGCCTTGAGTTCTCACTCTAGTGCAGCCAATTTAATTAAATTGCTTTTTTCTTCTTCTTCTTCTTATTTCTTTATTTTTTATTATTGTTTTTTTTATCATTATTATTTAATATATAATTTTTTTATTAATTAATTTATTATTATTATTTTACTCTTTTTCTCTTCTTTTTTTTCCCTAACTGCACCACGGGTGGTTTTTTTTATTTTTTATTTTTTATTTTTTATTTTTTTTGGGCTCTTCTGTCTTTATCTCCTCCCTCTGGAATGGGCCCCCAGAGGAATCTGTTCCACCTTCTGGCAACACTAGGTGGGTCAGAGTCTCTCTTGAGACAGTACGTGTTTTTCTGGGACTGGCCCACCTTCCCGTGGTGTGGACGAGTACCCAGAATCATCTGTCCAGGCGACTGATGCTTCTGGGTAGCCAAGTGGCCAGGACATAACAACAGAATACACACAAACGTACGTCACACACATATCTGGCCCATTTGTAGTGTTACTGTTCTTCACAGAGACACAAGGCGGAGTTGAACAACCGTTCTAGGTGCCGCCCTTACATATACACATGTCCACATACCCCATGGGGGTTGTATATAAAGTTGCAACGAACAAGCTACCCAAAGGAGAGGTAGTTCCCTAGACTGAAACACCTGCTGGCTTCTATACAAACTCATGGCACCAATCAACAGACAATATGCTTTAGACCACCTTCTGGCAACTTCCTACAGCTCACTCCCCAGAACATTTTGTGTGTGTGTGTGAGAAGAAAATGCAAACTACAGCCCACAAGGGCATCCTGCACTGCCAGCTCACACGGGCTGCAGGATCACTCCCATCTGGACTTGGAAATTGTCCGCTGCGGCATGCTCTTTCAGCTATCAAGGGAGAAAAGTGTAACCTGCATTGGCTTCACTACCGATCCAACCAACAGCAACAGACAGAATAAACTAAAGGCACCATAACCTGGAAATTCATCCTGGATGTTACCCAAGTCTACCCCCACCAGCCGGCCTGGTTGTCACCAGGGCTCTACAAACCTTCCCTCCAATGGGGTATGGTTCCTTTAACACCAAACTTTTGACCTTCGGAAAAAAATAATTACCACTATGCCACTGCGATGGAAACCAGACATGGACATATCTGATGCATGAATGTACCCTCTTTGAGAATATAAGATGCCACTTTAAAACAAAAATATGTTTCAACCCGAAGGATCGGGAACACCTTGTGCTGCAGGAGTAGTACAGAGCCCTCTCACAATTTGTGCACGAACTGTTTACCAGACTACGAGCACTACCATAACTTCCCTAGACTTGACACTGGAACTCTGACAACTGAAACGGACAACCATGACTATGACGATACTGGATGGGACCTAAGTTCCATGAGTGACACACCCCACACTGACATCCTGATTATTGGACCAGCAGTGGACGGGATCCTATCCCAAGGCTGATCAACTATTGGACGGGGCGCTGTCACGGACCTGACGAAGCCGCAGCTTTGCTGCATACAAAGTAATGTTGGCGAACTGAGCTGGCTCCCTTGTTGGCCCTTTCTTTTCCATCACCTCGCTGGAGGGATGGTTTCGATGTCTCCTCCCCTCCTTGCCAACCCCATTCTTCCCTCTGGTGGGGCATGGGCATGCCCCACTGATTCCACCTGGGGTAGTATTCCCTATTGATCTCATTCTTCCGTCTTTATCCCCAATCTTCATTCTCCCCATCCCCCTCAATCTGTACGCAAGTGAATGGCACACGTCAAAAATAACCGTATCTAATTACACTGTCCGCCCACCATTTTGGCTTTTCCAATTCTAGTGCAATATCCGTATGCAATTTTTTTAAAGTGCTAGCCAGTGAAATCTCAGGAAACTAGGTGGCAGCACCTGCTGCCAGAGTGCAAATTTTAACTACTGGTTACCTGGTCTGCCTCCACAGGGCGAAGTGCGAGCAACGTTGGCTTCAGCAGGGATCCAGCGATTAAATGGCCAGAGGAACAACAGTACATAACATTAAACACTCACAAGATCCACACACTTTTAAATCTCTGGCCTTCCCAGTGAACTGATACACTCACAACGAAAGCAATGCGGAGATGGGGTAACCCCTAGTGCTATTAGTCACTTAATGCACTTTGCACTTACAGTAAAAGCCTTACATGCACCACTAAATTATGGAATGTTCTTAAGAATTAAAGCCTTGAGCTCGTAAAAGCTAATGTGATTAAATCGTAATCCTTTTAGCTCTTATTCATGCTTTCTACAGCATCAGCTCTATTGCATAATGGCCAGAGGTCTCCCAAAATGAGTTCGTTGTATTGGCAGTGTTTTGTGGAAGGTGCCAATGGTGGTTTCCCACATCTGCACCATAGTACTTTGGGAAGAAATACAGGATCTGTAAAAGCCAGAAAAATGTAATGTCTGGATTGTGTAAGAGTAGCATTATGTTCTTGTTGTGTCTCTGGCTTCTTGGCTGCAGGGCCCCTAGTGGGACCCAGTGTTGCCCACCATCACCACTGGCAGATAAGCCAGGCTGCCCGTCATACACAGGCTGGCCTCTGCCAGGGTAGCCTGAGCTTCCTGACAGAGGCCAAAGAAATTTTTTTTTGTCGAAAGGAGACACTAGGTAAAAGAAGTAGAGAGGTCAGAATGAGGGAGAAAAGGAGTGGGTGGGCGGATACGGGAGATTACCCACCAGTAGGTATCAACTACAATATTATATTATTAGGCAAAATTTGGGTTTGGGGAAAGGATTATAAAGTTTCAGGCGACAGGTGCCCCTGTAAGGGGAAAAGAAGAGGGATAAAAGTCACAGGGACAGGCGTCCCTGTATGATTGCCAGAGACCAATGTCATCCTGTAATCCTGTGCTCCAGGGAGCGCCAGCATCCCGCACCAGAAGGGACCAGCAGAATCCCATCCAGACGGATTAGCATAGCATCCCACCTCCAGAGGGTCTCGAGGGCCAACAATCTCGAAGCCGTGGAGGGAATCCTACCCTTGTGGATTCGCACTGAATCCCGGAGTCTGAAGGGAGCCCACAGACATCCAGCAATCCCAAACCATTTCGGTGCCAGCATTATCCTACCCTTACAGGTTTACATGTATCCCGCTCTCTGTAGAGCGGTCCACAGAGAGCCAGAATTCCAGCATTAAGATGGTGCAGACAGTTTAAACCCTTGTTGAGGTCATGCCAGTCTCATCATGGTAGCTTCTATTTCAGTCAGGTTGTCGAATTAAGGGACATTTCGTTCTTCGTCCGTAAGTTCAGTGAGTTTATTTCTTCTGAAGATCGCTTGGGCAAATCTGGTCACGGCTTTATAAGTATTTTCTTCATGGAGGAGAAAGTATTCCTGGTCTAAGGAGTTACTTTGTATTTCTATGAAGAATTTTAGCCTGTTGTCCTCATATGTAGGGCACTCATACATGAGGTGCACCCATGATTCTAGTTCGTTATATTTAGTTCGTTCGTTAACCGTAAATTTTCTTCGTTATATGGAAACTATGTTCAATGTAATGACCAAGGGGAAATGAAAAACGTTCGCTACACAGAAAAGAAAAATTCGATATATATGGAAGTTCGTTAAAGAGAGGTCCAACTGTATATATATATGTGTGTGGAATCAGTCATGGACAATTTATAAAATTTTTATCCGTCGGTCGACAGTTACACAAAGGTTGATGGTTCTGATCTACATTTTCAAAAAGCATCTATAAGAGTAAAAGATAAAACTAAATGGCAATTAGTCTAGAGATTAAAGGTACCCAGATTTTTATACTATGCGCCCCTTAATATATATATATATTTCATAATGGTATTGATCCAATTGATCTAATGACCAAATGGATCAATACCATCGTCCTTCACACAGCCACCAAGACCAGTCACCATCACTCCACACTCCAAAGTCTGGTGGACTCCCCAACTCAACCAAAGTTTCCAACACAAAGAATCACTACACGCCAAATGAAAAGCTTCTGGTAATATCCAAGACCGCATTGCATTCTCCAAAGCCCAATTCAACAGAAACAAATCAGCTGCAATTAAGAAGCACCTTGAAAGAATCATAAAATGGGAGAAACCATTCTACAGAACAAAGGCTAGTTCTTCCAGCAACATAAACCCGGTTGACTAGCTCGACTACGTTGCCAGATTTTCTAAACAGCCTCCAGCTCTACCAAACCTGCCAATCTCATCCCACTCATAGTGCCGCTATGATTCAAATTTCCAAGCAACAACTGATGCAGGCCATTAACACTCTCCCTCTGACAGCAACCACCAATGACGATGGCATCCCCAGTTCATCTTCAAATGCTTAAGCACCTTCATCATCGATCCACTCCTCAACCTATATAACAGATGCCTCGAATTTTAATTACTTTCCACCACAGTGGAACAGATACTCTGTCTGGTCCCTTCCTAAGCACCAATAACAACTCTCCCAAGCCAACATAAGCCCATCGCTTGTGCCTGTATTGCTAAAATTTGTGGAGAAAGCACTACTACCGTCCATCACCCTTAAAATTCTCTGTGACAGTCCTCAGCAAATACACTATGGAACATCAGGAAGGTCAACTATAACTAACCTTGCAACAACCACACTGCACATCTTAGAAGCCTTAGAACAAAGCCCTATCTTGACATACATTCTGCATTTGAAGGCATCTATATACCCAATCTCCTACATCTCTTAGAAAACTTCTTCAATTTTCTGATGTTCTCTGAATCCTAGAATCTCTCCTATCCAAGAGGACCCTTGTACTAAAGATCGGAACAAAGACCTTCATGCATCACATAACTGCCGGTGTGTGCCTCAGTGAGGGTCCTGTCTGGTGTTCTCTTCACGGCAATAATGGTGACGTTTGCGGCCAACAAATGTAATTGGATTACATATGCTGATGATGTCAAGCTCCTTACTAGGATATCGCCATCCGACTCGGCAGCCGAAACCACTTAGGAAATCAATAGCAAACTGCAGGACACGGCTGACTACCTTAACGCATTCAACCTTCAAATTAACCCCCTAAAATCAGCACAAATAATTTTACACTAAAGGGCAGCCCAACAACGTTGGAGCCTGGGCTCAATGGCTCCTCAGTTCCAAGTATTCAAACGCACAAAGATCCGGGGGTAGTTTTCGACTCCAAGTTATCCTTTAACGATCACATAAACCTCATACAGTCAAGGCTGACTTCACTACGCTGGATCGCCAAACAACAGCTGCTCCACACCAATGACCCACACCTGGTAAAAAGATACATCATAGCAAACCTATAGCCGACAGTAGGGGATTAGAGGGGAAGAGGCATTTTAGACTGAGTGTGTTTTCATACACTCAGTCTAAAACATGATGGATCCAATATCTTTCTGTTTCATAAGATTTAGGAGAAGTCTGGTTGGCCTGTCTCCCTAAAATCCACTCATGCACATCTTCTCGATGGTAAGCCCTATTTAGTCACTTAGGTGACAACAAACGTGTAGGGTGGTTCTCTTCAAGACATCGGTCGGAGTGAAAAGGAAAAGACTAAACCCTCCAGCACATGAGAGCAATATGAAGCAAATGGCCCTGCCCCCAGCGGCTTTCACTCCCCCTCTTATGGCAGCGAGATGATTAGAGTGGAAGAGGGTGCTAAGAATCTCTGGGTACAATCGGACTGCCATGCACAGAAACTGAACTTGGCCTGTTACAACGTTAGAGGAGAGGTCGCTGGTTGCAGTGTTGTGTTAGATTACGCTAAGTTAACACCAGGATAATCATTGAAATTTTGTGTTTCCAGGCCATCCCCCAAGTGATAAATATGTGTGTCAAGACCATAAACAGTAAGTGAGTCTGCAGACACCTTTTTTGCAGTTGACAGTTGAGGGGTTGTTGAAATATAAACGTTTATTTTTACGGCCGACTTACCGTTGAAAACAGTCTTAAAAAGGCATAATGGCTGCCAATGTATATGCTGTTCATTAACTCAGCTATACTAATCTCTTTTTTAAATTTATTGTCTTGCTTAAGTCTTGAGTTGTACAACAATTCTATTGAATATTTTGGACTATAGGGAGGCTGTTGGTAATCAGGTGATATTTCTTGGTTAACCAACTTCGTTAGCCAGTTTTATTTCTGTTATTTTGGCTCAAGCTGAACATGGAATTTTGAATGTATTTCTCTCCCATATTATCTTCCTTGGATCGTGACGTCGGAGCTCAGATCGATTGTATTGGTTGACCTTATATGTCCGTGGTGGCTATTGCGAGAGTTACAGGTCCACAAACTTTAACTTGTTTCTATGCATTTCTATTGTGCAAAATATTTGACTTTAAGTGAAGGTAAGTACTTATGGTGACATTTGATTGTATTGCTGAGGAAGTAATAACAGGTGTCTCCTAACAAGATTTTTATATTTACTGCCAAAATTTTCTTCTCGGACAGTGTAATATAATGCTTTTATCACACGTACTGCTATGAATGAAAAATCTTCTTCGCCCTCAAGTTCTGAGGCTGATTCTTCTGACTCATCTTCAGAGGCCAGTGCAAAATCGGCACTAGAAGTACTGGTTAAGTCAACCAGAAAGAAAAGACCAAAGATCCATTCTGATCCGGATCCACAACCAGTTGCCAAGTCAACAGAACCAGCTATAAAGGCTTTAGCTGAACAGTTCAAACAACAAACTGGTAAACAGTGCAGAAAGCGGCAAAATGAAAATACTATTGAACAGATTGTTAAATCTTCTAATTTAGGTAAAAAAAAGGTTCTAAGGAATCCTCTGACCCTCCCTTGGAACATTCAGCAAAGCATACTGCTGACATTCCTGGTAAGACTACCGGTAAAAAATGTCCTAAAGTTGTGATTTCTCATTGTGGTCGTGGTGTTTACCCTGAGGATAAAATTGAAAATATGTAAGAAAACGAGAAGCTGACTCAACAACAAAAGATATGAGATAAAAAGGTTGATGGTTCCCAGGCTGCTTCTGTCAGCTCACAAAACACCTCGTTTATCAAGGGGTCTGAACCACTGGATACCACGACAGTCTTTAGCATGGTTAACAAGATTAAGAAAGAATTCGGGGAGTATCTTGCCGCTGATTCAAGCAAGATTACTAAAATTGCCTCCAACTTTATACAGAGTCTCTGGTCTAACTTAGAGGCGGTAACCACTGCTCTTATCATAGAAAACGAGTGTTTAAAAGTCAAAACTGCAGAGCTTCAGATCCATGCTAATCATTTTGACAGAATGTTCATTGTCATTTGAGTGAGCTTCCTTCCCAAGTCGCCACCGGGGTTCTCACCCATATGCGACTTAGTTTCATTTGTACCTTTTCTACCAACTCTATTAGTTGTTTAATTTATCAACAAATAAAATAAATACAAAGACCCTACCGGTCAACTCAAATGACAATAAGTTGTTAATTATTAGATTATTAGCCTTGTGGTGAGGATGGACAATCACAAGTTACCGTCCCCACCATGGGGAGGTAGGTCTCTACTTTCTAGCTATGGTATTGCTCAATTCCCGACGAGCCTTATCAACATAAACATGCCATTACACAATTCTTGGTATTTAAAACATTCTTGGTGTTAACATTCCTTTATTTAATCATGCTCACCCGGTTCTCAATCCAAGCCTTTCTAGCCAATTAGATTTTGTAGCTTTTTTTTTTTTTTTTTTTTTTGGTAGTCGTTGGCGCATCGGCTTCTGTGGCCATAATGCACCTCCCAAGGTTTTTGCAGTACTTTGATCCAAGCCCGCGGCGGGATTCGAACCCGCGACCTTTAGGTTGCCAGGCAGGCACTTTACCCACCCGGCTAGCCCGGTCGGCAGATTTTATAGCACTGCAGGCGGAGCCCTGCGATCACTACATTCACCTCAATGGTTTATTCCATTAGCTCAACCATATGCAGGAAGGAAACATCCATCCATCCTGCAAGTGCCAACTGCCAGGTCCCCCAGCTCACTGACCACAAATTATGGGATCTTGATCTTAGTCACCATAATATGTTCTTCTTCTGACTATGTCTAGTGCCTGAGCAAATTCAGGGCACGTCTTGTCAGTAGCTGAATGGTCAGAGGCCAGCTTCCTCCTCCACCAGTTGACACATTTGGGAGCATCGTTACGATTCACACAATTCTTGTATGAATGATCTCGCTTTGAGCAGTGACCACAGAATGAGTCACTCGTAGTATTTCGCCACATGTCCAAAGGCCATGCAGTTATAGCACTGCGTCGGAGCGGTGAGATCCCTCACCCTGTGGTAACTCCAATCAACATACACTCTGGTTCTGGAGACAAGAATTTTCCTTATCTCCGCACAGGTCTGAATAATAAAATTGTAGCCAGATCTACCTCTGACTTTGTTTCTTGTTAACGTGATCGTATCTTTACGAAAACGTTCTTCCGTAATCCCTATATCACTGAGATTACGGGCCCACAATTCATTAATAAAATGTTCGCGGTCTACTTCTCTTTCGAGATCGAAGACCACCAACTTCGGCTTCGACTTGAGAGTCTTTTCAACCTCCAGTCCCAATTCGTTAAATTGGGCACGTTTAACGATTTTATTTAAATCACTTTCAGTTGCTGCTTCCAAAGCAGCACGCCGATCCCGTATTGGTCTGACACTCACAACTTGCGTATCCTTCAACACGGGTCTCACAGTTCTCATAAGTTCAGACTTAACGTCCTCACTCGTCTTGAGCTCTTGTGTAACGGCCCTTATGATGACTGTTTTGGTTCTTGCTTTAGACTCCACTGCTGCACTCGCGGCCTCGGAGTATGTCTTCACTATAGGTCGATCAACTACAGTTTTAGCCTCCAGCCTTGCGTTCAGCACTGCTACCTCTAATATCTTATCTTGGAGGGCTCCTTCCAAGCGTTCCCAAGGAGACATGATTTCTCCGATGACTACTCCTGTCAGTCCCTGTGTCATGAGCAGGGTCCTCAAGCTATGTTTAATCTCACGAAGTTCCTCAAGTCCACTCAGGGGAGCGGTCTCTTCATGGTCTGAAGATGGCACATCTAACAGAACTTGTTCCTCCGGAACTTGTTCTGGAGCAGTCCTCACTTCAGTAGCTCTTCTCCGAATTTGTCTCTTCGGATGAACAAATTCTTCTTCAGGCGCCTTCTTCGTCACTCTAGTTGATGGTTTAGGCCTTACCCTGCCCTTCTTTTTCTTCTGGTCCTCTGCATTAGGTTTAGTAACATACTGTTCCTGCTGCATGACCAATTCTTCCAGCACAACCACTGGCGATCTTCGTCGTGGAGTGGGATCAGGAACAAATTCTTCTTCCTCCTCAGTCTCCCATCTGGAAACGAGGATAATTAAGTCTTTTAGAAGCCATGGTCAATCATACAGCCAGTTCTAATACAAAACAGTCAACCAAGTTAATAAGTTAATTTGTTAGTTGAATGAGTAGGAAGCTCAATCAAGAATAAAGAAGCAACAAACAAAATTCCAAAAAACAATCATGAAAATTTGAATAAATTGCCAAATCTAGCTCACTCTGCCAGCTGGGGTTTTCCCCAGCTGCTCGGCCCAGACCACTTGAAGATAGAGCTCTTCAAACTGGTTGATCGGCAGGGAAAAAACAGAATAACTTACTAGTGACTGAATACTGCCCAGTATCACTTTGTAAGAAAAACCAACTGCAAATCAAATCACTTTGGCACCTGGGCCTGACAAAATGTTCAGTGGTCAGCAAATACACGGCTCCTTTGCTGATGCTGTTCGAGGCTCCTCACTTGCTAATGAAAGAACATAGAGTTCTTAATTTCTGCCACTAGTTTCTACTCTTGAGCGGAGGATTAAGACGGTCCCTAAGCCACCTTCTTCTTCTGGGTCTGAAAAGGTGGGCCTTGTCCCGACTGAGTCATCTGCTAGGACTCATCCTCCTGAACATTGTGAAAATGCTGAAAACTCTAGGAACATAATTATGTTAAGACCGTCTTCAGAATGTGGATTGGCTTCTAGCCAAGAAATAAAGAATACAGTAACTGAAATCATTAAAAAGGAACACCTTTATATTAAAATCAGGAACATACTACTTAGGAATAAAGGTTTGTTGGTGGAGACCGCCAATATTAGCAATTCAGAAACCATGACAAATGCTGGTCATACAATGGACAAACCGAGGACTCAAAATCCTACCATACTCGTTTATGGAATTCCAAACGATTATTCAAAAGAAGACATTATTGACGACCTTCATTCCAAAAATCTTAAAGATTTTGGGTTTGAACTTAACGAAGTTAAAGAGGAAATTACCTTCCGATTTAATTCGGGTTCAGGAAACAAGATAACCAGTTGGGTAATAGGATTCAACCCAAAGTTTCTAAATTGTCTCTTGCAAAGGGACAGAATGTACTTGGGTTTTTTATCCCATTGTTTCCGCCGTTTCACGGTGGTTACGAAGTGCTTCTGCTGTTTAGCCTTCGGCCACTCAGCATAGAATTGCTAATATAAAACAGTGTCTCGAGGCCACTGTGCAAATGGTGGCCATATATTTGCAGAATTCCCGCACAGGGATGACCCCCCAAGTGCATTAATTGCAAAAGGAAAACCCATGAAAATGATCATTCCGTCCGTGACAGTCAATGTCCAGAGTATCAAAAGGCAGTTGATATGACAGAAAAGCGAACAAACTATGGATAATACGGCTTTGTCAAATCCATTATTGGGAACAAACAGCAATTTCGCACCTGTTGACCCTGGAACGTTGAGCGTTCCAGGGTCGCCATGGGCGAAATTAGAATTGCAGCTGTCGAAAACAATTTTGATATTATTTGAATCCAAGAACCATATCAGTGTGCCCGAGTTGGAGGTACAGCCCAAAAGATTACAGGTTTCTCCATTTCAGCCAGAGTTATTTATTCGCATGATGTATTACCAAAGACAGCTATATTTGTTCTTAATTCTGACCTCGTAGTTACTTCTATCACAGGAGAATGTACAGATTTAACTACTTGTGTTCTGATCTCTGCTCAGAACCTAAATATGTATATAGCTTCGATATACTCTCCTCCAACTGAAAGTAACCAACGCTCTTCACAGATTTGATAATATATGCTCCAAATCTCCGTCTAAAAATCTAATTATTGCAGCAGACATCAATGCCAAGTCAAACTTTTGGTTTAGCAGCTTTGCGGACCCCAGGGGATTGGCTTTTGAGGAGATTATTCTGAATTCTAACCTTGCAATACAAAATTTACCAGGAAAACCATATACTTTTTCAACAATAAATGGAGAATAAAAAATAGACATCACCCTTACCACTACTCCTTTGGATGATTTAATTGTTCACTGGGATGTTATCCCTGGTCTAATTAATAGTGATCACCATGCAATTGTGACCTCGTAGTTACTTCTATCACAGGAGAATGTACAGATTTAACTACTTGTGTTCTGATCTCTGCTCAGAACCTAAATATGTATATAGCTTCGATATACTCTCCTCCAACTGAAAGTAACCAACGCTCTTCACAGATTTGATAATATATGCTCCAAATCTCCGTCTAAAAATCTAATTATTGCAGCAGACATCAATGCCAAGTCAAACTTTTGGTTTAGCAGCTTTGCGGACCCCAGGGGATTGGCTTTTGAGGAGATTATTCTGAATTCTAACCTTGCAATACAAAATTTACCAGGAAAACCATATACTTTTTCAACAATAAATGGAGAATAAAAAATAGACATCACCCTTACCACTACTCCTTTGGATGATTTAATTGTTCACTGGGATGTTATCCCTGGTCTAATTAATAGTGATCACCATGCAATTGTTTTTGGTATCGGATCTAAACCTTCAGACCTAAGATCCCAACTTGCAAACCTTAGACGCTTCTCAATGAAGACCTTCAAAGAGAATAAATTCAAAGAATGTTTATCGAAAGTGATAAACATTCGATAAACATTCCACCACAGACCATCGAAAGTCTTAATTCTATGACGGCCTTGGAGTATGTAATTTCATCCAAACAAATCTTTATTTGGCAATGGAGCATGAGGCAAAAAGGAAGCAATCCAGTAGACCCTCAGTTCCTTGGTGGACCACTGACTTAACTAATCTTAGATCACAGGTATTGCATGCAAGAAAAGGCTTTCAACGGCATAGACATTTATCTGAAAATGATGTCCAGATATATAAAGACAACTTTAGGTCTCTTAGGAAATATTATCATAAGGCCTTATCATATGCCAAAAGATCATGCTGGCAAGACTTTGTGCAGGAAATAGGTAATTCCGAGCCGTGGGGACTCGTTTACAGAATTACTAGGAATAAAATGATTTGTGATGAAATATATAACACATTTATTGACAAGGACAGGAATCCCAGGACTGGACCTCTACAGTCAAATCAGTTATTGAAAACCTATTTCCAAGAGATAAACCTGAGCTAGACTCTCCTGAACAAACTAGAATTCGTGAAGAAAATGCATCTTACTTGGGCCCTTCAGATATCTTGCCTTTTACAATCTTAGATCCAGCCTCAGCTGTGGCAAAACTGAAGAGTAAAAAATGTCCGGGACTGGAAATTACTGGAAAACACCATTACTGTTAAGTTTTTTTATCTTTATCCCCAGGTGTTGTTGAACATGATGAATAAATGCCTTTTGGAGTCAGTCTTAAAGATTCTTCAAAAGCCGGGGAAATCGCACTATTTCGTTGTTGGCGAATTTGGGGAAGCTTTTCAAGCGAATGCTGGCTCCGAGAATTCAGGGCATGCCTGAGAACAACCATCTAAATTCAAACTCTCAATTTGGGTTTAAAAAAGGAAGGTCGACAGTGGACGCTATTTCTTCCATGACAAATTACATTCAGAATATACCTGCAAAATACGGTCTAACAGTGTTCATTGACTTTGAGGGCGCTTTCCATTCACTTTGGTGGGAGAGCGTCCGCCGGTCATTAAGGTCTGCTGACTATGGTCAATACATATACGGCGTTCTTAGATCCTACTTTGATGAAAGGTTTGTAAACGTTTGCACCAAACATCTTACTTACAAGGGCCAGATCTCCAGAGATGTCCCCAGGGGTCGGTTTTGGGACCGTTCCTCTGGAATGCTGTGTTGGACCAGTGGCTACGACACTGGTCCCACGACAACACGCCTATGTAGATGATCTTGTGATTGCTATTGAAGGCCGTTCACGAAAAATACTAGAAGAGAAAATGCAGCCATTACTTGACGATCTTGAAGCATGGGCGAGTATGAACAAGCTTTATGTTTGCGAGTATGAACATCTCTACGAGTAAATCCAACTTCATGACTTTTAAAAATCACTTCAATTATGCGAGGCCTCCTAAGATTCGTCTGAACCATTCACAACTACCGTACGTCTCACAAACCAAATATCTCAGCTTATTATTGGGTGACAAACTGAGCTTTTTTTGCCACATGCAACTAATTTGGTACATAAAATCCGAAAAGTTACAGCTGCTGTAACAAGAATTTCTAAGAAAGAAAGGGGTCTGAATAGGAAAACATTGAGACTGTATTACAAGACGATATTCTTACCTATTGTGTCGTACGTTGCAAGCGTTTGGCATCAAAATGTTATTAAGGTTGCTGTGAAGAGGAAGTTAATATCAATTCAAAGATCTGTTCTCACTGTTCACTGCGTCCCTCGCAAGATTTCAAATAATGCGCTCCAAATTCTTGGTGGTGAAATGCCAGTAGATTTATATATTTTATTCAGAGGCACAATCTACAAGTTAAAGAAAGAGATATCTACAACGTTTTTGGGCATAACACCAGACCCAGCAAATGACATTAAAGCAGAAAAGAAAAGAATCTGGACTGCGATAATAGCTATTTGGTAGTCTAGATGGGACGAATCTGTGTCTGGACTGGCAACAAAAAAAGTTCATTCAACAAGTGACTTTTGTGACTTCTCCAGGAATCTGTCCATGGTTCGCACCATCTATGACTACAGCATATTTACTAAAAGGTCAAGTTTCTCTTAGGGCTAAGCTCCATGAGATGGGATTTGAGCCAGATCCGTTCTGCACTTGTGGTCAGAACGAGGATTGGGAACATGTCCTGTTAATGCGTCCACTGTATTCAAAACAGAGACGTCTAATAAATAGGGTCCCTAACCTATCGGTGGATAATGTTCATATCCTTCTAGAAAATGAACAAAATTTTACCGCTCTACCCAGTGTGAGGTTTTCAGAAGAGAACTGAATTTAAGAATCAGCTTGGTTAATTAAATTTAAATCAAATTGGTGTACAAATTGCGTGAACTGCATTTTAATGAACAAATAGCCTACTGTGTTTCATTGGAATACCACTTGTTTTAAATAAGGCAGATATCAAGTAAACAATGTAAATAATAAAAATATCAACTAGGAGGGAAGACCTACTTGGAATACTTGGGAAAAAATAAAATCTTGTAACCTCCTGCTTGCTGGACTCTGGAAATAGATATCATACTGATCCAACACCACATAGCTCAATATAAATTCAAACTACATGCTCAAAAACGCCACTTTCGGATTAGATAATGCAAATCGTACCATGACAGTCTCATTGCGACTGTTCACAGCAACTTTCATCACTCCTAATTTTTGGAACAAAAGATTTCCTAGACTGCGTGAGGAGTGATGAATTGTAAAACTATGTATAGTAGAGGCACAGTCTCATTGTGGCTGTTGACCTCATTCTTGACGCTTTAGGTTTTTGTCATCTTTATCCAGTACATATCTTCTGTGGAAGATTGAAAAGCAAGATTTATAATTATTGAGTACCTTTGACTGGGAGGATGACAAGGATTATTTATGCTCTTCCGTGGCAGTGGACTCGTGCAGGTTGATATTTCAAGTTGAGCAACGTCTCTTTGGTCCAGCTAATTTTAATGGGCTTCGACAGTCTCATTATGGCTGTTCATAAAAAAACATCATCACCATTAAATTCTGACCAAATTTTTCTGAATTCGACTGCATGACAATCAGTGCTTTATAGAGAAATAGTCTCACTGCAGCTATTGTTTCCCTGTTGATGCTACTGGCTTTATCATCTACTTCTAGCACGCCTCTTCTCGTGGAAGATGTATTTCATTGCTGTGTATCTTGGAGCAAAAGAGACGAATATCAACATGCTTCTTGTGGCAGTAGTCCCATTCTGACTACTTGTCACCGGCTATCTTTTTAAATGCTCTTGTATATAGTTAAAGTTTTAACATTTAAATTTCCTTGCGAAATCTTAAAGTTAAATTTAAGCAAAGTAAAAATCAGAATATTTCTGACTAAAATAATTATAGGTTAATTTACACAGAGCTTTTTTTTTTTTTTTTTATTGCTGGCTCCCGTGTTTGGGCAACCTGGAAGCGGAATTGCCTCCAGTGGGCGGGATTTTGTGCATTTCAGCACTAAAGGTGACAGTTGACCCAAACTAGCAGATTAGGCTGACACACGAGCGCCAACACTTTTTCGGGCCCACTCTGCAGAGGTTCTGCACCAACACAGATGAACAAGGTGGAGATAGGCAAAATGCCTACGAGCCACCAGCGACACACACATACACACAACGTAAGATCGTCTGCGTGGGTAGCACAGTGGTATTGTCGCCGTCCTCACCATACCACGTGGAAAAGACGCGGGTTCGAATCCCGTTAATGACGCGAGGAACTTTAATGGTTTTTTTTCACTCCGTGGCAAGGTTAATCGGTCTCAGGCGTAGAAAGCAAGTTTTTTTTTCCACAAAAAATCTGAGGTTTTAAAAAAAAAGTGCAGCAAAACAGGCAAATCGACCAGAGAACACACGCAATTTATAGTCATAATACATATATGGGTATATATAAGAGATTACAGGTGGCCCTAAAATAATAATTTGAATTTTTTTTTTTTTTTTTTTTTTTTGACAACGTAAGATCGCTCATCGGTGAAGACAGGATATTACAGCTGGAAAAGGAATTATAAAATGTGAATTGGAATATCATCGGTTTTGCTGAAACAAGAAGAAATGAATCACTTATAACTTTATCTAGTGGAAATATGCTGTACACCAATGGAAACAGTGTAAGGAGCGAAGGTGGAGTTGGCTTTCTGGTCCATAAAGATATAAAAACCAGCATTTTGGAATTCAAAAGCACATCACCAAGGGTGTCAAGAATACTACTCAGGATTTATAAGAGGTACAAGCTAAACGTTATAATGATTTATGCACCACCATCGACCCATGATGATGAAGACGTTGAAGAAATGTACACGAAATTGAGAGTCTTCTAGATGAGCAGAAAACCCACTGGACCAGGGTTTCTTAACCAGGGGTCCACGGACCCCCAAGGGGGCCGTGGAAGGATTTTCGGGGGTCGGTGAGCTTGGATGGAAAAAAAATCAACTCATTAATTTCCTCCACTTATGAATGTATGTAATAAATTACAATTCTATTAGCTGTATCTGTGGTCACCAATAGAAATAACAGATATTTTCATATCATATTATAGTTATTGCATATCTCGAAAAATCGCTTACGCTCATCGTTACTTTGAAATTACGGCAGTTATTAGACCTGCCGCTAGATCGCACTTGATTGCAGTCCTGCTGTGGACAGACTATCGTGCGATGTAGTTGGCAAATTATCCGGACAATCAGCGCCTAGTAGGCCACTTTTAACACGAATAGACACGCTGGCTACGAGTTTAAACCAGGTATATTCAAACACATCCTACAGTTTAGATAACAGTTGAAGTGTGTAATTTAACCTTTTCGCTGCTATGTGCGTGTATACCGGTCCAACGGTGGAGGCCCCTGCAGTGCTACAGGCGTGTATGCACGCCCACCGTGTGTCTGTCGATGCATACAGTCTTCGTATATGACTTTCTTAGTTGCTAATATTGCATTAATTATTTTTACATTAATTATTTAACATTTGTTACAGACCAAATTTAAGTTGAAATGTCGAAGAAAAGGAAGTATGATGAAAACGATGAAAACTATATATTATTTGGTTTCACTTGCATTAATGAACTTGATGGGACTCAAATACCGCAGTGTTTTTTGTGCGGAAAAATTCTTGCGAACGGAAGTATGAAGCCAGCAAAACTGAAAGACCATCTCAAGTCTGTCCATGCTGAAAATGCATCTAAAGATGCTGGTTTTTTCCGTGCGAAAAAATCTCAATTCAAAAAAGCAGGGACAGTTCCAAAACTTGGATATGCCATTTCACGAAAACCTTTTCTTGAAGCATCCTATAAAGTTGCTTACCGGATTGCCAAGCAAAAGAAGCCCACACCATTGGAGAGACTTTAGTAAAGCCATGTGCACTGGAAATGGTCGAACTGGTCTGTGGACTGGAACAGAGAAAAAAACTGGAAGCTGTTCCCTTGTCAAATGATGTAATACATTCTACAATAGTTGATATGTCTTTTAATATTTTGAAACAGGTCATCAAGGAAATGGCAGCCTCGCCATTCCCCTTCAGTATGCAATTGGATGAAACTACAGATATTTCTCAATGTAGCCAGCTCCTTGTTTTTGTTCGCTATGTGCATTCTGACACCATCAAAGAAGAATTCTTATTTTGTGAGTCTCTTTCGGAAACTACAAAGGCCGTCGACGTTTTCGAAATGGTAAAAAGTTTTTTTTACAAACGAAACTTTGAATGGAAAGGAAAACTTCATTCTCTTTGCACTGATGGAGCTCCTGCGATGCTTGGTAATACATCTGGTTTTGCTACTTTAGTGAAAAAATAAGCTCCTCAAGTCGTCGTCACTCATTGCTTTTTACACAGACATGCACTGGCAACAAAGACTCTTCCAATAACCCTGAAAGAAGTATTGTCAACAGCAATAAAAGTTGTCAACTTTATCAAAAGAAGTTCTCTGAATCATCGTATTTTTAAAAGATTTTGTCAAGAAATGGGAGCAGAATATGAAGTGCTTCTCTACCACACAGAAATGCGCTGGCTTTCAAGAGGACAAGTCTTGAAGCGCTTGTTTGAACTAAGGGCAAAAGTTTCACTTTTTCTGGAAGAAAGAGCAAACCCACTCTTGGAACATTTTGAAAGGAAGGATTTTATCCATGGGTTGGCTTACCTGGCAGATATTTTTCACCATATGAATGAGATAAATCTTTCCATTCAAGGTCATGAAGTCACTATTATAGATGCAACTGAAATATTACAAGCTTTCTTGGCTAAGTTACCAATATGGAAGAAAAGAGTAGAGACCGACATTCTTGCAAACTTTCCACTGTTGCAGGAAGTGCTTTACCAAGATGTAGTTGAAATGCAAACTTCTCTCTCAATTTTTTTGAAAAGATATCTGCGAACACTTGGAAACATTACAGAACTGTTTTAAAAGTTATTTCTATCTTGATGGCATGAAAATTTAACCATGGATCCGAAATCCTTTTCTTTCTGATATAAACTGTATCGAAGATGTTGACTTAACCAAAGATGAACTCATTGATCTTAGGTCAAAAAACTTACTACGATTGGAGTTTACCTCAAAAAGCCTTGGAGAATTCTGGTGTTCCCTGAGAGAAGCCTATCCTTGTCTTGTAAAGCGAGCTATGGAAGCTTTGATACCATTTGCAACAATATATCTGTGCGAATCGGGATTTTCAGCACTTGTAACAATGAAAACAAAAAATTGAAATCGATTAGATGTACAACATGACATGCATGTTGCCTTGTCAAATACCACACCACAGTTTAATGTTCTTTTTTAAGATAAACAACAACAGTCTTCACACTGATATGTCCTTAAAAAATAAAATTTAACTTCAACTTTCCTATATTTTAAATGTATTGTATTATTATTCAATGTGTTAAGAAAGAAACACATATATTATTGTATAATTTTTTTTTTTTTAATTTTGGTAACTATTTCATTAAACTGGTTTTTTTTGTAATTTTATTTTATGCATTTAAAATCATTATTCTGAGAAGGGGTCCGTGGCATTCACCTGACTGGCAAAGGGGTCCGTGGAACTAAGAAGGTTAAGAACCTCTGCACTAGACTATCATTATGAGGGACTTCAAAGCTAAGGTTGGAAAGAGACAAAACAGCACAGAAAGGGTAACTATAGGAAATTTTGGAATTGGTGAAAGACTTGTGGAATTTTGCAGAATCTCAAGGAATGTCAGTAACAAACACTTTTTTCAAGAAAAGGGTGAACAGAAAGTGGACAAAGGAAGAGCATAAATGGAATGGATTAACAACTAATGAAATCGACTTCATCCTCACTAACAGAAGATATATCTTGAATGATGTTACCGTCCTGAACAATGTAAATGTTGGAAGTGATCACAGAATGGTAAGATGCAAACTTGATATAGGTGTGAGAAAAGAAATGAAAAAACTGACTAGAATAAATAATAATACGAAGGTCTTGGAGATAACAAAAGAGGAGAAAAAGCACTATGTACTTGAACTTAAGAACAAGTTTGAGCTTCTGCAGACTGCTCAGAACCAAGATATCGAAGAGGAATATCACAACTTTCTGAAAGTGATAAAGCCCAAGAAACCTATAAGTAAAAAGAAATCCAAAAAAGAAAAAATGAGTCAAGAAACACTTGTCATGATGAACCGAAGACGACAAATGAAGAGCAAGATAAACACTGACAAGGATAAAATTGAGTATACTGAGTTATGCACCGCCATTAGAAAGAGACTCAGAGAGGACATATGAATTAACACAAGAAAAGTAGAACAAGCATTAAGGGAAAACAAAAGACTTAAATCAGCAGCCATGACCAGTAATACCAAAAGACAAATGATATTGAAACTGAAGAATAGCGATGGTGTACTTATAAATAGCAGAGAAGGCATAATTCAAAAAGCAGAAGGCTAGTATAGAGAATTATACAAAGAGCGAGGGAATGATGCCTGCAGTGGAGAAGATGGATCGCAAATTAGTAACACATACGACATACCCGATATCCTTCCTGATGAGGTAGAACACATACGACATACCCGATATCCTTCCTGATGAGGTTGAATAAAATGAAGAATCAGAAAGTTCCGGAGGAAGATGAAGTTACTGTAGAGTTGTTAAAATTGGGAGGAAGAGACTTGACACAAAAACTGGCAAGACTCTTCACAAAATGCATTAGAATAGGTGTGACGCCCAAGGAGTGGAATAATGCAATTATAGTTATGCTGCATAAGAAAAGAAAAAATAAATCAGATATTGTTATTTATAGACTAATTAGCTTGTTATCCCACATCTACAAGTTGCTCACAAGGGTCATTACTAACAGATTTGAAAGAATATTTGATGAGAATCAACCGAAAGGGCAAGCCGGCTTTAGGACAGGATTCTCAACTTTGGATCACCTTCACGTAATATCACAGCTAATGGAGAAGGAAAATGAATAGAAAACACCATTATGCCTGGTATTTGTGGATTATGAAAAGCCATTTGACTCCATACAGCATAAGGCAATGTTTCGAGTACTGGAAAGACAAGGTATAGATATCCCATATATTATGATTTTGAAGAAAATATATGAGAATTCTACCTCCTTTATTGGAATAGACAAAGACAATAGCAAATTTAAAAATGAGAAAAGAGTTCGAATAGGGGAGATAATATCTCCGAGATTGTTTACTGCTGCCCTTCTGGAAGCTTTCAGAAGATTAGACTGGTCGCAGAAAGGAGTCAATGTGAATGGAGAGTACCTAAACCATTTACGATTTATTATTTATTTATTATTTCTATTAGCCATATGGTGCAAGGAAGTCTGAGGCTTATGCTGCACCGGCAAAAAAAAAAAAAATAAATAAATAAATAAATTTTTGCAGATGATATTGTGGTCATAAGCCAAGATCCAAAGGAATTAAGAAGAAAATCTTAATCCGTTATGCAGAGTTCGTAAGAATTTTGGACTAAAGTTGAATATGGCTAAAACAAAAGTAATGATGAGCAAGTATGCCACAGAGAGGCATACTTGTTCATCATTGATTGAACAATGATTTAAGGAGCAGTAATTGAAAAAGGTGGTGTCATATACTTATCTGAGACACGTCATTAGCTGTAATAATGATAAATGGCTGGAAGTCAAGTGAAGAATAAATTTTGGATGGATAGCATTCAGGAAATATAGTCACATACTGAAGAGCAATATTCCAGTTCGTCTGAAACGTAAAATAATGAACCAATGTTTACTCTCTCCCCGCCCCATGACTTATGAAAGTGAAACTTGAGCACTCACCAAAAGAATGGAGGAGAAGCTGAGAACTACACAGCAAAGAATGGGACGAATAATATTGGGAATCAGACTGTTAGATAAAAAGAGAAACACATGGATTAGGCAGCAAACTCAAGAAAAGGACATTCTTATGGTTTTCGGCAGGACGCATAGCTCGAAGACACGATGGCAGATGGACTAAGAAAATAACAGAATGGTACCCAAGAGGAGCAGAAGAAAACCTGGAAGGCAACAACGAGATGGACAGATGAAATTCATGAGTTTGTGGGTAGTAAATGGGTGGCCATTGCAAAAAAACTGAGAAACTGGAAAGTTGCTGGAGAGATCTTCATCCTGCAGTGGATTGAAAATGGATGATGATGATGATCCGACAATACTGTATGCTTCAGAGATATGGGCCTCAGCTGCCGAATCCAACATTAAAAGGATGTTTTCTGCCGAATTCTGGCTTCTAAAATGGGCTAACACCAAACTCCACCTTCCCCCAGTTCTCAGATCAATGCAGTTAGCAGATGCCCTTCAACTGCGAAGGCTCCGATCCTACATCGGAGAAAGAAGGCTGCTGTTCACCATCAAGAATGGCCACTGGTAAAATTAGAGAGCCAAACTTCTGGGATCACTCTTGGCTCATTCCTCCCCCTTATCTTCTTTCTTCAGCGCAGATGTTAGCAAACCATAACCGGTAGGTTCCTGCCAAAGAAAATGCTGTCCTCCCTTCAAGCGATCGACGGTGACCTCCAAGGTGTGGTCAACAGTAAAAAATACAGGAAGGGAATCCTCGTCGAATTTAAAATGTAGAACTGTGCTTGATGCTTTCCAATAATCGGGATTTATGTAACATATGTTTTTCTCATGTGTAAATCTCTTTTGTAAATATGTATTAGTAAAAATTTCAGAGCTGCAAGGCTTAATAACTTCCACGATTTTTCAATATATTAAAAAAATAAGAGATTACCTCAATCTTCTTCGTGGAATGCTTCCAGTCAATTCTCTCTAAATGTAACGAATAAAATAAGATGAAAAAAAAAAAAATTCACGCCTTAAACGATTGCGGTTGTGTCCCCGTACACAACCGCAATCGTTTAAGGCGTGAATTCGTCTTTGTGTTATTTGTGTAATTACTCGCGCCGGCGTTGACGCGCTCGGCTTTCTTACGCTCTCTATACAAACTGCATCGTTCGGCATTAGTCAATTTGGAGTTTTCTGATTCCTTTTGAATTTTTCTTTCCAATGATATACGTTTCTTAAATTTCTGTTCATATTTCCTTTGCAATTTTTTCGACATTATGAAAATTTTCTTCAACTCAGCACACTTATCGGCTTATAACTTTACAAATTTTATTTTATCGGTTATTATTGCTAAATAATATTGTAGATCCTGTTATTTTCTACAAATCGACACCAATTTCAACGTCCTATCTCTTTGCAATCCAAAGTTACACTGCCCAAACGCCGCGCGGCGTAGCCATTTTCAGTTTTTCACGCGCAAACGCTACCCCTCCCTCCTCACCGCTGCACCCCCACTACCCACCATTTTAGATACGGACATAAACCCTCTATTCAACAAAATTTAAATCATTAGATTATCATTTATGGTTTACGAGATATAAGCGGGACAAATCTTGCCATTTTTTTGGTTGCTAGAGTTTTCGTAGAGAATCCCCTATACCGGACCGAATTTAAATAATGAATAACGAATTAATAAATTCCCTCACTCATTGAGATACGACCAAATTCGACGCGCAACGGAATCGTTGCGCGTCGAACTGAGCGGTCCCCCGAAAACATGTATACAAACAGGTTTGCGGTTTACCGATGGGTTTGAACCTGAGCGGTCTTATAGCAGAAATCTATCGTGCCAATATCGAGGCCATTCATTTAATACCATTTCTTCCCCGCATTACTTACTATGGGAGATATATTGACGATATACTTGTTATAACAGATCATAACACCACTCAGGACATTCTACTGGTATTACAT
The DNA here is from genome assembly GCF_048544385.1 of Mastigoproctus giganteus. Lineage (NCBI taxonomy): Eukaryota > Metazoa > Arthropoda > Arachnida > Uropygi > Thelyphonidae > Mastigoproctus > Mastigoproctus giganteus. The sequence continues at coordinate 135,650,037 of NC_143579.1, read as the reverse complement.
TTTACATTATAGACTACATTGGAGGAACAGATAGAAACAAAAGCCCTTAATTTCTTAAATTTCACTCTAACACGTGACATGCAAAAAATTCAATTTAGCATTTACCCCAAACCCACCAATTCGGGGATGTACCTGTATTACCGGAGTTATCATCCATTCACGTATAAGAGATACATTATATTTACCCCAGGGAGCTTGTAGCCGTGAAGGGTATTGTGTACGGCATGTGCATTATGTATGCAATAAAGAGTTCTTCTTCTTCTTCTTCTTCTTCTTAACCAGTTTTTCAACGCTTACAAATATTCCACTTCTGAACCCACCTTAGACTCAGAAATTGTCACACTAACCGACAGGTTTTTAAATAGAGGCTATCCTCACTCAGTTATAAATCAAATCAGATTACAGGCTAAAAATAAAACAGTGAATACGATACCATTAATAAAACCAATAAAAAACACTTTATTTCCATACCGTACGTCGAACAGTGGTACAGGCAGCTCTAGAAATACTGAATTCAAAATGATAGCCAGGCGCATGCAGAAGCTCCATAATATATAAAAAATCATACAGTTCTTCCTTCTTGTTCGGCACAGGTAAATAATCTTGTATACAAGATTTCATGTAGTCAGTGTGATTCATCGTACGAGGGGTTCACTCCCTGTACTTTAGATTTACGTGTTACGCAACTTGCTGCTTCCGTCCGCACATCGCGCGCAAACGCGTCGGAGTTAGCCTTTTATGCGGTCAATGATGGTCACGTATTCCTATTCAATGAAGCGGGAATTTTAAACATACAACACAATTACATAAAATTATTGATCGCTGAAACGCTTGAAATGAAACTACACGAAAATTCTATCGAGGTGCAACGTCTTTACCTAATTTCGGATTTCTGGTCTTTTTTACGCATGCCTCAATACAAATAATCTCTATTTTAAGAACCAAATACACGCACAAACACTTCGCAATATTTCCATCCTGTGAACCCGGCGATCAGCCGAAAAGCGTGGTCTGCTTAAGGAAGGGAAACAGCTGTGCATTTCGTTTAATTTGAGTGTTCATCCAAATGCAGCAGGATATGATATCGCCTCAGCAATATGGGTTCACTCCTGGAAAATCCTGTGAAGATTTCCAGGAGTGAATGTCTAGTGGCATTTCGAACGCATATTGAGAATTCTACATCAAAATATGAATTAGCAATCTACGTTGATTTCAAAGGGGCATTTGATACAGTTTGGTGGGAGGCAGCGTGGCTCAGTTGAGAAACGCTGATTGTTCCAAGGAATTATATATGCTTTTCAACAGTTACTTTTCAAATAGATATGTGCTAGTGAAGTCAAAGCACTTCAAGCTACGAAAACAGGTTGTGAGAAGGTATCCTCAAGGCTCCGTCTTGGGACCCCTTATTTGGAACCTAGTCTTACAGAATTGGTTGGTTCGCACATTCCCTAATTGTAAGGTGCTGGCATTTGCAGATGATCTGACAATTATAATTGCAGGACGATCTCGCTCACTCTTAGAACAGAGAGCTAGTAGTGTGCTGACAGACTGAAAGCTATAAGCTTGCCATTAGTCCTTACAAAACTAAAATTATGTTATTTAAAACAGCTTTGGATATAAATCGACCTCCTCAGATCAAGTTGAACAGCGTACAGTTACCTATGGTCCTTGATAACAAATACCTGGGAATTATTGTGGACAGTAAGTTATCATTTCACCAGCACTTATTATATTTAAGCAATAAAATCAGGAAATATTCTGGTGCTATCATTAGAATTTCAAAGTCTGACTGGGCCTATCACATAAAACACTATTTCTGTTTTACAAGGCAGTATTACTTCCTATAACTACGTACGCTGCAGGAGCCTGGTTCCGTAGAGTTAAAATAGCTATGTTTCGGGCTAAACTAAATTCCATACAGTGCATCATGCTTCTTGATATTCTAAGAGAGTGCAGAACGGTGTCCACTGCCGCGCTGCAGGTGTTGGCCGGAGCGCTACCCTTGGATCTACATTTGTTGTATCGTGGTTTTTGCTACCGTATTAAGAAGGAAATTCCTACAGAATTTTTTGGTCTAGAGATCAATATTCGCTCTGACTGTAGAGGCGAAAAGAAAAGATGTATGAATGAAGTCATCAATTTATGGTAGACAAGATGGAATACCATACCTACTGGAAGAGTGACAAACTTGTTTATCCCGAATGTGACTGTTCTCAATGATAAAAAAGTTCGTAATTGGTTTACACCTTGTTTACAGTCGTCATGTTTGTTATGGGCACGGGTCAATGAATGAGAAATTATATGCATTAAGACTAAGAAACACGGACCTTTGTTTTTGCGGGGCCAGGGAAGGCTGGCAGCACATACTATATGATTGTCGAATATATAACAATGCCAGGACGATACGTGAAATTCTTGAGAGTAGCTCCAGGAGAAGAAGCTATATTTTTAAGAGACCGTAGTAAGTTTCAGATGCTCCAGGTATTTGCTTAAGAAGTGTTTGAACTAAGGAAAAGTATGATTCCAGTGATATGAGGTTAATCAAATCCATCTGGCTGGAGGCACCAAGTGATTTGATGCTACCGTTCTTAATGGTTGTTTCTCCCTTTCGGTTTATATATATATATTTTTTTTTATTTTATTTTTTATTTTTATCTTAGTTATTTATTTTTATTATTTTCCTTCTCTTCCTTTCGGATTTTACTTTTCTTTTTTTTTTTTTTCCCCTCTGGAGTGGGCTCCAGATAAGGATTTTTTTTTTTTTTTTTAATGTCTGATACTCTGAGACCATAGGTGTCCCATCTACTGGAACTGGCCCACCTTCCCGTGGTGTGGACGAGTACCCAGAATCATCTGTCCAGGTGACTGATGCTTCTGGGTAGCCAAGTGGCCAGAACAGAAAAGCAGAACACACACCTAATACACACAAACCTCCGTCACACACACATATGTGGCCCATTTGTATTGATACTGTTCTTCACAGAGGCGGATTGAACTGACAAGCTAGGAGCCGTCCCTTACATAAACACATGTCCACACATGTCCATGTGATTTTAATTTTTTTTAATCGTGATTTTAATAGTGATTTTAATTATTTATTATCGGAAGCGGTTTTTAATTATTTATTCTAACTCAATGTCTTCTCACACTCATGGTCTTGCTGCGGTGGTTTGAAGTGTTTCGGGGTCGGGTCGTGTTGGGGTTCTCGGCTTTCGATTCCGTTGCACGTCGAATTTGGTCGTATCTCTATGAGTGAGAGAATTCATTATTCGTTTTTTTCATCTTATTTTATTCGTTACATTTGGAAAGAATTGACTGGAAGCATTCCACGAAGAAGATTGAGATAATCTCTTATTTTTTTAGTAAATATTTATTGTAAAACCCTGGCACCACCATGCCGTGACTAATTGTATGTATATCATGCTGCAATTAAAGATTCTATTCTATTCTATTCTATGCTATAATTCCAAGAGTCAAATGTCCAAAAATGCCCCTGGGTTCGTCTAATTTTACTTTCGTCTACTTATTAAAGTTTTAAAACAAGCACTGATTTTAAAAAGATACCTAAAACAAACTTATCTAGCATAGAGTGATTCTAAACGTACTGATATCATGTACTAAATTTAGCATTTCTTGGAATATCATTAAGAATAATTATAACAAATTCAGTACTTGTTAGATTGCTGTTTTCATGTTCACTTCACTATAATGTTGCTATCTTCAATAACACAGCGCTGTATGCCATATAGAAATGGCCTTTACTAAAATTAGAAAAATTTTAATGAGAACTTCGTTTCTGCTAATTTGGTGCACAATTATACTAAGTTTTCACTGTCAGATGCTATATATATAGTACATTAGAGTTATAGATAGTATGGTATTAGCTAAAAACTTTATTGTAGGGAATTATGAGCTAGTTCACTGCGTTAACAATATGTACACTAAGATTATAATACAATATACAGTATCATATGTTAGATAATCACTCAACCTAACAATACATATACTTACATACCTACATACACTTGCCGGCCTTTGCATTTTGCCTTTCCAGATGTTGTTGTTGTTATTTGGTTTTTAGGAGCATAAGCAACTAAGGCCATATTGCTCCGGGAATATGCGGTGGTCATTCCCTGACCTTTCCGCATCCTCCGTATTTGGTGGTGACAGGCTCGAACTCTGGTCTATTTAAGAAGCGTGTGCTACGCACTGCTGTCCCTTCCGACCTTGCTACGGAGGCGCCGCCTTTCCAGATGATACAACGGTATATAGGAGAAACCCAGCAATTAAATCTAATTAAGTGGAAGTGGCATCATCCACTAATATCCACCTTGTTCACGCTTATAAAGTAATGTGAGCCAAACAGATTGTTTGGCTCACATTACTTTATAAGCGTTTGCAATCTTGTTTAATTCTTATATATTATTATAATTTTCCATTCACATAAATAATAAAATTTCACTATAAATAATAAAATAAATAAATAAATCAAACAAAATATATTCCACGATTCGAGAATGTTGTCGAATGCCATTTTCACCAAGCGCTGGGAAGGACTACGCATTCTACGTTGGAAGTCAGGGGGCAGGGGACCTGGAGTATCTTGCATGCACAGAAAATGTAAAAAAAAAAAAAAAAAAAAAACTAATAACACATTTGACTTTATGATTTGTTTTATCTTATAATTCACTTTTAATGTAAAAGTGAATTACAATTTATCACAATTTATGCTGAAGATTGAAGGTCGTAGACAAAGTTTCACTGAATTGGGAATACAGACAGCACACACACAGGATTGAGAATAACGGAAAGAGGTGAATTTTTTTTTTTTCTTGCTCGAGGTTCAAGGCCGTAGACAAAGAGTTTCACTGAATTGGGAATACAGACAGCACACACACACACACACACACAGGATTGAGAATAACGGAAAGAGGTGAATTTTTTTTTTTTCTTATTCTGAATTCCTTCGTTTTTCTTGAATCCCGATTTACTCCTCATATTCCACAATAACAGTTACTATTTCTAAAATTTACACACTTTCTCTCTCCAGTTATCCTAATAATAACAGCAACACACTTAAAAAGCCTGATGATCTAATCATTACGCGGTTAATTCTCAGGCCTTATAAGAACGTGTACAGTCATTCTTTTCCTGAAGTTTCGCAAATTTGAGCACTAAAAATAGTGCATTGCCTTCGCTGTTTCGCAAAGATTACACCAGATAACTTCAAGACAGCAGTGAACGTATCGAGTAGTTAAAATTGACAACGCTGTCCTAGTCATTTAGGTCATCCCTATGGAGCGTTTTTTCAAAATTTATATTAAATCGACTACATTAAAGCAGTAAAGCCCTCGTCGTCGTCATGAAGTAGACCCATAACCCTCTTTCATCGTTCCTGTTGCCGGTGGAGGAGTTTAGAAGATAGCAGGGGTCAATGAGCCCCATTATCTGAGTAAATGGGGGAGGAATAAAGAAAAATCCTAGGCCCAGAGGACATAAGGTAAGGGAGGGAATCACCACGGAAGCTTATAATGACCTTCGCTTCTTCCATCTTAAATTCCACACGTACATAAATCAAGAAATTATGCTAACCTGCATCTGATTGTAGTTTTCAAATGTTACAATGGTTAAAATGAAAGCCTACATATCAAACATCCAATAGCGCTCAAAAAATTGCATCGCCTAATTTTTTAGGCTGTTTCTCCTTATATGGCAGCTAATCTTTTCATAATAGGTGAAAGAGCAATAAATAAATAAAAACAACACATATAAAACTATTAAATGCAGAAAAATTTACTTTTCACCTTATAGGTAAATACACGAAATAAGTACTTTTCTCCACAAAAACAGCATGTTACTTACGGTTCATATAATAACAAAAATTCTATGAAAGTAGTGATTTTTTTTTTTCATTACTTTGCTCATACTGGAACGACAGGCAGCTATATAAACAAAATGCGCACTAATATTTCGTTGGCCCACCCACCCTTTGCTTTTATGACTTTTGCACATCGTCGTGGCACCGACTACATAGAATTCTGAGTGTATTCCTCAAGAAATCTCATGGTACCCAAGGATTAAAATAAAATAAATAAATTTTCTGTTTATACTCCGGGACGACCAAACGGTCAGATGAGTTCGTATGATAGATTGAATACAAGAAACAGCACCGTATTCAGTAGTCACGGGCTTGAACTCCGGTCACTCAAGGCACATGTACTTAGGCACCCGCGCGCCTGACCACTAGGCTACGGCGGCCTTAATGTCTCCTGCAGCTCTTAAGTACCGACTAGGCTAGCCAGGTGGGTAAAGTGTCTGTCTAACAACCCAAAGGTCGCAGGTTCGAATCCAGCCTCGGGCTTGGATCAGAGTAAAATGCAAAAACTTTGGGAGGTGCATTATGGCTACAGAAGCCGATGCGCCAACAACTAACAAAAAAAAAAGCTCTTAAGTGTTTTGGTTTCTTTGGCATTACTGAAACACTCATTTTGTGCCAACAATTTTATACTGGATTGAAGTTTGGACTGTTCCCAGGCCATGTTATCGTACGAATTGATTTCTCCTTCAACCATTTTTCCACCTGTATCCAGTAAAGACAGCGAGATAATTCATATGTATTTAAGTAAGAATGCAACGTTTCTTAAATTTAAAACTGTTGCTAATTTCATGAAGTAGTACTTAGTATTACAGTGTTGGCTCATGGCATGGAGCAGAATCATCCTGAAAAATGAAACTAGTAACATCCCCAGTGATCTATAATTGTGGGAAGTAATTTTATCTTAAGAATATCATTATACACCTCAGCATTCAATGCGGCCTTCACAAATTCAAAACGACCAACTTCTCTATGTGAAATACAGCCCCATTCATTTGAGATGCAGGATGTTTCACTGTGGAGACGACACAGTCAAGATCACATTCCTCTCCTCTTCGTCTAACAGTCTGCTGGCTGTCCAAACCATACAAGATGAATTTTGATTCATCAGAGAAAATAACACATTTCCACTGATTCTCAAGGCCAACTAGCAAGCTTTTCTGCCCACTTTAGACATTCGGCTTTCATTTATTGCATCAAAAGTGGCTTTTTTTTCTGGGCAACGTTGTAAGATGTAAAATCTTACAACCAAATTGTATATAAAGATAACAGATCGTTGTTCCCAAACTGAGAATTTAATAAGAAAGGATACGTTAGGAATAGTTATATTGTAAAATAAAATATAACAAAGCAAATAAATTGAACAAAATGGATCGTTAAAAATATGGGGGAGATTAAATTAAGGAAGGGGCTAATCGGAGGGAAGGGAAAGTCGTGAGAATTACTGCACGAAATTTCTACCAACAGATGGATAAACACTCAGCTATAAGTACCGTAAACAAATCTGAAGATCTAAAACGGGGAGCAGAGCCATCGGTGAAAAGGAAACAAAGGGTAAGGTCGCACGACAACAATGGAAACAGGTTGCAGCGGCTATTGGCGAGTATGTGTGAATAATTATGGCCCCGATAGAACAATACGGCAAAGGACCGAGTTTGTCGGGACATTCCTTTGATCGGTGACACCTGGAGAAGAGACGGGTAGTAAATACGGGCAAATGATCGGGTGAGATTTAAGACTGGTGTCTGGCTGTCAGTGATAGCAAGTTTTGGGATCTAAAGAAGAAAAAGTGTTAAGTGAAACAGAAAGATGGCGGCGAACTTTAAAGCAGCGGACTGCCTGGGAAAATTTACAAATTTCTTAAAATGAGGAGTTGGATAGAGCACTGAAGAGACAGCTTGAGAAAAATTAAAATGGGCGAATAGGACAAAGTGAAAGTTTGATAAAATGAGAAGATTGGTTAAGACTCAGAACTAGGGCTGCCCTGACATATAGGGGCGGTACGTAATTTAGATGAACAAAAGGTGAATGAAAGGGGGGAGACACATGACAGTTGAGATTTTGTCGGTTTTTGTGGAAATGGGTTAAAATAGTCACAGAGTAGAGTTTTATGTGTGTGTTTATGGAAATGAGTTAAGAGACACAGGACAGTTGAGATTTTGTCGGTGTTTGTGGAAATGGGTTAAAATAGTCACAGAGTTGAGTTTTATGTGTGTGTGTTTATGGAAATGAGTTAGGAGACACTGAGTTGAGTTTTTGTGGGTGTTTTTTGAAGATGAGTTAGGAAAGACAGAGTTGAGTTTTTTGACAGTGTTAGTGGGAAAATGAGTTAATAAGTTGTGTAGGGTTAGATAAGTAAGAAAAATCAGCCAGTTGAGAAAGTCCTGACGAAGTTAAGATGGAGTAATAAGTTGTGTAGGGTTAGATAAGTCCTGTCCTGTCCTCTCAGCCAGTGGAGAAAGATCTGACAAAGTTAAGATGGAGTAATGAATGGTTAGATAAGTTTAAGTACAGTCAGTAAGTTAAGAAAAGTTAGGAGTTTCATGATAGACAAGAACAGTCGAGTAGTCCGTCATCGGAAGGCAAGGGTAGTGGCCCGTATGCAAATAAGTCTAATCCGTCATCGGAGGAAGGCAAGGGTAGTGGCCCGTATGCAAATAAGTCTAGTCCGTCATCGGAGGAAGGCAAGGGTAGTGGCCCGTATGCAAATAAGTCTAATCCGTCATCGGAGGAAGGCAAGGGTAGTGGCCCCTATGCAGATGAGTGAAGTGTAAGGAGAATAAGCCTGTCCGTAATAGGAAGGTAGTGAAAGTGGCCAGCGTGAAAATAAGTAAGGAGAAAAATAACCCTAGTCCATCATTTGAAGGCAGTGATAAAGGCCAAGGAAAGAAATAACCCTAGTCCATCATCTGAAGGCAGTGGTAAAGGCAAAGGTGCAGATAAGGGAGCTGAGAAGGTAAAGTTGTAATCCCGAGTCCGGCAGAATAGCTAAACCGAAGGCTAAGTAGCAGTATCGAAGATGAGTCCATAAATTCCTAAGAGACACAGTGATGCCCTATCCAGACGTAAACTACAGCCCATTGGGAAACTAGGAGAACCTAAGATGGAAGCTTGAAACCTCCCTGGAAAAGAAAGGAACAAGACAGAAGTAGATGAGCGATATATTAAGGACACTAAGTTAACAAGAAGGACTGTTAGTGAAATAGTATAGTAATTAATTAAAAGGGGATAGCACTAGAAAGTAAAATGAAAGATAAATTATCTCTGAAGTAGATATACTAACAGAGTTAGAGTTATTATGTTAAAAAAGGGTTAATGTATAATGCAAGGGAAACGAAGGAATGAGTAATAGATTAAATTGATGTACAAATAGCTATAATGTGTTAGAAGGGTAGTAAAGTTTATAAAGAGGGATTCTGAATATGTTTTAACGATAGATAATTGAGTTATATGAGCAACTTTGAATATGTTTTAATGATAGATAATTGAGTTATATGAGCAACTCTGAAAATAGTGTTTTTACTGATGAAGATTTGTCGGTTTATCTGAAAGACCAATAACATATAGAGAATTTAGGAAGGTTAAGATTGGTCTACAAGTATATTGTAACAGAGTGGTGAGAACACAGAGCATAATGATGAAAGTACCATATTTGATTGCTAATATATGAAACAGAATTGTATCCAGGAGTAAGTGAAATAGGTATAGTGAATGTATAAGTGTTAGGAGTTAGTTAGGGCAAGAAGAATGAATCAAGTGTTTTCATATAAAGGTTAACTCAGATTAGCTAGTGAAGAGAAACAGGAATAAGAATAATATGTGCAAGGTATCTTTGATTTAACTTTGTATGTCATATTATATGCTATCTAGTTCAGTTGTACCTCATGTTGTATATATATATATATGTAAATAAACAATGTTGTTTTTTAATTAGTGCTTTTGTTATTCTTGAACACTCTGCCTTTCCGAAGGGAAGCTTAACAGCTTGCCTTTACTCCTGTATCGATATTCCCATTCTGTTTTAAGATTTGTCGATGAAGATCTGTTTCGCACGCACAGTAAACGGATCAGAATCTGTCCTGCTCTGCAGAAGATATTCGTCGACGTGCACTTCCTTTCTTTCTGTTTAGACCGTAAGACTGTGATAATTTTCGTGATAAACGTGCCATTGTTGACCGATTACAGTGAATCATTTTAGCTATTTCATGCATAGAATGTCCCTCTGCATCTTACATGGTGTTAATTGTGAAAACTTGGCCATTGCATTAGCATAGAATACTGGGCACGTGGCATATACGCTGTACTTATACTGGAGCTAGGGTGATGCAATCATGCGTGACATCACTAAGAGAGCTTTCGAGAGATGGATGATGCAATAGGGTAATGCTTTTACAAAATATATTCACAGAATTTGCAAAATTCACCAAATTTGGTGAATTTTGCGAATTATCCAATATTTTTGAGCACCGCACAAAATAGCAGAGTATAAACTGAAGGGGAGAAACTGAAATTTAACGATACAAAGTCCATGAATTAATTAGTTTACTGCTAGTCTTCTTTTCTTTTTTAAATCAATGAATCTCGCTGCTTTTGGAGATTTTACTGGAGGGACGCATTTCCCCTCCACTCATTCATTCAACCCGTATACACTTCTCTTTCATTTTCTCTTCAGTCGAAAGTGCAAAACAAGATGCGAAACCTTTACACAGATCAAATACACGATTCACGCAGTAAAGTAACGAAGGGAAAATAACAGCGGTAAACTGAAAATTGACAAGGGATCACTGAAATAAGAAAAGCAATGCAACCGGGAAGTAAAATAATTCAGAAATGAATGAGATCACTAAAAATCCATCGAGAGAGAGAAAGAATAACTGCCTGGAATACTGGCTCCTGAAATGGATCAACTGGCGGACTGGCAACCAGTTCACTGTTTCTAGGGCCCAACTCCACACTAATCTCAAAATCACACCATGAAAACAACGAATTGTGGCAGCTAAACTTCTTACACTGGCCAGAATAATCACAGGACAACTTGACGCCCCTGACATCAGTGACCCAATAAAAACTCCCGTTGAGTATTACTTTCAGCAATTTTGAAGGCCTGAGACGCATGTTCCCAGAAAGCACGGTTGATTTGACAAACAGTCTAACCATCGACCTGGATAAATTCTGCTAGCACCACAAAGTGCAAAATCTTTTGTTGTCCGATGGCACCAGGGGTTCCCCCCCCCCGTCTCCGTGTTGTTTGTTTGTTATTTGGTTTTTAGGAGCATTAGCAACTAAGGCCATATTGCTCCGGGAATATGCGGTGGTTATTCCCTTGACCTTTCCGCATCCTCCGTATCTGGTGGTGACGGGCTCGAACCCAGGTCTAATCAAGAAGTGTGTGTGCTACGCACTGCTGCTCCTTCCCACCTGGCTACGGAGGAACCCCTCCATGTTGTGCACTCTGTTTGTCACAGAACTCTGTGTAGGCCAGAGATTTAAAAAGTGTGCGGGGAGTGAAAGGATGTGTAGTGTTGTGTACCGTTGTTCTTCTGACCATTTAGCCGTTGGGCCCCTGTTAGGACCCACCGTTACCACACTTGGCCCCAGGGAGGCAGATCAGGAACCCAGATTTTATTTTGTACTCTGGCAGGCCCTGCCACCTAGTTTCCAAAGACTTCAGTGGAAAGGGCCTATGTAAAAAAAAAAAAAAAAAAAAAAAATAGGGGGTTAACGCTAGAATATAAAAGGCCGAGAGAGGTTTATGTAAGTGTGGTTTAAATTTGGACGTTATTAACTGATAAATTGTATGGGTGTACACTGTGAGTTAGACAGAGTAGGGGGGACTGAAAGCTGGGGGAAGACAGAGGTATGGGGACGATAGAAAAGGCGACCCTAGAAAGTCAGGCCCATGCCTCACCAGGCGGTGGAAGGAGACAGGAAGCCGTCTCCTTCCCCCGGCAGGGGAGAAGAATAAAAGAAAACCAGGCTAGAGTGATTGGTTTGATTGCCAATGTGGCAGAGATGCTGCTGGTGTCTCAATGTCTGGGTTTGGAGTCTTGCGTGGGATCAGGTCCCGTCACGGATTTGTGCCCACTTCCTTGTTTCTTCTAGTTCTGGTGACAATTTGGTGGACTGCATTTCATGGGACGCAGTGCAGTCCATGGTTGTTTTTGTTTTATGTTGTCGCATATTCAGGATCTAGATGTGTTGTTATACTTGGGACAGAGTCCCATCCAGGGTTTGACTACACTTCCTTGTTGTCTCATTACATTGTAAAGCCGGTGTAGTGCACTGTCTTTCGTGGGATATAGTCCTGTCCGTGATCGTTGGTCATATGCGTTGTGACATTGTAGCGATCTTCTTTCCTGTGATGGGACATCATCATCATCATATTTACACTCATTGGAGCGTTCCCCGAGGAAAAGCTCAACAACGCAAATTAACTATTTACATCGACCTATTTAGCCTTCCAAGCCGCAAGGACTTGCCCTACTGCTCGGAAGTTTACCATCCCTAGCCCCGTGGAGGCAGGTCGCTATTACCCTTATTTGCACCATATTTACAACTCTCTAAGTGAGTAGAATTCTGATTGCTTTGATCAGAACCACAATCAAAATCTATATGAATTTAAAATCAAAAGTTTACATTTCAATTTTGAGATCATAAGTACCATGTACATAATATACAATTCAGCAACGACAAGCAGTTGCAATATAAAGCTAACATCCGCAAGCATGTGGGAATAAATGAACCTAATAGTTCAAGTAGTGCCCTGAGCACTACGTATGACATTTACATTTTTAAAGATACGTTATGAAAACTCTATATATACTTTCATTTTCAAAGAGCTTCTGCATCTCATGGGGAGAGGATACCCCTAACTGGCCAAGCAGCCTTTGTCTTGGCACGTCAGATAATTGACATTGAAAAATTACATGCTGGCTATCCTCAAACTGCCCGCAACGATAGCAATCACTGTCCGCAAGGCCCAGTTGATGAAGCCGCAACCGAAGTCCGTGTCCAGTGACAACCATAGCCTGGCAAACTTCTAGTGTTGCCATTTTAGCGGGTTTCCCGCTAGATTTAGCGGAATTGCTTCAGGTTTAGCGGATTAAAATATGAAATAGCGGATAGCGGATTTTTTAGCGGGAAGAGTATAAATGTTTAGCATTTTATATATTTTGGCAATGTAACATTTAAATTAAGAAATATTTAGTTAACAAATATTAAATTAATTGTTCAATTAATTATTTAATTAACAATAAAAATATTTCATAATTGAAATGTTTTATTGATATACATCGTAAACACAGTAGGGATATCATATTTCATAGTTTTTTTTTTATAAAGCGAACAATCGGTTTTATATTATTTTGGAATTTCCCTGAGGAGAACCCCAACAATTTTACGTAGTTACCCTCGCGGTCAAACGACCTGACCGTTGGGTCATAGCTTTAAATTGTTGAATCAAATCTAAAAATGTGGGAAAAATTCTAATGACGTCTTTTTTTGAAACCGCGAAGGAATGGCATTGGATAATTTTTCTTCGTCGTATTTGATTGGCTTCCAAGAAATGCGATCCGAATTACCGACATAACTTCTCTTTCAATGTTTCTAATAACCACAGAGCAATAAGTAATAAGAGTAATAAGTAATAATTATTTCTAATAACCACAGTGTAATAATATCTTAGTATTCTGTGCTAATAACCAAGTTCAACGCTTCTAATAACTATTCACAGGTGAGTTTTAATACTATTTAAAAATATATTCGTTAAATTTAAATAATTTGTTGTTCAAAAACTAAAGTAAGATATTTAAGAATATTATAAAGAATATATAATTCTTTACTGTTTTTATCATATTTTTCAAAGAAATTTGTATATCTAATGACTTTAAAATAGTAATAATAATAATTTTTATCCGGGTTACTATTAAAATATAGATAAAATTTTTTTTTCTATGGATGGCGGACAAAAACAAAACGAAATATACCCAAAATTTTCGGAAGGAATGGTTAGCTTTTCCACAATTCAAAGACTGGTTAGTAGAGATTCCAGGACATCCAACTCGAGCAAGATGTAAATATTGCAAGTCTGATTTTACTGCTAAAATTTCGGACATTAAGTCATTTAAAAACTTTCAAACATATTAAGTCAGTAGAACCATTTTCACCTAATAGATCAGGCAACCAATCTAAATTAAATTTTCCCACCAAGAATTTACAAATATTGGAAGCTGAAGCAAAGTTAAGTTTGTTTATTTGTGCTCACTCGTCAATACTGGCAATAGACCACCTTGGTGAATTATGTAAGAATGCATTCCAAGATCAAACAGCCAAAACTTTAAAAATTCATCGAACAAAATGCAGCGGCATTATAAAATATATCCTACACCCCCACTTTCAGAAATATTTATTGAAGTCAGTGCTCAATGGCTTTTCAAATTATAGTTTGTTACTAGATGAATCAAACGATATTAGTGTAACAAAACTATTAGGTATTGCAATTGTGTATTATGATGAGTAATTCGATAAAAGAGTTTCTACATTCTTAGCTCTTGTAGAATTAGATCAATGTAACGCTGAAAATATTTCAAATTCAATTTAAAAAAATAACGCTGGAAAATTTTAAACTTCCTTTAAATAATCTTGTGGGCATTGGGACAGATAATGCTAGCGTTATGATTGGAGTTAATAACAACGTTTATACACATTTGAAGTCCGATGTACCAAACTTGATATTAATTAAATGCGTATGTCATTCTTTGCAATTAGCAGTATCTCATGCAACCCGCGAAACATTCCCTAGAAGTCTAGAATTCATGATCGCTGAAACTTATAATTGGTTTAGTAAATCCACTAGCCGACAAAATCAATTCAAATATTTATACAGTGCCATAAACGATGGTGCAGATCCGAAAAAGATAGTTCATTCGAGTCAAACAAGGTGGTTATCCATTGAAGTTGCTATAACAAGAATTTTAGAACAGTATATTGAATTAAAAGCCCATTTTGAAATAACTCGTTTGACTGACAAATGTTATGCTGCAGAACTTCTTTATTCAATATTCAAAGATGAAAGTAATTTAGCATATCTTTTATTTTTAATACCTATCTTATCTGAAGTACAAAGAGTAAATAAATCTTTTGAATCAAATACTGCCGTTCCTACATTATTACTACATGATTTAAACACGCTATTGTCGATGATTGCCAATAAAATGTTTTTACCAAATACACATATTGAAAGGATAGAAGAGGACATTAATAATTATTTAGACCCTAAGCCATATTTAGGTTACCAATTTGAAAGAAAAATAAATGAATTAATAATGAATAAACTTATCACAACAACAGATGAAATGGCAATAAGAGAGAGATGCCGTAATTTCTTGATTGATTTGTATCAACAATTCTTCCGGACAACATAAAAGAATTAGAAAAATATCATTAATCTCAGTTAACAATATATTAAAACAACAAAAAGAACCACTGATAAATTTATTACAAAATACATTACTCTTGTATATAAACAAACAAACAGTATATAAACATTACTCTTGTTACAATGAAGTTTTGGTCAGAAGTTTCGAAATATCGAGATGCAAGCGGTGAAAATCCATTTAAAGAAATTAGCCAATTTGCATTGGGTATTTTAATTTTGCCATTATCCAATGCAGATGTGGAAAGAATATTCAGCAACTTAAATCTAGTAAAAAACAAAACACGCAACAGAATGAGTGTTGGCATGGTTAATGCAATCTTATCAGTACGATACGGGCTCAAAAGAGTTGAAAAGTGTTGTAAAAATTGTTTTGCCTGAAGAAGTGCTTCGCAAAATAGGTACACAAGAAGCATATGATGAGGAGATATTGAATTTCGAAATTAATTTAGATTTTTTGATATTGATTTTATATTAAAAACAGAAAATAAATAACTATTTATATATACCATTTGTTTGTTTGTTTTTATTCACTACAAAGTACAAACAAATGAAAATTTAAAAAATTTGGCGGGTTAAGTGTTAAAAATAGCGGATTTTGAGTATGCGGCTAGCGGGAAATATTATTAAGAGTTGGCAACACTGCTTGGACGAGTTATTGAACCAAGACTGGAATGGTGTGGAGATTGTAGCTTACGCAGACGATGTTGCCGTACTTGTGTGCGGTGACACCCGATTAGAACTGGAGCAAAAAGCCAGTTGGGTATTAGACAGGATACAGACTTGGGCCTCGGTTCACAAGTTAATGATATCGCCGATGAAGCCGCAGTGCATGATGCTGAAAGGACTTTTCAGTCCTAATAGAAATCCCACAGTAGGCCTTGGTGGGCTTTCCTTGGGTTTTGTGCCAGTGATAAAGTATCTGGGAGTCAATCTGGATCAGAGACTGAGCTTTATTCCTCATGCGAAGTTCATGAGGGATAAAATTAAGAAGCTATATGGGAAGCTTAGGAGAATCACCCGAGCTGACTGGGGCATCAAGGGAAGCAACTTGGACATGCTTTACAAGTGCCTCTTTGTCCCTATAATTACCTATGCCTGTGGAGCCTGGGGACAGGCTATAGACAGTTGCTTAGTGAGACGCCACTTGATGGCTGCTCAGCGGTTTGCATTGTTAAGTGTGACCAGAGCTTGCCACACTGTCTCCACAGAAGCCCTACAGATTCTTGCAAGTGCGGAGCCAGTTGACTTACTGATTCTGGAGAAACTCTTACGATATCGAACCAAGAACAACTTACCTTTGGAGTTAATGGGTGTCCGTTGTTGCCCCGATGCGGGAAGAGTCTACGGCAGACCCGACTTGAAGGTTGAGAGCAAGAGAATTTCGCTGGAAGTCCATCGACTCTGGCAGGAGCGTTGGACGACGTCCTCTAAGGGCAGAGTGACGTATGAGATGATGCCTGACATCTCACGATTAGAACAGATACGCAGGTGGCCTAAGCTTGAAGTTTGCAGTGTTGCCAACTCTTAATAATATTTCCCGCTAGCCGCATACTCAAAATCCGCTATTTTTAACACTTAACCCGCCAAATTTTTTAAATTTGGCGGGTTAAGTGTTACTTAAGTGTTACACAATTCAATTCAATAAATATTTGAATTGATTTTGTCGGCTAGTGGATTTACTAAACCAATTATAAGTTTCAGCGATCATGAATTCTAGACTTCTAGGGAATGTTTCGCGGGTTGCATGAGATACTGCTAATTGCAAAGAATGACATACGCATTTAATTAATATCAAGTTTGGTACATCGGACTTCAAATGTGTATAAACGTTGTTATTAACTCCAATCATAACGATAGCATTATTTGTCCCAATGCCGACAAGATTATTTAAAGGAAGTTTAAAATTTTCCAGCGTTATTTTTTTAAATTGAATTTGAAATATTTTCAGCGTTACATTGATCTAATTCTACAAGAGCTAAGAATGTAGAAACTCTTTTATCGAATTACTCATCATAATACACAATTGCAATACCTAATAGTTTTGTTACACTAATATCGTTTGATTCATCTAGTAACAAACTATAATTTGAAAAGCCATTGAGCACTGACTTCAATAAATATTTCTGAAAGTGGGGGTGTAGGATATATTTTATAATGCCGCTGCATTTTGTTCGATGAATTTTTAAAGTTTTGGCTGTTTGATCTTGGAATGCATTCTTACATAATTCACCAAGGTGGTCTATTGCCAGTATTGACGAGTGAGCACAAATAAACAAACTTAACTTTGCTTCAGCTTCCAATATTTGTAAATTCTTGGTGGGAAAATTTAATTTAGATTGGTTGCCTGATCTATTAGGTGAAAATGGTTCTACTGACTTAATATGTTTGAAAGTTTTTAAATGACTTAATGTCCGAAATTTTAGCAGTAAAATCAGACTTGCAATATTTACATCTTGCTCGAGTTGGATGTCCTGGAATCTCTACTAACCAGTCTTTGAATTGTGGAAAAGCTAACCATTCCTTCCGAAAATTTTGGGTATATTTCGTTTTGTTTTTGTCCGCCATCCATAGAAAAAAAAATTTTATCTATATTTTAATAGTAACCCGGATAAAAATTATTATTATTACTATTTTAAAGTCATTAGATATACAAATTTCTTTGAAAAATATGATAAAAACAGTAAAGAATTATATATTCTTTATAATATTCTTAAATATCTTACTTTAGTTTTTGAACAACAAATTATTTAAATTTAACGAATATATTTTTAAATAGTATTAAAACTCACCTGTGAATAGTTATTAGAAGCGTTGAACTTGGTTATTAGCACAGAATACTAAGATATTATTACACTGTGGTTATTAGAAATAATTATTACTTATTACTCTTATTACTTATTGCTCTGTGGTTATTAGAAACATTGAAAGAGAAGTTATGTCGGTAATTCGGATCGCATTTCTTGGAAGCCAATCAAATACGACGAAGAAAAATTATCCAATGCCATTCCTTCGCGGTTTCAAAAAAAGACGTCATTAGAATTTTTCCCACATTTTTAGATTTGATTCAACAATTTAAAGCTATGACCCAACGGTCAGGTCGTTTGACCGCGAGGGTAACTACGTAAAATTGTTGGGGTTCTCCTCAGGGAAATTCCAAAATAATATAAAACCGATTGTTCGCTTTATAAAAAAAAAACTATGAAATATGATATCCCTACTGTGTTTACGATGTATATCAATAAAACATTTCAATTATGAAATATTTTTATTGTTAATTAAATAATTAATTGAACAATTAATTTAATATTTGTTAACTAAATATTTCTTAATTTAAATGTTACATTGCCAAAATATATAAAATGCTAAACATTTATACTCTTCCCGCTAAAAAATCCGCTATCCGCTATTTCATATTTTAATCCGCTAAACCTGAAGCAATTCCGCTAAATCTAGCGGGAAACCCGCTAAAATGGCAACACTACGTCCAAGACGAAGTTTCACATAAAAGGGCCTATAATGGAGCCCTGCGGAACTCCTCTGGAGACAGTGTGACAAACTTTCTCGAAGCGGTTATAGACCACCACTCTCCGATCTTGAAAGTAGCTACGCATGAGACGATAGATATCACTCGGACAGTCCACAAGTCTCAATCGGCATAAGATGCTTTGCCACCAGAGGCGGTCAAAAGCTCCCTTAAAATCAAGGAAAATGCCCAGGACGTATTTGCTCTCAGAGCTACGAACCAGCGAGAGCAGTCTCACCACGGCATCCTCAGCAGAACGGCCTTGTCTGAAGCCAAACTGCCGATCGGACTCCTGGTGCTTGTCTCTATACACTGCATTCAAGCGACTCATTATGAAGCTCTCAAACGTTTTTCCCAAGACAGATAGCAAGGCAATCGGCCTATAAGAAGACGGATCCGTCCTCTCACGACCGTCTCCTTTCAGGAGTACGACAACTCTGGCTTCTTTCCAACTCTGTGGAAAGGTGCACTCTTCGAGGCACTGGTTGTACAGCGACAGTAATAAGTCAGGGAAGTGTCTGAAGAATTCCTTCAGAATATCAGCAGAAATGTTATCAGTGCCAGGGGCCCTACGATTTCGAATACTTCTCACGGCCTGCTCGAGTTCAGCCATAGAAAACACCTCAATGGATGCACCAGAACTACAGTAGTTCTGGTTAGCTAAACGTAGAGCAATCTGGTCTGCCGTCTCCCCATCAACATCATCGACGGGAAAAAGCGTGCTGAGAACCGTAAGCATCGTGTCATTCCAGGTCTGAGTCTCGCTCAGCCCTCCCAGAACTGTGTGCTGGACCTGTTGAAGTTGAACCTTTTCCATCACTAACCGGTATGGCAATCCCCAAGGGTTCGAGTTGCCTCTCTCGGAGACAAAATCCTCAAGCCTTGAGCTTGCAGTCTCGAATCTCCTTGACATAGTTACGTTTTGCCGTAGCATAACGCTCTCGGTAGCTGGCAAGGTTTAAGTAACCCGAACGTCTGGCTCTCTGAAACTTTCTGCGAGTCTGGTTGACAAGGCGTCTAAGTCTGCTCAACTCCCCGCACCACCAGGGAACAGACGTCGTCCTATTCCTACCTCTCCTCATAGATGCATTGCAAGCCCTTTGAAGCAAATTATTCACTAAAGAAACTCTTTGGGCCGCCAGGCTACGACTCCACTGCTGTCTCCATGATTCATTGGCAGTTACGCTGTCTAAGACTGACTTAAACTTTCCCCAGTTAGCAGTACTCGCCACAAACCTATCCACGTTACAATTTTCAGTTCTGCATTCAAAAGGACGGATCTCGCATCGTAAGACCCTGTGATCACTAGGCGACCAATCGGTCTCCACGGACCACCTAGTGATCTCATTAACTAAGGTACCAGAGCAAAGAGTAATGTCGATGTTTGACTCGCCTTGCAGTGTAGAAAAGATGCAAGGTTGGTTAGGGATATTTAAGATTTCGAGCCTATTAGCCAAGATACAGTCTTCAAAAAGTACCCCTCTATAGTCCAAGGTTGTACTACCCCAACTCACCGACTTGGCATTGGCATCGATACCTATGAGTAATTTCTTACCCATTAACTCAGTACAAAGTTCATCGACATATCGGAGATAGGCCTGTGGTTCTTCCCGATATTGGGCGTAAGTACTAACCAAGTACACTCTACCAAATGAACCAATAATCTCGGCACAAGCATAGTGCGTGGAGCACAGCTTCTGCAACTGGGTAACCACAAAATCTCTGTTACAGACAATTATCGCAGCCTGACAACCCTGACCAGACTGAACAACCCTATAATCTAGAGTATAGCCACGAACTTTATTGTTCACTATGTACGGCTCCTGCAAGAGGATAGTCACACTTTTCTCTCCTAGAGCGCTCTGCCAACTGTAGAGCGACCGGGTATGATCTCTGACCGTTGATCTGTATAACTCGGAACACATCGTTGGAAGTCGTATTGGATGTACTATCCATACACGACTTTACTCTTGATTAGTTCTAAGTAGCTCTTGTAGATAGGACAGTCTCTACTTCTAACAGAATGGTCGGAGGTCTTCCCTCGCCTAGTACAATTAACACATTTGGCTTCTCAGCCTTTTTAGGGCACTCTTTGTAAAGGTGGCCATCTCCCGCACAGTGACCACACACAGTCTTCGACTTACAGTTCTTTGCTATATGCCCGAAGGCAAGACATTTAAAACACTTTACCGTGAAATATATGTCACGGACTTTATAGGACGACCAGTGCATGAATACTCTTCCTTTCTCGACGAGGATGTTCCGCAGCTCGGCAGAGACCTCGATGATCCAGTTTTTAGTATCCTTATTGGCAAATTTCGCCACTGACCTGATCAAGGTATCCTTCTGAAACTGAGCTCTTGTTATACCGCTTGAACTGAAGTTACGCTCATATAATTCTGACAGAAAATCTTCTTTTCCGACTTCTGCATCTACATCGTAGATAATGAGACGTTTCCCAGGTTTCTTGGGGACCTCCGTCCTTAGACCCTTGGCTTTTATCGTCTCGCAGTTAAGAATGCGTTGCTCGTCTTCCGTGCTGTCCACCTCCAGCACCACTCCAGTATCCTTTATGGTTCGCATTCTTCGAACATTAACACTATTTAACGCAGGCTTTACAGACTGTAGTACCACTTGCTTTACAGCCTCACTGGTTTTAAGAGTCTCAGAGTCAGATTTTATAAGAACAGCATGTACTTCGGGTTTCTTAGGAGTTGAGCGCTTCTGGCTCTGTACGACACTGGCGTACGATGCAGGCGCAACGCTGACGGAGGGCTGACTCCTCTTCAGTGCTGCCTTTAAAGACTGGTTTTCGGCGTATACTTCGATAGCCCGAAGTTCCAGTTCGTCCCACATTCCTAGAATAGTGCGCATGGCTGATCTATTGACCTTGTTCGAATCGTTCAACATAAAGTCATGAAGACTTTGACGCACCGCCTTCAAGTCCTTGAAGTTATCCATCGGGCTTTCCTCATCATCGGAGGAGTCCGGTCTGAGTCGTTTTACAGCAGTCCGCTGGTTCGATTCAACAGCCGTCGAATCGTTGGAGGAGTCATCCATGTATACCTCAAGGAGATCTCCAGGCAATTGTTCAAGCACTACTTGCGTCGTTACTGGATCTGCACCTCCAGCGCTGCCGTCCGCAGTGATAGAAGCACCAAGATCAACGACCGCAGTCGTTTCTGAGTCCGATATCTTCGGGCATAGCTTGGCTCTAGATGGCACAGACATGGTCAATCATAATACAGACACTTTTGCAACAGTACTTAATACAAGTATATATAATTATAGTAATGTATGGTTTGGAACACAATGTTCGATTCCAAGAGAGTCCCACACTACACTGATCACTTTTGACCGACAAAGTCCGCCGATCAAGGCCTACTTAGCCGACCAGGACTCGCCTGGCCGCCTACCCCGGACTGCGTGGAAGTAAGGCCTACCAGTTAGCAGTAGTCACTGCAGAGTATAACAAGAAGTCTCTTGTGGAAAGCACTAAGATCACTATAATAAACGCTAGATCAAAGCAATAAGAACACTGTGTACCCAGACCGCCAAAATGGTACCGGGGCCCTGTGATGGGACAGTCAGGTTCTGTGGTTTCAAAGTTAAAATCAGATATCACAGCCCAATTGATTGATCTTGCCTGAAGATTCAGCTGCAGATATCAGCCCAATGGAACCTGGATGAAAGAAGTGAATCTCAGTTAAATTGAGCTTTGATGAGGTTGGTGGTTGATGCTACTGGAGAGGAGTGCCCAGAATCTCACTCAAGTTATTGGTTTAATAGGTCCCTTAATGTTCTCTGTCTTTCGAAGACATCCTGTGCAAAATGGTGAAGTATTTGTAACTGTCATGGGTATGAATTAGTATATGTTCTTGGTCCTGTGGAAATTAGCATATGTTCTTGGTCCTGTGGAAATTAGTATATGTTCTTGGTCCTGTGGAAATTAGTATATGTTCTTGGTCCTGTGGAAATTAGTAATCTTTGTGATCAGAATAGATCTCAAATCTTCATAGTCAGGACAGTCATACATTATGTGGTGCCAAGATTCGTCAGTGCCACAGTAACAGTGTGGATCATCTGTGATGCCCAGAGATGTTAATTTTTCTTGAATCGACCCATGGCCTGTAAGAAGGTACGTCATGTACAGGCCATGGGAAAACTAGCTTCGGGCTTTTGGGAACGTTTTTGGGATGAATTTCTGTGTAATTGGTCCCTTAGTGGATATCGTCCATCTGTCTTGCCAGGCCTGCTGCAGGTGAGCAAGGAGCCTTCTCTCTGTCTTGTGATTGATTGGCTGGGTTGGTGGTGAATCCAATGGTGGTAATGGAGATTCCTTTGGACAGATGATACAACATGCCACATCTAATTATTTCAAGGTCTAGGGGGAGGACTTCAGAGAGGACTTGAAGAGCAGGAGTGCTCACCATGCTCACCAGCAGGCTCCGGTAAGTAGTATTGCTCTTTAAATGGTGGCTGATTTCTTCTGATTTGTGACAATAGTTGCATTGTGATACCAGACCCCTGCAGCATATGAGATGGCTGGAATAAATACTGCTTTGTAAAACAGGGCTAGGGTACGTCCGTTTAAACCTTGCGGTCCTTGCGGGTGAACCAGTCCTTGCGGGTGAGCCTTGCCACCAATGCTGTGTAATTTCTTATCTTCTTTTGGATATACTGCACGTGTGAGAGGAAGGATAGTTTTGAGTCCAGGATTACATTAAGGTGTTTAAGCTGGGTGTGGTGCGTGATGGTTGAGGCATTGATCTTAATCTGCAGTGATCTGGTTGAGCTTAGGATGCTGGAAGTTTTCTCAGCCGAGATTGTCAGGTTGTGCTAGGTAGCTCACTCCTGGAGGAGCCAGAGTGCAACGTTAGCAGAAATTTCAAGCTGGGCCAATAAGCTGGCGGGCCCAGAAAGGATCAAATCGTCTACATAGGCATGGGACTTAACATGCCCAAGATCTTAATTTAGGAACTCATACAGGACCATGTTCCAGAAAGTTGGTCCTACGACTGAGCCCTGTGGATCTTTCTGATCACACTGGAATAGGGAGTCTCTGCCAGCAGCACACCTATAGTCGCCAGAAGCCAAAGGACACATACATAAATCTGCCCTTATGACTCACAAGAACACCACCAGAAGGAAAATATGGACTGCGTCAACCAATGAAATAGCTTTTTATACATATACTTCACGTTATTGTCCAGCACGTTTTATCAAATATTACCTTGCTTAGTTTGGATACTATGGTACTCCACAATTTTCAAGTATGTAATTAAAAAATTCAGGTTAAGCACACGTGGCTCAATGTAACCCTGGACACATGTCTCTGAAACTTTATGTGCACACGGGCTGCTAAGGATCCGGGATTCTTGTGTAGTGAAGCCTAGGGTGACCTCTGCTTCCATACTGTACCAGGGTTGGTGTGCAGGCTGGCAAGGGATTAGGAAATCCCTAATTACTATCTCTGACGCCTATTGCTATTTAATGACAGGGTCAAGATTAACGGATTATTTTAACGAAGTTTCAAGGAATAGTTCTGAGTGGAAATAACAGAATTATATCTATAAGTAATTCTGTTATTACTTCTGTTAATCAACACTATCAAGCAACCGACGAATATTAAAATAATCTGTAAAATGTGTTTTTCATAAATTTTATTGTGATCTAATATAAACATTGATTTTTACGATCTAATTGAAATATCTGTGTGTCGGATAAAATTCTTTCGCGGGCCGGATCCGGCCTGCAGGAAGTAGTTTAGGGACCCCCGCCCTAGAGTCTTACGCAAAGACTAATAGACGTCACCAGCCAGAAGTTTCAATATTTCTAAACGTGTATCAATCCCAACGTTCTTTATGCATCTTTGGTCTGGACATCTGCATCTCCTACACACCAAGATTGCATATATGACTTGAAGTACTGGATGATAGGATGTTTAATTCGTTGTTTGAATACCCCTCCCCCCCCACGATATAGAAATCTATATTGCAATAATAATAATACAAATCGGTACATGTCCTTCAGGGCATTAGGCCAATGGTTAACAGTGATAATATAATATAATATAATAATAATTAGAAAACAATGATAAATCGAACATAAGGAAATACATATGTGGATGCTGAAAGGAAGTACAGCCTCAAAACTCAAAGTATAATACAGTTATTTATACCACAACATACAAAGAAGATATTGGTGGAAACAAATAATTTCATACAGCAATATAACACAGGCAACGTTCTTTGCACTAAACAGAAGTAGTTAGTTCATCATTACTCACCATCACACAGAAAAGTTAGTATGTGATTTTCATATCAGATGGTATTGTTGGCGTGTGGCATTCATACAAGCTTCGACCAGAAGGATCAGGGACAGGTAAGTACAATTCAAGGATGCAGCATCTGTATTCCCTGTCACAAGCAAACTTATTAAGATCAGTATCCAAGGACTTGGCACATGAAAGTAGCTGAAAAGGCAGGGAAAGCTGAGGGACTCTCCAAGAACACCGATCCCAGAAAGACTCTCCGAGAACACCAATCCCAGAAAGATCCCAGAAAAATCTACCCAGCGGTCATTTTGACAGTCGCGGTAACACGTTTCACCTTAATCAGCGTACGAAGCCTATGAATTTGAATCAAACTGGCCATTTCAGTTGTCCTTAGCTGTAGAGGAAGTTTATCTTTGTTTATGGCCCATTTAAGAGCCAAAACTCAAAATAAAAAGGGATCTGTTTGTGCTACGGGCAGCGGATGCCCATATCTCTGGAACATATAAAAGTGTAGAGTATACTATGGTTTTTATACATTTGCTAGTAGTTGTGACTTCATTAATATAATGTGAGTGCTGCTTCGCAATCCATCGGATTCGAGCTGCCAGGGTGAGCAGCTTGTCTATGTGGTTACTGAAATCCAGCTTAGGATCAAAAATAACCCCGAGATCAGTATGTTCATTGACGATGGGAATAGGAGAATTACAGTATTGGCGGAATATAAGAAGGCGTTTTCTTTAAGTAAAATATCATAAATTCAGATTTTTCTGGGTTTATTTTTAATCCGAAATGGTTGAGGTAGTTTACAAATTCCATTAGTGTATTATTAATTGATGCTGTTATAAGAAGATCACCATGCCAAGAAATCGGTGTGAGCAGCTTCATATCATCTCCTTAACATAAGTATCATGCCTGTAATCAACAAGTGGGGAGATAAGTGCTGTAAACAAGAACCCAGATAAGACACCACCCTGTGGCACGCCTGAAGAGATACTTTGCTCGTTATATGTGCCCATGAACAGTAAGCTGGATTATTATATTTTGAAGGAGTGACGTGAAGAACTGTAGAGTGTTTCCTTTGATCTGGTAATGGTCTAAAGGTAGCTTAAGTATTGCAGGAACGTTTATAGAGGCAAAAGCTGCTTCAAGGTCTACGGAGGTGCCTGTAAGCTCTGCTTCAGATTCAAACACTGAAAGGATAGAGCTAGTTGTACATAAGGAATTAGTCAGTGGATCTATGCGGAAGGGAGTAATGGATTTGAGGAGGCTGATGTGGAAAGGTTGTTTAGTTACAATGGGGAGGAGTACCTTCTCAAGGTGTTTTAGGAGACTTGAAGTGTTGGAGATTGGCAGGTAATGCTTAAGAAGTGTAGGAGATTGAATTTTGGGTATAGGCTTCACAAGCTAGATGTTACACTACTGGGTAAAGTAATGACTTGACAAAACAGCATTAAAACAGTTAGAACGGGATCCAAAATATATGGGCTAAGGCATTTGATAATACACCGATGAGCCAAAACATTATGTCCACCTACCTAATATGATGTTGGTCCTCCACGTGTAGCCAAAACAGCTAGTATCCGGCGAGGCATGGACGCTACAAGATTTCTAAATGTGTCTTGTGGTATCTGGTACCAACAAGTAACCAGCAGATCCTTTAACTCCTGTAATGTCTGTGGTTGAGACACCGCAGATTGGAGTTGCTGTTCCAACACACATCACAGATGCTCGATGGGATTGATGTCTGTGAATTTGGAGGCCAGGGCAATACCTGGAAGCCTTCTTCATGTTCCGCGAACCAGACTCGAACAATCCGGGCGGGGTGGCATGGCGCATTATCCTGCTGAAAGGAGGCACCGCCAGATAGGAAGACCGTTGCCATGAAAGGGTGTACCTGGTCAGCAATGATGTTTAGATAAGGTAAGGTGTAAACTCCGTTCCAATCACTGCTCTCTTCAGCTTTATAAACTTGTTAGAAACTACTTTGCTGATCGCACCGTCACCGTCATCACTAAAAGCACGAAGATTAACAGATCTGTCTCCCGTGGTTGCCCCCAAGGATCAATTTTGGGTCCCTTGATTTGGAACCTAGTTCTCGATGATTGGCTGTATAGGACGACTGAATTTCAAAATGTGCAACAACTTGCGTATGCAGATGACATTATCATTTTAGTGAATGGAAACTCAAGATCTGAATTAGAACTCTATGCCAATAAAGTACTCTTTAAACTATCGTCCTGGTCCTCTAAGAACAAATTAAAATTATCCCCAACAAAATCGAAGATCATGATTTTTAAACACAAATTAGACTATCGCAGACCACCAGTTGTAAAACTTGACAAGAAATCACTTCCACTTGTCCGAAGCACCAAATTTTTAGGAGTCATCATCGACGACCGCTTTTCCTTTACTGAGCATATTCAACATCTGTCCGTCAAAGTTAAGAGTTTTACCGCAATGCTACTCCAAATTACCAGACAAGACTCGGGACTGAACACTAAAACCCTACATCTATTTTATAATGCTGCCATAATCCCAATTACAACGTAGGCTGCCAGCCTTTGGTTTAGACGTACTGCACTCAAAACAGTGCAAACCAAGTTATCCACTATTCAACGTTGTTTTCTCCTTAGCCTACTTCAGGTTTGCCGAACAGTATCAACTCCAGCATTACAGACTCTTGCAGGCACCATACCACTTCACTTGCATGTTGTGTTTAGAGGGCTTTGCTTTCACATCCGCAAAGGCATTTCTACGGAATTTCAGGGATTCATTGTTAACCCTCAGGCTGATCGCAAAACTGAGCGAACCAGATGCTGGAATTTGTTAGTGAACACCTGGCAGAATAGATGGAATTCTATCGGAAAAGGAGCTATCACAAAAAATTTCGTTCCCGACGTAACTGCACTACTCTCATCATCCACCAGAAAATGGTTTTCACCCTCACTGTTTACCTCCTACATACTAACTGGTCATGGTTCGCTTAACGCAAAACTCTACCAATTCAGACTTTCCAATACAGTCTCCTGTCGATGTGGGCTACCGGAAGACTCTCCTCACGTACTTTTTGAATGCTCTATCTACGAGGATCTAAGATCGGCTCTTAAGGCAACAGTACCAAACTTGTGTCCCGGAGGTGAGAAGATACTCATTTCTGTCAACAATTTCCAGGCCCTTCAAACCTTCTGCAATGCTGCTTTTAATCGCAGGAAGTCTCTCGACCTCAATGTTAATTCAAGAAATGAAACTGAAAACACATCATAAATCATAATACAACTGTGCGCTGCCTCGTCGTCCTGATGGCGTCATATACAAAATTGCTGTGGCTTTCAAGGACACGCAAAGATATTAACAGATGCTGCACTTCTCTGACTCATCAAGACCTTTATCAAGACTCTCAACTAAACCTCTGCTCAGTGATACCGTCATCGACCAGAGATTTCTGACACCACTCCAGTTTAACAAAATTCAGAATTATATCAGAACTTGTTCCTGCCGATCATGATTGAATGACATTACTACTTCTGTTTGACAATACACCCTTTCTCTTTGTGGACCACTTTGGGCAGCACTACACAAAGATGTGGGCAAGAAATGGATAAAGATTTTTTTATACATATATGTTTTTTTATTTATTATTTTTTTTATTTATTTATTTTTTATATATATATATATTTTTTATTATTATTTTTTTTTATTTTTTTATTATTATTATTAGTTTTTATTTTTATTTTATTATTATTATTTTTTTATTATTATTTTTTTATTATTATTATTTTTTATTTTTGTTTTATTATTATTATTATTTTTTACTTTATGCTATTCTCATCCTTATTTCTTCGTTTTCTGCTGTCCTGTCTCCTGGGAATGAGTGTGTGTGTGTGCGCGCGCTGTTGCCGGCTTGCTCGCATGGGATTCTTTTTTTTTTGAATGGCTCCAAACCCTCTTTTGACATTCAGTACGTGACTGTTGAGGTTGGCCATGGTTCCTGCGCAGTTGTGGCCTACCTCCCCGTGGTGTAGGCAGGCTTTCCAGGTGATCGCCTGCCTGGTGACAAAACGGCCAGAAACAACTAAACAACACAACAACACACACACACTGCACGAACATAATGTTACACACATTTCTGGCCTGTTACAGTGCTCTGTAACCATCACAGTGTACAAAGGCGGAGTTGAACTTTCGTTCAGGTGCCGTCCTACATAAGATACTATACATGTCTACATGTCTATACAAGGTAAGGTGTAAGGTGTATTTAGTGTCAGACGGCACCAGGGGTTTCCCCCATCTCCGCGTAGTTTTCATTGTGGGTGTACCAGTTCACTGGAAATGCCAGAGATTTAAAAGTGGATGGATATTGTATATGTGTAGTGCCTTGTACCGTTGTTCATCTGGTCGTTTAGCCGCTGGACCCCTGCTGAGGCCCAACGTTACCCCACCTTTGCCCCGTGGAGGCAGACCAGGAACCCAGTAGGCTTAAGTTACTCTGGTAGGTCCTGTCACCTAATTTCCTGAGATTTCAGTGGCTAGGACCTAAAAAAAAAAAAATATATTTTTTTATTGTATTTATATTGCATGCATATATGCGTGCATACTTAGACCCCTGCTACCTGTGGATTTCACTGCGGAACAACTAAGGCGACCGGCTGGACACAGTGCGAATTGCTTGCTAAACCACAACTGTGGTGATATTAAATTATCTAGTAACACTACAGTAACTGAATTCAATATGACAAATACTACCTTCTGTCAAAATTCTAGCGTCTGCACCATCTGTGGGACCAACTCTGACCCCATTGTCCAATGTATTGAGTGCAAACAATTAATATGCAATGACTGTACCCATTCCGACCTGAAAAAATTAAATAAAAGTTAGATGATTCTTCTGATGTAAATAGAACCACTTCTACCACCTGCTCTCCTCTGCGGAACAGTTCTGTCTGTACCTCTATTTTACAAGCTCAGAGTCACCAAGCGGAATCCTCTTCAACATCAGTTAAGGCAACATATGCAAAAATAACTGCTGCCACATCTAATGAGGTCTTCAAACCTGTCTGTAGATCTGCCGCCACAGTGAGTAAACCTGTTTCTGATTGCCAGTCTCAAATATCACACCAAAAATCAAAACAGAACAAACCTTCAGAAAATGTTAAAGCCTCTCTATCTCAAGATACTTCCTCCAAGCTTCCAGCCAAAACTCATCAAACACAGAATGTAACTACTGCAGAAAAATCTCAGTTACTCAAACATAAGTATAATATCACAATTATTCCCACAAAAGACCGAATTTTTCTTTCTAGACTTGGACCCGCCACTAAATCTGAAGATCTTATCAACTTAATTAAAGAAGAATATGGTTTCGGAGTAGATGTCCGTTCTCTGAAGACACGGTGTCCCGCCTACTCATCTTTTATAATAACATGCCTTCCATCACAAACAGAAAAAGTGTTGAATCTAAGATCCCTTTTATCAGTGGCTCTAGTAAAACGCTTCACGGACAGACCATCAAGGGAGTCCAAAATCTCTTCTCCACAGGCATAGCAATCAGATACCCTGCTATCTACACATACTACGTTCTCCTCTCGTCATAGAATCCCCAGATCCCAACTGTTCAGTGTTTACCTTCAGAATTGCAGGAGTATAATTAGCAACCTAAACCACTTCAGAGCAATCCAAGGCTCACATATATACGACATTTACCTGCTCACTGAAACCTGGCTCTCCATAAATATTAATGACCAGGAGATTATAGATGGACAATATACAATCCATAGAAAGGACAGAGGATCTCGTGGAGGCGGAGTAGCTATTATACATTCTAACCATATACTCTGTGAAATTGCATCAAATTTCACAAATATTGAATCAGTATACTGCTTTCTTCATCTTGGCAAGTTAAAAGTTTTAATAGTATTGCTTTATTTTCCACCTCCCTTAACTAATATCGACCTCCAGTACTTAGAAAGCTCGCTGGAATCCATCTTCCCACTAATTCAATCTGCAGACATAGCAATGGTTTTGGGTGACTTTAACTGTCAACTGGCCAATTTAGGATCTTCCTCTCCATCACTGCAGACTAGGGCTCTCTTTAATATGCTTCACAGCTATGGTCTTGAACAAATTTGCAATTTTCCAACCAGAGAAAATGCCTACCTCGACCTAATATTTTCCTCTACTCATATAGATGTTCACAATGACAACCCTATATTTCACTCGGATCATTCGCCAATTACTTTTGACATCACAGTGACCTCTCATAACTTCAAATGCAGCTCCCGTTCTCCATGATTCAATTTCAGAATGGCTGACTGGCCTCTGCTCAACCTAGCTCTAAGAAACGTAGACAAGCAGCTCGCTGACGCTATGGATGACATCGATGTGCTCACCAGCAAGCTGATTAACTGTGTCCATTCAGTTATATCTGACATTGTTCCTCAATCCCATCTTACCACACGCTCTACCTACCCGCACTGGTATAACAGCGAATTAATACATAAAATTAAATCCAAAGAATTTTATAGAAATAAATATAAGCAATCAGGTGACAGCCAATATTACGAAATATTCAGTCAACTCCGCAAAGAAGTGAAAACGCTCATATTAAACTTTTACAATATGTATACAGAGTCAGTTCAGGATAGTCTGCTTACTCACAGAGATATCAAACCATTCTGGAATTTCATGAAGCATAAGAATATAACCAGTAGAAAGTTACAACTCCATAACGCAGATGGAATTCTCTTATCTGACGAATTCAGTATTGCTCAAGAGTTTACCAAACACTTTTCTAGAATTCAAACAAATGATACATTGAGACCTGCCTCATTTCCTGACTTCACACCTGTTAAAGATGATATCCTCATTAACCTCTTTATCACTGAAGATTTAAACTCGGCATTAAAAAGCATGAGAAATTGACTATACTAGAGGCCCTGATGACATTCCAGGCTTATTTTGGAAAATGACTGTCACTACATTAAAACCCCTCATACTGCGGATCTTCAACTTGTCTCTCAGGCTGGGGAAGTATCCTAAGCACTTTAAGCAGGTCAATATAGTTCCTATTTTCAAAAAAGGTGATAAAAATCACGTATCTGACTACAGACCCATAACCTTGCAAAACAGCCTGGCTAAACTCTTCGACACAGCAGTACACAAACATCTCTTCGAATTCTTCAGGCCTTTCATCGATCAGAATCAACATGGTTTCTGCAGTGGCAAGTCAGTAGTCACAAATTTACTTCCTTTCTGGCAATACACCTCGGAAGCTCTTGATAACCACCTACAAGTTGATGCAGTCTACACAGACATATCTAAGGCATTTGATAAAGTCCCGCACGAACAACTTCTGGAAAAACTTAAGCTATATGGTATCCGTGACCCTTTGCTCTCATGGCTACGCAGCTATATTACGCATCGTTCCTTGAGAGTTATCATCGATCAAGTGAACTCAGACTATTTTATACCACTAAGCGGAGTACCACAAGGCTCTCCCTTAGGTCCTCTTCTCTTCATTGTTTTCGTAAATGATCTTCCTTCTTTCATCTACACCTCCAATGTTCAAGTTGCTCTCTATGCAGATGATCTTAAGATCTACTCAGCAGTGAAGGAGATTACCGATTCTCAACAGCTTCAATGTGCTCTCAATAAATTCTCTCTGTGGCTATCTCT
This sequence comes from Mastigoproctus giganteus, assembly GCF_048544385.1. Taxonomy (NCBI): domain Eukaryota; kingdom Metazoa; phylum Arthropoda; class Arachnida; order Uropygi; family Thelyphonidae; genus Mastigoproctus; species Mastigoproctus giganteus. Next base: position 135,617,255 of record NC_143579.1, on the reverse strand, counting down.
GAATGGCTTGTCTGCTAACCCCTCGAAGTGCAAAGTAATCTCTTTCTCATCTTGCAAATCTCCACAACTAATGAATACGAAGTACACTGTTAACTCTGTGATCATCGAAAGGTGTGACCAAGTTAACGACTTGGGGATTCTCTTTTCCAGCAGTGCTAAATTCGATGCCCATGTCCTTAAAATCACCAGCAAAGCATTCAAAACACTGGGATTCATCAAACGGAACACATACAAGTTCAAAAACTACAGATATGCGGTTATCCTTTATAAAACTATTGTTCTGCCAATCCTTGAATTCAGTTCACCCATCTGGAATCCTCACACAAAGACTTTAACTAACAAAATTGAAGCAGTCCAAAAAAAATTTTGTCCGTTACCTTACGTACCGCAATCCTCTATTCTATCACTCAGTGTATTATGAATCGCTGTGTGATTACTTTCATCTGAGGCCTCTGTGCACTAGAAGAGTTACTGCTGACATCGCCCTTCTAGCCAAAGTAATCACTGGAATTTATGAAGCATCTGATATCCTGAGTAAAATAAACTTCAATGCTCCCTGTAGACAAGTCAGGAACCTTACACCGTTTCGCCTTGACTCTGCCAACACGGACTTTATGAAGTTCAGTCCACTGAACAGAATCAGCAAATCAGCAAATGACTCTCTCATTGACTTCTTTGACAACTCCCAATCACTGATGAACTCCATCCACAAGTTTGCCTCTTCTCTTAAACTGCAAAGTGAGTAGCTCACATCTAATTATTGTAGCTTATTATTTGTTATATTATTTTTCTATTCTCTAACGGATTAATTATTACTTGTTGTACCGGTAACTTAACTTAATACAATCCTCTTTTGTACATATGCTTTTATTGTTTGAATCTGTATCAATGTTTATCGTCCTGTTGGATTTCATATTATTGTTTTTATGTTTATTGATATGATCTCAGATACACTGTTAGTGGTTACCTGTTGTGTATCTTGCTATTAATAAAATAAAATAAAATAAAATACACACATGCACATATGTACAGCATACATGTGCCAACGTCAATCGTGGGGTTGACGTCACTTGAGTTGGGTGCATATATGCGTGCATACAAGTACACATGCACATATGTACACACAACGTGCATACACATACCAACGTCAATCGTGGGGTTGACGTCGCTTGAATTGGGCCAGAACGTGGGTGAAGATATTTTGGATGTATTTAAATTTAGGTGTGTGGGGCTTCGCCAGCGTGAAGATAGAGAGGGGGAGGGAGGCTGAAGACTGGGGGAAGAAAGACAGAAGTATGGAGCCAATAGGGAAGACAGCCCCAAGTTTCAGTGTGGCATGCCCATGCCCCACCACAGTAGAAATGAGGGGGGCGACGAGAGAATCGTCTCCCCGGGGAGTAGGGTTTAAAGGTGAAGGGGGCTAGGGTGCCCTCTTCAGGCTGTCGTGAGGCTTTGGGAGCTAGGCTGCAGTTTGTTGTTTGTTGTCTCTATTCTTGTCCACTTGATTCAGATTTGGACACTCATGAGGCAATCCCTGTCCTTTTTTTTTTTTTTTTTCCGTTGATTCTCTTTTCTTCTTCTTTTCTTTATTCCTTTCCTTTCCATTCATTTTATTTTCTTCCACAGTTTTCTTTTCCAGGAGTTGTCTCTGTCTTATGCGATTTATGTTACTGTACTATCAGTCTCGGTGTACGGCAATTAACACCCTTCTCCTTGTGAAGAGGTCCTGTGCATACTGGGAGAGCGCGCGGTACTCCTCTTCCGTGTCAATGAAATGATGTTCAAGTCCTTTGGGGAGGTAATGGATTTTCGTGATGAGCGTGCATCTGAGGTCTTTGTATTGTGGGCAGTCGTAAAGCAGGTGGTCCCAGCTTTCGACCTCCCCGCACATGCAATTTGGGTCATCGACGAGGCAGAAGCTGAACAGTTTCTGGTTGAAGGGTCCATGTCCTGTGAGTAACGAGGTCAGATAGGTGGTAGATGTCAGGCCATTACAATTTGACTTTTGTCAAACTCGCTTGTCTGTTGCCTTTCCCATCTGAAAAACAAGAGTAACGCTGATTAACGGAGTTCAGTATCAGGTATTTTTTCTACCGTGTCCCGACCCCCGCATGCGCCGTAGTTCACGTACAGTTGCTTCGATTGGCATAACGACTTACTGGTCATAATGATTTGGCTCATCGATGTAAATTGGGGGATTCCATCTGCACCTGCCACAGCAGAAGCTGGTGTAGAATTAATGGCAGCAATACGCTGTTCCCTGGAGACTGATACTGCATACTGCAATTTGCAGGCTAAAGTTCTGCAAATTGCAGTGGCTGGAGACTATGGTAATCAATGGGAGCTGCTCTTCGTGGACTCATGTTATTAGTAGAGTCCCACAGGGTCCGGTGTTGGGTCCACTGTTGTTTTTTTATATTTATCAATGATATTGATGAAGGTATATCAGGCTTAGTGTCGAAGTTTGCAGATGATACAAAGGTTGGCAGGGTTGCTAATGACAGTAATGGCAGTGTGCTACTGCAACAGGATCTAGATAATTTGGGCAGATGGGCTAAGAAATGGCAACTGAAGTTTAACCTTGACAAATGCAAAGTACTGCATATGGGTAGAAGTAACCCGAGAGAAAAGTACCAACTGTGTGATACTACACTTAAGGTGGCAGAAAATGAAAAAGACCTGGGAGTAATTGTGCAGTCAGATATGAAGTTTTCTGAGCAATGTAGACAGGTCATGGGATTTTGTCAATGATATATAGGAATTTTGCTAGCAGGGAAAAGGAGGTGATTGTCCCTCCGTATAAGGCAATGGTCAAGCCATGCCTTGAGTACTGCGTACAGGTCTGGAAGGATGTCGATTTGCTTGAGCGTGTACAGAAAGGGCAACAAGATTGGTGAGGGGAATGAAGGGATCCTCTTACCAAGGGAGGCTAAAGTTCTGCAAACTGCAGTGGCTGGAGACTAGGCACCTGCGCGGTGATCTGATTGAGGTGTATAAGGCCTTGAATGGGTTGAGCACGCTGAATTCTGATGGGATCCTTCCACTTGTTCAGATTACGAACCTAAGGGGGCATAAATTCAAATTAAGAAAAGACAGATGTAGAATAGATGTGCGGAAATTTGCCTTTAGCCAGTGGGTGGTTAATTGCTGGAACAAACTTCCATCTGTCGTTGTGGAAGTTGATAGGTTGAATAAATTTAAGGAGGAACTGGACAGGCATTTGGAGGGAATGGTTTGATTTTTTTTGGCTGATGCTGCATAAGCTCATACACTTGCTTTCTTGCATCACATGCCACTACTACTACTACTACTACTACAGAGCGTCAGGCGGGATTCCAGTATGAAAATAAGAATATTGTTTCGAGCTCAAGCCAAATCTAGATATGAAGTCAAGCCACTGGTCAGGTTCAAGATTTAGAAGGAAGTCAGTAGGTCGCTCAGAGTAGAGGCATTTTCCTCTACAAAGGGTTATTTCCATATAATGATTAATTGCTTGTGACTTCTGTTTGTTAAATGTTGCGCGGGCTGTACAGTAAGCTAACCTGTCTTGTATATGTTGCGACTGCTTCCACATTTTGTGCAGATGCTGTTTTAACTTGAAGTTCATATTAAGATGAGCTTCAAGTCCACCAGGCTCTGGACCGGAGCATGGTTGAAATTCTGTTCAATGCTGCAAAGGTCGCAATCGTCTTAAGCCAACTAGTAAGCAAATTCACTGCAATTTCGAGATCACAATTTTCTAACACTCCACAGGATGGCAGAGGCAAACTCAACACATTCAGAAATACTCAAAAACCTGGGACTAACTATTGCTCTTGTAGTAGTTGAATTCACACCATTGAAGTTTGAAACGAGTATGTGTAAAAGAACAACAATTGGCTTGTGGTCACAATTGAAATAAGTCCCAGACAGATAATCAGAAGTGCAAGGAAAAATGGCAAGATGAGACCTAATATCTAATTAGTTGTTATCTCTGGTCGGGAGATCATTGATCATTTGCAAACCTGTAGAAGATAGGTTTGATAGGAGTATTTGCTGAAGCTAGCTGGGAAGGAAGATTAAAGTCTCCACAGACAAAGTGCATCAAAATCAATTCTGCTTGGCAGGATACCTAATTAAATTATTTTTGCCACGATTGGCATCATACCGTGGAAATATGTTGTCATCGCTCAGAATTTAAACATATAGCAACTAACTGCCCAACAGATGCATACACCTGCACTCAAAAATATTAGGTTATGACCCAAGAAGAGGAGATAAAAATCGCTTATCGACTCTCAAACTTCAGATATTTGAATTTAATATTCCTAACTAACGTACTGGAACTGTTTAGTTTCCTTGAAATTAATCCCGAAAGTTCTTGCTCCGCGAGAAAATATGTCCTAGACGTTACAGAAGGTATTAACATTCCTTCAAACTAAGGCTGATGAAGAACGTTACAGATCAGGTCAGGTTGCCTTTTGTTTTAGTATTGCCATGATCTTTATATCACTATGGCATCACTGAAAGAATACGTTGGATGCCCCAATACTTGCCTTCTCTAATCACTGTCCATATTAATGTCATAAAAAAATGAATGATGTTAATTTCAGAATAAGATTTTTATTTCTAAACAAGTTCTGCAAAAAGTTATCTAGGGAAAATATTGTAATACATGTCTTGCTTAGCGTATATGTTTATGCTTTTGCATCATGTTTATACGTAGCCAACTACTAAGTACTGTATTTACCAAATTGGCATCATTTAAGTGCATCGCATATTGTGAATGCCTTCACAACGAGTTGCCACTACCTCGAATAAGTAGCGCTTCTCTAATAAACTTCTGGCAAAATTTCCGTTCAGGAAATTTTGATATAAGTTTATTTTGCTAAATAAACGAATAAAATTATTTATTGATGATCTACGGTAACGATTCTTTATGATAAAATTGCACATTCACATTTTTTTTATTTCGTATGATGTGATCAATACACGAAGGAACCAGTTTTTTCTTGCTTCCTTCGTGTATCGTGGCCGGGATATCCAACCAACCGGTTGGTTCGGCACCATCGTGATATCCAGCCCGAGGCGGGAATAGAACCCGCGATCTTTGGGTTGCGAGGCAGGCACTTTACCTACCGGGCTAGACCGGTCGGCCACATTTACATTTATCACATTAGATGGATTCCAAAATTTAAAAACAAAGAAACCTAGAAAAATTATATGAATAATGTAATTTATTTATATAATTTTTTGAGGTCTAATTATGTTTATACATTTATTATATTCAATTATTATTGTTTTCTTTTTGATATATATCTTATTGCAGGTAAGATATACAGTATATCAAATAAATACAGTGGAGGACAAAAAAACTGCATCACTTGTGAATTTTGAAAATAATGTGTTTTGCGCTGCATTGTCGGTTGCAGAAATGTTCGAAAGGCATTGTTAGATGGGATATATACTGAATGATCACTGAATTATGACCACCCTATTTGAAAACTGAATGCGACCCGTTGATCACGTGAGGTACGAGTGCGCAGTTACTTAACCTAAGTAGCATAGATAAGGTGTCAGTGGTTCAGTAGGTAGTAAAATTGCGAATGCGATGAGTAAAAGGAAGGATTTATTGGACTTTGATAAAGGACAGATTGTGGGAGCTCGACGAGCTGGTTCCTCGATTTCCCAAACGGTTAAACTGGTGGGGTGTTCGAGAGCCGCCGTCGTTTAAGTGTACAAGGACTGGCGTCAAAATGGTCAAACAACCCGACGGCAAAACTGCAAAGGTCAGCAAATGGTTGAAGTTAGAGGTGAGCGCCGGGTCAAACGACTCGTACAGAACAGGAGCAGCACTGTTCAAGAGTTGACTACCCAATACAACATGGGCCAACCCGGAACAATATCTGCCATGACCATGCGTCGCACGCATGGGCTATACCAACAGACGACCCATACGGCATCCTCTCCTAACCAAGGTTTATCGGCGTAAAAGACTCGCCTGGTGCAAAGAGCATGGAAGGTGGACATTAGAAGACTGGAAGTTGTGCTGGTCGGATGAGTCACGTTATTTACTCCTCACCATGGATGGTCGTGTACGGATTTGGCGTCAACAACATGAGGCTCTTCATCCAACATGCATGGATCAAAAATGCAGGCCGGTGGAGGCGGTTGTATGGCGTGGGGCAGGTTTCACTGGCAGGAACTTGGACCCCTGGTGCATGTGGAACAACGTATCAGTGGTCTCCGCTATCGTTCACTGCTTGCTGATTGTGTACACTCCCCGTTATGTTACACTTTTTCCCGAATGGCGATGGTGTCTTCAAAGATTACAATGCGTCGAGCCATTAGGCACATGTTGTAAGAATGATATGAGGAACACAGTTCTGACTTCGAGCGTATCGATTGGCCTCCGAACTTCTCCGATATCAATTCAATAAAGCACTTGTGGGACACTAGGGAAAGGCATATCAGGCGTCTGGATACACTAATCACCTCCATACCTGCATGGCTGGCTGCATTACACACAGCTTGGTTGGCCATACCTCCCAAAAGCTTCCGACATCTTGTTGAATTAATACCACGTTGGATAGCTGTTGTACTGAGGGCAATTGGAGGAGGACTTACGAAGTATTAGGTAGGTGGTCATAATTAAGTGATCACTCAGTACACCTCTGTGAATGAAATCCAATTAAAAGACTCCACCTAATATACCCAATTACAATAAATAGGAGAAATCATGCAAATGGCATGATTTCTCATTATGTTTGTCATAAAACGCTAAACAAGAACTGACAGTTCTATCTCCCTCCATCTTTTTCTGCCTAGTAATTCCAAATAAGGTATGTTCAAATTCATAACTGTTTAAAATTGTAAAGTATTTGAGTAACACATTATATGATTCTTTATTAAGTATATTAATATTAAAATCTCTTACACGTATATATAGTCTTATAAGCCTGCATGTATGTCATCCCATTGCAAAATTGTATTTTCTAATTGTACTGTACTAGGAAACTGTTTATAGGTTATGATGGCTATGATGTAGCCCAGTGGTCAGGAGTGAGAGTGCAGTGGCACGCGCTCTTTGAGTGGACCGAGTTCAAGCCCGTGACTACTAAATACGATAAACGTTAGAAATAATGCAGGAAAGACAGTTACGAAATAAAACCAAGAGCGTAAGACTTGGCCGTGAGAGTGAGAGTGCAGTGGCACGCGCTCTTTGAGTGGACCGAGTTCAAGCCCGTGACTACTAAATACGATAAACGTTTGCATTGACGTTGGGTGCAGGAAAGACAGTTACGAAATAAAACCAAGAGCGTAAGACTTGGCCGTGAGAGTGAGAGTGCAGGAGTGAGAGTGCAGTGGCCCGCGCTCTTTGAGTGGACCGAGTTCAAGCCCGTGACTACTAAATACGATAAACGTTTGCATTGACGTTGGGTGCAGGAAAGACAGTTACGAAATAAAACCAAGAGCGTAAGACTTGGCCAGTCGGCTTGTAAAAATTCGGCTGGGCATATCAAAATGGAGGAATGACAAGCGTTCCATCCACGTCGCTGACCCGTAGCTGGGACAAAGAGCGCACATACTTTTTTTTTTTCTGATGGCGCCTTATAGAACCACAAATCATTAATGTATTATTTTAGAATCTGCTCCTAATAATTTCACACAGTTTTCACAAGAGTGAGTTAAGTGATATACCTGTACTGCTTTAAAGCATGTTCTATAATAAATTATAATTCCTCCACCTCTTCTAAACTCTCTCAACCTTGTCATAACTATTTCATAAAGAGAAATTTCATCTCTTTTGATGTTAACCTCTGTTAAAACTAAACATGTAATATATCCTTTCATTGCATTTATATAATGCAAGAAATTAAACCATTTTTTATTAATGACCTGACTAGGGGACCCCGCCCCCTGCTCGCTAACCCCCGCACACGCTTTTCTACGTAAAATGTTGAGGTATGACAGAGTAAGTCAAATCTTTTCTATGTAAAAGACACCTGTCGAAACGCAGTGATCGATATCTAATCAGGACATGACCTATGTAATTGTTTACCTATACATTGTAGTGACGTAATAGCCCCGCCCACTTGTACCAGATGATCCGCATCCCTCTTCTCCCATTGGCTATCCCACCACGCGGCATTCTCAAGGTCGAATAAATATCACTATGTAATTATTTACCTGCGTTTACATAGGTCACTTAGGAAAAGGCCTTTTGGGTTCCATAATGCTTGAGGAATATTGTTGCATCCAAAAGGGCAGGACTAAAATATTTACACACTATACAAATATTTCAAATATTTACAAAATACTAAGCTATTTACAAATATACAAACTATATCGGCTCCCTTCATCAGCTGACATTACAATGGAACATAAAATGATGCCGGGCATGGTCATGCATTAGACACGAGATTGGTGAATGTTATGGAGGCAGCTGTCTTTCAAAGCGACGAACGTTGGCATGCTTCCCACATACACACCCTACATTGTCAACAGCAAGTGTCTCATTCTGCCCAGTAACCCATTTGTGTTCCTCCCATTTAGCGTTCACTAACCTCATACTTGTGCTTCCCTGTCTAATACCCGGCATCATTTGATGGTACATTGTAAGGTTTTTCGTATATTAATGTCAGCTGATGAATGGACCCCATCGTATAGTAGATTATTGGAAGTATGATTGTAAATAGTTTAGTTTTTTGTAAATATCTGTATAGTTTTGTATTGTATAATGTTATTATTTGTATAATAATATTATACTAATATACTAATATTATTTCTCACTAAACTTAAACTTATTTCTCATAACTCATTTCTCGAAATGTAATCAGAAAATGACCATGTAATTATTTACCAGCGCATGTGTAGTGACGTAATTGCCCTGCCCTCGTCCCCACTGGCTCGAATAAATATCACTAGGAGAAAAACTTTTTTAATGTATAGAGAGATATTTAAAGTTAACAGAAAAAACTGATTTTTTATCAATTATAAGAGCTTTAATATTGGAATTATTCAAACAATGTAATGGTGAATTAAAAAACTGTGATTCCTCAACAAGCATACCTGATAACTTAGTTTTACTTAAAACTCCAAATTTCAAAAATACAAAATAAAAGAATCTATATTATATTCTACCGATCTTTTGAACTCAAAATTCTTATAGTTCTTGATGTTTCATTATTCTTTACATAAATCCTTCCATATTTTAACAATGAAAATTTATAGCTGTGTTTTAACTAATTGTTCAGTTTCCCAAACCAACTGTTTAAGGTGATTTGTTAAGCGGTCATTTAAAATTGGAATATTGCTATTATTCTGATAGATATCATTTGCCGCCAGTCGGATCTCCTTTGCGATTTGTGTCCATTTTTAATTGACTACATACATGATTTTCAAATTTTACAATTAATGTAGGCTTAGCATTTTTATTCTTACTATTAGGTATATAATAATAAATAAATTTTCTGTTTATACTCCAGGACGACCCTAACGGTCAGAGGAGTTCACAACATAGAGAATACAAAAAAAAACAGCACCGTATTCAGCAGTCACGGGCTTGAACCCCCCAGTTACTCAAGGCATGTGTACTTACGCACCCGCTGGCACGACCACTCGGGTACGGTGGCCTTAATGAACTACATCTCTACTGTACTGTAGCTGTAATGCAAAACCCAATCTGCTGTATGATATGTTCAAGATCTTGTCCTGATAATCCAGTTAATCCAGTTAATCGTACAATTTCGACATTATTATCCCCAGGGTCTCACATCAGGTGAGAATGGGCTTGGTACACCCAGGGTCCTGAGCTGGATTCCATTTAAAATGCCATGAGCCAACCACTACCGGTGCATAAGCACATCCGTGGCTTGGATCTTATTGTAAAATGGCTACAGAGTTCAATTTATTTAGAATTTTGTTAATCAATTACATTTTAACTATAAAACCTTTAAAAACACAAAAGTTAAAATACACCACTTAGCCCGCTCTCAGAAATAATATGCTTTGTTTCTCTAATGAGGGCGGTTACCGCCCCTGCCTCGAGGAGGCGGGTGTCTACTATCTAGTATTCTTCTTCTTCTATTAAAAACTGCATCTACATATGTATTAAAATTTTTAAAATTTTCTTTAGTGGCAAACAGGACACTTAAACGATCCCTCTCCATCAATCCTATCGAAGCCTCTAGCAAATTTCTCAAATCCAAATATTGATTACAATCCAACATAATTCAATCCTTCGAAGTCTCAACCTCACCGCAAGAACAGAGGGCAGAGTCCTTGAGCCCCAACTCAAAAAGCCTGAGCGCCAAGCCATGACCAGTCAGGAGGAACATAGCTCGCAAACCAAACTGAAGCCATGGTATTAACGATATCAACATTTGGAAAAAACAGATACGTTTGCCTGCCCTTGTCAGATTCCTGCCAATTTTCTTGCCATTGTACCATCACCTCTGATATTATCCTTTTCTTTTCCAATTTTATATCAGAGCGTGAATAAACATAATTATCCAATGGCCAAGATGTAACTCCTAAAATTGTTTTCCTTATGTTATACTTTGTATAGTATATCATTCCAGCCTGGAGTACTTCATAGTAGACAGGTAATCTACCTGCAACCACTTGCAAGGTGTCACTAGAAACAGTCCGACATACCCGAGTGATAGACAAAAGTGCAAATCGTTGTGCCTGTACCAAATGTTTCTGAATTAAAGAATTTTCCACTCTATGCACCCAAGCTCCGGAGGCGTAAGTTATAATGGGAATGAAGACACAGTTATATAACAAATTCAGTGAACATCCTTTTATCCCCCAATCACATCTCATGACCCTCCTAAGCTTGGAATACAATAGTTTTACTTTGTTCTTAAGATATTTGATGTGTTCAGCGAAAAATAATCTTTCTTCAAGCATTAACCCTAAATACTTTACCACTCTAGCATATCGAACCGATCCATCGGACAGCCTTACAGTGGGAGGCCGATTTCCACTTAGCTTACCTTTTAATAGCAACTGCACTGTTTTCTCCATTGATATCATCAACTTATTTTGGCTACTCCAAGCCTGCAACGAGGCCATAGCAATTCCTTCCCTAGTCTCAAGTTGCAGGCGAGAGGCTCCTTGCACTAGCATCACCAGGTCATCAGCGTAAGCTATGCATTCCACTCCATCAAAATTATTTTCCAAGAATTCATCCATGACAATATTCCAGAAAAAGGGGCCCATCACCGAGACCTGAGGATATCCTCGGGTTATAACTCTATTTACTTCACTATACTTAGTTACAACCTTTACAATTCTTTCTGAGAAATAATCTTTAAACATCTTATACAAATTGCCAGGACATTCTGCTTTCCTTATTCTTGTCAGAACGCCTTCCCACCAGAGTCGGTCAAAGGCTCCCTTAAAATCTATGAAGATTCCTAACACATACCTAGCATCGCTCAATTCTACAGCCTGGATTAATCTATGTGCTGTGTCTTCAATGCTTTTACCTTTTTAAAAACCATATTGGTTTATAGAGCACATAGATTTATTTTCATATCTAATCATAAGCCGCTCTATTAACAGCCCTTCCTATGATTTCCTCAAGACTGACAGAAGAGCAATGGGTAGGTATGTGCCGGTCTCATTCATTAATCGATCAGTGCCTTTTATGATCAACTTTACATGAGCCTCCTTCCAACTCCTAGGAAAAGCCCCCTGTCTAAGACACATATTATATAAGTTCCGAAAAATATCAGGACTTAGCAGAAATGCCTGCTTCATTACTTTTACCTCGATTTTGTCCGGTCCCAGCGAATTACCATCCTTTGCCCGGTCCACCGCCAAAAGGACTTCATCCATGGAAAACTCATGCTCATTATACTCAGTATCATATTGCTCGTTTTGCTCCTTCATCTGGACTTGCAATGAAGTGGAAGTGAAACCTTCGATTTCAGGAAATAGATCGTCAAGTATCCTGTTAACCGAGTCGTCCCAATTTAGGGTTTTATTATTCCCTATTCCAATTGAACTTGTAATATCAAGACTTCCTTTTTTATTTGTTAATATTCTAAAAATTTCCCACGGATCTCTGGATGCTTGCTCTCTGACATAAGTCTCCCGATGGGATCTTTTGCAATCATTTATGGCTTTACAATATTCCTTTCTCTTATTTCTATATCTGTCCAAATATCCACTTAACAAATCAATATTCCCCAATCTCCTGCACCTCTGATATTGCCTTCTATATTTATTTGTCTGCCTACGTAAGAGGACCAATTGGTTACACCACCAGAAGACTGGTCTGCTTTTGATGCATCTTTTCTTAATGCTTACATCACATGTTTTTAATATTATATCACTCAATGTACTTATATATTCATCCAATTCTCATTCTTGCCAATTCACATTGCCTTTTAGATTCATATACATATCATTGAACCGTGGCCAAACAGCATTTTTAACACAATATCTTTCGGTATCATATATATAACGTATTTCATTATTATTCTCAATGGAAAACAAAATGGCATTGTGGTCACTTGTAGTATATCCTTCTACAACTTTCCAATTTCTAATTTTAATTTTAACTGCACCAGTAGACAAGGTTAAATCAATAAAAGACTGGCCATTCACAGTCGAGAATGTCGGAACGTGTCCACTTACATTAACAATTTCCATTCCAGAAGCTTCCAGATACTGTCCTCTTTCATCAGTGTTCACTCCGCCCCAGAACGGAGAACTGGAGTTAGAGTCGATCGACACAACCAAGCCACTGAATCCAATCAATCTATTCACTTTTTCTAAGTACTCCATATTGGGAATAATAGATTCTGCATGTCGACAGTACAAGGTAACTAGGTATGCCCTTCCAAAGCCGCCAATCACTTCACAACATATAGCATTCTCGTTACACAAGGTTTTCACCATCGTAACTACTAAATCCTTTGTTCTTATTATGATGGCAGCATTTGGAGAGTTCCCTTCAGATAATACCCTATATCCTAGGGGATAATGCCTCACCTGTCCACACACAGAATATGGTTCCCGAAGAAAGGCTATGTCGATTTCGTCCTTCTCCATTTTATTATTTATTTGCAAGGCCACACTTTTTGCTTTCTGGGCGTTTAACTGTAAGATTTTTAATTTTCAATCCATAATTTATTTTTCTCTTGTATATTTCCAGAACCTTTTTATATTCCAGACATTCTTTACTTGCTGCGACATGGCCCGCTTCAACCTTATTTCTCACACAATTGGTGCACCTAGGCTGCATATTTTTCTTTGTGCAGTTCCTGAATGGTGTCCAGTTTCACCACAGTGACCACATTGCGCTTCCTTCTTGCAATACTTAGCCACGTGTCCAAACATCGAACATCTGTAACATTGAGTGACATTAAAAATTTCTTTATATCGACAAGCAGACCAGCCTACAAGCAACCTATTACTATTCTTTATTATTTTCCAAATTTTTGGTGCGAACTGTAAAATACAATTTTCTGTATTCGTGTCTTTAGTTCTATTCACTGTTAGCACCTCGATCCCTTCTTTTGCTTTCTCTTCAGATATACCGCAATCTTCCAAGTTCTTCTTCCATAATTCAGATATCCCGACTAATTCCCCTTTCAACATCAAAAAGTACAAACTTGGGAAATATTGATTTAGGTATTGAACAGCTCAACCCCAGTTCTTTTAGCTTTGAACAACCCTTAATTTTATTCAGATCATCGTCAGTCGCTGCTCCACTATAACTCCACGATTCCTTATCGGTCTAATATTTCTAACTTTAATATCCTTCAAAATCGGTCTAACTTCTTTTAGAACTCCTTCCTTAACATCATCACTTGTCTTAAAATTTCCTTTTGTCGCTTTCAATATTAAGACTTTGGAAACTTTAGCTTCTTTTTGGACATTTTTCTTTGTTACTGTTGAATATGAATCCTTTTTTTGCTTTTCTTCTTTATTCTTTAAGCGGTCTTTTAGGACAATATTCTCCATACTGACTTCCTGAGCTTTTACTTCTAATTTGTCCCACATATCGAGAATAATTCTTATTGATGCAGTCGGTATCTTGCTATTCTTGGCCCACAAAAAAGCACTTAATCTTTCACGTTCTTTTTTTATTAAATCAAAACTGTCATATTCAGGAAGCACTACTTCCTCATCCTCCTTTCTTTGCCTTTTCCGAGATAATCCTTTTTTTACACTGGTATCCGATTCACCACCTTTAGACCTTTTCTTTTTAACATTTAATTGTTTCACCGATTTATCGCCAGTTACTAGTGAAGCACCAGGGAGCGACGACGATCTTTCTTTTACCGGTGTTCTCGCCAAACTTCTTCCAGAAAAAACTTGTATTTCTGCTAACTCACCAGCCTGAATGAGAACATTTTGAGCTATTTCGCCCATCTCTTCTTCGGTTAACTCCGAGGTTGCTGCCATAACATCCTCACATGTTGGGTCTAATTCACTAGAACTAGACATTGTATAATTTAAAAGAATATATATATATACAAATTAAAACTAAAAGTCAACAATGACAGTTAGTAAAACTATTTAAACTATAAACAATAATCAGAGAGCAAGGAGCCGTCGATCCAGACAACTTAATTCTAAATGGAATTATTAAAAACACAACTAATGTTAAAAACTCCGAACCCAAGTTAAACGGGAACGGTCCCAGGGGTAAACTACCCAAGGGCACGTAAATGCTTCAACGAAAATTCCAAATGAACCCAAAAACTTTAATCAGTGCCCGTTTCGCCGAGCAGGAAGTCCCCCTGCTCGCCCGCCCCAGACTACGGGGAAGTAGGGCAGCTAATCTAGCAACTATCAACAAGAACAAATAAATAAATAAATAAAGTCAAAAGACAATCAATTTTAACTTTCAATCAGATATCTATCAATTGCTCAAAATTCACAGTACCCCAGAATAGCCCTTGGGGCTCTTGAGCTGGATATCATCATTCTTCTCTTTCTTGGTTATTCTCTCTCTCTCTCTCTCTCTCTCTCTCTCTCTCTCTCTCTCTCTCTCAGGGTAACTCGGAAATTTTTTTTAGCTGGTGCTGCATAAGCCTCAGGCTTCCTTGCACTACATGGCTAGTAATAATAATAATAAATAAAAAGCTGCTGCTCTACTGACTTAACTAAATTGGATCTTTCGTCATTTTGTTTGAATAATGCTTCTAATTTTATAATAATTTTTTTTGCTAATTGCAACATTTGAGTCTTGTAATTTACTTATACTTTTTGTTGCATTTTGTCAAAGAAACCTGAGACAAATGAAATTGATTTCTTGATGATATCAACTTCTATCATCAGCTCTTCCATCTGTTTCTTTATGGGTACGATTTCGGATTAGTAAATCCAGCAAATGGATTTTACTCGATAGCGTCATTATTATGTCCTTTACATTTAGGGTATTCGACTGCTTATAGGTAACCTCTAAATCATCATTTGTAACATTTGATGTATGAAGCAAATCGTGGCATTCTTCTGTACAGTAGGATATATCATCTTTATCTTCCTTTTCTTCCTACCTGCTATAACACATCTCCACTGCTGTTTCTTTTGTATGGACATTCCTTTATAGGTTGCTTCTTTCAATGAGAATCTGTAATGATACACATTGTTACATCCATAACATATAATACCTTCTGCACGTACAACGGCAGGTTAAATTTTCTGCAAATATTCTGATTCATATTTGGCAACCTTTGGGTTTGGATTGGTTTTCACAAAACGCATACCTGTTATTACTCAAAAACGAAAGATTTTTTTTTTTTTTTTGTTAGCTGTTGGCACATCTTTTTTTTTTTTTTTTTTTTTTTTTGGTAGTTGTTGGCGCATCGGCTTCTGTGGCCATAGCGCACCTCCCAAAGTTTTTGCAGTTTTTTTTTTTTTTTTTGGTAGTTGTTGGTGCATAGGCTTCCGTGGCCATAATGCACCTCCCAAGGTTTTTGCAGTACTTTGATCCAAGCCCCGAGGCGGGATTCGAACCCGCGACCTTTGGGTTGCCAGGCAGGCACTTTACCCACCTGGCTAGCCCGGTCGGCGTTGGCACATCGGCTTCTGTGGCCATAATGCACCTCCCAAGGTTTTTGCACTATTCTGATCCAAGACCGAGGCGAGATTCGAGCCCGCGACCTTTGGGTTGCCAGGCAGGCACTTCACCCACCCGGCTAGCCCGGTCGGCTCGAAAACGAAAGAAAAATAAAAGAATAGTTAGTTAGTTATTTGGTTTTTAGGAGCATTAGCAACTAAGGCCATATTGCTCCGGGATATGCGGTGGTAATTCCCTGAACTTTCCGCATCCTCCGTATTTGGTTGTGATGGGCTCGAACCCCGGTCTAATCAAGAAGCGTGTGCTACCACTGCTGCTCCTTCCCACCTGGCTACGGAGGCGCCTAAAAGATTAGTATAACTCACAAACGGCAAAGATTTCTTATTCACTTTTACAAATTCAGCAGACATATTTACTACTACTACTAGTAATAATAATAAATTATATCATTTGGGTATACTTTCAATGATCTTTTAAATAAAAAAATTTTAAAAAAATGTTCTTGTTTATACTCCAGCACGACCACCAGGTCAGTGGAGTTTACATAAATCAATCAATACAAATCGCATTTAGCAGTGTCGGACTTGAACCTCATTCCACTCAAAGAGCGTGTGTGTTACTACACTCGTGCCCCTGACCACTCAGTTACGTCAGGCCTAAAAAAAAAAAGTACACCAAACCAAGTGTTTCTCCGTTAAATTTCTTTTATGGAAGAACGATGAATTTTGAAAGATAAAGTCCTTACATATGTTTCTCCCCTCCCAACTAGTTCTCCAGAATATTATGTATAAATTTCTTCGAAAGGACAAGATAAAAAAATCTGATATCATCGAATATACAGAAACCTTGTTCTCAACACCAGAGAATTACATATTTTTTCATGCCCACGAGCATAAAATTTGTTCATCATATTATTCTATCTGTTTTCATTACAACAAATACTCAACTAAGTATCTAACGTAACCTTTTGTGTTTGTGCGCGGGAGAGGGAAAGAACTTTGTGGAATGGGAATAAATGATGAATGCTCATACCTACGCTCGTTGAAACTGAAAACGAGGATGATGTTACAGATAAACAGAGAATCAGGAAATGGTTATATCCATCCTTCCTCTACAGCTCCCCTTCAATCCATGATCTCATTAAAAAGAAAGCCTCCCACCCTCCATCTTCGTATCTTCATACTCGGTGCATGTTTTTTTTTTTTTTCTTTTCTTTTTTTTTTTTTTTGTGCACTCACTTTGATAACCTTCCTCCGCATTTCGTCAACTCTGATATGGCAAAGAAGCAGTACAAATGTAGGTGGTAGTGGGCGGATTGGCTATGGGAAAAAAGAATACTAGTCGTGAGGAACTTTCAGACTGATGAGGTTTTAAAAATAAGAGTCTGAAGGCCGCCTTTTTTATATAAAAATATAATACAAAGTTAGTTATATAATCAAGTGAAAGTACCTTTAAGAATTTATCTGGTTGGGCACTAAAGAAGAGGATATTTAAAAAAATCCATTTTTAGACTATTTTATGTCTTGGTTGTATCTCACCAATGTGATTTTATCCTGTATTTAAATTTTCTCACACCTAAGCCACGAGTTCTTTTTCTCTGTACTATTTCTGTTTTCTATTTGTACAAAATTTTTACAAAAGTTGTTAAAAATACTTTTGTAAAAAATAATTATTAACTATTTTACTACTATCAATAGAAAAATATTGCTATATAGTCAAATGCTTTTATGAAAATCGATCCACATCAGAAGAACACCAAACACAGATTATGCATAAAAAATAGCAAATTTGAACAGCTAAATAAATTTAGATATACAGTATGGATTCAAACTGCGTGCAACCCAAATATCAGCAATTCGATTTGTTAATTCTTTAACAGTTAAATTATATAATTATTCCGTGCTGTATCACTAAAGCATGGAAATAGTAGGCACTTGGTGTTCTGACCATTATTTGTTTACTAATCGTGAAATCAATTTATTTGGTACTGGCGATTTGGAATTTTTTTCTCAAAATTCGGCACTGACGTTCACTTAAGATTTTGAACAATAGAAAATCGTTCACTTATAATTTTGAACAAAAGTATTCTTCGACTGTACTTGTGTACGTAAGTACCTCTGTGAAAGTGTGTAGTTGAACAGTACTTTTGTTCAACTATACACTTTCACACAGGGAATACTGTCCTGATGGCTTTGCCACGAACACATAAGTTTCTGTAAGTATAATCTTAAAACCACGGTTATGCACGCGGAAGTATACAGTGCTGTCATCGATTTGTTTTTTGTTTTTTTAAGAATTACTTATAATTCCAAAAATGAGAAAAATTAGCTTTAATTTTAGTTTTGGAAATTAGCGCTTTCATTTTTATTTTAAATCACCGTTGTAGAAGGCACATTTGAAAATGGAAATTTTCTTATCTATAACACATGGCGCTGAATAAATTTAATTAAACATAAATAACACGGGTACCAAATGTGATAAGAAAAATACTAGAATCAGTTATAATACTGAAGATATAAATCAAAATATAGAGCTCAGGCTGCCTTGTACATGCATTGTTGTACTGCGTTGTACAAGGATTCCAGTACGCGCCATGCAAGGTCGAGGTCCCATTCTACCACAGAAAGCGCATTGTTAAGACTGGTATATCAGTTGCAGTAAAGCAGTTACAATGAAGCTGAGAATTCCTCTACCCCTTGCGTCTTTCTGGAGTTTAAAACATGATTCTCAGCTTATCATCCGATATGTCCAACGCTGCCTTTATCCCATTCCATTATATTCCTCCATCATCTGGCCCTCAGCGCCTAAAATTCACAACATCAAATTTCTTGGGCTAGAGTACAGTCTGTCCTCGTATAGCACAATAGTTGTATTCCTAGAAACCCTCGTGCAATGCAAAATCGTGCAATATAAACAACAGGCCCTATGGGGAAAAGTGAGGTTAGGTGCCGAACACCCAAGATTGAACACACATTTGGAACCAAAACATTACCAAACACAATAAATAATCGGGTAATTTTAATCGTTATAAAATACGTAATAAAAAATATAATAATTTTTTTTATTATATTATAATAAAGTATTTTTAGTATTTTTTAATACTAAAAAGTATTTTTACGAATAAAATACGTATTTTATTCGTAAAAAATTTATTATATTAAATAAAATAGTCGTAATAAAATACTTACG
Organism: Mastigoproctus giganteus; assembly: GCF_048544385.1. Lineage (NCBI taxonomy): Eukaryota > Metazoa > Arthropoda > Arachnida > Uropygi > Thelyphonidae > Mastigoproctus > Mastigoproctus giganteus. The sequence continues at coordinate 135,598,036 of NC_143579.1, read as the reverse complement.
TATTTTATTATGACTATTACGTAATAAAATATTGCTAATGCTTTTGCTTCTATCGTAAGCAAACTTGTTTTTTGTTTGATTTTCTATCCAAAGAGATGACAGCCGTTCCATCTCTTCCAATTCTTGTGTCTTAATCTAATGGATTTTAATTACACTTTGAGTTGTTCCCGCTATGAAAGTTGTTTTTATTTTCTCCGCATTCTTTGTAATTCTCGGCGTTGCCTCATTTAAGTCTGTAGCACGTGCAATATCACATGGTCTTTCATTTCATATTTTTTCCTTTATCGATAGAGGCGGACTGGCCATAAGCCTTACCCGGGAAACCCCGGTGGGCCGGGGGCCGGTGTGATTTTGGCCATAAACCGTAGTATGAGGCCACTATAAATTTTCCCGGGTAAGAATTTTTGACTCAGTCCGCCTCTGTTTATCGATATTGCTTCTTTTTTTTTTTCTCTCTCTGAATCTGCAGTGTCTTCGCCAGGACGCTTCCTTTTCACACCTTTTAAGTATTTTACTCATTTTTAGGGAATAAAGCACAATTACAAAACGAGCGCGTATAGCAACTGAATAAACAACACCGTAAAGGCCGAGATACACTATTAACACCCCACATTTTACTAAAGCACATTTCTGGGGGTTACTACCGTAAAACAATAAAAACAATTTCCAGTTTCGTTTCTGCTAGCGGAATCTGTTATAAACTGGTAGTAAACTCCATCTAATTGCATTTGCGATTATATCGATAGCTGGAATTGTGTTGGTTTTTACGTTATTATGATGAAATGTGTTTCCCCTTCACTGATATAAAACACATAAATACATTTTCAGAATCTTCTTCATCCCTATCGTGTTGCGATCGGTGTGGGGTAATTCCGCGTTCGACTGCCATTTCTTGTAAACACAAAGGCGAATCGTGCATAAGCGAATTCGGTTCGTGTTATATAAGATAACGTTCCCCTATTTATAAATCGTGTATGATCGAATTCGTGTAATGTAAACACGTGTTATACGAGGACCGACTGTATTGGATCCTTAAACGGCTTAATAAGATAACAGGGAAACAGTATACCATCTCTAGATCGGTGCTCTATTCGAATTTAGACGTGAAGTCTTGGAAACATCAGATTGCTGTCAAAAATATTCTAACACTCACTAAACTCATAACAAGACACACAGATGCCCCAGAATGGACGACATCATTAGGACTCCCGAAACAGCAGGACGCTGCCAGGCGGACCCTCAGCTTCCTCTTCAAGCAAGGCTAGACAATCTAAGTCGCTAAATACTATGCTCCCTGGAAACACTGTCCAGATTATCAACAGACTAGCGATTGATCTGGACAAGTTCTGTGACTCAAAAGTATACAGATCAGAAAAACTACAGGAAACTTTCACGTGGATGGAGCTATAACATTTATTCCCACCGGAAAAGTTGTACCTAAATTTGTAAATTTGTCTGTTAAATCGGCTACTGAAATTTGTAAATATTTAATATTTATGGCTTTTATTTATGGAAGTTCATCTTGTTACATCCACTGATTGTAAAAACTGATTTATATTTTTCATATATAATGTAAACTTGTTTGTTTATATAGAATGTAAATAATTAATTGTATTACGGATGGCCCTCCTGGCTGAATTTACTCTGTAAGGGATTCAGACCACATTTATTGGGTCAATAAACTGATGTAATAATAACTACTTAGAAATAATTTTTCACATTTTCCATGTTGCGATAATTTATCTAAAAATATGCCTAGTTGTAATTTTTCCCCTGAAAATTTTGTTCTAAATCTTGATCAAAACGTTAGTTTGTTGCAGGAAAATTTTAGCAGGCTAGATTTTCTGAATTTAAAAATATTTCAAAGGTATTTGAACTTTTTCAAAATCCGTTTGACGTATCCGTCAACGATGAGAATTTACAATTAGAGTTGGTAGATCTTCAATCTAATGATGCACTGAATACAATATTTAAAAATGAAAATCTAATTCAATTTTATTCAACATTTTATGAGTCAGATTATCCAAAAATTAAAAATTTTGCAAGAAAGGTTACATCGATTTTTGGAAGTACATATATAAGTGAGCAGACCTTTTCAAAAATGAAACAAGTAAAATCAAAAATACGATCACGTCTAACCGACCCGCATTTACATGACTTTTTAAGTTTAAGAATTGGAAATAGAGGGTGGGTGGGAAGTCACTTCCTATTTTTAAATTATTATATCCGATAAAGTAATACAAGTATTGGAATTAACTGTATGTAGTTTTATTGTCTTGAATGACATTACTTATGCTGTTTTCATTGTTTCAGATACCTGTGAATTCCCATAGAAATGGCAGGTGTACTATCCATTGAGGAAAGAGCTAAAATTGCCGCCAGGTATGAGGTGTGGCAGTCAGTTGTCCAAGAGTGCAACGGTGGTGGAGAAGACAACATGGCAGGCAGGCTGTTTTGGATCCAACTGTCACAAAAAGTTATTGACGACTGGTAGTGTAGTGGACAGCAAGAGATCCGGTAGGCGTTAGACATCAAGGTCTGAGGAAAATGTGAATCAACTGAAAGAGATTTTCAATCGAAGCCCTTCGAAATCCACACGGCAGGCCTCAAGAGAGAGTGGTTTAACGCGTCATGCTGTGCGTGATTCTCCATAAAGACTTACACTATTGACCATGGAAGCCACAGTATGTGCAGCAATTGTTCCCGGAAGATTGGACAGGCGTGTTGAATTTTGTGAAATGATGCTCGCATGGGAGGAAGATTTTCCATACCTGTTCAAAAACAATCTTAACGAGCCCCCCTATGTTTCACGTAGGGGAGGCTCGTCAATCGACATAATAGTCATTATTGGACAGATAAAGATCCCCAGGAGACGGCTGAAAGAATGCAGAACAAGCTGAAAGTGACAGTGTGATGCGGTATAACTTCTCGTATCATTGGACCATATCTTACACGAGACACCATGATCGGTGAACGATACTTAGAAATGTTGCAAAATTTTGTGTGGCCTACAATTTCTGTATGGGGTCAAACGCTCAAGAGTTGATGTTTACGCAAGACGGTGCTCCCCCACTTTTGCCTTGACTGTTAGGGATTGGCTCAATGGGCATTTCCCATGACGCTGGACAGGCCGTAGGGGACCCATAGGAGCCTGCACGAAGTACAGACCTAACCCCATGTGATTACTTTTTATGGGGATGGGGCCAAGGAAGAAGTGTATAAGAGTAAACCTAAGAATATTGATGAAAATCAAGATCCGTCAGGTCATCTCCGGTGTTCCTATCCCATTCTTAAGTAAGGTCGCAGAAAATTTACCTGCCCGTTTAAAAAAAATGTGTGGCAAATGCTGGGAGTTAACTCATCGAGTTGTAACTTTCAGGGAACGAATGGCAAACAATAAGATACAAATCAGGAAAAAAATGTGCAGTGCTATTTTGTATATTTCAGGAAATATAACATTTTTAAAATACGGAGTGACTTCCCCGTAAAGCACGTAATATAGTGCTTTACAGGGTGCGTGGGAAGCACGATATTACTAAACTTAGTCGCACTCTACAACCACATTCATCGCATTAATTATAATTTTGTTGTATTACTAGCTGTATTTTTTTGATTAGTATTATTGTACTAAATAAGTAATAATTAATTTTGTTATATTGCTGACTGTATTTTTGTGATTAGTACAATAAATAAGTAATAATTAATTTTGTTATATTGCTGACTGTATTTTTGTGATTAGTACAATAAATATGTAATAATTAAAATTTTATATAAACAAACTGCTATATTTTATATTACATATCCATCGTTTTTTTTTTTTTTTTTTTTTTGAATCTGTAAATATAGGTAGGTATAAATTTCGTTACTCTGCATAACATAAAAAGTTATGCAGAGAATGCAGTTTCCAGTAATTAGGGATTTTCTCCGGCCCGCCAATATTCTAAAAATTCATATGTGGTCCGCTTCTCTAAAAGTCTGGGGACCACTGCATTAGTGGATTCCCAACTCAATTATTTAGTCAATGTATAGGCACGAGTAAATCTATCTGAAGTAAGGGTAATTAACAATTTAATTACCCTTACCGGATTTTGAGACTTATAATGGGAAAAATATTTGGAATGACTTGAATAACAGAAGGCAATTTTTGTTAAAATATAAAATTCAAGGCTCACATGGATCATTGATGAAAGCAGATTCGTCACAACAGTCAAGCTCTTGATCGGTCTCATCTCCTCTCCCTCTTTCTGGTTCAACTGTGCGTGGAGGATCCCAGTGGCACATCTGCAAGCAACTCAACAGCAATCTTTAAACACGCCTTCACCTGTTAGACCGGTTCCTTTCTCAGCAGATGTTATCACGAGTCCAGGACTCAGATGTCGACCTCAACAAATTTAGTCACGATCGAAAATATAGAAAGAGAATACTCCGTGGTGGGTGCCCAAGGCTACCACTATTATAACTTGAGTCCCACGCTACGTAAACTCGTAAGAGTTTTCATTGTATATAATTACGCAATTCAATGGATGTATGTTTTTATGTTATGTATTTTGTATCCCATTGTCTGTACATTCTCAAAAAAGCATCATGGCATGCTTTGGTGACCACCACCGGAAACAGTGGCCCTTGGGGAATTGTCTTCCATATTGTAACAAAGAAATTACCCAGAGGAGAAGTCCTGAATGCAACCCTCAAACCCGATGGGACCTCCACCTACTCCTGGATGGACTCATTCAACAATATCCTGGACTCCATCAACCCAACTGTCGACACACAACTATCTCCAGAACAACAATAGATCATAACCACCAATGCAACCTATACTCCAGGAACAGACGAACTACCTTGAACATGGCCTTGGCCAAAATGAAAGAAGGGAAGACTCCTGGATGTGATCTCTTGGAGGTAGATGTTATCAAGAAATTTGCTGACCACTACCCCACCACCCTGATAAGTCTTTACAACAGATGTCTAGCCAATGGAACCTTCCCTGCTTCTTGGAAAATAGCCACACTCAAACTTATCCTCAAAAATCCAGAAACACCACCACTCTACCGACTTGCCAACCGATATTCTGAGCAGCAGCTCTATCACCACACCAATTTGGTTTCAAGATTGGATGTACCACTGAAGACGCCATCCACAAACTAATTACTCATGCCACACAAAAACGGAAGGCAAATATACCTTCGCTATTACGGTTGACTTAGTTGGGGCCTTCGATCGACTGTGGTGGCCCAGTGTCCTTCGAATACTTCGGCAGGCTGGAATCTCCAGCAACCTCTACAACAGTTTAAAAGCATACCTTGAAGACAGAAGAGTGCAGATTACCACTAAATTTCAAACCGTCGCAAGAAGTGTCTTCCACGGTTGTCTCTTCTGGGACCATTTTTATGGTCATTGTCTGGATGAGTTCCTTGGGTATGGAACATGGTGGGGTTCTTCTCTTAGCCTACGCACACGATCTTGTTCTCGTCATTCAGTCCGACACTAGAGCTGCCTTGGAGGTTAAGGCCAATGTGGCTTTGGGACGCCTTTAGAGTTGGGACAGAACATATCAACTTTCTCTCTGCAGTGAGATGTCGATATTATTGAAGGGGAAACTCCAGATACGCAGACCACCAGTTATGAAGATTAATAATATTCCAATTCGCCTCTACAAGGAAGTTAAATACCTAGGCCTCCACATTGACACCGAGCTAACCTTCTATCTTCACTTGAAATACCGAGCAATCAAGATACAGAAATATGCAGCTATGATTAGAATAATCAGTAGAGCAGATTGGGGCCCAAAACACAAAGCCCTCTCCCTAATTTACAAAGCAGTTTTTGTTCCGATTGTCAGTTACGGTGCTTCAGTCTGATGCACCAAAGGTGTACTGGAAGGAAACAAACGCAAGCTGGACTCCATACAGCGATTTATGTTTCTATCAGTAACCAGGGTGCGCTGCACTATCAGCAACCCTGTGCTCCAAGTCATCATAGGGTATATGCCCCTATACCCTGAAGTTGCCAAAAGAGGCCTTTCCCATCGTCTGAAAAAAGGCATACCTACACAGCTACTTAATCTCCAACAGGATCTGAAAAGCTACCACAAACCGGAAAAAAGACTAATCTCAGACCACTTGCAGCGCCTCTGGCAGGAATCCTGGAATTCAACCCACTAAGGAGAAATAACCAAGAAGTTCTTCCCCTCAGTCAGCTTCCTGGTACTCACCTGGATTACAAGCAACCGTTTTATTAACAGGACACGGATCATTCCAGCAAAAACTCAACTCTATGGGTATCGAACCACATCCCTTTTGCCATTGTGGAGATGAGGAGTCCTGGAACCACGTTATGTATGAGTGCCCCTCCTATGAAAACCACCAGTTACAACTGTTTACTGTAATCCAAGGAACTCCCCTCAATCAGGAGCAAGATCTACTATATGACGGAGATAAATATATAGCGTTCACTCGATTTGCCCAGGCTGTCTTCACCACAAGGTGTGCCTAGCTCACCGCTGCGAGGACATTCCAGAATACTCCCCACTCCCTGCTAACCCCTTCAGGGGTAGGATAAATGCAAATCTGTGCTAAAGAAACAATAGTGCAAACCGTTTTATGGATAGAATTCCTGCTGGCACCCAATTTATGGTATGGGATCACTGCTGGCACTCAACTGGGTGCTAGATCAATACACAGGGGCACCTGCTCCTGCGACTTTTAATCCCCTTCCCTACCCCTACTTCGCCTAAATCCATGTTGGACTGTCTTCACTATTAGTCCAACTTTCTTTCATCCCACAGTTTGACCTCCTTCTCTCTTATTCAGTATGATGAGCAGCCTGACTCACCTCCCAGTGGTGGTGGCGGGCAACGTAGGGTCCCATTAGGGCCCTGCGGCCAAGAAACCAGAGAAACAACAAAACCCCAAAGAAAAAAAGGGCCTTCAGTTGTGATCTTTGATGTGGAGCAGAACTTAACACCAGAGGAGTTCAAAGCCAAGATCCTTAATAAAAATCTAAGTATATACCTGCATGATGAGGCAAGAGTGGATGATATTAGTCCCAAATACAAAACGAAGACCAAGTTACCTGCAAACGTAAACTGGGTAATCGAACTATCAACCAGAGCATGGCAAATTCTGGGAGCTCAAAACAGAATATTTATTGGCTGGGGCAGCCATAGATTCAAAGAATATATTTCTGTCCGCAAATGTTATATGTGTCTCCGCTTTGGCCATACCTCACATAATTGCAATCAGCATGAATCCACATGTGGCCACTGTGCCCAAAAGGGGAACGATTATAAGGATTGCCCTGTCAGAGATCAGCCACCAAGCTGCGCAAATTGCAAGGCTGCAAAGGCTCCACACCAAGGTTCCATCCGAGATAAAAACTACCCTGTCTATCTAAAAGTAAAGATTCTCTACCAAATGCGGATAAATTATGGATTACCAACAAGAGATAAGAATTGTACAACTAAACGTGCAGAGAGCAAGGGTGGTTGCAGAACAGCTGAAGATAAAAGCTGAGGAAAAACAAATAGATCCAATCCTGCTCCAGGAGAGGTATGTTCGCTCGGGGGTGGTTATGGGCTATCCCTCATTGTACAAAATTGTCTACTGTACAAATGACCAACCATGGGCTGCGATTGTCATCAGAAACCCTGACATAGCAGCAACCAAAAACACCCCACTATGCACTTCCATCAGAGCATAATTGGGTGCAATCTATGCACTGATGGCACCCCACTGACATCTCTTGGATCGCTATTCGTCCTCTCCCTCGAAAGCCATACAGGTGAAGACATCACTGTTACGATCTCTCTGATTGAAATGGCACTCCACCTCCTCCCGGGTGGGCAGCTACTAATAGGCATGAACTCAAACTGTCGCTCGCCACTCTGACACAATCAGGCACCAGATAGGAAAGCCATAGGAAATGGCTGAAGACTTGAGGACCTTATCCTCACATCAGGATTGCAAATCTTAAACCACCCAGGACATCTGCCCACCTACAGCAGCCCAATCTGGGAGAGAGAAATTGATATCACCTGACTTAGCCAACAAACTTTCCCACTGGATAGTCCAGGAGTCCTGGACCACTTCAGAACACAGAGCGATCACATTCTCCCGTTCACTCTGTGGAACGCGACGCATCAATTACAAGGGATATTGTGCGTTATAACACCAAAAAAGCAGATTGACAACGCTTCCTTGTGGAACTGACCAGAAGGCTACCAGATGATGTTCCTCTACCGGCTTCACTCTCGCCGGATTACTGTGTATGCAATATTACTGCGATCAACAAAAGCGCCTGTTATCTGTCCATTCCACATTGGAGGCCATACCGCTATGCTGTTCCATGGTGGAATACAGACATTCAGGACTTAAGAAAGAGAGTACAAGCCAGGAAAACTTACCAACGTGTGCATGCCCATCTTCCCACCATATGAGGTTGAAGCTTCCTGGGAGGCATATCAGGTGGTTAGAAACATGTACATTAAGGAAATTCTAAGTGTAAGAAGGAGTCATGGCACACCCTGATCTCCACTATTGGCAAGAAGACCCATGCGGCATTGTGTTCCACATCATCCCCAATAGACTGCCTAGACGTGAGGTTCTTAGTAAAATTCTCAAAGCGGATAGCTCTTCAACCTTTACTTGGTCTGATTCAATAAACAATATTCTTGATTCCATTTAGCGTTAGCATTAGAAGAGGCATATGATGCAAGAAAGCAAGCTCATGAAGCATCAGCCAGGAAAAAAAAAAAAAAAAAATTCCACTTCACCCCTCCGTTCGTTCGAAATACCTGTCCAGCTGAGCCTTAAATTTATTTAGGCTATCAACTTCCGCAACAAGGGATGGAACTCTGTTCTACCAACCAACTACCCGCTGGCTAAAGGCAAATTTCTAGACATCTATCCTACATCTGTCTTTCCACCATTTGAATTGATGCCCTCTCAGGTGATTATTCTGAGCAAGAGCAAGAATCCCATCAGTATTGAGCATGCTCAAACCATTCAAGGCTTTGTACACCTCTATCAGATCACCTCGCCGGTGCCTAGTCTCCAGACATTGTAATTTGCAAAACTTAAGCCTTTTTTCGTAACAGCAACCCTTCGTTCCGTTCACTAACCTTGTTGCCCTTCTCTGTATTCGTTACAGCTGCTCTACATCCTTCTTGAAATTAGGCCTCCAGACCTGTATACAGTACTCAAGGTGTATACAGTACTCATTGCCTTATACAAGGGAATAATGACCTCTTATCCCTGCTAAAAAAATTCCTGTATATCATTGACAAGACACCATGAGCTACTCTTGCAGCCCGTCTGCACTGTCAGAGAACTTCATATCTGCCTGCACAATTACCCCCACTAATAACATTAGTCCACGATGGGCAGTGTCCATTGATTACCACTCTCTGTCGTCTCCCCCTCAACCATCCCTTTATCCATAGCAGCAATATGCCTCCAATCCCACACTGCTCCAATTTGTGCAGCAGGTTTCTGTGCAACAGTATCATAGGCCTTTCTAAGATCCAAATATATAATATCAAAGTTATTCCTTGCATCCAGTTCTTTTGTGACTGCATCATAGTACCCAATCAAATTGGTCAAGCAAGACTTCCACTTAACAAAACCATGCTGTGTCCGAGCTATAACTGAAGTCTTCTCTAGATGATCCTGCTGTATCCTGCGATATCTATGGACCAATCTGATTCATCCCCTTCCTTCTAGAGTTTACATAAGTAAAGAACTCTTTGCTGTTTTTCTTTGCATCCCTTGCCAAAGATTTCTCGTAATTTGACTTCGCCTGCCTAACCTCCTTTGTAACTTGGATAGAGATCAACTTATATCTATCATAGGCTTCTGTGTCACGTGTTAATTTATATGTATCCCAAGCATTTCTCTTCTCTGCCATATGTCTCATAAGTTCATCTGACATCCATTTAGGCTTAAACCTTGAACAATATTTCTTAGTTGGTAGGTAAAGCCTAGTAGCTTCGAAGATAAGTTCTTTGAATGCTTCAGATTTTGAATTTTCTGTTGGTACCATCATCATCATCAGCCATTTTCAATCCACTGCAGGATGAAGGCCTCTCCAGCAACTTTCCAGTTCCTTCTGTTTTTAGCACTGGACATCCATTTACTACACACAAACTCATGAATTTCATCTATCCATCTTCGCCTTTGTCTTCCAGGTTTTCTTCTAGCTCCTCTTGGATACCATTCTGTTATTTTCTTAGTCCATCTGTCATCATGTCTTCGAGCTATGTGTCCTGCCCAAGACCATTTTAGTTCTTTAGTTTTGATAAGAATGTCCTTTACTTGAGTTTGTTGCCTAATCCATGTGTTTCTCTTCTTATCTAACAGTCTTATTCCCAATATGATTCGTTCCATTCTTCGCTGTGTGGTTCTCAGCTTCTCTTCCATTCTTTTGGTGAGTGCCCAAGTTTCACTTCCATAAGTCATGGTGGGGAGTATACATTGGTCCATTATTTTACGTTTCAGACAAACTGGGATATTGCTCTTCAGTATGTGACTATATTTCCTGAATGCTATCCATCCAAAATTTATTCTTCTCTTGACTTCCAGCCATTTATCATTATTACAGCTAATAACTTGTCCCAGATAACTATATGACTCCACCTTTTCAATTACTGCTCCTTCAATCATTATTTCCCTTTCTGTGGCATACTTGTTCATCATTACTTTTGTTTTAGCCATATTCATCTTTAGTCCAAAATCCTTACTAACTGTGCATAACTGATTAAGATTTTCCTCTAATTCTTTGGGATCATGGCTTATGACCACAATGTCATCTGCAAATCGTAAATGGTTTAGGTACTCTCCATTCACATTGACTCCTTTCTGCGACCAGTCTAATCTTCTGAAAGCTTCCTCAAGGGCAGCAGTAAACAGCTTCGGAGATATTGTGTCTCCTTGTCGAACTCCTTTCTCAATTTTAAATTTCCTACTGTCTGTGTCTAGTCTAATAAAGGAGGTAGCACTCTCGTATATTTTCTTCAAAATCATAATATATGGGGTATCAATGCCTTGTCTTTCCAGTGCCCGAAACATTGCCTTATGCTGTATGGAGTCAAATGCCTTTTCATAATCCACAAATGCCAGGCATAATGGTGTTTTATATTCATTTGCTTTCTCCATTAGCTGTGATATTACGTGAAGGTGATCCATAGTTGAGAATCCTGTCCTAAAGCCAGCTTGCTCTTTCGGTTGATTCTCATCCAGTATTCTTTCTACTCTGTTAGTAATGACCCTTGTGAACAACTTGTAGATGTGGGATAACAAGCTAATTGGTCTATAATTTCCAATTTCTGATTTATCTCCTTTCTTATGCAGCAAAACTATGATTGCATTATTCCACTGCTTAGGCGTCACACCTTTTCTAATGCACTTTGTGAAGAGCCTTGCTAGTTTTTGTGTTATGCCTCTTCCTCCCAATTTTAACAACTCTACAGTAACTTCATCTTCCCCCGGGGCTTTCTGATTCTTCATTTTCTTCAATGCATGTTCTACCTCATCAGGAAGAATATTGGGTATGTCGTATGTGTTGCTACTTTGCAATCCATCTTCCCCACTGCTGGCATCATTCCCCTGCTCCTTGTATAATTCTCTATAGTAGTCTTCTGCTATTTGAATTATGCCTTCTCTGCTGTTTATAAGTACACCATCGCTATTCTTCAGTTTCAGTATCATTTGTCTTTCTGTATTACTGCTCATGGCTGCTGATTTAAATCCTTTGTTTTCCCTTAATGCTTGTTCTACTTTTCTTGTGTTAAATCTTCTTATGTCCTCTCTGAGTCTCTTTCTAATGGCTTTGCATAACTCAGTATACTCAATTTTCTCCCTGTCAGTGTTTTTCTTGCTTTTCATTTGTCGTCTTCGGTTCATCATGACAAGTGTTTCTTGACTAATTTTTTCTTCTTTGGATTTCTTTTTCCCTATAGGTTTCTTGGGCTTTATCACTTTCAAAAAGTTGTAATATTCCTCGTCGATATCTTGGTCCTCAGCAGTCTGCAGAAGCTCATACTTGTTCTTAAGTTCCAGTACATACTGCCTTTTCTCCTCTTCTGTTATCTCAAAGACCTTTGTATTATTTACTCGAGTCAGTTTTTTCCTTTCCTTTCCTACATCTATATCAAGTGTACATCTTACCATTCTGTGATCACTTCCAACATTTACCTTATTCAGGACAGTGACATCATTCACAATATCATCCTTCCCTTTACCCTTCCAATAACCCTTCCCTTTACCCCTGATCGTAGTTAATCCCACTTCAGCACACTGTGATCACTGCCACCTAGTGGTTCCTTTATCTGCAGATTCTTAATGCCTGAAGAATCACTACTGATAATCAGATCAAAAGTATTACTCCCTCTAGTTGCCTCCCGAACATGCTGATGTAGAAAACAATCATCCAATAAATCCCCAAAAGCCTTGCTAGTGTGTGTGACCAACCCACAAATTCCAGTCAATATCTGGGAAATTAAAATCCCACATTATAAGACTCTCTGATTTACTGGCCAACTCTATTTCCCTGTACAGTTTCTTATTATAGTCATCAGAGTCATTAGGCCTAAGTAGATATATTGGGGGTTTAAACACATTTGCATAAAGCTTGGAAGTCTTTAAACACATTTGTATAAAAGTTTGAAGGTTCTGGAGTGTTTTAAAGACATTTGCATACTGTACAACGATTGTCGGTGATAAAATATTTAGTTCATATTTCGTACCCTAGATGGCGCGCCACGTGCTTACCGAAGATGACACCACGTATATTTCTCTATTTTAATTTTTTTTTTTTTTTTTTACCGTACCAGTCTTTTTCTTGTGTGTATGTAAACCTTTTTGAAAATACATTTTATTGTATATCTTCAATATTTTCTTTCGCGTGTGTCTTCTCATAGTTTTAAACCTTTATTGATCCATTGATAAAAAGAAAATTCATTGTCTTGTCATAGTGTTTATTAAACAATCCACCAGAGGCATTTTTTCTTGTGTGTGTGTAAACCTTTTTATAGGTTCGATTCCTTAGAGATTCAATCTGAAAATACATTTTTTTTTTGCATACTATACCACGAGCTCTGGTGTGAAAATTATATTTAGTAAAAAAATATTTTCTTTCGCGTGTGTCTTCTCATAGTTTTAAACCTTTATTGATCCATTGATAAAAAGAAAATTCATTGTCTTGTCTACGTGTGTAAACCATTTTATTGACACATTTTCCTAAAATCAAAAAAACTCAAACACCAAAGAAAATTTCTACTTTTTAATGAACATTTTTAAAAAAGGTACATTTTCAGATGTGTGGAAGCACTCCACCCTCATCCGAAATACATTTTTAATTAGACTTAATTAAAGAAAAAACACGAACAGTCTTTTTAATAATCAAAAAGACACAGTCTAATGAAATGGGAATAAATGAGCATAACGTTCAATATAACTTTTCTTTAACTCTGATATCATCCCAAGTACTGCCTGCAGAATATTATAAGGATTAATTTCTGGTTCTTTCTGCTGCAAAGTACATCTTGCCATAAAGTCTGTTACCACGTTATACGGAATCAGATGTCGAACCATATACTCGTAGGCTTCTTGAAATGTGATATCACTGGAGGTGGAGTGCCGACGCTGTCGCAAACATTCGCGAGCGGAGTGCAGTACCTCCATCACAGATTCTTGCATCAAAGTGAATAGTTTAGCTTCATTCCCAAGCACAGAGACCAAATCGTCAACGTAGAGTATTTTATGTGAAAGAGACTCACATTCACTCAAGTCGAGAATAAAATTGCACAACTCACCATTGGTAATTGTACCACGACCAGCTTCTGTTTCAATATCCAATCCGTCTGTAAATGTAATAGTTTCATGTGCACGACCCCGAACTAATAGTAATACTTCAGGCCATTTTAACGCTATCTTACACCATTGATCTACCGTTAGTTTTAGATAACTCGAGGCACATTCCAAAATGATCGATACTTCGAAATCAATCAGGAGAACCCGTAGAATAGTGTTAGAACTGAGGCGCCGAAAAAACACATAGTTCTTCTTTGGAGCGGTACTCATCTTAACAGTTGCTGAAAAAAAAACGGCAAATGTAACTCAGAGCGTGTAACAATCACATATAAAGCACTCCACATCCCGGATATGTCACTTATAATATTACTCAAGGACAAAAATAGTCGGGTCGATGACAGAGAATGTCCGGTAAAACTTTAAAAGGCGACCACAGCCAGAGAATCGTTAAAGAAAAAAAATGGACACTTGGATGTGTGATGATGATTCCCTGGAGATTGAAGCTGCTAGTCTTGCTGATGTTATTGAAGCTGAAATAGTGTATACGAATAGTGTACAGTATACAGAGGTGAGTGAATTTCCTCCTATTTTATCACTTTTTATTTTTTAAAAGTGATAAAAATACAGTTTTTATAACAATGTTTAATATTCATTTTCAGAATGCAGAATTCTTTTCAATGTATCAGTATGGTGAGGGGAGGGCAGGAGGATCAAACGAAGGACCTGTAAGTCTTATTCAGAATTTCATATGTAGAATTACAATCCGAATTCCAAAAAAAAAAAACGTTAAGTATTTTTTTTTTTTTCATATCTTTTCAGATTCAAATTGGTGGGGGTGAGGAAACATACGAACAATTCTACGAAATCAGTGAAGGATCAGAGAAGTTTTCCTCTAAATATAAAACTGTGTATAAAACTTACAAGTGCAAATACAGAGACCTATATTTGCTTGCAGGGGAACAATTTTTTCTATTGTTCAAACAGATGTTTAAGCAAATTATCGGACATGTAAACAAGGGAGGAGAATTTAGCCATGTTCGTTTATGTGTAAACGCCGACTCCCTAAAAACACCGACTCCCTAAAAACACCGATTAATCTTCCATTTATGAAGATATCAGAACTGACATTAGATAGAATTATGAATGCGTTTTTCTGTGTAGATCAGTCGCGAAGTGGCTTTCTGATAACAGACTCTCTCTCAATCGATCTGGTTCTAATCAACATATCAAATAAGGGTGGTGCTGGTCATTCTAAAAATATAAAAAAAAAAGAAACTATTGTACATCTAAACACTTTCTTAGAAAAGAAGAAGTGCTTTGTCAAAATTAGGAATAATGATAATATATGCATGGGACATGCAATAGTAACAGCTATTTCAGCCCAACAAGACGACGCTATTACGTACAGAAAAGTTCGCAAAGACAGAAACGGTTTGCAGACTTCGAGAGCCAAACAATTGCATGAAAAAGCAGGCGTGTCCGAGACAGTGTGTGGATTGGAAGAACTACAAAAATTCCAGCGGGTTCTTACACCCGAGTTTCAGATACATGTACTGTCAGCTGACAATGAGTTTGATGTTATTTACAGGGGTCCTGAAGCAGAGAAACAAATAGTTCTACTATGTATTGGCAAACACTACGATGTAGTACGGTCTGTGAAAGCGTTATTTGGAGCAGATTATTACTGCTCACTGTGTTTTAAAACTTTCCAAAACATTGAAAGACTTCATACTCATTCTTGTCCATATTCATGCAATAGGTGTCGAACACGTGAGTATCATAGTGGCGATTTGGTGTTGTGTAGTGATTGTTTTCGGTATTACAGAGGAAACATCTGTTTCGACGCTCATAAAAAAAAACAACTGCTTGACATATCACTGCTGTCATGAGTGTTTGCGAACGTTCAACACACAGAAACAACACAAATGCAAACCCCTGGATTATTGCGAAAAATGTAAGGTAGTTCACATGTCACATCATTGCTATGTTCAGAAACCAGCGGACCCTAAGAAACATGTATCTATAATTTATTTCGACACCGAGACGGTGTTGCATCAGGGTGAGCATATACCAGTGCTCTGTGTTGCAAGCTTTGGAGAAGAACTGCGTTCATATGAGGGGCCCAACTGTGTCACAGCATTCATGGACGAGATTTTTGAGTTCGTGAAATGTCAAAACGTGCTCGCGACGGTCGAAACGTTAGCCACATCGAACCCAAATACAAAGATGTGCAGATAATAGCACACAATTTGCGAGGCTTCGATGGTTACTTCGTACTGACTTACCTCTACGGTAAGAACTTCGAACCTCGTGTTATTTTTGACGGTTCTAAAATATTAGGAATTTATCATTTGAAACTAAATCTCATCTTAGATTCTTATTCTTACTTATCAGTTCCTCTTAGAAGGTTACCTGCAATGTTCGAATTACCCGAGGTTCGAAAAGGATTCTTTCCACATGCATTCCATACTCTACAAACTACAGATTATGTAGGTCCTATTCCAGACAAAAAACATTTCAAACCTGAATTTATGTCGAAGGATGATAGTGTAGAGTTCCAAACATGGTACTGTCAGAAGAAAGACCAATCGTACGACTTAAAAGCAGAGCTCATGGCATATACAATTGACGATGTACGGGTGTTACGTGACAGCTGTAATAAGTTCAGATCTCTCCTAATCGATATCTCAGGCGTCGATCCGTTCAACCAAGATATCACCATAGCAGGAACATGTAGTAGAATTTTCACTAGGAACTTTCTACCCCAAAACACGATGGCTATCCTCCCCACGGGGGGGTATCGAGGGTCGAACGTCCAAAGTCGAAAAGCAATTGCATGGCTGTCGTGGCTAGAACAACAAGAGAACGCACCGATACGACATGCCCGTTCGTTGGGGGGTGAGGCTCGGATTGGGCCCTTTTTCGTCGATGGGATCCGAGATAAAACAGTTTACGAATTTCATGGTTGTTATTTTCATGGATGTAGGATCTGCTACCGAGGTAATACGCTACAGACAAACAAAAATCTACCCATGTCAGTTCTCTATGAAGAAACGTTGGATCGTGAAACGTTTCTGAAAAATCAAGGCTACAACGTGGTTTCCATATGGGAATGCCAATTCGATGAAATGAGAAAAAATAACCCCGTCTTGAACGCCTTTGTAGCCAATTTTAATATAACAGAAGCGATTACCCCTAGAAGTGCCCTCAGAGGTGGTCGTGTGGATTGTTTTAAACTGTACCACAAAGCAGATGAAAACGAGCAGATTCATTATATGGATTTTTGCTCCCTATACCCCTGGGTGTGTAAATACAGAGTGTATCCGCGTGGCCATCCAAATGTTATTCTGAGAGATTTCGATTACAGCAACAGAGCATACTTTGGCATTGCTAGTGTACGCGTGCAAGCACCAGAGAAGTTGTTTCTTCCAATATTACCGATAACGTGTAATGGAAAGTTAATTTTTCCTCTGTGTGCAAAATGTGCTCAGGAGGAATCAACTCTCTGTAATCACGAAGATACGACCATAAAAGGCGTATGGACAACTCCAGAACTGTATTTGGCATGTGACTATGGCTACAAACTTGTCGAATTCTACGAAGTGTGGCATTTTGATGAAACACACGAATCGTTGTTTGGTGGGTATATCGATACCTTCTTGAAAATTAAACAAGAGGCTTCGGGGTGGCCTCAAGGTATCGATCGTGACAGCCATCCAAGAATTAAATCAGAAGGAAGGCATTAACCCCGCTCAAATTAAAAAAAAACGCGTCCAGACGTGCTTTGGGAAAGCTTTGTATGAACTCTTTGTGGGGTAGGCTTGCCATGCAAACAAATCGTGTAA
Source organism: Mastigoproctus giganteus (assembly GCF_048544385.1). NCBI lineage: Eukaryota > Metazoa > Arthropoda > Arachnida > Uropygi > Thelyphonidae > Mastigoproctus > Mastigoproctus giganteus. Next base: position 135,580,383 of record NC_143579.1, on the reverse strand, counting down.
ATACTGTTCTATGCACGTCCTTGAACACATCCATGAAGTGTTCAAGCCTTGTTGAACACTTCATGGATGATAGTAAAATTATTCACAATGCTCGAATAGTCACTGAAGAAAAAATTCTGATAGCATACAGCGTTCTTGAAGGTACAGAAGCACCATATCGCAAAGGAAACGCTGTAATAGGGTCCTTTGTTGCTTCATACGGACGAATTAAACTGTATAAAGCCATAGCGCCTCTGGGAGAGCGTTTAATTTATACAGACACCGATAGTATGGTATTCTCATATAAGCCAGGCGATACACTTCCATCTACAGGTCACTCACTAGGTGAACTAGTAGATGAATTGGAAGGTGACATTATTTTAGAAATCGCTACTTCAGGACCCAAATCGTATTCGTACAGAACACGTTCGGGCAAATCTGTAACAAAATGTAAAGGCATTACCCTAAACGAGAACAACAGCCGACTCGTAAACTTGGATGTAATGCGATCAGCGGCAATGGGTGAACATGTTGAAGTGACAGTTCCTGTACCGTTCAATGTGAAACGTGACAAATGGCAGTGCAAGCTACTCCATACATCGTTAACTAGGCAGTATGGTTTCACATTTAAGAAGCGCATAGTTGGAGAGGACATACCCATATGGATACTTCCGTGAAAAACACAATCAAAAATGATTCGTCGGTTATAACACTGTCACTATGTGTTCATTTATCCACCCCTTCACATGTGTCGCGGCCGGTGGTACTCAAAGCGGTAAAACAACCTTCATTCTGTCCCTTATTAAAAACAGCGAACAGTTAATTTCACCCCCTCCAGAGAGAATAATTTACTGCTACTCTGAAGAGCAGGATCGGTTCTTACAGTTTCCGCATGTTGAATTCGTAAAAGGCTTGAAACTGCCCAAAGTCGATAGACGTGTCAGAAATCTAATCATTATCGACGATCTCCTACACATTGCGAAAGACAGTTCCGAAATCGCTGAAATATTCATTAAAGGAAGCCATCACAGGAACACAAGTATCTGTCTTCTCTCCCAAAATTTGTTCTGTCAGGGTAGTCAATATCGGACCATCAGTCTTAACTCACACTATTTAATCGTTTTTAAAAATCCCAGAGATTCCCGACAAATATCTCACCTAGCCTCGCAAGTATTTCCAGGGCGTTCGAGTGTTCTAGTGGAAATTTATAAGGAGGCCACAGAAAAACCGTTCTCATATTTATTACTGGACTTTCGACAAGATACGCCAGAACAATTACGTCTGCGCTCGTGCATGTTACCGGAGGACGGCCTGTCAATTACATATGTACCTTCATGGCTAAAAGACTCCGAAAACATAGTGACTTCATCAGGTTTTTGTCTGGTGCCAGCCCCAAGCAAGCAAATACAATTTTGAGACAGGCATCACATTCTGAGGTCACTGTTTTGTGCGAACTGTGTAAGAATTTACTAAGAGGTAACATACCAATCACGCCCCAAGAACGTCTTAAGACTGCAGCGCAAAAAGAAACTGCTGCGTGTTCTAGCGGATAAAAAGGTCCCCTTCACAAGGCGACGGAGACTTATTACCCAGCAAGGAGGAGCACTGTTTCCCTTACTGGGCAGTCTGATAATTCCACTGATAACATCGCTAATAAGAAAATGAACGACTCGTTCAAAAAATATTTACTACTGGCACCACCAGAACACCAACGGATGATTTCTCTGGACGAAGAGATGTCCGAAATTCTGAAGAGACAGGACATGTCGATCGAATCCAAGGTGAAGGCTTACCTTCAAACATTGCAGGCTTTTCTGGGGTTGAAGAAGAAAATCGGGCCTCCAGAGGAGGCCCTCGTGCTCCCTCCAGCGGCGGCCGGGGAAAAGCGCGCGCCCAAACGTGCAAGGAAGTGACAGTATTGATTGTAGGCTCATATTTTTTACTGAAATCCAGGGGATCCCTCATAACCATGAAACATACCTACTTCATGATGAAACAATATCCGCTCTACTGAGCAAGCTGTTATGCGCAAGCTGTCTTTACTATCAGACGGGCAAAGCTTGCTGAACTTAGATCTGTTCAGAACAACTGCCCTCAAGTGCAAACACAAACTCAGGTCAGATAGCATTTTCCCAACTGATAAAAGTGTAAGACAAAAGATTGTACTGAAGAATAAATAAATACTATGCTGGCATCATCAAGGTTGGCACTCCTTGGAATGTCGACTCCCAGAGAGTGCTTGGCCTTTGGCACTCACACAGTGGCGTCTGCCCCTGTGACTTTTGATCCCACTCCCCAACCCCAATTTCGCCTTACTCACGGGGACTGCCTTCTTCTCTAACTGTCCACTTTAGCTTTTTCCCCACATTCAGACATCCCTTCCTCTTTTTCCCCAGGCCTTCTCTTCTCTTCATTTTTTTTTTTTTACTTGGTCTTCGTCCAGGACGCTCAGGCAACCCTGGCGGAGACCAGCCAGAGAATAAAGGGCAGCCTGGCTACCTCTTAGCGGTGTGTGCGGGCAACGTGGGTCTCACCAACGGCCCTGCAGTCAAATGCCAGGACACCCAACAGAACCTAACGCAATATGTCATATACAACAGACCACACTTTTCTGGCATTTACAGCAGTACTGTATTTCTTCACAGTGTACATACGGCGCAGATGTGAGAAATCACAGGTCGAACCTGACCTGCACACTATGTCCGTACACTCACTTAATGTTCTCTATCTGTAGTATACTCATTCGTTTCCCCAAAAAAATACTTTATATTATCTATTTATTCTTGTTATTTATTATTACTCCTCTTATATTATTTCTCCCTGATTGGAGGCTTCCACCTCGTGACGGGTATTGCTACCAAGTACACAGGGTGGCTGTTGTTATGTCTGATGTTACTGTTGGTCGAGGAACTTTCTGACTATCCGACAGGTGTTCAGGAATGCGACTTTTTGGAGTTCCTTGTGGTTCACTGGGAGATCTATTGCTGCTAGGCTGTTATGTAAGGTCTTTGGCACCATATCTGTGGTTGACACGATGATCGGATGGTCGTTACTTGTTGCATATGCCACATCTCTTTGATCTCCTGTCTTAGGTTCTTGTACTTCCTGATTTTTTCCCCATGGATTTTCTACAGGTTGCCAGTGTTAGGTACCGCTATGTTAATCAGATAGGTAGCCTTTTCCTTCTTTTCCACAAGGGTTATGCCCGGTCTGTTGTGCGGGATTGTCCTATCCGTTATTATGGCGCGGTCCTAGTACAGCTTGTGGGTTGGGGTCTCAAGTACTGCCTGGGGTTCGTACTTGCAGTACGGTACACTTTCTTCGACCAACTGGCATTTCCTTGCTAGCTTCTGATGTATTATCCTGGCTACATGGTCATGTCTATGAGTGTACTCAGTCTGGCTGATCACCTTGCATCCCGCGGTGATGTGTTGGATCATTTTTGAGGCCTCATCGACATGTGTCATCTAACACTCCAGGTTCTTTGGCGATGTATTTTCTATAGTTCCTGGTGTTGATTATCATTATTTATTTTTATTTATTTCTTTTTGGTTTATTGAGGCAACTTGTCTTTACAGTACATTGTTAACCCCTGTGCCGTGACGGGCATTTGGAACTACACTACTGTGTAAATCATCTATGTGTTGCAATAAAGATTCACCTTCTTTTTGTCGGTCCGGTATTTGTCCTGGAACAGGAGCAAGGATCCCTTTGTTACAGCTACGTGAATGTCCTCAGGTTCTGCTTGTGATTGGAGGTGACTAGATCGTCTACATCGTGGGTGTTCATTATCAAGTTCACATCTTCTTCTTCTTTCTTCATTATCACAGTGGTGTGTTAGGGCTCGGCCCTCACTCACTACGTGACCACGATCCCCCTTCTCCTTTCTGCAGGTTTGTACGGTTGGCGGCGCATGGCTGCACACGCTGGATTTTAAATTATGGACATGGAATTCCAGTGCTCTTAATCTGGCAACCCAACAACATCACTCGCATCAGCGTTCTATGCTCCTTGCCGTAACAAGGGCATGGCGTACAGTAAGTACCCTAGTTCTACAGGTGCTACCTGGACGTATACCCCTACACCTAGAGGTAATAAGAAGAGGATTGTATCAACAGTTGAAGAAGAGTATTCCCACCGAAACGGATGGCATCACTCTTAACCTTGATAACAACCCTAAACAGGAAAGGAAGAGAATCTCTGAAATTATGTACAGGACCTGGCAAGAGACATGGGACACCACCAACAAAGGATTAATAACCAAAACGTTCATTCCCTCTGTGAACCTCATCAGTCCAAAGCCAATTCCCTGGTACTCACAAGGCCTCCATACAACATTTCTCTTGACAGGCCACGGACCCTTTAAAGGGAAGCTAACATCCCTAGGCATTGAAGATGATCCACTGTGTCACTGCGGGACTGAAGAAACGTGGGATCACGTAAGGTATGACTGCCTGAATATGACGCGTTTTGGCTAAGGTTTGCCACTAAAATCCAAGATAATCCCAGGCATTGTGAGCACCTGATTATAAGTGACGAGCAGCAGCGCTACGCCGCCTTTCCTGAGTTTGCGCAATCTGTCTTCAATGCTAGACAGGTTAGGCACCCAAACACCACCCATTGAAGATCAAAATAAGAAACTTCCTGGATATGACAGTAATCTCAGAGAGAGAGAAAAAAAAAAAAAACTCCTTCCTACGTTCGTCCCAGGAGTGACAACCACCTCAGCACAGCTCAGCTGCTGCCATTAGGCCTCCCTAGTCACGCTCCCTTGCGTGGTCCTTTGCCTCCACTCCCCGGACGGAGGGGGCGTTTATCCCTGGTGTCCTCCTCCCTGGCCGCCCCTTTTTTTCACTCCAGTAGGGCATGGGCCTGCTCCACTGACTTCGTGTCATCTTCGCTATGGACCCCGTATCTCTATATTTTCCCCCAGTTTTCAGTCTCCCTCCCTTTCTATAACTTACAACTAGCGTCCGAATCAACTCCAAATTGCTTGAGCCCTACACCCAAAAGCTTAATAACATCAAATCGCCCAACTAGTACTCCTTTTGTTTTGGCTAACCCCTATCTATGGCGGTTTTTTTTTTTTTTTAGGTCCTTGCCACTGAAATCTCGGGAAATTATGTGGCAGGACCTGCCAGAGTAAATAACTATAATAGTGGTGTACCTGGTCTGCCTCCAAGGGGCGAAGTGGGGCAACGTTGGGCCCTATTAAGGCCCAACGGCTAAATGACCAGAAGAACAACGGTACACGACACTACACTACACATACAAAATCCATACACTTTTAAACCTCTGGCACTGACAGTGTTCTGTTTTACACCCACAACGTATAGCACGGGGAGATGGGGGAAATCACGGGGGCCGTTTGACACTAAACACACTCTACACCACGTAGGGATACCAAAGTTGGGCGGACGGTACTTGTGTCGACAACGATAGAACGTTAGGTGTTTTCATCGAGCCGTTGATTAACGGTAGTTAGAGGACCCATGGCATGCTACGTAATAGGAGTGATACCAATGGCAACTCGGAACAGACGCACATGGGGAAGGATTACCTCAGTACAGTAGCGAGAACCAACCCAAACCACAACATCACCGCCTCCATACTGCCGAACTTGGTCCATGAGGTTGTCACAAACATTCTCTCACATATGCAGACAAGCTGTACTTGCTACCTGGGAGTCTAAAACGCTGATGGACCTGATATTCGGGTGACACCTAAGTCAAGTAGGCCCAATTTAGGCGAAGTACGGACAGTCTGTGACAGCCAAATCCTCTACTTGCACCTTCACGATGGTGGGACTGTTAGTAATCCTGGGTATAACCTCCATGCACAAGTAGATGGTGGGAGACCACCCAGTTGTGAACCGACGTAAGCAGAGGTCGAGGTGTGACGCCCACACCACAGGGAGGAATGCCGCCCCTCTATTTTACCAGACAGTACTAGGTGGTAGATAAATTTCATTATCCGGTGCTATACCACCACTTTGCTTATTGGAGCCTTGAAGGGGTGAAACCCATGTTTAGAGTCCAGAGCTAAGGTCCGGTCAACCCCTCCCCATCTCTTCCATCATGCATTATGATTGATGACTTTTGAGGTTATGACGAACATCGTGGCGAGATGCAATATTCCTTACATTTCGAGGGTACAACCTAAAACGGTGTTCGCAGGCTGGCCGCTAGTTAGTACACCGTACCGAACCTATTGGTAGCTCTCTAGGAGGCTTCCGGATTAGCTAGTGTATAATCTTGTTACCTCTGCTCTGCCAGATAGTGACTGGAGGGAGTCCGAGTAATGTGTATGCGGGTGGCATTGTCGAGGCTCCGTTATGTCAAGGATCTGGGTATATTCTTACTATGTGTACGCCATATCCTAAAATTCCATTACTTCATACAGCATGTCCCAACCACTTTTTCTTACTATTGAATAAACCATGAGTTGTCAAACTAATAGAGCAAGCTTATCTGCGAAAAGATCTAAACCTCCCAAACACTTCCTAATTCATTTCACAAATATACGTGGTCTCAATTCTAATCTCAACGAGGTCGATTTCCACTTGCAATCTGCCATACCCCATGTACGTTTTCTGACAGAATTTCAGTTATCAGTTGATTCAACTACTGCTCATCTCAGAAGCCCAAATTATTCGTTGTATGACTCCTTTCGTGTCAAAGTTGGTACTTATGCATATGTCCGTCTGATATTCCCTGTCAGAGACTTGGCAATTTGGAATCTCCTCTCTTTGATCTTCTCTGGCATAAAATCTCTCTACCTCGTGTTAAATTCATCTGTTGTCTCTACCGTTCTCCCAATACAACTGATCACTTAGAGCTCTTTGACTTCCTCTCTTTGCAACTTGACTTCCGCCAGTCCAACTTTCCTAACAGTGAGGTAATTTTCCTTTGATGATTTTAATGTTCACAACTCCAGCTGGCATCCGTTTTCTAGTCACATCGACCCAGCTGGTCGGGATGCTGAGACGTTTGCAATTACTAATGACCTTGCACAGGTTGTTCATTTACCTACAAGAATACCGGACAATCCTAATCATACAGCCAACACGCTTGATCTTTTTCTCACGACAAACCCTTCTAAGTACACAGTCGAAGTGAGAGGTCCTTTAGGCACTTCAGATCACAACTTGGTGATTGTCTCTTCTCCGATGGAGCCTTTATCTCATGGCTGTTCCCAACCTCGTGATGTTTGGCATTACAAGAATGCAAAGTGGGATGACCTGCGAGATTTCTTTTCTTCTTTTCCTTGGTCGGATTACTGTTTCAAAACTTCTGATGTCAACATTTGCTCAGATCGTGTAAGTGAAATTATTCTTGCAGGAATGGAATCCTTTATCCCACACTCCACTTTAAAATCTCGTCCTTCATTTAAACCTTGGATTTCCAATAAGTGTGCTAAGGCTGTTCAAGAGAAGAACGTTGCATATCGTATTTGGCTTGTTTCTAATTCTTCAGTTTCATTTTCTGCCTACACCAAAGCTCGCAACAATTGTAAAGCAGTTATTAATCAGTCTAAACTATAATTTGAACAGGCTAAGAGCAGAAAACTTGCTTCTTGCCATAGTGGTAGCCTAGCATTCTGGTCTCTTGCCAAAGCTACTGGCCCCAAATTTTGCCCATCTCTGCTCCTACTTCTGTCCAAACCAGATGTTTCTGTTGTCACTTCAGCCAAGGATAAAGCTAACGTGCTAGCATCCCATTTTTCTACCAACTCATGTATTAATGATCTTGGTAAATTACCTCCCACCATTCCCAACACGCTCCATTTAATGTCTCCTGTGGTCTTTCGTCAAAAGGATATCATCAGGATTTTGACGAATCTTAATGATAAGAAAGCTCCAGATCCCGATGGTATTTCTCCACTTGTTCTCAAAACCTGTGCTCCTGAACCGACTCCTATTCCTTGCCGCCTTTTTTCACTTTCTTATTCCCAAGGTGTTTTTCCTTCTGCTTGGAAATTTGCTCATATCCAGCCAGTTTCGAAAAAGGGTGACAAATCCCTCCCATCCAATTATCGTCCCATTGCAATTACTTCAACTCTTTCTAAAGTAATGGAGAAATCAATTAACCGCCAACTCTTAAACTACCAAGAAACCTTCCGTTTGATCAATGATCGCCAGTATGAATTTCAGTGTCGATTCACTGGTGATATTCTGGCTTATGTTACCAATTTATGGACTAATTCAATGGAAAGGTTCGGTGAAACACAAGTAGTTCCTCTCGACACCGCAAAGGCTTTCGATCGTGTTTGGCATAAAGGTCTTCTAAAAAAGCTTCCATCTTATGGTTTGCCAACTGTTTTTTTGTAATTGGTTATCCAGTTTTCTCTCTGATTGCTCACTGAGGGTGATGTTAGATGGCCCTCTGTCTTCTAACTTCTCCACTAATGCCGGTGTCCCCTAAGGTTGTTATTTCCCTCACTCTTTTCCTCTTGTATATTAATGACCTTCTTCCATTGACTGGAAATCCTATCCATAGTTTTGCCGATGACAGTACATTGCATTCCACTTTTCATTTTGAGAAACGTTGTCCTGATCAATCAGCTTCAACTTCTCGAAAATCTGCTACCAATTCCATAAATGCCGATCTTCATGTTATTCTCCAGTGGGGCAAAGAAACTTAGTTGATTTCAACCCTTCTAAAACTCAATCTTGTCTTATATCTCCCAAAAAAAAGGATTCTTCTGCTCCTATGCTTATCTTTAGTGACACTCCGATTTCTAGGCAAAATGATAAATCTATTTTGGGGATTACCCAGATCTAATCTCTCTTGGCACAAGCACATTACAAATATTGCTTGAGAGAACAAATATAGATACGTATAATTATAACCCAGTTTAATGTAAAATATACTAATAGTAACAGGCAGTAGCTTTCGAGACTAACGAGTCTCTTTATCAATGAAATTCAAAATACAAATATAACGGATAAGTGCAATGAGTTGAGTGAAGCACGTTATTCATGTGCTATTGTTGCACGGACGTGCGCTGTTTTTTACTCCACTGATCATCTAGCATTAAAACGGTTGTCGCTAGGATGGGGTGTAGACATATGCCTTTGTGGCGGTTTATTGCCTTTGGATTGTTTAATATGTTAAGTGACTCTAGCCATAGGCGGTGGCAAAAGTGTCGTGAGTGGTCTACTATTTCAAAGTCAGGTTTGGGAAAAAGATCGTGGTTGGTGGCCCAAAATGTTCCGCGACTGCAGACTGGTCAGTTTCGGCAAGCCGGATTGCCCTGTCATGTTCCGTAAGGCGATCTTGGAGACGACTTGATGTTTCTCCTATGTAGCAACTGTCACAGTCTCTACAGGTGATGCAATATATTATATTGCTGCGTAAGAGAGGTGTGACAGGGGTCTTCACACTGGAGACAAGTGAACGTAGGTTCCTGCAGGGTAACTGCACGCATTTGATGTTGTATTTTCTAAGAATCTTCGAGATCCGTCCTGACACGCCTGGATAATAGGGAATGTAGGCGGACGGTATACCGTCTTGGTTTGGTGGTCTTGGGTGGGATGTGAATTCTTTTGCTTGTAATAGGCACCTGCTTAGCACATGGGATGGATAACCGCATTTGGTTAGGTCCGCCTTCACACGGGAGATCTCGTTACGCCTAATTGCATCAGTGCTGGAATGGCTCCAAGCCCTGGAGAATAGGGTGCGGGCACTGCTATTGAGATGACTTGGTGCGTGGCCGGATCTGTAATTAGTGAATTGTCCGCACCACATAGGTTTGCGGTATACTGAAGTCTCTAGATGTGGGCCTACGCGATGCACTAAGACATCCAGGAACGGGAGCGCATCGTTGACCTCTAATTCTATAGTAAACTTGATGAAATTACATAGGGAGTCGAGGTATTCCAGTAGTGCTGTTTCAGAGCCACGTGGTATTACAGTAAAAATATCGTCAACATATCTAGACCATGTTGTAATAGGTGTAGATGGGTTCAGATGTATCTGCTCCTCCAGATCTTCCATGGCGATGTTGGCTACTACGGAACTAACGGGGGCACCCATAGCAGTGCCATGTACCTGCTGGTAGACTGAATTCTCAAAAGTGAAGATGCTGCTTGATGACCAATGCTTATCAAGCAGCATCTTCACTTTTGAGAATTCAGTCTACCAGCAGGTACATGGCACCTGGAGGAGCAGATACATCTGAACCCACCTACACCTATTACAACATGGTGTAGATATGTTGACGATATTTTTACTGTAATACCACGTGGCTCTGAAACAGCACTACTGGAATACCTCGACTCCCTATGTAATTTCATCAAGTTTACTATAGAGTTAGAGGTCAACGATGCGCTCCCATTCCTGGATGTCTTAGTGCATCGCGTAGGCCCACATCTAGAGACTTCAGTATACCGCAAACCTATGTGGTGCGGACAATTCACTAATTACAGATCCGGCCACGCACCAAGTCATCTCAATAGCACTGCCCGCACCCTATTCTCCAGGGCTTGGAGCCATTCCAGCACTGATGCAATTAGGCGTAACGAGATCTCCCGTGTGAAGGCGGACCTAACCAAATGCGGTATCCATCCCATGTGCTAAGCAGGTGCCTATTACAAGCACAAGAACTCACATCCCACCCAAGACCACCGAACCAACACGGTATACCGTCCGCCTACATTCCCTATTATCCAGGCGTGTTAGGACGGATCTCGAAGATTCTTAGAAAATACATCAAATGCGTGCAGTTACCCTGCAGGAACCTACGTTCACTTGTCTCCAGTGTGAAGACCCCTGTCACACCTCTCTTACGCAGCAATGTAATATATCGTATCACCTGTAGAGACTGTGACAGTTGCTACATAGGAGAAACATCAAGTCGTCTCCAAGATCGCCTTACGGAACATGACAGGGCAATCCGGCTTGCCGAAACTGACCAGTCTGCAGTCGCGGAACATTTTTGGGCCACCAACTATGATCTTGATCCCAAACGTGACTTTGAAATAGTAGACCACTCACGACACTTTCGCCACCGCCTATGGCTAGAGTCACTTAACATATTAAACAATCCAAAGGCAATAAACCGCCACAAAGGCATACGTCTACACCCCATCCTAGAGACAAACGTTTTAATGCTAGATGATCAGTGGAGTAAAAAACAGCGCACGTCCGTGCAACAATAGCACATGAATAACGTGCCTCACTCAACTGATTGCACTTATCCATTGTATTTCTATTTTGAATTTCAGTTCATAAAGAGACTCGTTAGTCTCGAAAGCTACTGCCTGTTACTATTAGTATATTTTACATTAAACTGGGTTATAATTATACGTATCTATATTTGTTCTCTCCACCATGGACCCAAGTACACCAGGCCCATTCGTTACTAAATATTGCTTCCTGTGCATCTAAAAAACTTGGTTTTCTCTTTCGCACTCAACGTTACTTTTCTTCCAAACAACTGCTCGTTCTGTATAAATCGCAAATCCGCCTTACCATGGAATATTGTTTCCACATCTGGGGTGGTGGCCGCAAAACCTCTCTCAGCCTTCTTGATTCCATTCAGAAGAGGGCAGTTATGTTAATTAATGATTCATCTCTAACAGAGTCTATCCACTCGCTGTCTCATAGGCATACTATTTCTGCTGATGCCTCTTCTACAGATACTTCCATGGGCACTGTTCTTCTGAATTGGCTTCTATAATTCCCGCTCTCTCTGTCAAAACAGTCCGAACACATGCAACCACCAGCCAACATCCATTTACTGTCCAACTTCAAACTCACAGAACCAACTTTTCATCTTCCTCGTTTGTTCATTCAACAGTCGTTTCCTGGAACAACCTTCCTTCATAAGTATTTCCTGAAAATTACAGTCTACAGAAGTTCGAGTCAAATGTCAACAAGTATCTTCTTTCGTCTTCTCAATCTCCAACCCAAGCACGGTACTATAAGTACTATAGGTTCTAATACATCTCGTGTTTGGGGTTTACATAAAAAAAAAAAAACATTAACAGTGCTTCCAGGTGCTCTGGTTCCGTGCTGCTTTTTACAAATGTGGATACGCGCATTAGCATGATAGGGTTGGAAACAGAATTCATTATCCCAGGAGGCAGATTTCCTGATGTCGATGGTCCAGTTGGGTGTTGATGTGCACATGCAAGGTACAATTTCTTATGTTTCGCAATTAGCATGGGTACCAGCGACAGGCGAATAATCCGTGTGTGGATTATAAACCGGCCGTCTTGCAATTCATACAAATGTACTGGGTTGCGATCTGGTTAACTGTGCTGCTGCGTCACGACACGGGACACACAACGCTCACTACGGGCATTAAAGTGAGCGTCTCTTCATAGGTACCTGCTTTAATATAAAAGAAGTACCTTCGAGGGTTTACGAAGATTTTCGAACGACCTGAAGCGCAGAGAGTGTTCGAAGTACATCAGGAGTCCTTCAAGGAGGCCTCGTCAGGCTAACTACAAACTCAAAAATATCGGCTGGGAACTTAGCCCATTGAAGTCTGCACAAATATCATTCACTAAACTAGCAAGCCCAACATCAACAGTCTCTAAGACATCAATCCCCATTAATGGATTCTAGCAGTATAAACACTTTGGGATAGTTTTGAACGGTTAGCGGACCTACACGCAACACTTTCCGGTTTCAAGAGCATAACCCTCATGGAAGTATAGAAAGCTAAAGAGAAATATCCTGCAAGACAGTCACCCCATCAATGGAGTCTATCAGTATGAATAAATTGGGATAATTTGGCACGGTTAGGGTGCACACAACACTTTCCAGCTACAAGAGAATAACCCTTGTGGAACTATGGAAAGCTAAACAGGAAGAGCCAGTCTATCATTCAATAACGATCATCCACGTGGTAAGATGTGCCTCAACTTAAAATCTTCCTTGGCATCAAGTGTTAGATTTTGAGATGGTTAAACAGCATTCTGGAAAAGCCTCACTTCTAGGATCGTCCTTCTCATTTCCCTTCCCATCTTTTCAAAACAAACTTTATCACCTTTGCTAGTTTACTCTCACATAGGATCATAATAGAGATACTACCATGCCCAATGAACCTTAGAACATTTAAAAATTATGACTCATTTAAAGAAAAACATTTAAAAGAGATGACTCCGGTATCAAAGGATGTTTCCACTGAACAGTGAAGAATTCTTCAAACAGCTGAACAGAGACTTAGCAGATACATGTGCGAAGACAAAGCCTATGGAAATACGGTTATTTACCAAAAATATAAATTAGCACCAAGACCTTACCAGGTTGTTCCTGCTTCCCACTGTCCATGGTTCACGCTAGTAAGCAACGCCTCACCTGGTGTACAAATACGTATCAAATCCAAAAGCAAACTCTAGACCAAAACGTTTGCTCCAAACTGTGCTGTTCATAACACCTTTTCTTCTTTTTTTTGAGGTTAACGTCACATTACGAATACTCTGCAATTTCATTTCATATGCATCATTAGTTCTGTCACTATGCCACTGTCCTTTTTGCCAGAATGCTACAACTCCACAATACATTTAGCTTAAATAAAACAGCTGTAAACAAGAAACTGTATATCACATTATCCTCTGTCATATACTACCATCTCAGGGAGGAGTTATAAGATATAAATCTTACAAATCTCCCCTTGTGGAACTATGGAAAGCTAAACAGGAAGAGCCAGTCTATCATTCAACAACGATCATCCACGTGGTAAGATATAAATCTTATAAATATAGGGGAGTTATAATTTATGGGAAGAATTTTGAGATTAAGGAATAAATTATTCTTTGGTATGGTAAGTCATTGATATGGAAAGGGAATTTGACATTTAAGAGATGCGTATATGGCAAGAATACTGGATTTAGAAATAAGAGGTTATAGATGTGTAAATTGAATAGCAGTCAAATGGAAGAGAAGTAAATGCAGATGTGTGGAAAAGGGGTGAACTTTCTTTTTTTTTTTTTTTTTTTTTTTTTTTCTTATGAGAACCCCAAACACGAGAGGTATTAGAACCTATAGTACTTAGTACCGTGCTTGGGTTGGAGGTTGAGAAGACGAAAGAAGATATTTGTTGACATTGGACTTGAACTTCTGTAGATTGTAATTTTCAGGAAATAGGTATGAAGGAAGGTTGTTCCAGAAAACGGCAGTTGAATGAATAAATGAGGAAGATGATAATTTGGTTCTGTGGGTTTGAAGTTGGACAGTAAATGGATGTTGGCTGGTGGCAGCACGTGTTCGGACTGTTTTGAAAGAGAGAGCGGGAATTATAGAAGCCAATTCAGAAGAACAGTGCCCATGGAAGTATCTGTAGAAGAGGCATGCAGCAGAAACAGTACGTCTATGAGAAAGCGAGTGGAGAGACTCTGTTAGAGATGAATCATTAATTAACCTAACTGCCCTCTTCTGAATTGAATCAAGAAGCCTGAGAGAGGTTTTGGGGGCATCACCCCAGTTGTGGGAACAATATTCCATGGCAGGGCGGATTTGCGATTTATACAGAGTGAGCAGCTGTTTGGAAGAAAAGTAACGACGAGAGCGAAAGAGAAAACCAAGTTTTTTAGATGCAGAGGAAGCAATATTTGTAATGTGCTTGTGCCAAGAGAGATTAGAAGTCAGGGTAATCCCCAAAAGAGATATATCATTTTGCCTAGAAATCGGAGTGTCACTAAAGATAAGCTTAGGAGCAGAAGAATCCTTTTTGCGAGATATAAGACAAGACTGAGTTTTAGAAGGGTTGAAATCAACTAAGTTGTCTTTGCCCCACTGGAGAATTACCTGAAGATCGGCATTTAAGGAATTGGCAGCAGATTTTCGAGAACTTGAAGCTGATTGAGCAGGACAAGGTTTCTCAAAATGGAAAGTTGAATGCAATGTGCTATCATCGGCAAAACTATGGATAGGATTTCCAGTCAATGGAAGAAGGTCATTGATATACAAGAGGAAAAGAGTGGGGGAAAGAACTGAACCTTGGGGGACACCGGCATTAGTGGAGAAGTTAGAAGACAGAGAGCCATCTACCATCACCCTCAGTGAGCGTTCAGAGAGAAAACTGGATAACCAATTACTAAAAACAGTTGGCAAACCATAAGATGGAAGCTTGTTTAGAAGACCTTTATGCCAAACACGATCAAAAGCCTTTGAGATGTCAAGAGCAACTACTTGTGTTTCACCGAACCTTTCCATTGAATTAGTCCATAAATGGGTAACATAAGCCAGAATAATCACCAGTGGATCGACACTGACGGAATCCATACTGGCGATCGTTGATCAGACGGAAGGTTTCTAGGTAGTTTAAGAGTTGGCAGTTAATTGATTTCTCCATTACTTTAGAAAGAGTAGAAGTAATTGCAATGGGACGATAATTGGATGGGAGGGATTTGTCACCCTTTTTAGGAACTGGCTGGATATGAGCAAATTTCCAAGCAGAAGGAAAAACACCTTTGGAATAAGAAAGTGAAAAAAGGCGGCAAAGAATAGGAGTAAGTTCGGGAGCACAAGTTTTGAGAACAAGTGGAGAAATACCATCAGGACCTGGAGCTTTCTTAGCATCAAGATTCATCAAAATCCTTCTGATATCCTTTTGACGGAAGACCACAGGAGGCATTGAATGGAGCGTGTTAGGAATGGTGGGAGGTGTTTTACCAAGATCATTAATACATGAGCTGGAAGAAAAATGGGATGCTAGCAGGTCAGCTTTATCCTTGGCTGAAGTGACAACAGAACCATCTGGTTTGGACAGAGGTGGGAGCAGAGATGGGCAAAAGTTGCGTCCAATAGCTTTGGCAAGAGACCAGAATGCTCGGCTACCATTAGGGCAAGAAGCAAGTTTTCTACTCTTAGCCTGTTCAAACTCTAGTTTGGACTGATTAATAACTGCTTTACAATTGTTGCGAGCTTTGGTGTAGGCAGAAAATGAAACTGAAGAATTAGAAACAAGCCAATTATGATATGCAACATTCTTCTCTTGGACAGCCTTAGCACATTTATTGGAAAACCAAGGTTTAGATAAAGGACGACATTTTAAAGTGGAGTGTGGGATAAAGGATTCCATTCCTGCAAGAATAATTTCACTGACACGATCTGAGCAAACGTTGACATCAGAAGTTTTGAAACAGTAATCAGACCAAGGAAAAGAAGAAAAGAAGTCTCGCAGGTCATCCCATTTTGCATTCTTGTAATGCCAAACAATACGAGGTTGGGAATAGCCATGAGATAAAGGTTCCATTGGAGAAGAGACAATCACCAAGTTGTGATCTGAAGTGCCTAAAGGACCTCTCACTTGGACCTTGTACTTAGAAGGGTTGTTTGTGAGAAAAAGATCAAGCGTATTGGCTGTATGATTAGGACTGTCCGGTATTCTTGCAGGTAAATGAACAATCTGTGCTAGGTCATTAGTAATTGCAAAAGCCTCAGCATCTCGACCTGCTGGGTCAGTGTGACTAGAAAATGGAAGCCAGCTGGAGTTGTGAATGTTAAAATCACCAAGGAAAATTACCTCACTGTTAGGAAAGTTAGACTGGAGAAAGTCAAGTTGCAAAGAGAGGAAGTCAAAGAGCTCCAAGTGATTAGTGGAGTTGGGGGAACGGTAGAGACAACAGATGAATTTCACACAATGAGGTAGAGAGATTTTAAGCCAGAGAAGATCAAAGAGAGGAGATTCCAAATTGCCAAGTCTCTGACAGGGAATATCAGAACGGACATATGCACAAGTACCACCTTTGAGGCGAAAGGAATCATACAGCAAATAATTTGGACATCTGAGATGAGAAGTAGTTGAATCAACTGATAACTGAGATTCAGTCAGAAAAAGTACATGGGGTTTGGAAGACTGCAAGTGGAAATGGACATCGTTGAGATTGGAATTAAGACCACATATATTTGTGAAGTGAATTAGGAAGTCCTTTGGAGGTTTAGATCTTTTCGCAGATAAGCTTGTTCTATTATTTTGACAATTCATGGTGTATTCAATAGTAAGAAAAAGTGGGCTGGACATGCTGTATGAAGTAATGAAATTTTTGGATATGGCGTACATGTGGTAAAATATACCCAGATCCTTAACATAACGTGGCCTCGACAATGCTCCCCGCATATACACTACTCGGACTCCCTCCAGTCACTATCTGGCAGAGTAGAGGTAGCAAGATTATACACTAGCTGATCCGGAAGCCTCCTAGAGAGTTACCAATATGTTAGGTCCGGTGTACTATCTAGCGGCCGGCCTGCGAACACCGTTTTAGAGCTGTACCCTCGAAATGTAAGGAATATTGGATCTCGCCACGACAGTCGTCATAACCTCAAATATCATCAATCATACTGCATGATGGAAGAGATAGGGAAGGGTTGGCCGGAACTTAGCTCTAGAGACTAAACATGGGTTCCACCACTTCAAGCCTCCAATAAGCAAAGTGGTGGTATTTCACCGGTTGATGAGAGTCATCTACCACCTAGTACTGCCTGATAACATAGAGGGGCGGCGTTCCTCCATGTGGTGTGGGCGCCACACCTCGACCCCTGCTTACGTTGGTTCACACCTGGGTAGTCACCCACCATGTACTTGTGCATGGAGGTTATACCCAGGATTACTAACAGTCCCACCATCGTGAAGGTGCAAGCAGAGGATTTGGCTGTCATAGACCGTCCGGACTTCGCCGAAATTGGGTCCACTTGACTTAAGTGTCACCCGAATATCAGTTCCATCAGCGTTTTAGACTCCCAGGTAGCAAGAACAGCTTGTCTGGCATATCTGAGAGAATGTCTGTGACAACCTCAAGGACCAGAACTGAGAACCAACCCCAAGAACTGAGAGTAAACGAAGGCTAGGGAAGCAGTGGTCATTTGCAAACAGGTGAGAAAGGTTTACTAGAAGCAGAACAATGGGACAGTGAAATGAGGATGATTAAGAAACGTTTGGTGCATCCACCATCTGGACATAAGTCCAGACAGACTGGCGTTTGTGTCGGAAAAGACCGAGTCACTGTGGTGCACTTTTTGGTAAGTTGACAACATTTCGCAAATGTGAAAACACGAAAACAGCTATCTCTGGAAACGATCGGAAAACAACAGACCTATGCTGCCCTGGGAAATATACAAGAAAATCACAGGTTTGGTTTGCACACGGGGGAAGAGGGTTATGGTAATTTTTTTTTTTTTTTTAACAAATAGGAAAGAGGGGATGGTTAGGTGAAATTTTTGGATTGGTAGAGAGTTCAAAGTTTCAAAGCGAGTTCGGTGGGAGGAGGCTCAAACGACAGAGAAAACGTTGAGGGTCATCAGTGTGGAATGGAAAGGGAGAAGTGGCTGAAAAGGTGATCATGGAGACAGAATGGAAAAAGTAAGTCGGAAAGTGCAGAAATGTGGGGAGTGAAAAAAGGGCCCGAGACAGTAAGGGGGGAAAATAGTTAAGAATAGCAAAGAAAAGGGAAGGCTAAGTACGATAGGCAAAGAATTATGTTTGTTTATTTCTTTGTTATTTGGTTTTTAGGAGCATTAGCAACTAAGGCCATATTGCTCCGGGAATATGCGGTGGTCATTCCCTGACCCTTCCGCATCCTCCGTATTTGGTGGTAACGGGATCGAACCCCGGTCTAATCAAGAAGCGTGTGTTACGCACTGCTGCTCCTTCCCACCTGGCTACGGAGGCGCCCGCAAAGAGTTATGAAAGATGGCTAAATGCACCAGGAAAGGTAACGACCTCTTTGAGAAAAAGAAATCTAAAGGATCCGTAGTGAAGGAGGAGATGTGTCAAAGCGGGAAGTCCAGGAGATCAAGGATGCCGGACCCAAGCAGCCAAGAGTTCCGGAAAAATATGTGAAGCAGAGTCAGGAGAAAGCAAATGAAGGTAACCAGAAAGGAAAGCCCTAGACAGCCTGGAGAGCTTAAGATGAAAGCCTGAAACCTTCCTGGAGAAGAAGAGAAGAATATAGAAGTGAACGATATGTTAAGTGTATTCTAAGTTAAGAAGGACTGTTAGTAAAATAGTAGGGTAATTAATGAAAGGGGGTAGCACTAGAAATTAAAGTTAGGAAGATAAATTATCTCTGAGGGAGATATGCTAACGGAGTTTATTATGTTAGAAAGGGATTAGTGTATAATGCAAGGGAAACGAAGGAATGAGTAATAGAGAGAAAGTCCAGATAAAAGGAATTAAAGAGACGGAGAATAGGATAATTACTAGGTTAAGTGGGAAAGTGATAGAAATATTGTGTGTATAAGGGAACATTGAGAGAATTTTGAGCTACATAATGTGTTATAAGGGAAATAAAGGGTTTAAAGAAAGATTCTGAATATGTTTTAAATGATAGATAAATATGGTATATGAGCAAAGCTGAATATAGTGTTTTAATTGATGAAAATTTGTGTACAAGTAATTTATCTGAAGGATTAATAACAGGGAGGGAAATTAGGATACTGAAGATTTGTCTACAAGTATATTGTAACAGTGAAATGAGAATAAGAGTTGAATGATGAAGGCAGCATTTTGAATATTACTATATGAAACAGTATTGTATCCAGGAGTAAAGAAAAAGAGGTATAAATGTTAGGAGTAAATTAGGAAATAAGACAAGAAGAATAAATCACGTTTTTTTTTATATAATTGTCTAATCAGATTAACTAGTGAAGGGAAACAAACTATAATAATATAAGCAAAGTATCTCTGATTTAACTTTGTATGTTATGATTATATGATATCTGGTTCAATTGTATATACATATATATATATATATATATATATATATATATATACACACACATATATATATATATATATATATATGTGTGAAATAAAATTCACATATATATATATATATGTGAATGTGAAATAAAATTCATGTTTTATTTCCTTCGAGTCTTGTTATTCTGAGTAACACAAGCCTGGCTAGCTTAGTTAATTTGCTCTCCCAAAATTTGACGAGAGAATCCTGGAAACTGATTAAGGGGAAAGTGAAGAAATTACCTTCATGATCCTGAGAAACTTCTGTGTAATAAACGAGTATAGCAGTCAGAGAGCAAAAGTGGGCCTTGGAAGGTGTGAGATTGCCTAAAAATCTAGGAAAAAAAGATTTCCAAGAAAGGTAATAAAAAGTTATAAAGCATAAAATATCCCCCCCCCACCCACAGAGTACATACAACAGGTTGATTTAAATAAATCAATAAAAATCCATGAAATAGTTTTATGAAATGGAAAATGAAACTGAAAAAGTTACTACCAAATATCTTCAAAAACTTGTTTTAAATTATGAAGTCACAGCATAGTAGCAAGGTACTTTTATACAAATCTTTTTACCAGTTTAATTTGAACTTGAAATTACATTTCCCCAAACTCCTCACACTAAAAATAGTTTTAGCCATTAAACAAACAAAAAAAAAATACTATCCACTCAATCTCAAAATGCTAACTTTTAATTTGATTTTATGAAAATAAGAAAAGAGCAAGAGGACCCCTCCGCAGACCCGAGGAAAGTGATCAATCACCAGTGAGCCAACTAATGGATTCAGAATTCATTGTATCGTATTTAGTCCCAGCACGCACACGACACATAACCCAGTCTCAATGCAAAAGCACTCGCGCGTGACATATCGTGGTTATCGTGCAGAAAGATTATCAGCTCTTTGTACTCAGGCCGTTCAACAATGATGAACGTTCTGCTTTGGCTCCACAGGGCGTGGACCACATTTCACATCATTAGAAGCTTTTGTCCTGTGGATTTGTAACACAACTGAATACTTAAACAGGAATTTTGTGTGTGACAGAAGAAGCTTATAAATTGACTTTTGAAAAGAACCACGTGTAGCGCGCTAGTAAAAAATCTGTTTTATTTCAGACTTACCTGAGGATAATGGTCTGTCTTTCGGAGGTTGCTAGTAAACACGACTCCGCTTTACAAGTGCAAGTGTAATCGTGCTATAGTTATGAATTAAATATAGAGGTGATTAAAGGAAGGATGGAAGTAAAATAGGCAGTGGGCTTCAATCTGAAAACGATTTTTTATTAAATGTGTTTTGTTTTGTTTTGTTTTATTGTATTTTTTGTGGAAGCCTCCGTACCCGCGAACAGAAACTGAGACATCCCCCCCATAAGGAAGTAATGGTTAATTTTAGATAGATTGCAGTAACGTTTAAAAGTGAAGTACAGTCAAATGGCATGTAGATGGAACAGAATGAGATGATAAATAACCTGGATCCCTCAGTTTTTCTTGGTGATACATATATATATATATATATATATATATTTTTTTTTTTTAACGGCGCTAGGTTAGACAGGGGCCATAATGCGCAAATAAATGGTAGATATGGCATTCCTAATCGATAATAGATGTAGACTGATCCCTCAGTGAATCTAGGAAAGAATTCTTACTTCCGGAAGCATAAGAATAGCTTAATACATGTTCATCCGCCAGACACCAAAAATTAACTGTTGTACACATTGTGCGCCAACAGAAGACAGAATGTTGTCACGACCATGCATACCAAGCCAACCAGCCCACCATAATGACTCCCAAATGCATGTCGACAGTTTAAACTATGAGAAGAAATTGCAAAGGAACCTTTAATGAGCTTCTCGTCAATAAACAAACGTTTTACTATTGAGACAACAACTTAAATAAATGCGGCTATGTAGGATAATATAATGAAAACGTAAACGATTGAAACTGGTATAAATGAATAGTGTAAAATGCAAAAAAAAGAAACAAGAAACCATCCATCAAAAAAGTGTTACTGTTCATTATTTATTATACGCAGTAAAGAGTCCTGTGAACTCATGCAACAAAGTAACGAAAGCCTGCTGTGAAGATGCTTGTCGTTCGAGGTGAATATCATGTAATTGCAAAAATATCTACATCATTGGTGTAAAAAATTTGAGTTGATTAATCTTTGTAAATCGAAGAAAACTTTTAGACCGCATTTTCTTTAAAATCATTAATGCATACTATCACAACACTGTTTTACTACCATTGTTTAATAATTATCTTTAATAATTTTAACAAATCTATATTTACTTAATTTATTAATTATTTTTTTTAATATTAAGTTAAGTCTTTAAGTTTTTAAATATTGAGTTTTTGTGCTTTAATTGTAATATTATTCGCTTGAATTATTGTTTAACTTTATTTTGATATTTTTATATGTATTTCTTCTTCCTCAATTTGGATTTATTCTGTTAGGTTGAAAATTTACTCTGGCGGGTGAACCAAATTTCCTGCGATTTCAGTGGCTAGGACCAAAAAAAAATGATGATTTAACGTTCGATTGTGAGGGCACAGCGCTTCAGCTATGAGAGGCCGTAAAATGGGCGAAAAGGCATTTTAAGCCAGATGAGTTTCCACATTATGAAAATTTTCCGATAAAGAAAATCAGAACGGACATACAATATTGCCACCGTGTTGAACCGAGAGGTATCATAGGGCGTATAATCAAGACAGCTGATATTGATTGGTAGTTAAGGCAACCTGCAATTGGGATTCTGTACATCTGCACGTCTTCGCCTACATTAGCAGATTGAAGATGGACATCACTGAGATTGAACTGATCCCATGTATATTTGCGAAATGAATTAGAAATGTTTTGAGGTGTTTAGATATCTTCACACAATTCATTCCATCAGTTTGATGATGCAATTGTGCATATGAAGTAAAAGTTGGGAGGGTCGTACCGTATGAATTGGTGAAATTTTTGTATATGGCGTGTACACATCAAAAATGTATTCAGTTTCTGGCATAATGTGGCATTCTAGTAGCTTGTGACTGAAGGAATAGAGGCAGCATAATTGCCACCGTACTGATGTCGATGACATTTTGCTCTGCAAAAGATGTTTTAATTTGTGGTATTATTTGTGCATTATTGGATATAATTTGGTGTCCTGGATTCGCTCTGAATTCGTGAATTATTTGTGCATTATTGGATATAATTTGGTGTCCTGAATTCACTCTGAATTCGTACATACCATTTTTATTCCAGACTTTTTAGGGAACAACAATGTTATAAATGATTTTCAAAAGATTTTTTTCTGTTGCTCCAGCTACCATCATTATCATCAGTCATTTTCAATCCACTGCTCTCCAGCAACTTTTCAGTTCCTTCTGTTTTGGGCAATGGCCATCCATTTACTAGCCAAGAACTCGTGAATTTCATTTGTCCATCTCCGTCATTTTCGTCGTCCAAGTTTTCTTCTAGCTCCTCTTGGGTATCATCCTGTTATTTTCTTAGTCCGTCTGTCATCATGTCTTCGAGCTATGTGTCCTGCCCAAGGCCATTTTAGTTCTTTAGTTTTGATAAGAATGTCCTTTATATGAGTTTGCTGCCTAATCCATGTGTTTCTCTTCTTATCTAACAGTCTGATTATTCCCAATATAATTCGTTCCATTCTTCGCTGTATAATTCTCAGCTTCTCTTCCATTCTTTTGGCGAGTGCCTAGTTTCATTTCCATACGTCATGGTGGGAGTATACACCGGTTCATTATTTTACGTTTCAGACAAATTGGGATATTGCTCCTCAGTATATGACTATATTTCCTGAATTCTACCCATCCAAAATTTATTCTTCTCTTGACTCCCAGACATTTATCATTACAGCTAATGATTGTCCCAGATAAGTATATGACACCACCTTTTCAATTACTGCTCCTACAATCATTATATCTCTTTCTGTGGCATACTTGTTCATCATTACTTTTGTTTTAGCCATATTCATCTTTAGTCCGAAATCCTTACTACCTCTGCATAACTGATTAAGATTTTCCTCTAATTCTTTAGGATCATGGCTTATGATCACAATGTCGCTGCATATCGTAAATGGCTTAGGTACTCTCCATTCACATTGACTCCTTTCTGCAACCAGTCTAATCTTCGGAAAGCTTCAAGGGCAGCAGTAAACAACTTCAGAGATACTGTGTCGCCTTTTCGAACTCCTTTCTCAATTTTAAATTTGCTACTGTCTTTGTCTATTCCAATAAAGGAGGTAGCGTTCTCATATATTTTCTTCAAAATCATAATATATGGGGTATCTATGCCTAGTCTGTCTAGTGCCCGAAACATTGCCTTATGCTGTATGGAGTCAAATGCCTTTTCATAATCCACAAATGCCAGGCATAATGGTGTTTTATATTCATTTGCTTTCTCCATTAGCTGTGACATTACGTGAAGATGAGCCATAGTTGAGAATCCTGTCCTAAAGCCAGCTTGCTCTTTCGTTTTGATTGTCATCAAGTATTCTTACTAATCTGTTAGTAATGTCCCTTGTAGATATGGGATAACAAGCTAATTGGTCTGTAATTTCCAATTTATCTCCTTTCTTATGCAGAAAAACTATGACTGCATTATTCCACTCCTTAGGCGTCACACCTTTTCTAATGCATTTTGTGAAGATTCTTGCCAGTTTTTGTGTCATGTCTCTTCCTGAAGATGAAGTTACTGTACAGCAACTTCATCTTCCTGAAAAAGTGGGTGTGCTCTAACATGGCTGCCTGCTTTGTAGTGAGCTTCTGTGTTGTGGTTTAATTATTAGTTAATCGAAGTTTTAAACACCACGAAGTATTTGAGTGTGTTTACAAAGTAGTTTTATTGTGTTGAGTGAAAATTTGAGAAATCGATCGTCAAAATTTTATAGTGTGTGTAATGGCTGCCATTGTATTAGAAGCAGTGATCTTTTACTGGTCGTCGTTTCATTCTTGATGTGTTGTGCTTCAGAAAGGTTGAAGATTTCTCGGAAGACTTCAGTTTTGCGTTTGATATTAGGAGTGAAGATTGTTTATATTTCAAGGCATATTTGATTGAATTCAATTTGAATATATATATTTTTTTTTTTATTGTGATATTGGTAGAGCAGGTTAATTTCCCCTGTTTTTTGGTTTTTTGTGAGATTTGACTTGAATGCGTTTGAGTGTTATTTTCTGTACATTTTGTGATTATTTATTAATGTACTTTTACCTAAATTTTAAGGAGTTATTTTATATTTTAGTGCATTATATTCTTATTATTAGTATTAGCTTGATCTGTCTGAATATTTGGGTTGATTACTAACTTGTAAATAGTTTTGGATTAGTTGCTTATTAGCCAATTCTTTTCATTTTAATTTTTAATTTTTTTATTTATACATACCAAAATGACTATGCGTACTCGTAGGAGTTTTACTGGCTCTCTACCAGATCTGTCACAAGGTGTAAGTGATAATGATGATAGTATTTTAGTTGAACAGAGTTTAAAACAATCAGTGGCTGAATTAGCTGAAGAAGAGATTGAGTCGATCGACAAGGATATTTCGTTCACAGCAGCAGAAAAGGCTCTAACCAAGGCTTCTCTTGAAGATAGTGTAGTTGCAGTATCTCTGAAAGAGGAAGGGAAAGATTCGACCTCTAAAAAGTAGAAAGTTAGGAAATCAGGAGGGTGGGGGTTGGATTTGGAACTGGTAAGAGTAGGACTAGAGTTGAGGGAGTGTTCGGGTGGACTAGAATTTATGGATATTCAGAATGCGGATATGCAGCAAGTTTTTAATGAGCCCCCTCCCATTAATTCAGATAATAGGAAGAAAAGTGTAAGCCTAGGTCAACCTAGGCCCGCAAAGAGACCAAGAGATGAAGATAAAGTTGAGATTGAAATTGAAAGCTCAGATGAAATTGAATTAGAACTGTTCGGAATGGGGAAAATTAAGAATGCAAGAATGAAATTAAGACAACTGTTATTAAGAGGGGATTATAACATTCCTGGAATCGTAACTTCTCAAGTTCTGGATTCGTGGGACAGTATGGAGCTTTCATTAATGGAACTTCAAATTGAAAATAAAGAATTAGAGGCAAAGTTAGAGGAAAAGGAAGTCTAGATATATCCATATCTTATGCTAGTGTTGGATCTAAAGATCAAGGAGGAGATTTAAAGCAACCCAAAGTGGCAGTTGTCACTACCAAGAGTGATATTATAAGACATAGTGAGGACATGAAAAGAAAACTGTTTAAATCGGTATGACCAATGTTATCTGACGTTAAGGTAAGAAGTGTTAGAGCTATAAAGGACAAAAGGTTAATTATTGAAAACTGATTCTGAGTAGAATTTGACAAAAATTAAGGATTGTGTACAGTTTAGGGAACTAGGTTTAAAACTTGAACAGCCTAAGAGGTCGAACCCCAAACTTTTAGTTTATGATGCGAGTCAGGATGTAGAAAAGGTATATTTTTTGAACAATTGTGGCAAAGAAATTTGCAGGGGCATGGCCTTAGTAAGGAGCAAGTGTTACAAAACGTTACTGTTTTAATTGGATAATTAACAAAATTTGAAATAAGCCCATGACCAATTGGATAATTCAATTGGATAATAGAACTTTCCGGTCATCTTCACAAGTTATTGTTAAATAGAGGACGGATTTATATTAATTGAGATTCCCACCGCATCAGGGATATTGTTTTAGTCACACAGTGCTACAAATGCATGGCCTTTGGGCATGTAGCAAAAACCCTGTAAGAATGATATTTTCTGTGGTCATTGTTCTGGTAAAGGACATTCTTGCTCACAAAGATAGGAGCAGAGCAGGTGCGTTAATGGTTGGCGGAAAATAATGCTGCCGCTGAGCATTCAGCAATTGATAAAATGTGACCTGAACATTTAAGGGCTTTAGAATTTAATACAAAACGAATCAATTAGGAATCATAACAATAATGGGTTTTTATTAAAGATGTTACAGATTAATGCTCAGCAGTCAAAAGATGTTGCCTTGCAGTTAAGTAAAGTGGCAGAGGAGAGGTTGTTTGACATAATTATGCTTCAGGAGCCTTACTGTTTTCTCGGTAAGGTGAGGGAATATCCGGGTACATAGTTTGCGTCATCTGACCACACTCGAAGCCTGGTGGTCCAGTACCCTAATGCACCAGTTTAAAGAAAAACAATAGCTACATGCCCAATTCAAGAGATTACCCACAGAAAGATCATACTCAGCGTACTCAATAGCCAGATATAGTTTCCAAAAATCCAAGAAGTAGGCTATAAACCCGTTCATCGAGAAGAGAATAGCGGGTGGCCAGCGATCCTGGTCGGCCAATCACATCCGGTCAGCAGAATCGTATAGACCTGGCCGAATGGTGCGATCATGTAACCCGGTTCGTCAAAATAGACAGTGCAGCTGCGGACTCCCCCTGGAACAGTGCACACCAAGACATCACTAATCTCACTAACGTGACGATTAGCGAAGAGGAGCTAATCAAAGCCATCAACGCCCTGTCAAATAAAAGATCAATGGGAAGTGACTCTATTCCCACCTTTTGCCTTAAAGTTGCCTCCTACTTCATCAGCGACGAGCTGACAAAGTTGTTTAATAGAATTTTACAACAGGGAGTCGTCCAAAACGCTTGGCTAAATTATAGAGTCATCCCAATTCCAAAGGTGCAGAATCCAACCTCTACTGCTGACTATAGGCCTATTTCAATTTTCTCCCCTTTTCTCAAATGCTTGGAGAAGTGCTTGTTTAAAGTGTTTGCCAATCAGATTCTTTCCCAGAGACCTCAGCATACACATTACGCGCTCTCACAAAGATCGCCGATAACATGCATACAGGCTCTGAATTTGAAAACCCTTCAAACCTGGGAGCAAGGCTATGTTATGCATGCTGTTATTCTTGATCCGAAAGCGGCCTTCGACTCAGTGCAAGCCACTTATGTGCCTCCTGTCTCGAATGTCTCGAAACTACTCAGAAATTTGCTGACCAAGAGGTGCCTTACCTTCCAGCAAGGGAATAACTGCATCACAAAACAGATGGAAGTCGGTATACCCCAAGGTGGATCGTTGTCGGCACTGCTTTTTTCAGCAATATTTATTCCATTAATGAATGAAATATCTGCGTTTATGGCCTACGCCGACGACATTGTATGTTACCTCTCAAGCCCGGCTAACACCTCACCGGACCAGGCAGAGGAATTATCGAATTCTATCATCCTGAACAAATATCTGCCCTCGTTCAGTGAATACGCTACTTATTTTGGGCTTAAAATAAACCCTGAAAAGTCCAAATATATCATCTTCTCACCTAGAGCACAAGCAGACCTCAATCCAGCAGCCTCTCTGCAGCCCTCCATAGCGGGGCATGTTCTCGTCGCCACTCATTCAGTAAAATTCCTAGGAGTGGTAATGGACGAAAACCTAACGTATAAGGAACAAATCCAGCAACTACGTTCAAGCATTACGGGCTTTCTGGGGTTTGAAACTTGATCTCTGTAGAGCGCACAACAAGGAAACAGTCAGAAAATTTCTCCTCTACTACTTTAGTTCCATCATCAGTATAGAAGGGGTCTGAAATTCTGGGTCCTAAAGTGGGCCAACAATTGGGCTCACCTACCCTATACAACATCAAAATCACAGCTCTGCATAAATCTGAGATACACCCCGGCCCAGCACCTGGAATATGCGAGGAAGCTCACAATGGCGCTTAATCTGTGCTCCGCTGCTCTCGGCTTTGTTAATATCTGGGAAATCATAGGCTGGAAAATCCTTGGTAGAGCCCTCAGAAACCGTCCAGTGCTCTGTTCTAACCTGCAGAAGCTCTCGACCTTCAAGGGACACTTCCTGAACAGCATCATCGGCACGCTGAACTCCGGAAACATTGATTTGGATGTGTGGTTCAGAGATTCGGCCTACAGAGAAGAAAAGTGCAAATCCATAGTGAAGTGCAGTCAGCATTCCTGCAATTGTCAGCGCAACTAGTCAACTCCCAGTGAACGTTTCCGGACTGTCTCAATGTGTTGCAGATTGTATATAATAACTATGCTCTGTAATATAAGCTCTGTATAATCAATCTATTATAATAACTATAAAATCCATTGATTGGAATGGATTTTATAGTCTGTCTATGTATTCTATGTATTTGCTGTGTACCCACGTAGTTTTTATGTATTGAATGTAATGTGTACAGTTATTGTAAGAGTCCTCTGGTTGCGAGAATCGTGTCCTACATTTCTATGAACAAAGAATTTTATTATTATTATAGGATCATCATTATATAGGATCATTGTGTGGGCACTCTAATGGCGGAAACTGTAGTTCGTCAACAGAGAATTGGTGATTACTGTGATCACTTCATTAAGTAACGAGTATGGAGTGTGCTGCGAGGTGATGACACTGAGTTGTACTTGGTGTCCCTTTACTTCAAATTTAGTGATATTATTGAACCATACATTCAATATTTAGAGAGAGTTGAGGTGCCGTTGAGAGAAAAACCCATAGTGGTATCTGCAGACACTAATTCCCGCTCCACACTCTGGGGGACTGGGCCTCCGATGATAGAGGTCATGATCTAGAGAAGTTCCTTTCTTCCTCGGGGTGGGGGGGTTATGAATGACTCTCAGCAGCTTGCGACCTACTCCTCTATATGTGGCGAGTCGTATATTGACGTTACCTTCTGCTCTGAAGCAGCTTTGAATAAGATTACAAACTGGAGGGTCCATAACGCTATTGTGATCAATGACTACAGAGGCATCTCATATAATTACTGTGTGACTGGCACTCCCAGGACTTGGTTGGATACTGATAGGTTTGCTACTAAGACTGTTAATCGGGAAATATTTGATAATTTGATGGAGAATTGTATTAATAAAATTAATGATTGAGGATTTATTTCTGCTTCACAGAAAGTTAACATGATAACAGAAATACTTCAAGAGGCTAGTAGAGCCTCGATGAGGAAGAAGAGGAAACTTGTCAGATGTTTCATGACGGAATCCCATCTTAACTGATCTTAAGAAAAGGGTTCGGTCCTCAAGGAAGAGCTTTCAGCGCTCTCGAATGGTAGCTAATGGTGATGTTGTGGCTGAGTTAAAAAGGAATTACATTGAGTTGAGAAAGAAATATTCCACAAAGATCGATATGTTCAAACGTCGAGCATGGCAGTCTTTCATGGAGCATGCTGGGAACTCTGATCCTTGGGGTTCCCTTTATAGAATCATTACTGATAGGATTTACCTTGATGAAATTACTTAGTGTTCTAAATCAGAGCCAACAGACACTATTACATGGGCACATTCTGTCCGACAGGTCATATCAGAATTATTTTTAAAAGAAGATAAAAGTGTAAATAATAGTATACAAATTCAAATTTAAAAAAAAACAATGAATATCTCTCTGAAGAAACGGAAGCGCCCTCTATTGGGGAACTTAATGTAGCCATGAATTTAGTTAAAGATGGGAAGGCTCCAGGGATTGATTTCCTGGAGACTTGCGTTATTAAGCGCTTTCACTTGAAGTTTCCTCTGATCTTGTTGGACATATATAATGCGTGTCTTAAGGCAAGCATTTTTCCTAAGATCTGGAAAATTGCTGTTTTGAAAGTAATCCTTAAGAGTCTGGGGAGGCCACTGAATAAACCGACATCATATCGCCCGATTGCTCTATTGCCAGTTTTGGGTAAAGTATATGAGAGACTAATCATCCTAAGGTTTCAGACAAGATATGCCTTGGGCTTGTCATCCTCAAAACAATATGGATTCAAAAAGGGTAATTCTACTGAGATTGTAATTAGGAAATTAATTACAGCTGTTCAGGCAGAATCACGGCGACATGCGCTTGGTTTGTTCATAAACTTCAGGGATGCGTTCGATGCCCTATGGTTGGGTAGTATCCTACGCAGAGCTAGAACTGCCCTTTGTCCTGGAAATCTCTTTAATGTCTTTAGGGATTACTTTTCTGACCGCAAGGTCATGGTTCGGTCCCGTTGGGAAGAGGAGTTTTGTCTCGTGGAGCACTGGTGTCAAGCTTCGGTCCTTATATATGCAATTTGGTTTTGGATGAGTTTTTGGAGCGCGATATGGGTGACACTTATGCCATCTCCTATGCAGACGTCTTAGTCTTAATTTTTGCCGGTGATTCGCGGAAAATAATTGAAGAAAACGCTAGTTCCATGCCTCAAGATCTCTTAAATTGGTCAAATTTACATGAGCTACAGATTTCCGAAGAAAAAACTGCGGTTATGCTTTTAAAGGGTAAGCTGAGTTTGACTAGGCCACCTCTTGTATGCTGTGGGGGCATCTCCCTCAGGTATGCAAGGTGTGTCAGGTATTTGGGTTTGTACCTGGAAGAGCGTTTGTTTTTCACACATGTCAAATATTTTAAACAGAAAATTAAATTACTGTATGCCAAGCTTGGGAGAGTTACAAGAGTGAAATGGGGAATTAAGGGGCAGCCTTTAGATTTATTATATGAAAATGTTTTCGTCCCCATAATCACTTATGCCTTCAGAGCTTGGTTTATGAAAGCTGAAAATTCAATAATAAAGAAGCATCTTCTTTTGGCCCAGAGATTTGCTCTTCTGGGTATTATCCGTGCTTATCGCACCATATCTACGAATGCACTTCAGGTTTTGTCTGGAAATTTGCCTGCCAATCTGTTGGTCATTCTTGCTGAACTTATGTATTGCCTCGGGCGAGGTATCCCTGCAGAAATGTTGGGTGTTCGGTCCTGCCTGGAAGGTGGGAATGGGCTAGTGAGACAACAGAGCGGAGAAGAATCTATGATGAGCTTGTAAATATATGGCAAAATCGTTGGAACGGCTCTGAGAAAGGCAGAGAAACGTTTTTATTCCTGCCCTACGTCTCTGCTGTGATTTATAGGATTAAATCCTGGTTGCAGTTCAGTTTGTATGCCTGTATCCTGCTGACAGGGCACGGCCTAATGTCTAAGCTAAATCAATTCAGCTTGGTCCCTTCTGGCTTTTGTTTTTGCAGGGACATGGAGACTGGCATTCATGTAGTGCTTTCACTGTCGATATTATGTTGATTTGCGACGTGAGCTTGAGAGAGGGATCTGTATCCTAGATAGAGATAATTTACCAATTTTGGCTGTAAATCGTTATAATTATGTGCAAAATGTTTTTGAGAGAAGATTCTGATTACTGGAACAGAAAATTAAATTTTCTGTACACCAAGTAGAGCATGGTGTAAATGTATGATGTTCACAACCCCGGGGGCTCACATCTGGGGAGTATGGGCTTAGCACACCCAGGGTCCTGAGCGGGATATCATCATTCTTCTCTTTCTTGGTGATTCCCTTCTCTCAGGGTAACTTGGGAATTTTTATTTTTTTCCTGGTGCAGCATAAGCCTCAGGATTCCTTGCACCATATGACTATTAAAAATAATAATAAATCAGGGGTGCTTTTTGTACTGATGGACTCGTTTTTGTTTTATATAATTTGAGATCGCTGAAACAAATTTTTAAATAGATTGACATATGATTAATTGAAATTAATATTGTGAATATTGTTTAATGATTTATGGAAATTTTAAATTTTGTAGTTGCATTTAGTGCACTTGGGCTTATTGCCCTGGAGGCACAATAAATAAAATATTTATATATGAAAATATAACTTCATCTTCCCCTGGGGCTTTCTGATTCATTTTCTTCAACGCATGTTCTACATCATCAGAAAGGATATCGGGTATGTCTTATGTGTTACTAATTTGTGAGCCATCTTCCCCACTGCTGGCATCATTCCTCACGCCTTGTATAATTCTCTATAGTAGTCCTCTGCTATTTATAAGTACACCATAGCTATTCTTCAGTTTCAGTATCAGTATCATTTGTCTTTCTGTATTACTGCTCATGCCTGCTGATTTAAGTCCTTTGTTTTCCCTTAATGCATGTTCTACTTTTCTTGTATTAAATCTTCTTATGTCCTCTCTGAGTCTCTTTCTAATGGCTTTGCATAACTCAGTATACTCAATTTTATCCTTGTCAGTGTTTATCTTGCTCTTCATTGTCGTCTTCGGTTCATCATGACAAGTGTTTCTTGACTAATTTTTACTTCTTTGGATTTCTTTTTACCTATAGGTTTCACGGGCTTTATCACTTAGAGAAAATTATATTCCTTGTTGATATCTTGGTTCTGAACAGTCAGCAGAAGCTTAACTTGTTCTTAAGTTCCAGTACATAATGCTTTTTTCTCCTTTTATATTATCTCAAAGACAGACCTTCGTATTATTTATTGCAGTTAATTTTTTTCCTTTCTTTTCTTACATCTACATCAAGTGTGCATCTTAACATTCTGTGATCATTTCCAACATTTACGTTGTTCAGGACGGTTAAATCTACCAGCTACCACATTGTTCCTATAATGAACATGGCTGCTCTCATATTAGCCTGGTTGTTGTTTACTGTTGTTTCGCTTGGAATTAGTAATATTTGGCTGATTGTTAGCTATTAAGTCGCATTTTGGAACACTGGGAAGACTTACTGTACTGCCGACACAATATGCATACTACCATGATGAGTTACGGGGTTTTTGCATAGGTGTACTACTGCTAACGATAAATTGGTGGCCAATTGTAACAATGGATTGTAACAATAATAACAATGGATTGGTGGCCATTGCTTCTTCCTCCTTAGAAACAAAGGGCTTTGTTCGTAGACCAGAAGTCAGGTGACTGTACCAACATGTGCTGGATTTGATTTGGTATGTAAATTGGCAGCTGCCCTAGTGGACGCGCTATGAATCAATATTCTGATTAATAACTGAACCACCTGGACAACCAAATACCAGCCCAACCCAGTGTCACTTACTTTTCATCCCCGGCGAGCTGCATCCCTACATTCATACTTCACTGCATACTTTTCATCCCGAACTACAGACTGAAATTTCTACCATGAGTACATGCGAGAGCTCCAGTTCCACCACTAAAGAGGGGCCTGTCTCAAGTAACCTGCCTTAACCCAATGTCCAAACTAAGATTCCTTTAAAGAGTGGCTATCTTGCATTGGAGAAGAAAAAAGACAGAAAAAAGATCAAAGAGCCCAAAGAATCAAGGGCTGGCATCTCCCATGCCAAATATCCCCTCTCAAGATGAGGGTTGTGCACTGTCTGTGGCTTCTGACCAGGGCCCTGATGAGCCACTGTGCTCTGCCTTCCCAGCCAGCCAGCTCTACTGCTACCCCCCAACTGGCCACCAAGACTCCTGCACTGATAAATGCTCCTTCTGCTCTGGCCCTTACCATTGCTGGTTGGTTGATATGTTGTTTAATGACACAAGGGCTACTAAGGCCATATTGTGCCTGATTCTATTCCGTAGTGCAAAGAGCAGTTAAAATCTGTTAAATAATCCTGTTTGTTTCAAGAAAACAAAGAGCTCGGCTAGATTTGCATAGTGTCCAATCAGATGTGATAATGTTAAAGGTTCTTGCAGATGTGAAAGCGATGTAAAAATTTTGTTTCGATAAATATTATAATGGTTACAGTTTATTAGAATATGCTTCACAGTAAGTGTATGACAAAATGTACAAGCAGGCAGATCTTCCCCCTCGAGTAGATACATATGGGTTAGATGCGTGTGCCAAATACGCGTCCTAGCCATGATCACCTCCTCTTGCCTATTTGATCGCACACTTGATGGCCACAACTTAGGTTCGTGTTTAAATTGAAGCAGCTTATTACCGTCCTGAGCCTGCCAG
Source organism: Mastigoproctus giganteus (assembly GCF_048544385.1). Taxonomy (NCBI): domain Eukaryota; kingdom Metazoa; phylum Arthropoda; class Arachnida; order Uropygi; family Thelyphonidae; genus Mastigoproctus; species Mastigoproctus giganteus. Next base: position 135,546,014 of record NC_143579.1, on the reverse strand, counting down.
ATTTGCAACCGTTGCTCTTTACACACGTTTTTTTATGACTGATTTGTAGTCTGTACACGGCACTTGGTAGTTAGGAGAACTTGCAGTGATTAGATATTTAGCAGCTTGATCTGTATGGTCATTTCCTCTGATGCCTACATGACCTGGTATCCAACAGAATGTGAATGATTGGTTAGCAGCAGATAACGCATTTATCTGTGACCTGATTTGCTTCAAGACTGGGTGGATTGGCTTGGATGAATATTTTAATGCTGTTATTGCACTCAAAGAGTCAGAATAGATCATGTTTTGCTTATAGAACAGATAAGTCAGGTGATCTAGAGCTATCTATATCGCAAACAGTTCGACAGTTTAGACACCTGCATTTCCTCGGAAGAGACACAGAACTAGAAAAGATAGTAGAAAGTGCCGCTGCGCCTACCGTTGTACTTGTTTTTGAGTCATCAGTGTATATACAGGGTGATTCACTACCAGTGCGACAAACTTGCAGGAGGTGTAAGGGGGCACAAAGACGAATCGGAATCACATAGCATTGCAGGGTCCGAAATGCCTTCGTCATGTGGTAGAGGACGTTGAACGGGAGGTCGCATGAACCGCGATCCCGTTGGAAGTCAGCATTTGCGAACCGGTTCCCGAGGCAGTAGGATGGACGAGTATTCAAACGTTGAACTGGCCGACATGCACCTCGCGTATGGAGCTGCGGACTGTAACGGGCGCGCCGCTCTGCGCTTGTACCAGGAACGTTTCCCGCACAGGCGTGCTCTTCATCATTCGATTTTCGCACGTGTGCCCAGAAGATTACGTGAGACTGGTTGTTTCACGAGAGGTACCATGAATCGAGAGCGAACGACGAGGACGCCAGACAATGAGGAGAATGTCCTACGTCTTGCAGAAGGCAATCCGAGTACGAGTACTCGAGCGATAGGCCAACGATTGGGTATTTCCCAATCCACTGTATGGAGGATACTGTCAACAAACCAAATGAGTTCATACCATCTGCAACGCGTCCAATCATTGGAGCCTGCGGATTATCCACTCCGGAGGACTTTTGCTACTTGGTTTCTTCAACAGAAACGGTTCGCAAATGCTGACCTCGAGCGGGATCGCTGTTCACGCGACCTCCCATTCAACGTCCTCTACCGCATGACGAAGGCGTTTCGGACCCTGCAATGCTATGTGATTCCGATTCGTCTTTGTGCCCCCTACACCTCCTGCAAGTTTGTCGCACTGGTAGTGAATCACCCTGTATATGAAAACCCTGACAATGGTTAGCTACGTGTGACGCATGAAGTTTCCTGATGGTGAGATCTGCTGCTTGTTTTTTCTCCTATTGTTGGAAAGAAAGATCACAGACCGGCGTATAACTGGGCGTATAACATGGAGGGTAATAAAGTGCTTGTGTTCTGAAAGATATTACCATATGTAAATTCTAGCATTCTATTAACTGTAGTAGCCTTATTCCAATCGGTTTATTTTCGTTAGGTTTGTTGTCATAAAAGGTGGTCCACTCAGGCTCAAATAAGTATGGCCAAATAGGATGAAAGGGAAGGCTCCGTATTTTTACTGCATAGTTGAGTAGCAACATTTTTCTCCGAATATGGAGTGGAGGTTCGTGTGCCTCTATATACAGACGGTGAACAGGAGATGTTCTAAATGCCCCTGAGTCAATCCTTAGTGCACTGTGATGGATAGTGTCTAGCCAAATTGGTACACTTTTCCTAGCAGAATCATAGATTGGTGATCCATAGTCCAAGCGAGATCTGATTAATACCGGATATATTTCAAGCAGAGTGTATCGGTCAGCACCCCACGTTGATGAAGATAGTACTCTGAGGATATTTAATTTTTTTCAAGCAACTAGTTCTCAGATATGTGATGTGTTGAATGAAGTTTAATTTTTTGTCCAGGATTAGGCCAAGAACTCTGATACTACTGGAAAGAGGTATGGTGAAATTTTTAAGTTGAAATTCAGGCTCAGGGTGGACCTTACGTTTTTTTACAGAAATCAATACAGTTGGATTTTTGTGCTGATAAGAGGTAGCCGTTGCGAGATATCCACAGCTCTATTTTGTTAATTGAAATCTGAAGCAATGTAATTCATATTTTTCCCTTGGCATGAGATCATGGGTCATCTGCATAATGATATAATTCTATTGTGCTTAGAATATCGTGGATGAGATTGTTTATTCTTATTTAAAATAGCATAGGACTCAAAATAGATCCCTGAGGGACCCCCTCCACCTGTATATGGAATCTTTCATTTAGATGACTAACTTGAAAAGTTTGTCATCTAAATCATCTAGTCATCACTGGAGAAAGTTTTGAAAAAACAAGGGAAGCCTGCCTCGTAGTCAAAAGGTGTGACGATCCCGTAAAATACCGAAACGCCATTTTGTATCAAAGGCCTTCTCTAAATCCAAACTTACCATAACTAGGTCGTCCTTTCTGCCAAAAGCATTTCTGATGTTCGATTCTGCTTTAGCCATCATATCCAATGCAGATCTATTTTGTCGAAAGCCGTACTGATTTTTATGCAAGATGTTACGTAACTCCAAAAACCAGGTGAAGCACTTGAGTTACCAATTTCTCTAGTGTTTTTCCTAAACAACACGTTAAGGAAATTGACCGATAATTTACCGGATCAGAGAGATCTTTTCCTGGTTTAGGGATGGCTAATACAAGTGAATGCCTCCAAGAGCGAGGATGAACTTGCTCCTGAAAAATTCTGTTAAAAAAAAAAATCAGTAAAGTTTGTAAGCCTGTATCGTTCAGGTGTTTTAGCATAATTTAAAATATACCGTCAGGGCCAGCCGCACTATTGGGTGCTCTGTTAACAGATTCCTTTAATTCGGATATTGTAAAAGGCTGAATATATGGAAGAGAGAGGCCGGTGTTGAAATTTAACTTCTGGCTTTCTGCTGCATCTTTAATTCGTTGGAATGGAGCATCATATGAGCTTGCTGCTGAAATTTTTGCAAAAGCTGTTTTTGTTGTTATTTGGTTTTTAGGAGCATTAGCAACTAAGGCCATATTGCTCCGGGGATATGCGGTGGTCATTCCCTGACCTTTCCGCATCCTCCGTATTTGGTGGTCACGGGCTCGAACCCTGGTCTAATCAAGAAGCGTGTGCTCCGCACCGCTGCTCCTCCCCACCTGGCTACGGAGGCACCTTTGGCAAAAGCTTCAGCTATGTCTTTGAGGGAAGATAGTTCCTGACCATTACAGATCAATAAAGGGGAGGATGACAATGGATATTTGCCATTAAAAAGTTGGATTTTCCTCCAGATTAATCTGGTATCGGTGTTTTTTTGTAATAGTGGATGCAAATTGAATCCATGAACCTTTTTTGGCCTTTTTTTCTTATTTGTCGTGCTTTGGCATTGAGTTTCCTATAGTTAAGAAGGTTAATAGTAGTGGGATGCTTGCAGAAAATATTCCATGCTTTATTCTTTTCTTTTTTCGCTATATTACAATCATCATTCCACCAATAGTTTTTGGGCCTCCATGGACGAGTTTGCTGAGGAATAACTTTTTCAGCTGCTGCTAGAATCTGTTTAGTGATATGGTCAAAAGCTTCATCTATTGACTGATTTTGAATGAAGTTTTTATCTAAAGCTGTACTTAAGGAAAATTTTATCCAGTTTGCCTTACAGGAAAACTTCCGCACATCTGTCTTTCCTCAATTTGAATTTATGCCCTCTCAGGTGATTATTCTGAGCAAGAGGACAGAGTGGTAATCAATGGACACTGCTCTTCGTGGACTAATGTTATTAGTGGGGTCCCTCATTTATAGATACAGAAGACACATTGTTGTCTTCTGTATTTATAAATGATATTGATGATGGTATAAAAAAGCTTAATGTCCAAGTTTACAGACAATACGAAGGTTGGCAGGGTTGTTAAGGACACTAATGAGAGTACGCTGCTGCAACAGGATCTAGAAAAGTTGAGCAGATGGGCTGAGAGGTGGCAAATGAAGTTTAACATTGAAAAATGTAAAGTACTACATATGGGAAGCAGTAACCCCAGAGTAACGTATCAATTCTGTGGTACTACACTGAGAATGGTAGAGAACGAAAAGGACCTGGTTGCAATTGTGCAGGCAGATATGAAGTTTCCTGAACAGTGGAGACGGTCTGCAAGAATAGATCATGGTGTCTTGTCAATGATATACAGCAATTTTTCTAGCAGGGATAAGGAAGTGATTATACTCTTGTATACAGTAATGGTCAGGCCTCAGCTTGAGTACTGTATACAGGTCTGGAGGCCTTATTTTAAGAAGGATGTACAGCTGTTGAAATGAGTACAGAGAAGGGCAACAATATTAGTGAATGGAACAAAGGGTTGCTCTTAGGAAGAGGGCTTAAGTTTTGCGAATTACAGTGTCTGGAGACGACTAGGCAATTGCAAGGTGATCTGATTGAGGTATATAAAGCCCTGAATGGTTTGAGCATGCTCAGTGCTGATGGAATTCTTCCTCTTGCTCAGAATAATCACCTGAGAGGGCATAAATTCAAATTGAGGAAAGACAGATGTGCGGAAGTTTTCCTGTAGCCAGCAGGTAGTTGGTTAGTGGAACAGATGTCCTTCCTTTGTTGTGGAAGTTGATAGCCTAAATAAATTTAAGGCTGGACTGGACAAGTATTTGGAAGGAACGGAGGAGTGAAATGGGAGAAAATTTTTTTTTTTTGACTGATGCTGCATAAGCTTGCTTTCTTGCATCATGTGCCTCTACTAATGCTAAAGTTTCTATTAGCTACCCTCTTTTATCCATATGTAGACCACCCCATAATGGGTGGTGTCCATTAAACAAATAGGAGGTGGTAACTAGGCAAGGAGCTCATCAAAGTCTCTGAGTACATACGTTTGGTTGGGTGGAAGACAAATAGAAACAAGACATAAAATTATTCCAAGTTATATTCTAACAGCAACAACTTCTAAATTAGTTTTTAAGGGGATTTGTCTAAATGGATTAGTAGTGGATACAAAAAATCGCTACACATCCATGGGCTGCAGTTGCTGCATTCCTGTCACGCCTGTACAAAGTATATTTCTTTATTGAGGGAGTCACTTGTGGAGTTAAATATGTTTCCTGTAAACAAATGCCTGCTGGATTGAAATCTCGGATTAGGTCATAGAGCTCATCTGTATTAGTACGAAGTCCTCGAGAATTCCATTGTAAAATGTACTGCATTTTTTAGTGGTAGGATAATCCGATTGCTTTTTTATAGGCAGTAGGCTTACAGCGATCTATTTTAATTTTATCTTTTTTTAGGAAAGGCAAGCCGTCCGGTGTCCATATCTTCTTCAGCATAAATTTCTAATATTGGTTTTTCTCGAGTTTTGTGATCTATATCCATTTCTGCAGTATTAATTTGGCTCTTAGTAGAAGAGTTATCTTTTGCCATCCAGGTCTCACTTTGGGACTGGATGCCACTAGTAGAGCGGATAGAAATTAGAGTATTACAAGTCTAGTATCTGTTTTTTTTTTTTTCTTCAAAGGTGGATTAGGAGCTGAAAGCTGAGCTCTAGCCCATTCAGCAAGTGATATGGCAGGCGGAACTAAGTCACTGGTTTGTGTAGCAACCGAATGGTTATTTCTTTGTAACGTTTGCATATGTACGTGCTGGAGAATCTTTCAGTACTGTATTTGTCATCTTGCTTCCTGATAGGTCACTTTATGTTCAACTTTAAATTTCTGAATTTTTTTTCCCAAGTTTCCATAACTCACAATTTTTAGAATATGCAGGATGATCTTCTTTGCAATTAGGGCAAACTGGAGATGGTGCTGTACAGTCTGTCTGAGTGTGATCCTGGGATCCACATTTTGGGCATGTTGTGTTTCCTCGACATGTTGGCTGAGCGTGACCGAATTTCTGACACTTATAACACCGTATTGGATTTGGAATATAAAGGCGAATATGGCAATTTAAGTAATCCACTTTAACAGTATTTGGTAAGTTTGGAGTACTGAACGCGAGTATTACACTACGGGTTGGAATGAGATTGCCATCCCTACGGATCAGGATTCTCTTAGCTTGTATGACCTTGTGATCTATTAGTTCTTTTACAAGCTCCTCTTCTGTTACATTCAACAGATCCCAGTCAGAAATAACACCTTTGGAACTATTTAGGGTGGTATGGAGAGAGAGAGATTTTAAGGAATTCCTCCAAATGTTGTGAGCTTTAACAATAGTTCTGAATGTTTGGACTATGTTGTCTCAATGAGTAAATCCCCTGACTGTAATCTTTTGACCATTTTAGGTGATCCAGCAGCATTTTCTAGAAATCTCTGTATGATAAATGGAGAGAGTTTGCTCACTGGTAGACTACTTAAAGAATGGATAATGAGGAAAGTTGGATACTCTGGTGATTATCTTTTTTTAAGCGCTTGTTTTGTGCATTTCCATGATCCAAGTCATACCAATCTGTGGTATTTGAGCTCGGAGGCTCTAATGCTGGATAATTTGCTTTACCCATGTTAGCTCCTTTTTGCCCTGGGGGATTAGTTTTTCCACCCAGGTTACCAGCCCCACCACGGGGAGGCAAGAGCAGTGTCACCTAGTAACCAAGCGGCTGGAGAGTTAGTTTGTTAGTGAAGAAAATAAATGTACTAAAAAAAGAAAGGTGGTTTTTCTTACTTAAATCTGTTAAGGACAGAACGATTTACAGTGAACTGAGGATGAGAAAGGCGCTAGAAATGAAACAGAACGAAATCACTTGTAAAGATCACTCTATATGTCGCTTAAGAAAAATCGATTGGCACTCGGGGCCCCTTACAATTGCATCTGGCCTCAAATACTCTCTCCAAGCTAGGAATCCCTCCACCCCCCCCCTAGTGCTGCTGCTGCTATTCCAACAACAACTTCTGATTCAAACTCTTTGCACCAGGACATCTCGAAACAACAACAGACACATAGTGCTGCTGTTCCAGGAGCCACTGCTGATTCAACCTCTTTGCACCAGGACATCTCCAAACTCCACCGGATCCTAGTCTCCTTATTTAATGACTCCAACCGTTTCACTTAGACAGTGGGTAATTATGTCCAGGAGCTTTCCTGGTCATAATTACATAATGGTCAAGCCTGGAAACCATTACTACTCAGTTGTTAATTGACAATGAAAAGTTGAAAGCAGTAAGTGAAGAGCTGCGATCGAGGACTGCTATGCTGGAGAAGGTGGCAGACATGTTTTCCAAGATCACTGTTGCTGTTGGTCCTGAAACCAGTTCCTCTGAGAACCACAGATTCTCAGGCCCCTCAACCGGGACAACCACTTACGCAACCGTTGTTCGAACAGGACAAACCCTGACCACTACTCAAGAAGAAGGCAAAACACCACAGACCCCAGCTGCCGTAAGAAAACCACAACACTTGGTACTCTTGAGGGCCAATGACACTTCAAAAATTAAAACGAGCAATGATGTAAAAGAATTGGTCACCAACATTCTCAAGCCTGACTACAGAAGTATCAAAGTAAGATCAATTAAATCTATCAGAAACCGGGATGTCCTCTTGGAAACAGCTACACAAGAGGATTTGTCTAGCATCTCCACATCCAACTCCCTGGCCACTGCACGTATTGTCATTACCCCACCCAGGAAATCAAATCCTTCACTATTAATTTATGACACCTCTAAAGACCTATCCAATGAGGCCCTCATTGAAGGCCTCTTTCATAACCTAGCTGACTTTGGGTTCTCTTGGGAGGAAGTAAAAGCTGAAGCTACCATAAGATTTGCCACTAAAACCAAATCCAGTTGGCCAGAGCACCACGTTGTTAGTCTCTCTCTCTCTCCACGCATCTAAATGTACTATCAACTGACAGAATCTTCCTTGGCTGCAATGCACACAGATTAAGCCCATTCACAGTGGTGACAAAATGTTTCCTCTGCCTCGGTTATGGGCACACATCCCAGAAGTTCTCACAGCTCTCCCTCTAGCAGACAGTGTTCGTGGTGGACATATCAACACTGAGTGTTCCCACCAAGATGAAGAGCCTAGCTGCATAAACTATAAAAGGCAAAGATGGGAATATAACCATTCTGTCCGGGTCATATCTTGCCCAGAATACCAAAGAGCTTGGTTTGGTTTGGTTTAGACCAGGTACACCAAAGAGCATTAGAAGTAGTACCGCAAAGGACAAAATCAAAGACTAGTATCGTGTACTATGGCAGACAAAATCCACCTTACTGCAGAGAGCCACTCTGTCGACATCATCCTGATTCAGGAGCCGTTTCTCACTAGGACCCACTCTCTTCTTTCTGCCAAAATCATCGAGTACTTCATTCATAACCTCATTATTCAACCTACCCAGGCAGATCCCAAAACATGCTTTGTGGTGTCTGAGATCTGGATGTCTTGGTCATTCAGGGACTCTGCATCCAGTTTGCAACATCCATCCAAGTCACATACTCTGAACAGTCTCTATACCTGATGTCACTCTACTGCTCCCCCACCCATCAGCAGATATCAATGACTCGCTTAACTTCTTGGAGTACGCCCTGGACTTCCTTGGCCCCAAATCACTCCTCATAGCCACTGATGCCAACACAAAGTTGCCATTCTTGTTCAGTTTGACTAACGACGCCCAGGGAATGCTGGTTGGGGACATCATCATAATCAGCAGGAACCTAACAATCCACAATCAGCCTAGTCAGCATACAACTTACAACAGCTCCACCAGAGAGTCAAACATTGATTTCACCATTTCCACAAGGAAACTTAGCCCTCTAGTCTCCAATTGGGAAGCCATCCCCAACTGGATAATTAGTGATCACAGAGTTATCCTGTTCTCTATAACCTTAGCTACAACCATAAACACCAATGAAACTAGGATTCCAGATGTTGTCAGATTTTCCATTAGCAGTGTTGACTGGGAAGCTTTCGAAAGATCTATTGTCTCAGATTTCCCTGTCAAGGATCCAACCCAATACAATGTCTGCACTGCAGACGAATTAGTTACCACCCTACAGCAAACTATCCTGAAGGCTTCTTATAAATCTCCCAAGAAGAAAATCTTCCATCCCACTGTATGCTCCTGGTTGACTGGAGAACTCATCTTGCTTAAACGGCCGATCCACCGAGCTCGCCGATTTTACCAGCGATACCATGACTTGCCAGCCCCAGAAGTATCACGACTACATCGCTAAGAAAATGAATACAGAAAGGCCAGTGCAGCAAGGAAGAAGGCAACATAGTCTGTCTTTGTCAGAGAAACTGGTAGGTCGAATTAGTGGGGCCTAGTCTACAGGATCATGTGGGAACAAACCTAACCCCGGACATCTCAGCACAGTGATTGCAGACTCCTGGGACACTTCCAACTGGCAGAACTCAGCCAATCTCATCCTTGATAAGCTATTTTCACAAAATGACACTGCTCGGAACTTACTTGATCATACTGCTATTCGTACAGCAAACAACAGTTATGAGTAAGATGAAATCACAAAACCAATTACCTTGGAAGAATTATCAGCAGTTCTCCAAAATATTAACACCCAAAAATGTCCAGGATTATATCTCATTGAATGCATTTTCATTCTCCGCCTGCACAAGCTTCGGCCGGAGTATACACTCTTACTGTGCAACAAATGTGTTCAGGATGGATGTTTTCTTGTGGACTGCATGATACTGAGACTCATTAAGAAGCTGCACAAAAACCCTACTGACCCCTGCTCTCACTGTCCAATTCCACTACTTGCAAATTTTGGCAAAATATTGGGGCGACTAATGGCACTTAGACCACACTTCTCTTTCCAGCACAGAATCTGCTTTTTCCTTGCCAGTATGGATTCACTCCAGGATGATTCTGTGAGGAGGCCTCTTCAATGTAGTCCTGCACAAACTCTGAAGCAAAATTTGAGCTTGCCATCTTCATCGAGGGCACGTTTGACACTGTCTGGTGGGGCAGTGCTCTGGCGTGCCTTCGGACAGCCTCCTGTTCCAGCCATCTCTGTAAACTTTTCCAAAGCTACTTTTCAGAAAGAACAGCAATTCTAAAGTCAAAACACCATCATGTCTCCAGGCCAATCACACAGAGGTGCTGTCAGTTCTCAGTCCTGGGACCGCTTGTGTGCAATATGATCCTACAAGACTGCCTTTCCCACTCCTTTGCCAATAGCAAGGTTGACTTTTGTGGATGACCTCACGATCATGGTGTCAGGTCGCACTTGCAAAGCCATAGAAGACAACACTAATCAGACCTTGACGACCTCTCTTCCTGGGCCACACTAAATAAACTACGGATAAATCCAAGCAAGACTAAAATGATTCTTTTAAAAAAAAAAAAAAAAAAAAGGTGGACATCAGGCAGCCTCCACAAGTTAAAGTCTCTGGGGTACAACTCCCCATTGTCACACAGACCACTGTGCTAGTGGTGGTTCTTGATCGTAAATTAAGCTTTCGCCCCCATGTCGTCCATCTCAGCTACAAGATGAAAACATTTTCAGGCTCAATCATCAGAATCACCGGGAACGAATGGGGCCTGTCCAGCTATACTATAAAGCCGTCTTCCTTCCAAGGAGCAGCAGTGCGTAGCACACACTTCTTGATTAGACCGGGGTTCAAGCCCGTCACCACCAAATACGGAGGATGCTGAAAGGTCAGGGAATGACCAACGCATATCCCGGAACAATATGGCCTTAGCTGCTAATGCTCCTAAATACCAAATAACAACAACAACTTCTTTCCAATAGTGTCCTATGCTGCAGGTGATTGGTTCCGCCGAGCTAGATTGGTAAAAATGATAGGCAAATTAGGCTCTACATAAAGGACAATTGTTGTTTTGCTCCCGGATACCCATAGTATAGACAGGACAGTATCCACTGTTGCCATCCAGGTCTTAGCTGGGATCCTTACACTGGAAAAAAAAAAAAAAAGTAAACTGCTGCCATTATCAACCCACTGCAGGATGGAAGCCTCCTCAATTCATGCTGAGAGAAATGGACCATAATCTGCCACGCTTGTCCAGTGCGGGTTGGCAGATTGACCGTATTTAGCAGTAAGGGGCTTGAACCCCGGTCTACTCAAAGACGGTGTGCTACTGCACTCCCGCTCCTGACCACTTGGCTACGCGGCCTACCCTTCACTGGACCCGTATGTAACCTTCCATGGCCTGACCTTTAGAATCAACAAGAAAATTCCAACCGACCAAGATCTTGGACATTGCGCTATACCTGGACACTGACCCTAAGGCAGAGAAAACGAGCTGCTATAATGGGATGATAAACATCTGGCAGACAAGATGGGACACTTACACCAAGGGAGCAGTTACAAGGAGATTCCTTCCGGATGTGATTTTTTTCAAACAAGGAAATTTATTCCCCAGGTCGCTACAGTTTTCCCCAAAGCTCACTCTTGGTTCTCTCCTGGTCTCCATGCTACATATCTTATTGTCACATAAGATATGTAGCATAGAGATGCTACATAACTTATGTGACAATAAGATATGTAGCATCAGATCTATCAAACAGAATCTGACCCTGATGCATATTGAGGAGGACCCCTATTGGTCCTGTGGCCAGGAAGAGGACTGGCATTATAGGGTTTATACGTATCCTCACAACGAAGACTTAAGATACAGTTTAATTTCCAAACTATATGATCTCCCATGAGACAGAGAATACCTGTACATCACATAGCAGGAATTTTACCTAGCTTTTACGAAGTTTACCCAGGACCTGTTTGCTGTAAGAAGATCACACATCCCACAGGCAACTACCTCAACTGATAACTAGTCTCCCGACTTTCATATTAACCTTCATCTCTAAAGGACACTGTCTTCAATCTGTAAGCAGACAAAAACAGGACTGGGTCGGTACTTCCCAACTTAAAACAACCTTTATGGACATGGCAGCCACGGTCTTGACACAACTCAACCAGACATGACTCCTGCTAACCCTCCTGTGAGCTATGATTTGCGAACCCAGCATTTTTTTTTTTTTTATAATTTCTTTTATTTTTTATTCTTTTAACCCTTTTGTTTAATTATTTATATTTTATTTATCATTTTTTATTATTTTTTTTATTATTATTATTTTTTAATCTTTTTTTTTTTTTTAACTTGGTCTCCGTCCAGGAAGCTCAGGCCACCTTGGCGGAGACCAGCCAGAGAATTATGGGCAGCCTGGGTAAATCCTAGTGGTGTGTGCGGGCAACATTGGGTCTCATCAGGGGCCCTGCAGCCAAATGCCAGGCTGCAAAACACACAAAACCTAACAAAATACTTCGCATCCAACACACAACTTTCCTAGCATTTACAGTCTTCTGTATTTCTTCACAGCATACGTAAGGTGCAGATATTGGAAACCACAGGTGCCTGACCTAACAGTATGCACACAATAAGAGGGAGTATATGATGAGGGCCCTGTCAACCAATTCGGTGATGGAGAGATTGTGCAAGGCTTATGGGGTAAAATTTTTTTCAGCGTGGTTTGTGCTTGTTAACAGAAGAGACAGCTTCTACAGGGATGGGATGATACACTTAAATAGAAAGGGTGCAAGAATATTTGCTGATGCTATCGAGAAAGTGTTAGGTGCATTGGAAAACTGCTAGCTTGGGGAAATATACGGAATAACAGATTAACAGTAGCCGCTGGTGGAAGTGAAATCGATTCTTGTATTGCTTCCACTGGAAAGAGCAGCAGCCTGGAAAACAAGGTGCCAGGGATTGCAGAGACAGCTGGGAGTCATAACAAAACAAGTAAATACATAGGCTATGTTAGGATAGTTATGAATAAGAACAGGTGCATGCATACTTGCGTGTACACTAATGCTGGGGGTGTAGTAAATAAATTTGATGAATTTCAGATGCAGGTCAAAACATCAAAGGCAGATATTGCTGGGATAACACTGACTGGTGTCACACAGATATAAGGAATGCAGAATTGGAATTTGGGGAGTACAATGTGTACAGGAAGGAAGGAGGGGTTCTGCTATTAGTTAAGAAATAAAATCTAAGGAAGTGCATCCAGCTGACATGGGTGGACACTGCAGTGCAGTGTTGAGTCAGTTTGTGACATAAGCACTGGGAAAGCAAAATTGAGAGTAGGAGTGTGCTATAGGACTAATGACTCTGATGACATTAATGAACAGCTGTACAGAGATTCAGAGTGGGCCAGAAAATCAGATTGCCTTATAATAGGGGATTTTAATTTCTCAGATATTGACTGGAACTTGTGGACTGGTCATTCGCACACTAGCATAGCTTTTGTGGCTTCATTGGATGATTGTTTTCTTCAGCAACTTGTTCAAGAGGCAACCAGACAGAGTAATACTTTTGATTTAATTATCAGTAGTGATTCTTAATGTATTAAGAATCTGCAAATAAAGAAGCCACTAGGTGGCAGTGATCACAGTGTGCTGATGTGGGATTTAACTCAAAGAGGTTAACTACCATCAGGGGTAAAGGGTAGAGTTTTTGCTTTCGTAAAGGTGACTACAGAGGTATGAGACAGTTTTTAAATTCTATACAGTGGGATTAACTGATGATGTTACCAACAGCAAATTCTAAGTGGGAACCATTCAAAGAATTAATCGTGGAAGTTAGGCTTTTCATACCAACGAAGAACTATTGTTCAAGGTTTAGGCTTAAATGGATGTCAGGTGAACTAATGAGACATGTGGCAGAGAATAAAAATGCATGGGATATATATAAAATAACAGGTGACACAAAAGCCTATGGAAGATATAAGCTGGTTATAAGTACAAGTCACAAAGGAGGTTAGGTAGGCAGAGGATACAAAGAAAAACAGCAAAGAGTTCTTTGATTACATAAACTCCACAAGGAAGGGGATGAATCACATTGGTCCACTTGATATCGATGGTTCAACTGCTGATCGTGCTCAGGCAGCTAACAAACTGAATAAGTATTTTGCATCTACTTTTACACATGCAGGGGAATACCAGATGTATATTAAACTCTGGTAGTGAGTTCAATGATTTTTTACTAACAGAGAAAAGTGGAGGAGAAATTGTTGAAGATAAATATAAAAGTGCAACTGGGGTGGATGGAATCTATCCAGTTATATTATAGAAACCGGCAAAGGAAGTAAGCAAACCCATAATTATGAGAGCTTCCATATACTCAGGACAGGTACCCATTGACTGGAGATGTGCAAATGTCACCTCAATTCACAGAGGAGGATCAAAGGGTGACAAAAGTAATTACAGCCCTGTTAGTTTAACTTCTGTTCCGGGGGAAACTAATGGAGGCGCTGGTTGAAGAAGTACTGCAGGAACACCTAGACAACACTTCAGTTATAGGTAAGACACAGCATGGGATTGTTAAGGGGCCATCTTGTCTAACCAATCTGATTTGTATACTATGATGTGGTCACAAAGGAACTGGATGCAAAAAATAATTTGGATATCATATACTTGGATCTTAGGAAAGCTTTTGATACTGTTGCACATGGAAGACTACTGTACAAATTGGAGCAGTCTCGCATTAAGGGCAAAATGCTGCTATAGATAAAGTAACAGTTGAGTGGGAGAAGACATATCCGTAATCAATGGACACTGCTCTTCATGGACTAATGTTATTAGTGGAGTCTCCCAGGATTCAGTTGGGTCCATTGTTGTTTTCTGTATTTATTAATGATAGTATATAAGACTTAATGTCTAAGTTTGCAGATGATATGAACGTTGGCAGGATAGTTAATGACAGTACGCATTTGCAAGAGGATCTAGAAACGTTGAGCAGATGGACAGAGAGGTGGCAACTGAACCTTAACATTGACAAATGTAAGGTACTGCATATGGGAAGCAGTAACCCCAGAGTAATATATCAACTGTGTGGTACTACACTCAAGGTGGTAGTGAATGAAAAGGATCTGGGGGTAACTGTGCAGTCAGATATGAAGTTTTATGAGTAGAGCAGATAGTCTGCAAGAGAAGTTCATTGTTGTTTGTCAATGATATACAGGAATTTTTTTTAGCAGTGATAAGGAGTTGAGGCCTCCAAACCTGTACTGTATACAGGTTTGGAGGCCTCATTTTAGGGCCGACCGGGCTAGCCGAGTGGGTAAAGTACCTGCCCGGCAACCCAAAGGTCGCGGGTTCGATTCCCGCCTCGGGCTTGGATCAAAGTACTGCAAAAACCTTGGGAGGTGCAATATGGCCATAGAAGCCGATGCACCAACAACTACCAAATCAAAAAAAGCCTCATTTTAGGAAGGATGTAGAGCTGCTGGAACAAGTACAGAGAAGGGCAACAAGATTAGTGAATGGAACCAAGGGTTGCGCTTACGAAGGGTTACACAAGATTACGAAGGCCCAGATTACACAAGCTCAATGCTGATGGGCATTGAGCTTGTGTAATCTGGGTAATCAATGCTGATTGCCCAGATTAATCGCCTGAGGGGACATAAATTCAAATTGAGCATAAACGTGCAGAAGTTTGCGTTTAGCCAGCATGAGTTTGATTGCTGGAACAAACGTCCATCTGTTGTTGTAGAAGTGAATAGCTTAAATAAATTCAAGACTAGATAAACATTTGGAGCAAATGGATGGGTGAAATGGAAAGATGTTTTTTTTTTGGCCGATGCCGTATGGGCTTGCTTTCTTGCATCATATACTTCTACTAATGCTAACAGTTGGAAGTCTTTCAGCAATCAGCTACCCGCTGATTAAAGGCAAAGTTCCGCACATTTATTCTACAACTGTCTTTCTTCAATTTGAATCTACGCCCCCTCAGGTTCTTAATCTGAGTAAAGGGAAGTATCCACTCAGTATTGAGACTGCTCAAACCATTCCAGGCCTTATACACCCCAATCAGATCACCTCGCAGGTGCCTCACCTCCAGATGCTGCAACTTGCAGAAGTTGTCTCTCTTGGTAAGAACACCCTTTTGTTTCTCTCACCAATCCTTCCTTCCATTCTCTTCTTCCTTCTGGGACCGCTGTGTATGAAGAATTCCGGTGGTGCATTTGTAATCAACTCCACAGCTATTCCCTCGTCGAACACGCGTTCACCTTTCAGACTAGTTCCTTCCTTAGCAGATGGTAGCATGCATCCAGTATCTAGATGTTGATTTGAACAAATTTAGACAGGATCGACAATACAAGAAAAGAATACTCCATGGTGGGTGGCCAAGGCCATTACTATTATAGCCTAACCCCGATCAGTTCTCTATTATTTAATTCAAAACAATGTATATAATCATGAAATCCAATGTATATTCTATGTTGTATATTTTGTAACTAATGGTGTGAGTAGGAGAGGGGGCACTTTGAACCAAACTGACCAGGGGGGGCGGTCTCTCAAGCCTCCCTTCCCCCACCCCGCCAACCCTCCCCTCTCCGAGCTCGCGGTATGCCTCCCCCCTCCCTCCCCTACCCCCGAAACACTTTGAACAGAATTGCACAGCGGGTGGTCTGGAGACTTCCCCCTCCCTCCCCCACCCCAAAACACTGAACAGATTTTGTCAGCGGGTGGTCCGTCGACCCAACCCCGCCACTAGGTGGCGCCGTCATCGAAACACTTTGAACATAATTTCACAGCGGGTGGTCTGTCGACCCACCCCCGAAACACTTTGAACCGATTTTGGTTGCGACGGTCGCCGCTAGGTGGCACTGCCATAGAAACACTTTTAAGCTAGCTGACCAAGGGCAGTATTCCACCCTCCCCACCCCCACACACAGATGTTGAATCTTTGATTGTGATGACATCACCAATCACGTGAATCCTTCCCATGATAATGTTATTTTTAGACAATAAATTAATTAGTGCTATTTTGAATTGTTTTTACTTTAAAGTATTCATGAACAAATCAATGGTATTTTTAAAGTATTCATGACCAATATTTTTAACCAATGGTATCTTTTAAAGTATTCATGAACAAATCAATGGTATTTTGTGATTTGAAAGTGATTTTCAATATAATTTTTAATGAAGACAGATTTTAACGGATGACCTTTTTTGTTTGGAATACTGAACTACAGTTGCTTTCGAATAGATTTGAATAAATTTGTACATGAACATCCTCGTGAATATTGTTGTTTGCCGTATAACGAACAGTCAGACTCATTCATGGCAAGATTTCACTGGTTCTCTTTATTTCGAACACAGTTATAATTTGATTAGTGTTATTACTTGAATGCAATTAATGTGTTTTTCATAATTATGAAGTTCGAAATTAATTTAAAATGGTTGAAGTTTAAGGGGAAATTTAAAAAGTTAAAATAAATTTACCACAGGTTGTGTGAAAATTTCAAGGTAAACATCGTAACTCCCAAGCTGTATAACATTCTTACTATTCTGGTTAAAATTCTAAAATCTTCATTGCAGACACGGTTTAAACGAGCTTTTATCGGAATTCTAAAGAGACCGCACAGGTCTTTACTAATAATAAAATCTCAATTCAGATTGCATACTGTTATGAGAACAATCCATTTTTTGTTTTCCCGTATGAAGTTTTCAAGCATAGTTCCAGAAAGTGTTCAGCATTTACAGTATGGAAAAAATTTTGAGCTCCACAAAAATAGACCGGTGATGCTAAGTTTAAGTACTTAGCAATTAAATTTAACTTATTTACATAGTTTTCCACTCATCTAGTTTTATTAGAGTTCAGATTTTGTCTTTCCAGTGAGCGAAATTTTTACCCACACATAGCTGAACGAGAATGGTTTACATTAGAAATTGTATGTTACCCAGTGCCACAATCCTTGACACGTTGTCTTCCTTTTGCTGCGAATATTTTATCAATTCAGGACGTTTCTTCTCCACTTTAATAACAACAACACAAGAATCTGAATGGAGGGTTGAAAAATTCACAAAACCAACACGAGCTTCAATCCATTTGAAGATACAGAAATTGTAATGATATCAACCCCACGGCTAAAGGCAACTGAAATGCTATAATTATCGCGTGGGAGTTTAACCAATCATAAACCAGCTTTGCACGATAACAAGCAAAAAATTAAGTGACATCCACAACATTTTTTCAAAAATGTTTCCAACATTTGTGCGAAACGTAATCTGTATACTGATATGTCTATAAGCCTGGAAAACGCAAAATAAGTAGAACTCTGAGAAAAAACCCCCAAAACAGCAGTGCCATAAACCTCCGTTTACGTCATAATCCTTTGGTTTAATTCCAGGAACACAATTCCCAATTAAACAACATAGTTTTTACATAATTGTAACATGTCTCTGTAGCCAACAGAAAATACTGTAATTGCATGTCTATATGAACGCAATAATATTTATTGTGATCCTGCGATTGTGTTTTTCCCAAAACACTAAGACGTTAGTATGAACTTATTTTCTCTCTCAATAATAGTACTAAGACACAGATAAAATTCGCAAAAGAATAAAAACTTATTTCTCTATCAATAATAATGTTAAGGAACCACAAAGACACAGATAAAAGTTACAAAAGAATATTCTATTTTATTCTTAAAAAAACTAAAGAAAGATACAAAATACTTACAACTAAAGATTCCCTAATCTAAATAAATTAAGCTACTGTAACCACCATCTGTTGTTAAAGCATCGTTACTCCGATCGTGCCAGATGATGGGCACGGTGGAAGCACCGGACGTGGAAAAACCGCTCTCGTCAACGGCATAGGGATTCCGAGGACCACCAACATTTACTTCTTCTTCTTCATACTCCCTGACAATAATTATGTCCGGTGAATGAACCTCACGATCAACGTATGCCGATCCTATTGACACTTCCGATGCCGACCGTGAGGAGTTGGATGCGGATATATCACCATCGTATGAAAGATGCAAACTTGCAGAGGTTGAAAATTTCATAGACACTTCCCATGAACAGAGGCTATTATTCAGCGATAGAGATGAAAATTGGTGTAATCGATACAGGACTGCCCCGTACTAATGGGAGTTGAGCTCCGTGTTTTTGGAAAATATGTCGAGGCATTCCAGTCAAAGACCTCATAACGGTTAGCAACGTCCGAAAGGTCTTCGCAGGAATCCAAGGGAGTTGAACTCCGTATTTTCGGAAAATATGTCAAGGCGTTCCAGTCAAAGGTCTCACAACAGTCAGCAACTTCCAAAAGGTCTACGTCGTTGCAGGAAACCCACGGGTCACAACACTCTGAACTTTTATCATAACAGACACCTGACCCTGAACACATGCACAAACTGTACCTACACAACATTGTAAGGACGGAAAAAACGTGAGAGTAGCATGAAGAAATAAACACAAAACTAGCCCTTTTAAACTCAGGCAGATTCAAATGTTAACCCAATACAACCAATCAGATTGGTGGGGAAAGCTGAAAAATACTGTTGCTAAAAACAGCTTATTAGTTAACGTGCTCCTTTTTACATAATTTGTTAACACACATTTTGTTGGATCTGTGAACTGCAAAGATTTAGAACATATTTTTCTGATATAATTTAAAACTTCATAAATGAACGTTCTGTTATGGTAATAGAAATGAGAAAATACAGATATATACACCTAAAAATTAACAGATTTTATAATTTTCACAACCTATTTGTAGGTGTCAAATGTATATTTTAGCCGTTAGGGGATAGCACAGCTTGGAACTCCACAAAGTTTACGAAAGATAGCCTTTGTTTGTCCATAAGATCTTCACTGAAAATGGGGAAGTTTGAGAAAATCACATGTCACCTTTAGATATTTTGCGTGTCCAACCGGAAAAAATTTGTCCCGTTATATTATTTTCAATTGCTAGAATTTGTACGAAATCGAACTTTTTGTGGCAGTTTCTCTTTCGAGATAGAGAAATTGTCCTTAAACGATTTCGCCCACCTTTCAATCCAACCCTCAGGTTTTTTATGCATTCCAACTCAAAAAAAATCACGCAAAACGACTGTAAAACGGTTCGCAACCGAATCGTTGGAATTATTGAAATTATGAAAAATAAATATCGTAAAGCTACATTGACTGGTAGTTTAAAATCAACACTTGTTGACAAGCTGATGGAGGGGAAAAAATAGCATTCAATCTTAGCAACTGCGAATGGATCCAAAACAGTTAAAAGCTGAGATTTTTAATAAATTTTCAGTTATCCATCAACACTTTGTAACCTTTTCAAAACAAACGTGAAAAAATCAACTTAAAATTCTTAATTTTAAGCATTTTCCGTGTACTATAAGATAAATTTGAACCTGAACAGCTCATTCAAATCATAAAAAACATCCCCAAATAGCATAAAACTCCAACAAATACAGCCAAACCTCGGAAAATCTAAGAAAAGTTATGCAAAAAATCTTAATAACATGTTTTTCAACATTTATTTAAGATTGAGACCCCCCACCCGCACAAGAGGGTTACGGTGTCACAGCAGATTAAAGCCTCATGATTCAAAAATATATAGAGCGTCATCACCAACTCGAGGGGATTAATAATGATTATAACGTTCTTGGGTTTTTTCTCAGAATTCCAATAAGCTTACACATTAACATGAAAAAACAACGGAAACTGTGTACAAGTAATTAATGGACCCTTTAAAATTAGAGAAAATGATCAGAAAGAGAGAAAATAATCGGCTTTTTCCCCCATGTACCCAAGGAATGTGTTTGTGAGATTTTTAATTAAAATTTGCTTACACATCACAACATTTTTGTGCTGTCAAAACATGAAATTCATTCATCACAGTAAAAATCAGGGTGGAAACACGCAAAACACTGTCAAGAGACAGAAATATAAGAAAATTAAGTAAAAATATCTTAAAAATACAGCTTCAACATTTATTCAACCCTCAGACCCCAGCCACAACTTCACAGGTTCTTAAAAACCCCCCTCAAAACGATTATGGTGTTAAGACACGCCTAAGTTTAAAAAAAATATTAACCGTTATCATTGAAATAACCACATTTTAGATCTTTTGTGTTTCCAGGAATTCCGTCATCCCTCAAAATTTCAGAAATTACACATTTGGAATCAAGGGAACATATTAGAATTAGTGAAAAATAATAGGGTTTTTTCAAATAAAAAAGCGTTTTTTTTGTCTTATTTACAATCAAAAGTTTAAAATTTGTATGTGTGCGACATATAGACAAATAACTTTGCTGGTTTTTACCTAGGAAAACAGTAAAAAGATGATATTTTTAATAATAAAAAAAACTTTTCAAAGTACTCTGAACAGTTGAAATGTTAACAATTTTTGGATCTGTTGTTGCAGCAGAAACATGAAAATACACACAACACACTGTAAAATTAAAAATGACAACAGAAACTATACTTTTATGAATCTATCGGCATAACAACTGATGAATTTTCATATGCACACACTCATACAAAAGATGAGCAAAGGTAATTTGAGACAAAAATCTTGATTTAACACAAAAACAACATAACAGATGAGGGAAAAACACCACACATGTGTTCATACAATTCTAAACTACCATATTTAAAGTGCATGTTACAATAAGAAAAACCAGCAGTGTGTTACAATAGGAAAACTCACCACAATTTTCCAGAAACATTAAGTAATTTTGAATCTCAAAGCAAACAAGAGTTCTGAAACCATGGTAATAGCAGTAATAATCACCGCTGTTACAATCATATCCTTATTGATGTACCAGCAGATACCGTGTTTATTATATAATTCGTCATTTACCAATGTAACGCCTTAGTTTATATTTGAAAAAGGAAAAATTCGAAGCAAACACATGAAAATTTAAGATAATTTTAACCGGAAGCGTATACATTTGAATCGTCACACTTTTAATTTCATTATTTCGACTGAAAATAGCCGATTTCTGCCGAAGGCAATTAGGCTAACACACAGTGTGCATGCTATTTTCACATTCACATTGAACCAAAATAAACCTGAAAAATAAAAAAACAGCTGCAGATCACCGGCTATTTTACACACGCTAAGACTGAGAACGTTCTTTGACTTAGGTTGGTGTTGTTCAGTCTTAGCGTGTGTAAAATAGCCGGTGATCTGCAGCTGTTTTTTTATTTTTCAGGTTTATTTAGGTTCAATGTGAATGTGAAAATAGCATGCACACTGTGTGTTAGCCTAATTGCCTTCGGCAGAAATCGGCTATTTTCAGTCGAAATAATGAAATTAAAAGTGTGACGATTCAAATGTATACGCTTCCGGTTAAAATTATCTTAAATTTTCATGTGTTTGCTTCGAATTTTTCCTTTTTCAAATATAAACTAAGGCGTTACATTGGTAAATGACGAATTATATAATAAACACGGTATCTGCTGGTACATCAATAAGGATATGATTGTAACAGCGGTGATTATTACTGCTATTACCATGGTTTCAGAACTCTTGTTTGCTTTGAGATTCAAAATTACTTAATGTTTCTGGAAAATTGTGGTGAGTTTTCCTATTGTAACACACTGCTGGTTTTTCTTATTGTAACATGCACTTTAAATATGGTAGTTTAGAATTGTATGAACACATGTGTGGTGTTTTTCCCTCATCTGTTATGTTGTTTTTGTGTTAAATCAAGATTTTTGTCTCAAATTACCTTTGCTCATCTTTTGTATGAGTGTGTGCATATGAAAATTCATCAGTTGTTATGCCGATAGATTCATAAAAGTATAGTTTCTGTTGTCATTTTTAATTTTACAGTGTGTTGTGTGTATTTTCATGTTTCTGCTGCAACAACAGATCCAAAAATTGTTAACATTTCAACTGTTCAGAGTACTTTGAAAAGTTTTTTTTATTATTAAAAATATCATCTTTTTACTGTTTTCCTAGGTAAAAACCAGCAAAGTTATTTGTCTATATGTCGCACACATACAAATTTTAAACTTTTGATTGTAAATAAGACAAAAAAAACGCTTTTTTATTTGAAAAAACCCTATTATTTTTCACTAATTCTAATATGTTCCCTTGATTCCAAATGTGTAATTTCTGAAATTTTGAGGGATGACGGAATTCCTGGAAACACAAAAGATCTAAAATGTGGTTATTTCAATGATAACGGTTAATATTTTTTTTAAACTTAGGCGTGTCTTAACACCATAATCGTTTTGAGGGGGGTTTTTAAGAACCTGTAAAGTTGTGGCTGGGGTCTGAGGGTTGAATAAATGTTGAAGCTGTATTTTTAAGATATTTTTACTTAATTTTCTTATATTTCTGTCTCTTGACAGTGTTTTGCGTGTTTCCACCCTGATTTTTACTGTGATGAATGAATTTCATGTTTTGACAGCACAAAAATGTTGTGATGTGTAAGCAAATTTTAATTAAAAATCTCACAAACACATTCCTTGGGTACATGGGGGAAAAAGCCGATTATTTTCTCTCTTTCTGATCATTTTCTCTAATTTTAAAGGGTCCATTAATTACTTGTACACAGTTTCCGTTGTTTTTTCATGTTAATGTGTAAGCTTATTGGAATTCTGAGAAAAAACCCAAGAACGTTATAATCATTATTAATCCCCTCGAGTTGGTGATGACGCTCTATATATTTTTGAATCATGAGGCTTTAATCTGCTGTGACACCGTAACCCTCTTGTGCGGGTGGGGGGTCTCAATCTTAAATAAATGTTGAAAAACATGTTATTAAGATTTTTTGCATAACTTTTCTTAGATTTTCCGAGGTTTGGCTGTATTTGTTGGAGTTTTATGCTATTTGGGGATGTTTTTTATGATTTGAATGAGCTGTTCAGGTTCAAATTTATCTTATAGTACACGGAAAATGCTTAAAATTAAGAATTTTAAGTTGATTTTTTCACGTTTGTTTTGAAAAGGTTACAAAGTGTTGATGGATAACTGAAAATTTATTAAAAATCTCAGCTTTTAACTGTTTTGGATCCATTCGCAGTTGCTAAGATTGAATGCTATTTTTTCCCCTCCATCAGCTTGTCAACAAGTGTTGATTTTAAACTACCAGTCAATGTAGCTTTACGATATTTATTTTTCATAATTTCAATAATTCCAACGATTCGGTTGCGAACCGTTTTACAGTCGTTTTGCGTGATTTTTTTTGAGTTGGAATGCATAAAAAACCTGAGGGTTGGATTGAAAGGTGGGCGAAATCGTTTAAGGACAATTTCTCTATCTCGAAAGAGAAACTGCCACAAAAAGTTCGATTTCGTACAAATTCTAGCAATTGAAAATAATATAACGGGACAAATTTTTTCCGGTTGGACACGCAAAATATCTAAAGGTGACATGTGATTTTCTCAAACTTCCCCATTTTCAGTGAAGATCTTATGGACAAACAAAGGCTATCTTTCGTAAACTTTGTGGAGTTCCAAGCTGTGCTATCCCCTAACGGCTAAAATATACATTTGACACCTACAAATAGGTTGTGAAAATTATAAAATCTGTTAATTTTTAGGTGTATATATCTGTATTTTCTCATTTCTATTACCATAACAGAACGTTCATTTATGAAGTTTTAAATTATATCAGAAAAATATGTTCTAAATCTTTGCAGTTCACAGATCCAACAAAATGTGTGTTAACAAATTATGTAAAAAGGAGCACGTTAACTAATAAGCTGTTTTTAGCAACAGTATTTTTCAGCTTTCCCCACCAATCTGATTGGTTGTATTGGGTTAACATTTGAATCTGCCTGAGTTTAAAAGGGCTAGTTTTGTGTTTATTTCTTCATGCTACTCTCACGTTTTTTCCGTCCTTACAATGTTGTGTAGGTACAGTTTGTGCATGTGTTCAGGGTCAGGTGTCTGTTATGATAAAAGTTCAGAGTGTTGTGACCCGTGGGTTTCCTGCAACGACGTAGACCTTTTGGAAGTTGCTGACTGTTGTGAGACCTTTGACTGGAACGCCTTGACATATTTTCCGAAAATACGGAGTTCAACTCCCTTGGATTCCTGCGAAGACCTTTCGGACGTTGCTAACCGTTATGAGGTCTTTGACTGGAATGCCTCGACATATTTTCCAAAAACACGGAGCTCAACTCCCATTAGTACGGGGCAGTCCTGTATCGATTACACCAATTTTCATCTCTATCGCTGAATAATAGCCTCTGTTCATGGGAAGTGTCTATGAAATTTTCAACCTCTGCAAGTTTGCATCTTTCATACGATGGTGATATATCCGCATCCAACTCCTCACGGTCGGCATCGGAAGTGTCAATAGGATCGGCATACGTTGATCGTGAGGTTCATTCACCGGACATAATTATTGTCAGGGAGTATGAAGAAGAAGAAGTAAATGTTGGTGGTCCTCGGAATCCCTATGCCGTTGACGAGAGCGGTTTTTCCACGTCCGGTGCTTCCACCGTGCCCATCATCTGGCACGATCGGAGTAACGATGCTTTAACAACAGATGGTGGTTACAGTAGCTTAATTTATTTAGATTAGGGAATCTTTAGTTGTAAGTATTTTGTATCTTTCTTTAGTTTTTTTAAGAATAAAATAGAATATTCTTTTGTAACTTTTATCTGTGTCTTTGTGGTTCCTTAACATTATTATTGATAGAGAAATAAGTTTTTATTCTTTTGCGAATTTTATCTGTGTCTTAGTACTATTATTGAGAGAGAAAATAAGTTCATACTAACGTCTTAGTGTTTTGGGAAAAACACAATCGCAGGATCACAATAAATATTATTGCGTTCATATAGACATGCAATTACAGTATTTTCTGTTGGCTACAGAGACATGTTACAATTATGTAAAAACTATGTTGTTTAATTGGGAATTGTGTTCCTGGAATTAAACCAAAGGATTATGACGTAAACGGAGGTTTATGGCACTGCTGTTTTGGGGGTTTTTTCTCAGAGTTCTACTTATTTTGCGTTTTCCAGGCTTATAGACATATCAGTATACAGATTACGTTTCGCACAAATGTTGGAAACATTTTTGAAAAAATGTTGTGGATGTCACTTAATTTTTTGCTTGTTATCGTGCAAAGCTGGTTTATGATTGGTTAAACTCCCACGCGATAATTATAGCATTTCAGTTGCCTTTAGCCGTGGGGTTGATATCATTACAATTTCTGTATCTTCAAATGGATTGAAGCTCGTGTTGGTTTTGTGAATTTTTCAACCCTCCATTCAGATTCTTGTGTTGTTGTTATTAAAGTGGAGAAGAAACGTCCTGAATTGATAAAATATTCGCAGCAAAAGGAAGACAACGTGTCAAGGATTGTGGCACTGGGTAACATACAATTTCTAATGTAAACCATTCTCGTTCAGCTATGTGTGGGTAAAAATTTCGCTCACTGGAAAGACAAAATCTGAACTCTAATAAAACTAGATGAGTGGAAAACTATGTAAATAAGTTAAATTTAATTGCTAAGTACTTAAACTTAGCATCACCGGTCTATTTTTGTGGAGCTCAAAATTTTTTCCATACTGTAAATGCTGAACACTTTCTGGAACTATGCTTGAAAACTTCATACGGGAAAACAAAAAATGGATTGTTCTCATAACAGTATGCAATCTGAATTGAGATTTTATTATTAGTAAAGACCTGTGCGGTCTCTTTAGAATTCCGATAAAAGCTCGTTTAAACCGTGTCTGCAATGAAGATTTTAGAATTTTAACCAGAATAGTAAGAATGTTATACAGCTTGGGAGTTACGATGTTTACCTTGAAATTTTCACACAACCTGTGGTAAATTTATTTTAACTTTTTAAATTTCCCCTTAAACTTCAACCATTTTAAATTAATTTCGAACTTCATAATTATGAAAAACACATTAATTGCATTCAAGTAATAACACTAATCAAATTATAACTGTGTTCGAAATAAAGAGAACCAGTGAAATCTTGCCATGAATGAGTCTGACTGTTCGTTATACGGCAAACAACAATATTCACGAGGATGTTCATGTACAAATTTATTCAAATCTATTCGAAAGCAACTGTAGTTCAGTATTCCAAACAAAAAAGGTCATCCGTTAAAATCTGTCTTCATTAAAAATTATATTGAAAATCACTTTCAAATCACAAAATACCATTGATTTCTTCATAAATACTTTAATTATGTTCAAATAATACCATTGATTTGTTCATGAATACTTTAAAAGATACCATTGGTTAAAAATATTGGTCATGAATACTTTAAAAATACCATTGATTTGTTCGTGAATACTTTAAAGTAAAAACAATTCAAAATAGCACTAATTAATTTATTGTCTAAAAATAACATTATCATGGGAAGGATTCACGTGATTGGTGATGTCATCACAATCAAAGATTCAACATCTGTGTGTGGGGGTGGGGAGGGTGGAATACTGCCCTTGGTCAGCTAGCTTAAAAGTGTTTCTATGGCAGTGCCACCTAGCGGCGACCGTCGCAACCAAAATCGGTTCAAAGTGTTTCGGGGGTGGGTCGACAGACCACCCGCTGTGAAATTCTGTTCAAAGTGTTTCGATGACGGCGCCACCTAGTGGCGGGGTTGGGTCGACGGACCACCCGCTGACAAAATCTGTTCAAAGTGTTTTGGGGTGGGGGAGGGAGGGGGAAGTCTCCAGACCACCCGCTGTGCAATTCTGTTCAAAGTGTTTCGGGGGTAGGGGAGGGAGGGGGGAGGCATACCGCGAGCTCGGAGAGGGGAGGGTTGGCGGGGTGAGGGAAGGGAGGCTTGACAGACCGCCCCCCCTGGTCAGTTTGGTTCAAAGTGCCCCCTCTCCTACTGGTGTGCATAATCACGTAATGTCTCGTATATTTTATTATTATAAATTATTACTATTATTAGCTTAATTACAATTAATTAACTTACTCATTATTATTTTATGCTTTTATCCTTTGGATTTATACAGGCAACCTTGCCTTCAGATTGGTTTGTTAACCCTTGGCCACTGTGCCGTGATGGGTACTTGCAATTACTCTATTATGTAATCATCATCTGTGTTGCAATGAAGCGCGCGCGCACTCGCTCTCTGTCTCTCTCTCTCTCTCATTGCCCTTCTCTGTACTCATTCTAGCAACTTTCCATCCTTCCTAAAATGAGGCCTCCAGACCCATATGCAGTACTCAAGGTGTGGCCTGACCACTGCTTCCTACAAAGGGATAATCACCTCCTTGTCTCTGCTAGCCAAATTCCTATATATCATTAACAAAACTCAAT
This sequence comes from Mastigoproctus giganteus, assembly GCF_048544385.1. Taxonomy (NCBI): domain Eukaryota; kingdom Metazoa; phylum Arthropoda; class Arachnida; order Uropygi; family Thelyphonidae; genus Mastigoproctus; species Mastigoproctus giganteus. The sequence goes on along the minus strand of NC_143579.1, from coordinate 135,518,062 downwards.
GACCTGCTCTGGCACCCTGTCTGCACTGCTCAGAGAACTTCATATCTCACTGCACGATTACCCCCAAGTCTTCTTCATTCTCCACCTCCCTGAATAGAGTTGATATGTTTCTCTTGGTTTTCTGCTACCCATATGCAGTACTTTGCATTTGTCAATGTTAAACTAATTCAGATGCTACCTCTCAGCCCATCTGCACACCGTTTCTATATCCTGTTACAGTAATATATTGTCATTAAAAATCTTGCTCAACCCATTCAAGGCCTTGAATGGGTTGAGCAAGCTGAATGCTGATGGGATTCTTCCTCTTGCTCAGACTAAGAACCTGAGGGGGCACAGTTTCAAATTGAGGAAAGATAGTTGTAGAATAGATGTGCAGAAATTTGCCTTTAGCCAGCAGGTAGTTGACTGGTGGAATAGGCTTCCATCTTTTGTTGTGGAAGCTGATAGCCTAAATAAATTTAAAGCTGAGCTGGACAGGCATGTCCAGTGGAGGGGTGAAATGGAAGAGTTTTTTTTTTTTTTTTTTTTAGGCTGATGCTGCATAAGCTTGCTTTCTTGCATCGTATTCCTCTAATAATGCTAAGGTCTGATGAAATTTTATGTTTTAGTCTGTAATTGAATATAAATCACGTGTAAATCTGTAAATCGAGAGGCAGAAAACCCGCCAGGACCTGAAGTTCAGCAGGCTTTCAGAACACTTAGTAACATTACTGTCTGAAGTGTCATCAATTTAGCTTGGAACTTTAAAAGTTTGACCCTATGGAACCACGTGCCTGCAACACAAGCCACCACAGGGACAAACAGCTGTACAGTAGAGCCTCAGGGACCACGTGGAGAGGCCCCACTGATTTAAAGAAACTAACTATAGCATAGGCATTTAAATTTTGCACCAAGGCTTGACATATGCACCCCAAAATTCAATTTATGGTCAGTAATAATTCCCAGCAATTTAGTTTCTGTGACTATAGGAATTTGAGCATTGCCAGTTTTACATGTAGGTGGATGCCGGATGTCAAGTTTACCCCTAAGAACAATGATCTTGGTAGGACTTATCTTCAATTTATTTTCGTGGGTCCAATTCTATAGGTCTTGTAGGACTATTCTAGCTGATGCTTCCAAGGCAGATCTTGAGTTACCACTAAGAAGTACTGTTAGATCATTGGCATAAGCCATTATCTTGGTATTTTCAAATGTTCTCTTTATCCAGTTTAACACCACGTTCCAGAATAATGGTCCTAAGATGGATCCCTGAAGACATCCTCTAGATATTTCATGTAGAATCTGGCTATACTTGGATCTGACTGTGACAAGTCATTTGTAAAGTAGCTCTTGACAAGAATATATAACTGTTGAGGGCATTCTGCTGAACGTAAATGTTCAAGGGCACTATCCCACCAAAGGGAATCAAAGACACCCTCGAAGTCCATGAATATAGCCAATGTGTATTTGAACGGAGAGTTTTCAACATGGCAAATAAAATCTACAAGGGCATCCTCACAAGACCGACCTGGAGAAAAACCATACTGGTTGGAAGCAAGAACTTTTTCAAGGAAAAGAAAATTCAATCTTAGAGCAACTAGGTGTTCCAACAATTTTCCCAAATTGGCTAATAAGATCTGGGCTCATCCGGGGGATTGTTGGGCTTTTTAATCAATCTCAGAAGAGCAATTTTCCAGAGCTCCAAAAAGTGTTCTTCCTCCAAGCATTTGTTAAATAACTAATAGAATTTCAGGTTTAAGGTCTCCACAATAAATATATTCTCAAGAATTCCCAGACATTTTGTTATATTGATTGGCTTTATAGACATAAGGTTAAAAATAGGGGTTACGTTCTCAACAATGAAATTAGTTAGCTAATTAGTTTATGTTTAAACAATGATTGATTTATTGAAAGAAATGAAAACGTAGCCTGTAAAATCAAGCAAATTATAATAATAGAAAAATTATTTACGACTTATGTTAAAGAATGTTTATTCTTCATCATCGTCGACTAAATGCACACTCGTTGATCACTCATTATTGGCTCGGCACTCTGTTTGTTGCAAAAGGAGTCGTCGTCTTCAGAAATGTTTCAAGAGGCGTTTGTTTCCAAGATAATCTCTTTTAATTATAAATTTCACGATTGCATGCATAAGCATTTTTTAATGGCACACACGAATTGCAACTAATACGATTTTACACGATCTTCGAGTTTACAAAGCTTAAAAAAAAAAACAGGAATGAAGAGAATATGCTGAAAATTTATTTATGTTTTTTATACGACTTAAGATTTCAGTAAAGGGGAAACATTTCACCATAATAACGTAAAAAACCACACAATTTCAGCTACACTGTATCAGTATTTTCGCAAATGCAAGAAGATCGAATTTACTACCCATTTATAATTGCTTGCAGTAACAGGAAAGCCCAATAAACCAGAAAGTGCAAATTGTTTTTATTGTTTTATGGTCGTGACCTCCAGAAATGTACTTTAGAAAAATATCACAAAGGTGTTTAAAATTGGTTCTTAAAACGGAACATATGATAACGATGAAGGCGTAGTGCATTTTAATGACCCTTTAAATATTTCTTATTATAAAGTTAACCTTCTTTTAGTACTCCCCTATTCCTGTTATGCCCACTTATTAAGGGTTTCTACAGAATCTTTTACTTGTAATATTCAATTATCAACTCCATTATAATGAAACATAGAAGTAAACCTCTTACAAAGTTCTACAGAAATGCTTCTTAAAATAACCTATATTATAAACACAGAGAAGCCTTGCACTCCTAGCTTGGACATAAGTCACATGCCTTTAGTGAAATTCACATGTACAGGTATCAGCAGTTGTGCCAAATATGCAAAAGCGATTGGTACTTCGGGTAGTCACCGGAAAGGGCCAGACACAGATTGAGAGAGATGGGGGACATTGTGATCATTCCTTTTCCATCACGTGCCGTTCAGGTGCATGAGGCGAGTACTGGAGAGTCTAATCAGATCTCAGGTTTATGTAAACTCTGGAAGATTTTCTCCCTTTAAAACCTGGGTCCTGGGAGACCCAAGTGGAGAAAGTGAAAGAGGCAACGAAACGGAGTCGAAGAGTAGAGTGGAGGGGAAGGAGAGTGTCGGGAGGTGTCGCTGAAGCAGTTTTTGACTATAGTGTGCAAAAAATGTTGATAGTATTTCTTTGTGGTATGGTGTCTGTGTCGTCGCCAAGGAGAAGGCTGCCACCACCAGTTCCTCCAGATGAGGTTGCCCATGACAGGCCAGCAAGGGAAGCGAGAGTGAAGAATGTGGTAAGTGAGAATTCCATTTCATAAGAGTGAAAGGATTGTGAGGAAATGATAACTGAACAGAAAATATTCATGTTAATTCTTACCCATAAGGAATGATGATTTCTTCCTAAGAATATATTTCTTCTTAATGTGTTATGCCTAGTATATCTTGTGTTTCTTAGTATTCTGGTAACTTAATAGATATGAGTAATTATTTCCAATAACGCGTTTTCTATGTAAAGCAATGACAATGACTACTTATGTGAAATTACTATAATATGGGCTCAAACGAGTGACCACTACAACTAATTATTATGTTAACTTATTCTCATAAATGTCGCATATGTTATATTAGAATGCGCATGTCTTTAATCTTCTTGGATGGAAAGGTGTGATGTATGTTTGTTTATTAGTTGGTTATATTAAATGTTTTGTTTGAAATAATTCTCTCTCTGCTAACTCTTCATTTACACCAGAGAAAAACCAGTTGCAGATTCAAGAAAGGTTTTTGCAGCATTAGAGATTTTAAGCTAATTTGCATAACTGAAGTCTCTAATGTAACACAATGCTAACCCAAATTGCGATATTTTATTGATGGGGTGATCCCTCCCCAATTAAAATATTCAGGATATATGAGATTATTGTCCTCTCTTACCACTAGATGGATATATTAAGCTAGAGGAATGTTCAGAACTTCAGTGCGCTGATGGTGAAAAATATTAGGCACCTGAACTCCCTATCTTCATTTAGTAACGCATAGGGGTCCAGAGACCCTCCAACACTGGGCACGTGATAAACCCCACAGTTACACTGGCAGCGAAACCCCCAGAACACAAACTCCGCAGCACTAAATGGTTCCGAATAAGAATTTGATATGTACAAGGAGTTTGCAGAGCGAATACCTCTATGAATTTCAGTATCACAACCTGAGTCATCAATCGAAAACAAGTTTTCAAGTATAACACTTACACGCTCAGACCAGTTTTTACTCTCGACACCATTATGTTCCAGAGACATCTTTAGTTTCAAGTTTGTTTCTCATAATTTTGAAAATAGCCCCCACAGGTTAGCCTTGCCGGAATTTTGAACAAAATTGGAACAAAAGTTGCTGCTTTTAAAAGAACGCCCTAATTGCATATGAGGCATAAAGATTTGATCTTGAAGTTTTTTAAGTTCCTTTGAAGAGTTTTAGTAACAACAGTTTTAACATCAGAACTAGACTTGCCAGTACTTCTTTCCATAACCATGAAGATAAGTATGTTATAAAGTTTTGGTTTGACTTCCTCCTTGGAGGAACGGGCGACATCAATGAAGGTCATTTTTATCTGTGTTGTAGGAGAAGAAACCCGAGTCATCTTCATCACAATAAAAGAACGCTGTACAGCTTCATCGTTTGGTGTCTCAGACATGTCCTGTTCACGACTAGAATGATTCTGAACCAATTTAGAGCTATTAAATGAAACGTTAGAGAAGGTGTCTAAAACCCTTTCTAATAATTTAGCTTGGGTGTTTATCTCACAGATGACCACCTTCAATTTTTCATTCTCAATAAGAAGTGTTGTGGCAACTGATTCTAAATTAAGCCACTTGTCAATGAGAGCACTTCTCGATTGCTTTGTGACTTTATTACTCTCATATGAGAGGAAACTAGATCCTTTTGCATCTTGGCTATTTTTCATACATGACAATAACATTTTGGCTATCATCAATTGTTTGGATATTCTTGTCTGCAGAAGCAGCAATAACATAATCAATAGGGACATTAGTTCCCAATTTTTCACTCAGTGTGAGACCTTTAGTTATGTCTTTCTCCTGGTTAGATTGAGGAATATCACTTGAAACTTCTTGAGATGATGTACTTTTAACAGATTTTTTAAGGGCTGGGAACAGAGATGGCCTGGTGGTAATATTAACTGGTGCTGTTGGCAGAGATGGAACAGTAGAGGTCACCGCTGAACCCCCGGTGGGGAAAGCGGCCGTGACATCTTGGGATATTTGTGTGCATCTGTCCAGGGGATTAATTCCTTCAGAGGGATCATGTAGGGCTGAGGAGGCCAAGTGGGTCAATTTGGAAGAAGGGGCTGGCTTGGATAGCTGAGCAGGTGTGAGTTGCAATGGCAGTGAATGGTGCAGTTAGGGCATTAGCAAGGGACTCCAGGATGGAGGCCGCTACAGGAGTGAAGAGGTTAGTACAGTATATACAATCTGGCACCCCTTCCAACTGATTGCTGCGTTGCAAGTAGCAGTGACTTACATGCCTAAGGTGTTCCCCCACCAGCCGCTGTTTTAAAGTCGGAAGCTCATTATCCAATTTTAAAACAGCAGCAGGGGGGGTATAAACACCCTAAGTAAGGCTGGCTAGGCAAGTCAATTACTGCTACTTGCAACGATAAACTGGAAGGTGTACCGGATTGTAAAGAATAACCAAAAGATATTTTAACCACATTCAGTTAAGACCACTGTCTATTTCCCCTCCATCACACTTCCCCTCGTGTCGAGTGGCATTGGAGTGGCTACCATCTTTAACAAAGAGAATACAAAGAAATTTTGCGATCAATTTGTTAAAGAGGCCCCAAAAAATTCATAAGTTTCAGGTCTCCAAAACCTCGATCCGTCCCTGGACAGCTGTGAAAAATGCTATTCTGCTTTCCGCCTCTGGACCATCTGTATCGCCAATTTTCTTAAATGGCAACAGTCCGTAATGCTGAAAACTAAAGGGCTCTTCGGCTTTCCTGGGCTTCGTTTCTATTATTATTCCTTTCAATATCACTTAATTTAGCAGTCAGCATACATTTACAATATTTACAAAAAGACCTTAAAGAATCACCATCTAATTTGCAGAGCCAGTTCTTATATTTAGCGTCTTTGAGCCATTCATCACAAGAAGTGTTGAATATATTTTTTGCTCATTTTCATAAAAAGCAAAATTACACACTATAGTTTAATATGAAAATTCGCAAGTGAAAAAAAAATATATATATATTACTTTGGGAATGGAACAAAGGGTTGCTCTTACAAAGAAAGGCTTAAGTTTTGCAAATTACAGTGTCTGGAGACTAGGCACATGCGAGGTGATCTGATTGAGATGTATAAAGCCTTGAATGGTTTGAGCATTCTAAATGCTGATAGGGTTCTTCCTCTTGCTGAGAATAATCGCCTGAGAGGGCATAAATTCAAATTGAGGAAAGACAGTTAGCATTAGCATAAGTAGAGACATATGATGCAAGCTTATGCAGCATCAGCCAAACAAAAACAAAAAACGCTCCGATTTCATCCCTCCGTTCTTTCCAAATAGATGTCCAACTCAGCATTAAATTTATTTAGGCTACCAAATTCAACAACAAAAGATGAAAAATCTGTTCCACCAATCAACTACCCGCTGACTAAAGGCAAACTTCTGCACATCTATCCTACAACTGCCTTCCCTCAATTTCAATTTATGCCATATCAGGTGATTATTCTGAGCAAGAGGAGCAATCCCATCAGCATTCGGCATGCTCAAACCATTCAAGGCTTTATACACCTCAATCATATCACCTTGCACATGCCTAGTTTCCAAACACTGTAATCTGCAAAACTTAAGCCTTTCTTCATAAGAGCAACCCTTTGTTCCATTCACTAATCTTGCTGCCCTTCTCTGTGCTCATTCCAACAGCTCTACATCCTTCTTAAAATGAGAACTCCAGACCAGTATACAGTACTCAAGGTGTGGCCTGACCATTGCCTTATAAGGGGATAATCATCTAATTATCCCTGCTAGAAACATTCCTGTATATCATTGACAAGACACCATGAGCTACTCTTGCTAACAGTCTGCACTGCTCAGAAAACTTCATATCTGCCAACACAATTAGCTCCAGGTGCTTTTCATTTGCTACCACTGTCAGTGTAGTACCACAGAGTTGACTGTGGTACTACACTAACGTTACTCTGGGGTTACTGCTTCCCATATGTAGTACTTTGCATTTGTCAATTTTTAACTTCATTTGCCACCTTTCAGCCCATCTGCTCAACTTTCCTAGATCCTGTTGCAGCAGTGTACTGTAATTAGTGTTATTAACAACCCTGTCAACCTTCTTATCGTCTGCAAACTTGGATATTAAGCCTGATATATCATTGTCAATATCATTTATAAATATAGAAACAAACAATGGACCCAACACTTAACCACGAGGAACTCCACTAATAAAATTAGTCCACGAAGAGCAGTGTCCATTGATTACCACTCTCTCTCTTCTACCACTCAACCATCCCATGAACCACAGAACCAATTTGCCTCCAATGTCGCAATGATCCAATTTGTACAACAGTCTTCCATGTGCAAGAGTATATCAAAAGCCTTTCTAAGATCCAAATATATGAAATCAAAGTTATTCCCTGCATCCAGGTGCATTGTGACCACATCATAGTGTCCAATCAATTTGGACAGACAAGACTTCCCTTTAATAAAACCATGCTGTGTCCGAGCTAGAATTGAAGTCTTGTCTAGATGATCCTAGTGCCTCCCTGGAAAGAAGTTAAACTAAAAGGTCTATAATTACTTCCACCGCCCTTTGATCCACCTTTGTGAATTGATGTCACATTTGCACAGCTCCAGTCCATGGATACATCCCCTGAGTCCAAGGAAACTCTCATAATTATGGCTAAGGGTTTGCTTACTTCGTTTCCTGCTTCCTTTAATATAACTGGATAGATCCCATCCACCCCAGGTGCCTTTATGTAAATCTTCAACAATTTCTCCTCCACTTTCCTCTCAGTTATTACAAAATCATCTAGCTCACTGCCAGAGTTTAGTTCACCTCACTGAATAACTCCTCATGTGTGAATGTAGATACAAAATACTCATTTAGTTTGTTAGCTACCTGAGCAGAATCATCAACAGTTGAATCATCGATATCCAGTGGACCAAGCTGATTCATCCCCTTCCTTCTAGAGTTTACATACGTAAATAACTCTTTGCTGTTTTTCTTTGCATCCTTGCCAAAGATTTCTCATAATCTGCCTTGGCCTGACTAACCTCCTTTGTGACTTGGTTACAGACCAGCTTATATCTATCATAGGCTTCCATGCCACCCATTAATTTATGTCTCCCAAGCATTTTTCTTCTCTGTCACATGTCTCATTAGTTCATCTGACATCCATTTAGGCCTAAACGTTGAACAATATTTCTTAGTTGGTATGTAAAGCCTAGTAGCTTCCAAGAAAATTCTTTGAATGCTTCCAATTTTGAATTTGCTGTTGGTAACATCATCAGTTGGTCCTACCGTATAGAATTTAAATACTGTCTTAGACCTCCGTAGTCACCTTTACGAAAAAAAAAACCCTTCCCTTTACCCTTGATGGTAGTTACCTCTTTGAGTAAATCCCACTTCAGCATACTGTGATCACTGCCACCTAGTGGTTCCTTTATCTGCAGATTCTTAATGCATGAAGAATCACTACTGATAATCAGATCAAGAGTATTACTCCCTCTAGTTGCCTCCCGAACATGCTGAGGTAGAAAACAATCATCCAATACATCCACAAAAGCCTTGCTAGTGTGTGAGTGACCAAACAACAAATTCCAGTCAATATCCAGGAATTTAAAATTCCCCATTATATCTGATTTACTGGCCCACTCTATTTCCCTGAAAAGTTTTTTTTATTATACTCACCAGAATCATTAGGCCTATAACACACTCCTACTCTCAATTTTGATTTCCTAGTGCTTATGTAACACCAAATTGACCCGACACAGCACTGTACATCACTGTCCAGCGATGTTGACTGGCTGCACTTTCGTGGATTTTGTGTGTTTCTTAACTAATAGCATAACCCCTCCTCCCTTCCTATCCTGTCTATCCTTCCTGTACTCATTTTACTCCCCAAATTCCAGTTCTGCATTTGTTCTATCTGTGCGACACCACATTTTTGATATCCCAACAATATCCGCCTTTGATGTTTTGACCAACACCTCAAATTCATTTACCAAACTCCATTTACCAATAGTATTGGTGTGCACGCAAGTACACCTGCACCTGTTCCAATTCTTAGCTACCCTAACACAACCCATGTGTTTCCTTGTAACGCAATGACTCCCAGCAGTCTCCGAAATCCCCTGCATCTTGTTTTCCAGGCTGCTGCGCATTCAAATAGAAGCAGTGCAAGAATCACTTTCACCTCTACCAGCGACTACTGTTAATCTATCAGTCCATATATCCCCCCAAGCTAGCGGTTTTCCGACCCACCTAACACTGCCTCAGTAGCATCGGGAAATATTCTTGCAAGTTGTAGGATAGATGATGTGCGGAAATTTGCCTTTAGCAAGCGGGTTGTTGATTGCTGGAACAATCTTAGCATTTAGCATTAGTAGAGGCATATGATGCAAGAAAGCAAGCTTATACAGCATCAGCCAAAAAAAAAAAAAAAAAAGACCACTTCCATTTCACCCCTCCATTCGTTCGAAATAACTGTCCAGCTGAGCCTTAAATTTATTTAGGCTATAAATTCCACAACAAGGGATGGAAGTCTGTTCCACCAACCAACTATCCGCTGGCTAAAGGCAAATTTCCGCACACCTATCCTACATCTGTCTTTCCTCAATCTGAATTTATGCCTTCTTAGGTTATTCTGAGCAAAAGGAAGAATATTATTCTGAGCAAAAGGAAGAATCCATCAGCATTGAGCATGTTCAAACCATTCAACTTCCATCTGTTGTAGAAGTTGATAGCTTAAACAGATTCAAGGCAGAACTAGACAAACATGTGGAGCGGGTGGACGAGAGAAATGAGAAAGGGTGCTTTTTTTTTTTTTTTTGGCTTGCATGCCTCTTCTACAGATATTTCCATGGGCACTGTTCTTCTGAATTGGCTTCTATAATTCCCGCTCTCTTTCAAAACAGTCCGAACACGTGCCACCACCAGCCAACTTCGATTTACTGTCCAACTCCAAACTCACAGAACCAATTTTTCATCTTCCTCGTTTATTCATTCAACTGCCGTTTTCTGGAACAACCTTCCTTCTTACGTATTTCCTGAAAATTACAGTCTACAGAAGTTCAAGTCCAATGTCAACAAATATCTTGTTTCGTCTTCTCAACCTCCAACCCAAGCACGGTACTAAGTACTATAGGTTCTAATACCTCTTGTGTTTGGGGTTTACATAAAAAAAAATAAAAAATAAAGTGATCCTCAATCTTAGGAAAGTTAGACTGCAGAAAGTCGAATTTCAAAGAAAGAAACCTGAAGAGTTCTTGAAGAGTCTTATTGAAAACAAAAGTTTTCAACTTTTATTGAAAATTTGTTGCTAGTTCATTTACAGATCAGAGAAATATATTATAATATGAATTTCTGAGTAATTAGCAGAAATTCATATTATAATATATTTCTCTGATCTGTAAATGAACTAGCAACAAATTTGCTAGTTCAATAAAAGTTAAGTTACTGACACCAGGCCTTATTAATATTTAAGATGTAGTGGTAAATATTGCAAGATTTCCAAGTCTCTTAAGGTAAAATTTTTCTCATCGTTTACTGCAGACAATGCCTGAGCAAATGGTATGTGTAAATAGCATGCTTTTAAATTTGAAATAACACCCTGATCCCTAGGTTGGATGAGTAAAGTCATGTTTGTCGGTATAAATATGACTCTCACGTTCGAAATGAAATCATCTAGATCCATAGGATGTCCAGGAGAATTTTTTAATAGAAGCAAAATCTTGAAAGGAATGTTGTTGTCGTTACAATAATTTTCAACCACGGGAATGAAGCAACATTTAAACCAATCCTGAAAGAGAGATATTGTTATCCCTGCTCTCTGGTTGAATTGTAAATGCACGGGTAGGGTGGCTTTATTGATGCCCTTAAATGCACGAGCATTTCCAGAATGTTGTCTACAGATTAAAACCACAGGCAGTGGTTTTAATCTGTAATCTCCGGCTGCATTAGCCCCAAGCAAGAGCATGACCCTATGTTTTGATGAAACCTGGCATTGTCTTTTCCCCCCACCGTGCATTACTAGGCGATTTCATGAGCGTCAACAGAAATACTTTTTTTTTCTGGAGCCCTGCCCCCGTGTGTAGGACAAAACCTACTTGGAAAAAAACCCCTCAATTAAAGTGCAAAGTAAGCCAAAATCCCCTTGGACAAATAATAATACAAAATGTTTAAACCATAATTTTTATTCTTATTACAGTATTTGTAGTTCTTTAAGAATGAACACTTCTCTGGGAACATTCCATGTTATTATTTGTCCGATGGGATTTTGTCCAACTTTGCACTTTAATTGAGGGGTTTTTTTTGTCCAAATTGGTCTTGTCTGGACCCAGCTGCCCCCACACCCCCGCTAGTATAAAGAGAACCTGTGCTAAACTCCAGTTAACGGTACACCCTTCTAATTGGATGTGAGAACGAGAAAAGCAGTGATTGATAGGTTGTGACTCCGCTCACTCATTGATGTACCAGTGACCCATATACGAGGACCTGCGGGGAATCTTCATAACAAGACTAAGATTCATATCACAATGGCAAGAACATCACCTATTGGATTGGGACGAATACCAAATCCTGTCCAGATTTGCCTGGGACCTCTTCACAAGAAGAACTCGAAATGCGATCAGGAACTGACGAGAAGATCCATTGAAGAGAATATTGTAAGCAAAACCACACAAGGACAAGACATCCCAAGAGACATCGAGTATGACTCTCAACTACAATGATCAATCCTACTTAACACTCAAGGACAAATTGAGATAACCTGACCCAGCCACACGATGGTGGACGCAGTGCCTGGCTGACAGTGATTCATCACCGGCTGAGACAAATAAGGAACCAATCTCCCCAAAGAAAACACCCAAAGCAGGAATAAGAAAATACAAGGATAGGGCTAGTCCCATAAATGATGCAACTAGAAACGACAAAACAAAGTGCAGCTTAGTTGCCAAATGCCATATGGCGACCTGAAGAGGGCACCCTAGCCCCCTTCATCTTTGAATTACATTTTCCTGGGGGGAAGGAAGCGGACAGGTTTTTTTTTTATTTCCGTCTCCTCCCCTCCTCGTCACCCTTACTTTTTCCTCCCTAGTGGTGCATGGCCTACCCCACTGAAACCTGGAGCCACCTTCTCTATTGGCCCCATACTTCTGCCTTTCTTCCCCCGTCTTCAGTCTCCCTCCCCTCTCCATCTACACGATAGCGAAAACCCCACACATTAAGCATGTCAAATCACATTTCGCCCATATTTTGGCCTTTTCGAATTCAAGTGACACCATCCTCACACAATCGATTAGTTAAAAAAATTATTTTTTTTATTTAGGTCCTAGCCGCCGAAATCTCAGGAAATTACACGGCAGGACCTGCCAGAGTAACTGAGCCTACTGGGTTCCTGGTCTGCCTCCACAGGGTAAAATTGGGGTAACGTTGGGCCTCCGCAGGGGTCCAGCGGCTAAACGACCAGATGAACAACAGTACACGACATCACACAAATACAAAGCCCGCACACTTTTAAATCTCTGGCATTCCCAGCAAACTGGTACACCCACAATGAAAGCAACACGGAGATGGGGGAAACCCCTGGTGCCATTAGACTTCAATACACTTTCACTGCATCCCCCTCTTCATTTAAGGCAGACGTCATTGGAGTGCTAAATGCAAAATTCGTCGCGTATGGTTTCATCTGCATGCTGGTTTCAATGCTGTGCTGTTCGTTTGTTGCTGCTTGCCAGAGTTAATGTTCCGTTGCTGCTTGGCACATGGTTGCTTATTTAGTCCTGAGTTCCTGTGTCATTATCCTGTTCCATCCTGCAGGTAAACCGTTTCGTTGTTTTTTGCTGCCATCACATTTTTAAAAATGTTTTTTTATTTCTTTTTTGTGTTTTTTTTTTTCACCTTTCTTCAATCCCAATGGAGCAAGTGAGTCTGAGAATGTTTAATGGTTTAGAAAGGGATGGATGTAAGGTTGTGGTTGAATGGTGCATGAGTGTGAATTTGATTGCTTCTGAGTATAAGTGTTTTCGGTGTGGATGTTTGGTGAGATTGGCCGAGCGAAAGGACATTACGGATAGATTTGAGTGGGTGTGCAGGAAGAAAGGGGCCAATCCTCATCAGGTTAAAAGGTCTGTACGCAAGGGATCGTGGTTTTCTGAAAGCAGATTAAGAATGGTTGAGGTCCTTCTCACCCATTATTCGATGGAGAAGGTACAGTGTGAATATGTTTTGAGTGAGATGGGTGCGAGTCAAACCACGGTGAGGGATTGCCACAATTTTTGTAGAGAGGTGTGTGTGTGGAGCTATGCTTGACAGAAAGGAATATGATAGGTGGCAAGCGTGTGGTGTGTGTTATGAGTGTTTCATGGCGCATAAGCTGCACTGTCTATAGTGTGCCTGAGGGTGTGGTGGTTGAAATTGATGAGAGTAAGTTTAGAAAGAGGAAGTATAATAGAGGAAAAAGAGTGAATGGGCACTGGGTGTTTGGTGGGATTGAACGAGGCACATCAAGGTTTTTTTTCAGGGTTGTTGAAAATAGGAGTAAACAAGTCCTCCTTGACATCATTAAAACTTCCATTTTGCCCGGAACAACTATTGTTTCGGACTGCTGGAAGTCTTATCATTGTCCGGAGAATGAAGGTTTTAAGCACACAGCAGTAAACCACTCGCTTTATTTTACCGACCCTGAAACTGTAGCAAACACCAACAGCATCGAGAGAACATGGAGTACCATTAAACAGCAACTGCCATCTAGAACAGTGGATGGCCAGTTCGACTCGTACCTCGGAGAATATATGTGGCGACATATGGCAGCAAAAACCGAACAATGTCTTTCTTGCAGGGGATTCAAGAGATATATAAGAATACAGACCAGGACTGATGAGGTGAGTTTTATTTGTATTTCTGTGTTATTTTCACATATCATTAACCTAGTATTGTGTTGGTTGAGTATTGTGTTGGCTGCATTCTTTTAAAAAAAACAAATTCTATATTGCCGTTTTGTGCTTACGCAAAGAGAAGTTTTATTATTATTATTATTATTATTATTATTATTATTATTATTATTAGCCATATGGTGCAAGGAAGCCTGAGGCTTTTGCTGCACCAGCCAGAAATAAAAAAAAAAAAAATTCTAATTTACCCTAAGAGAGAGAGAGAGAGAGAGAAAGAGAGAAGTAGAAGGAAATCACCACGGAAGAGAAGAATGATGATATCCAGCTCAGGACCCTGGGTGTGCCAAGCCCATGCTCACCAGATGTGAGCCCCTGGGGTTATTGTTCATTGCACGTGTTGATTGACTTTCATTTCTGTTTAGCGAAAATAGGGAAGGTTTTTATGCGACTTCAGAAGGGATTCAAGCAAAAACCGGTCGTTGGACAAAAAAAAATTATAACGGGAGTCATGTTTTTAATCGACTTTCATTTGTGTTTAGTGAAAAATGGTCAGGTTTTTAGGTTAGGATTTCATACGACTTCGGGAGATATTCAGCAAAAACTGGTCGTTTGATGTATGTCATATTCCTTTTTGTTCTTGTTTTGAAAAATAATTACTGTTTTTGTTAAATTTTCTTAATTTTAACTGTGACATGTTACTATGTTGCGTGACATTTTGTCTTTCCAGAATAAATTGCATTTATGTTAGTTGCTGCTCCGAAAAAATACCGTTTTGCGGGAGGTTAATTTTGTTGTTTTTCAGCATACTGTTATGTAGTGTTGCCATTTTAGCGGGTTTCCCGCTAGATTTAGCGGAATTGCTTCAGGTTTAGCGGATTAAAATATGAGATAGCGGATTTTTTAGCTGGAAGAGTATAAATGTTTAGCATTTTATATATTTTGGCAATGTAACATTTAATTAAGAAATATTTAGTTAACAAATATTAAATTAATTGTTCAATTAATTATTTAATTAACAATAAAAATATTTCATAATTGAAATGTTTTATTGATATACATCGTAAACATAGTAGGGATATTATATTTCATAGTTTTTTTTTATAAAGCGAACAATCGGTTTTATATTATTTTGGAATTTCCCTGAAGAGAACCCTAACAATTTTACGTAGTTACCCTCGCGGTCAAACGACCTGACCGTTGGATCATAGCTTTAAATTGTTGAATCAAATCTAAAAATGTGGGAAAAATTCTAATGACGTCTTTTTTTGAAACCGCGAAGGAATGGCATTGGATAATTTTTCTTCGTCGTATTTGATTGGCTTCCAAGAAATGCGATCCGAATTACCGACATAACTTCTCTTTCAATGTTTCTAATAACCACAGAGCAATAAGTAATAAGAGTAATAAGTAATAATTGTTTCTAATAACCACAGTGTAATAATATCTTAGTATTCTGTGCTAATAACCAAGTTCAACGCTTCTAATAACTATTCACAGGTGAGTTTTAATACTATTTAAAAATATATTCGTTAAATTTAAATAATATGTTGTTCAAAAACTAAAGTAAGATATTTAAGAATATTATAAAGAATATATAATTCTTTACTGTTTTTATCATATTTTTCAAAGAAATTTGTATATCTAATGACTTTAAAATAGTAATAATAATAATTTTTATCCGGGTTACTATTAAAATATAGATAAAATTTTTTTTTCTATGGATGGCGGACAAAAACAAAACGAAATATACCCAAAATTTTCGGAAGGAATGGTTAGCTTTTCCACAATTCAAAGACTGGTTAGTAGAGATTCCAGGACATCCAACTCGAGCAAGATGTAAATATTGCAAGTCTGATTTTACTGCTGAAATTTGGGACATTAAGTCATTTAAAAACTTTCAAACATATTAAGTCAGTAGAACCATTTTCACCTAATAGATCAGGCAACCAATCTAAATTAAATTTTCCCACCAAGAATTTACAAATAGTGGAAGCTGAAGCAAAGTTAAGTTTGTTTATTTGTGCTCACTCGTCAATACTGGCAATAGACCACCTTGGTGAATTATGTAAGAATGCATTCCAAGATCAAACAGCCAAAACTTTAAAAATTCATCGAACAAAATGCAGCGGCATTATAAAATATATCCTACACCCCCACTTTCAGAAATATTTATTGAAGTCAGTGCTCAATGGCTTTTCAAATTATAGTTTGTTACTAGATGAATCAAACGATATTAGTGTAACAAAACTATTAGGTATTGCAATTGTGTATTATGATGAGCAATTCGATAAAAGAGTTTCTACATTCTTAGCTCTTGTAGAATTAGATCAATGTAACGCTGAAAATATTTCAAATTCAATTAAAAAAAAATAACGCTGGAAAATTTTAAACTTCCTTTAAATAATCTTGTGGGCATTGGGACAGATAATGCTAGCGTTATGATTGGAGTTAATAACAACGTTTATACACATTTGAAGTCCGATGTACCAAACTTGATATTAATTAAATGCGTATGTCATTCTTTGCAATTAGCAGTATCTCATGCAACCCGCGAAACATTCCCTAGAAGTCTAGAATTCATGATCGCTGAAACTTATAATTGGTTTAGTAAATCCACTAGCCGACAAAATCAATTCAAATATTTATACAGTGCCATAAACGATGGTGCAGATCCGAAAAAGATAGTTCATTCGAGTCAAACAAGGTGGTTATCCATTGAAGTTGCTATAACAAGAATTTTAGAACAGTATATTGAATTAAAAGCCCATTTTGAAATAACTCGTTTGACTGACAAATGTTATGCTGCAGAACTTCTTTATTCAATATTCAAAGATGAAAGTAATTTAGCATATCTTTTATTTTTAAAACCTATCTTATCTGAAGTACAAAGAGTAAATAAATCTTTTGAATCAAATACTGCCGTTCCTACATTATTACTACATGATTTAAACACGCTATTGTCGATGATTGCCAATAAAATGTTTTTACCAAATACACATATTGAAAGGATAGAAGAGGACATTAATAATTATTTAGACCCTAAGCCATATTTAGGTTACCAATTTGAAAGAAAAATAAATGAATTAATAATGAATAAACTTATCACAACAACAGATGAAATGGCAATAAGAGAGAGATGCCGTAATTTCTTGATTGATTTGTATCAACAATTCTTCCGGACAACATAAAAGAATTAGAAAAATATCATTAATCTCAGTTAACAATATATTAAAACAACAAAAAGAACCACTGATAAATTTATTACAAAATACATTACTCTTGTATATAAACAAACAAACAGTATATAAACATTACTCTTGTTACAATGAAGTTTTGGTCAGAAGTTTCGAAATATCGAGATGCAAGGGGTGAAAATCCATTTAAAGAAATTAGCCAATTTGCATTGGGTATTTTAATTTTGCCATTATCCAATGCAGATGTGGAAAGAATATTCAGCAACTTAAATCTAGTAAAAAACAAAACACGCAACAGAATGAATGTTGGCATGGTTAATGCAATCTTATCAGTACGATACGGGCTCAAAAGAGTTGAAAAGTGTTGTAAAAATTGTTTTGCCTGAAGAAGTGCTTCGCAAAATAGGTACACAAGAAGCATATGATGAGGAGGTATTGAATTTCGAAATTAATTTAGATTTTTAGATATTGATTTTATATTAAAAACAGAAAATAAATAACTATTTATATATACTATTTGTTTGTTTGTTTTTATTCACTACAAAGTACAAACAAATGAAAATTTAAAAAATTTGGCGGGTTAAGTGTTAAAAATAGCGGATTTTGAGTATGCGGCTAGCGGGAAATATTATTAAGAGTTGGCAACACCATAACAGTGTTATGTCACATGACACGCAGTCGTCGAGAAGAAGAGAGGGAATGCAATGAGTGGGCGGAGTTATGAACCATACGTCACTGCTTTCCTCTTCTTTTTCTCAATACCATTTTGTAAGGGGTACCGTTCTCTGGAGCATTACCAGAACCTGGTAATACTGTCAACAATTACTGTGAAAAATACCAATTTGTCAAGAAAAAAAACAAAACAAAACTGACTTCATCAGTCCTCGCATGCCCGCTGGTACACTTCGTAAAACATCCACACTGAAAACACTTGTATTCGGAAGCTATAAAATTCACACTTGTACACCATTCAATTACAGTCTTACATCCGTCCTTTTGCAAACAGAACAACAGCACAATAATTTCGTATTTCCTGCTAAAATCAGAAATCCAATCAGAAATACAAAATGAGTTTAATTAAGCATTCCCAATAATCAGCCAATCGTAGAACTCGACCGGACAATCACTCCGTTATTTAGCCATGCACTTAACAGAGATACCCATGTTCTCGAATTCAGCCAGGATAATATATATATAGTATTATATACAATACTATTTTTAGCAAGGCAATGTATCGCATTCAAGAGATCTTCTAAAGGTTTATATAAAAATGATAACTTTTTAGAGCTCAGCGAAACAAGCTGGTCAAGATTCAGAAATGGGTACCCCTTCCAGACTGCTAGCAATACGGTCGTGATTGACGGGTGCGAACTCCGCCCAGTGTCACGTGATCTCCTGAACATACGGAAATATCTGGCATGAGTGCCAGGCGGTGCATGTCACCCGTCCAATGTACCTCCTAGCGCTGATAACATGCACGGTGAGCGTGCAATACACGCTGTTTGAAATGTCACGTGGTGTTGATATTTGACTAGCCGATTATTTAATTTTTTGGATGCTTAATTAAAAACAAAAAAAGAAAAGTTGTTTGGTTTTGGAAAAGGCTGAGAAATACCGGGGGTGTGGGGACTATTTCCCCCACAGAAGTGGGGGGTCTAGGGGCAGCAGCCGCCAGAAAAAAAAATTCCCCTCATTTGCATATTTGATTGCTCGTGATTTACTTTTTGGTTTCCCTTGGTTGAGTGCAGATGTCTGTTGTACTGGATGATTTATTCCTGCGAAATACAGTATTAGTACGAAAATGTTGGATCATTTAGAAAACATAATTCGATTGATGAGGTGAGTGGTTTCCGTCTTTTTAGCATTTCTGTTAATGTGTATCGAAAATTTTTGTACCGCCTGGCACTGGAAACAGTTGGCAAAGTGATCTCCAGGCCGAGCTGGAACCACGTGGTGGGTTATGAACTTTGCTGTTCAAAATTTCATGTGGCGTTAATATTTGATTAGCCAATTATTTAATTTTTTGGAAATTTTCATGCACGTGAAATCGTCTGGTTACCAGTGGTTCCCATATAGTGTTAATTTTTGGTACAAATCATGTGGTAATTACTTTTTGTTTAATGTTCAGTTAAGAAAGCGGGGGTCTGGGGACAGCAGCCCGAAGAAAAAAAAAAAAAAAGAAGAAATTTACCTATTTGCGTATTCGATTGCTTGTAATTTACTTTTTGATTTATGAGCGATTTATTCCTGCGAAATATTAGTGTGAAAATGTTTTTCACACTAATATTCCGTTTCGAAAACGTAATTCGATTGATGAGGTGAGTGGTTTTCTGTCCTTTTAGCATCTCTGTTCGTCTGGTAATCAGTGGTTGCACGTGGTGTTCATTTTTGTTACAAATCATGTGGTAATTACTTTTTTTTTTTTTTTTTTTTATGTTCATGCAGAAAAGCAGGAGATAGGGATTGGCAGTCCCTATCCCCTGTCTAGTAATGTACGGGCGAGAAGAATCAATGGTTGCACGTGGTGTGAATTTTTTTTTTCTTGTTTTAAAAAAAAATTGCCGTATCGCCTTTTCTTTATTTCAGCTCCAATTTTGTGGAGAAAAAAAAAGAGGAGGTTAGGGGGCACAGCCCCAATCAAAAATTAAAACAAAAAAAAAAGCATTTCTGTGTTCACTCGCATCAGCAATTCCCGTTGTTAATGCTCGCGAAATAGTCTAGTAATGTACGGGTGAGAAGAATGTGGTTGCATTTCATGTGAATTTTTGTTACAGTACTTGTTTTTCTAAAAAATTGCCGTTTCGCCTTTTTCATTTCAGCTCCGCTTTTATGATGTCTCGTGACATATTGAGATCCCCGAATAACGTGCATTTTTGTTACTTTCATTTTAAAAAAAATTGCCATTTCCCGTTCTATTTTGATTTATTTTCAGCTCCGCCATATTATGTCACGTGACATCCGCCTGTAACGTGCGGTTGAGGAGGCATTTTTTGCTTTGTTGCATTTTTAAAAATTGATTTGCCGTTCCTTTTCTTTCGCGAAATTTCCTTTTAAATTACCTTTTTCCCCCTTTTCTTTTCTTCTTTTCAGCTATATCCGACTTATTCAAATGTCACGTGACATTTTCTGATCCTCGAAGAACGTGCATTTTTGTAACTTCAATTTTTAAATTTATACTTTGTTTTCAGCCGCCATATTTGCTGCTGTGCCACGTGCCATCTGCGTGTCACTTGACATCCACCGAGCAAGGAGAGGAGGGGGAAAGCAGTAATTGAGCGGAGTCACAACCCGTCAATCACCGCTTTCCCCCTCCTTTCCTTGCCGCCATTTTGAAAGGGGTATCCATTTCTGAATTTTGACCCAATTGCTAAATTCGATTCAATTATGGTAGAAAATATTCGCCATATTCAGAAATGTGAATCGAAAAATATCGTGCATTATTTAGGTGATCAAATACAAAATAAAATTATCGAAATAACTTCGCAAAATATTAAAGATAAAATACTAGAAATGACTAGAGAAGCTACATATTTTGCTATGATTTTGGTGTAATCACTGAAGACGAAAATAAAGATATGGATACGAGAAAACATGCTAAATCAATAGCCTTAAAAATATCATCTTATAAGTTTCTTTGTTTGATTATAATTTTAAATAAAATTAATCTAGTAAGTAAAATGGTCCAAAAAAAAAAAAAAAAAAAGAGAATTCTGATATACATATCACGGAATTTTTAAAGAAAATAGAATAGAAGAAGCCCAAAAAATATGGCTACTATCGTTGGCATTGAAAAGTCGTTTCCAGAATTAAGCATGTAAGGAATTGATTCAAAAAACATCATTTCGATTATGAAAGTAGAGATGAAGCTATTCAGGATCTGTAACAAAATTTCAGCGTTAATTTTTTTCTTTCAAATGACAACAATTTTCTCCTTAACTGAAAGGTTTACAAAAATGAAAGAACATGGAAAAATATTTCTGAATTTAAAAAAAATGGTTAGATGACGATTTATAAAATCATTGCAAAGATTTATTATTTAAGTTAAGTGACGATGATCGTAATAAGTCCGATAGTATTATTATTAGCCATATGGTGCAAGGAAGCCTGAGGCTTAAGCTGCACCAGCCAAAAACAAAGTTCCCAAGTTACTCTGAGAGAGAGAGAGAGAGAGAGAGAGAGAGAGAGAGAGAGAGAGAGAGAGAGGCATCACCAAGAAAGAGAAGAATGATGATATACAGCTCAAGACCCTGGGTGTGCCAAGCCCATACTCACCAGATATTAGCCCCTGGTTTGTTTGTTTGTTATTAGGAGCATTAGCAACTAAGGCCATATTGCTCCGGGATATGCGGTGGTCATTCCCTGACCTTTCCGCATCCTCCGTATTTGGTGGTGATGGGCTCGAACCCCGGTCTAATCAAGAAGCGTGTGCTACGTACTGCTGCTCTTTCCCATCTGGCTACGGAGGCGGCCCCGTGAGCCCCTGGGGTGAAATTGATGATTTAACATTATCTGAATAACTTAAAGTACTTCAAATGTATATTAAAGACAATATCACTCCATTGGAAGTTTTACAATACAGGTACATTAAAAAAAAATCGATTTTACAGATACTTAACCAAATGCAGCAGTTGCTTTAAGAATTTTTCTAACTTAACCAGTTTCAGTTGCCCCAGGTGAATGGAGTGTTTCGAAATTAAAATTAATCAAATTATTTACAATAGACAATGTCTCAACAACGACTCTCTAATCTGGCAATAATTTCAATAGAAAATGATCTTTTGGAAAAATAAATATAAATGAAATAATAAATTCGCATATTTTAAAGCAAACAAATTTTTTTTAACATCATAATTTTCCTTTTATTTTATTTTATATTATTATTTATTGTGGGCACGATTACTGTGATTTAGAATTTAAAGTTTATTTCCAGAATTTCAGAATTATTTTGTCATATTTGTTTGTTATTTCATCAGATAAGGCCGCTGAAGCCGAGTGGTCAACCGCCCGTGTACCTAAATAAGTACACGTGCCTTCAGTGACCAGGGTTCAAGCCCGTGCCTGCTGAATACAGTGCTGTTTCTTGTATTCTGTCTATCTTGTGAACTCCTCTGACCGTTTGGTCGTCCCTGAGTATAAACTTATTACAGTACTTATTTATATTATATGTAAGATATTTTGTAATTCTTTTCTTTTTAAATAAATTAATAATAATTATTTACGCCGTATTTTATTATTTAATCCAAATATTTTGGGGCCGCAACTTTCATTTCGCTTATTGGCGGCACACAGGGTCGCAGCGGCCCTGATTGAAGGTTAGGTGGAAGCGTCTCAATTGCACAGTTAAAAATGGATTTTGAAATATGCTAATTTCTTTTGAACTTGCATCGAGGTCCAAAAACACTTCTGGAACTGTAGTTTGATCTCGGAAAACATCTCCTCTACAAATCTGTATGAGACTGGAGATCTCGCTTGTTTTTACTTTTGATAGCACGAAAAGTGCATAAAGCAGCTCAACATTACTTGTGATTCAAAAAAACGTCATTGAAATGACTTGACAGCAGTATAAGTTTCACATATAAGCGTTGCTTTACCTTGTAATTTTAGTTTGAATTCATTAAGATACATTATGAAGCCTGCAGCAAAAGCTAATTTCCAAAGCCATCCAGTGTTTCATAATAGTGGTTGAGGGCGGTTCTTCTCGTTCAGAAAAATTTCAATCTCGGCCCAGAGTTCAAAAAATCGCAATCTAACAAAAATTCACGGAAATGACAATGGTGAAATCCACGACAGCGAATGAAGTTCACCGTTGCCGCTACTGTTTCAATGACACATGATAGATTTAAATACTGTATTTTCCGCAAAGTACCTGCTGATGAATATTAAAATGAATAAGGTTTTAGACATCTTGCATTTTCAAAAGCTTCGTAAATTTGTCTAACTAAGCCTTTTCCTGCTCCACACATATTTTTACCACCACCAGTGGCAACACATCTTAGCAGATTCCACTTCAGGTTGTATTGAATTAGTGTTTACTCAACTTCTTTGAAAATATTCTCGCCTGTAGTTGTTCCATGCAGACTATTCATAAAGGCTAATTCTTCAGTCACTTCGAACTCGGCACTGACTCCTCGAATAAACAACAACTGAGCAGTATCGGAAACATCTGTCGACTCGTTAAAAGCGAAGGACATGGACATGTGTTTTGTAAAGGGCGGCTCCTAGAACGTCTGTTCAACTCCGCCTCGTATCTCTGTGAAGAACAGTATCACTACAAATGGACCAGAATGTGAATGACGTAGGTTTGTGTGTATTATGTGTGTGTGTTCTGTTGTTCTGTTCTGGCCTATAGGCTACCCAGAAGCATCAGTCACCGGGACAGATGATTCTGGGTACTTGTCCACACCACGGGAAGGTGGGCCAGTCCCAATAATACACGTACCGTCTCAAAAGAAACTCTGACTCACCTGATGTTGTCAAAAGGTGGACCAGGTTCCTCTGGGGGTCCATTCCAGAGGAAGTGGAAAAGAAAAAAAAAAAAAAAAAAAAATCCCGTGGTGTAATTAAAAAAAAAAATTCCAGAGGAAGTGATAAAAATAAATAAAATAAAAATAAAATAAAATAAATTAAAAATAAAAATTTTCAAGCTGCTGTCTGGGGATCCCCATTCGTAGCCTACGTTATTCTGTAGGAGGCTTTCCTGCGCGTGAATACTTGCGTCGAGTAGTTCTGAAAGGCAGCAAGGTTCTGTGGTGTCTATAACAGAATGTCCAGTTGGTTTTCAGTGAGAGGGATGGTATTTGTTAGGTCTTGCCTCAGGTCATCATAGAGAGCGCACTCAAAGAGAAGGTGGAACCAATTCTCCTTGGCCCCGCAGTAACAAACGTCTATGGGTATTAAGCCTAGTTGGAAGAGCTTCTCGTTCAATGAGCCATGCCCAGTGACTAGGAATGATGTCTCAAGAGTTAGAGAGAGCCACTTCTGTGCCGACTTAGAGGAGGGGAAAGTCACATCCGACAGGAATCTCCTTGTAACTGCTCCCTTGGTGGAAGTGTCTCATCTTGTCTGCCAGATATTTTTCATCTCATTATAACAGTGTGTTTTCTCTGCCTTAGGGTCAGTGTTCAGGTTTAGCTCAATGTCTAAGATATTGGTTGGAATTTTCTTGTTGATTCTAAAGGTCAGGCCACGGAAGGTTACATACAAAGGGTACTAGGAAAGTTTTGCAATATGACGCAACAA
Organism: Mastigoproctus giganteus; assembly: GCF_048544385.1. Lineage (NCBI taxonomy): Eukaryota > Metazoa > Arthropoda > Arachnida > Uropygi > Thelyphonidae > Mastigoproctus > Mastigoproctus giganteus. The sequence continues at coordinate 135,493,520 of NC_143579.1, read as the reverse complement.
TGAATCACAGGAAGCTGCTTGTTGCTGCATGTTGAGACATGTTCATACGTGCATAGTAGCCGCCGCGCCAAGTCGATGGGCTGTTATTCATTAGTAGTGAGAGTGTAAAGTGCTTGCGATGGCATAGTGGTCACGAAATGAGATAAGGACAGTTTTGCGGTATAATTTCGTGCGTGGTTTAACCATAGACCAGTGCTTAGAAGAAATGACTCTTACACTAGATGATGATTGTCCACATCGTACAACGATATTCAGGTGGTATAGAGAATTCCAAAGGGGAAATTTCACTCTGGAGGATTCTGAGAGGCCGGGAAGGCCACGAACGTCAGTTACGGAGGAAAACGTTACTGCTGTGAGGAAAATGCTTGACGAAAACAGGCGAGTGACCTACCAACAGATAGAGGATACTTTGGGCCTAAATGCACCAGCAATTCGTTCGATTCTGCAAGATCATTTGCACGTGAAGAAACTTGGTTCTCTCTGGGTGCCGCATCAACTGACTGAAGAGCAGATGACACGACGTGTGACTTGGTGCAGGGAGATGTTAAAAAAGTTTGATAAGGGACAATCTCGGTATGTGAACAACATCGTGACAGGTGACGAGACTTGGCTGTACTATTACGATCTGCCGACCAAGGCTCAAAACAAAGTTTGGGTCTTTGATGATGACGACACACCCGTAATTGTCAGAAAATCCCGATCTGTAAAGAAGAAAATGATAGCTGTATTTTTCAAATCGAGTGGAATTGTGGAACGTGTCGTTTTGGACACGCAGAAGACAGTCACAGCTAAGTGGTATACTGAACAATGCCTGCCTAAAGTCATTGGATCTATGAAGAACCTGCGGCCAAAGTCAAGAATGGACACCTGGTACCTCCATCACGATAATGCTGCAGCTCACCGCGCCAAAGCCTGCACCGAATATTTGACCACGATAGGGCTGAAACTTCTCGAGCACCCTCCCTACAGTCCAGACCTTGCTCCCTGCGACTTTGCACTGTTCCCGCATGTGAAAATGAAGCTAAAAGGGAGGCGGTTTTCCAGTGATGAGGACCTTCTACGGGCTTGGGACAACGAGTGTGCTTTACTCCCTAGTGAAACTTGGCAGAACTGGTTTAAAGATTGGTTTCGGAGGATGGAGAGGTGTATTGAATGTAGAGGAAATTACTTTGAAAAAATTAAATAAACAAAGCTGTATTGCAAAACTTTCCTAGTACCCTTTGTACAAGTCCAGTGGAAGGGTCTCAACTAAGACCTGGATAGCAGCAGTGGATACTGTCCTGCATACCCTATGGGTAGCCAGAAGCATTGTCCGTTGTATAGAGCCTAATTTGCCTATCATAAGCCAAGGAAAACTACTCGAAATCATTTGCCTTGTTTTTTAATTGACTATTGATGTTACTCCCAATGTTCTCAACTCTTAGAGCAACTGTCTTCGCCGAAAGGCTAATAGTCTTAAGTCTATTTTCTCTGGACACATTTCTTCGGCTGCTGCAATCAAACACGATTTAATTAACTCGCCATCGGTAAACGGCTTTCCTTGCCTGGCTAACAAATGTGCCATTCGGAAACTTACTTTGGTTGCCGCCTCATTTTCATTTTGTGAAGAAATTCTGCGGTGATGAGATAGTCCGTTTTAAATTTTATAATATTTCTGACTGTTGCTTTCCTGTGAGTTGGGAATATTGTGATGAATGCTTAGTTCGGTAATCAACCCCAGGGGCTCACATCTGGTGAATCCGGGCTTGGCACACCTAGGGTCTTGAACTGGATATCATCATTCTTCTCTTTCTTTGTGATTCCGTTCTACTCTCTCGGGGTAATTCAGAATTTTTTTTTTTTTTTTTTGGCTGGTGCAGCATAAGCCGCAGGCTTCCTTGTACCATACAGATAATAATAATAATATATGATATTCTTTTAGCATCTCTATAGCACCTCTATATTGCATAAACAATGCTTTGGCATTTAATCCGATAACAAAATAACAAACACTCCACAGAGCATTCAAAGTCCGCTTTTCTCTTCTTTTCTTGTTTTGACATGATGGGTACATACTGGTAATAAAATAAAAATAAAATGTCGCGGTACGGCGAAACGCGTGACACTCGAAACGCTGTCAAGTTATCACAGCATCACTGCGATGTAGTGCGCCGAGCAGCGGTGCAAAGCCATGAGAGTGCCACATACGGTCTCTTTCGCAACTTTGCCGATGTGGCGCGAAAGCAGCCATAGACAACACGTAAACGAATGAGCGTGGCTATGTTCCAATAAAACTTTATTCATGGAGACTGAAATTTGAATTTCATAAAATTTTCACATTGTCACGAAATATTTTTCTTCTTTTGATTTTTTTTTCAACCATTAAAAAATGTAAAAACGATCCTTATCTCCCGAGGCGTATAAAAACAGGCAACGGGCCCGATTGGCCCGCGGGCTATAGTTTGCTGGCCCCTGGTCTAAACAATACTCCAGAAGCCAGTCGCGGGGTTGATAAGATACTGTTGCATTTAATTTTAAAAAATTGCTCGTTTATTAATGGAATTCCTTAATTGTCCTAAGAAATGAATCTCGGGCCCCAATGCAGCTGCATTGGCATAATTACACCACTAAACAAAATCACTGATTTTTCTGGAGATTGTTTTTCAGTTAGCTCTTCGTAGACTGGACACCCTTGAGAGAATAGAGAAGAAGCGAAACGCCTCCTGAATTCTTTTTCTTTAATTTAGAATTTTTGGTTAAGGGAGACATATGCACCTGACACCACGTCGCTGATATATCAATGATATCCGCCTTTGATGTCTTCACCAGGACTTCAAACTCATCCAATTTATTTACTATGCTACTAGCATTGATGTACATGCAAGTATACATGCACCTCTTCTTAATATTAGTTATCCTAACACAGCCCACACATTTACTTGTTCCATGATGATTCCCAGCAGTTCTTGAAATCCCCAATACCTTGCTTTACATGCTGCTGCTCATTCCAATAGAAGCAGTGAAAATATCGGTTTCACCTCGGCGCCTGCGGCTACTGTTAATCTATTAGTTTGTGAATCGCCCCAAGCTAACAGTTTTCCGACCCACCTAACACTGCCTCGATAGAATTAGCAAATATTCTTGCACCCTTTCTTTTTAAAGTGTATTCCATCCCTGTAGAAGCAGTCTCTCCTGTTAACAACCACAGAAAACGTCAAGAAAAATTCTACCCCATAATCCTTGCACGCCCCAGGGGCTCACATCTCGTGAGTATGGGCTTGGCACACCCAGCTTCCTGAGCTGGATATCATCATTCTTCTCTTTCTTGGTGTTCTCTCTCTCTCTCTCTGAGTGGTTCAGAAATTTTTTTTTGGCTGGTGTAGCATAAGCCTCAGGCTTCCTTGCACCATGTGGCTAATAATAATAATAATCTCTCCAGGGAAGAACTGATTTACAAGGCTCTCATCATCCTATAGTGTCTGGGCAGATTTGCAGATAGAGTAGACTCTCGATTTTCGGGATAGATGGTAAAACACAAATCCCGGATAATCGATTTCCCCGTTAATCCAAAAATACAAAAGTCCCCGACATACGTAAGAGATACGTTCCAGGACTTACTTCGTCGAGTTTTACGTAACTCCGGAATGACTAATAACATATTGTTACTATATTATTATTGACAAATTTGAATTCCGCGCGATTCCTGTTAATGTTTGGCCATTTTCATACATCCTTAATTAGTTTAATTTTCTGATCCAAATCGATGGCTTTCCTTTAGTTGGTAGATTTACTTGTAGCGCTATCACTTATTCTTTTAGTCGGCACCACGATAACGGTCAAAATGAAATTTTCTGAAAAGAACTTCACAGGGTTAAGGGAGAAAACACTATTACCATCTCATGTGAACTCACATTTTACTAAAGCACATTTCTGGAGGTCACTGCCATTAAACAATTTGCACCACGGGTTACTGGGGTTTTCTGTTTATGCAATTCATTAAAAACGGGTAGTAAACTCGATCTTATTGCATTTGCGATAATACCGATAGCTAGAACTGTGTGGATTTTTACGTTATTATGGTGAAGTGTGTGTCCCCTTCACCGAAATCTTCAATCATATATAAAATAAAACCCATAAATAAATTGTAAGAATCATCTCTTCTTTCCTATTTTTTTTTTTTTTTTTGCTTGTTACTCCGTATTTGTGCGTGCTGTGATCGTCGTTATTGATTGCTTATTTTATTTATTTATTATTTTTGTTTGATTTAAATTTACAATCCTAAAAAAAACAAAAAACAAAAATTGAGTGAAAAACATTTTACGTAAATCCATAGTTGCGTAAGTCGAAGACTTACTGTATCGAAAAATGTTCAGCAACCTACGTAAAAAATGTGGCTATAATAAAAAACGAAAAAAAACTTACCTCGTACTATTCGCATGTCCAATACGATGCTTCCCTTTATTTTTTACGATGTTGCGTATGGTTTGGTCACCAACATTACATTATAATGATTCCACAGAGATTTAACAGATGCACCGTTTTCAAACTTTTGAATAATTTCAAGTTTTTGTTTAACTGAAAACGCAACTATTTTGCGTTTACCCACTATTTTCGCGATTTCTAAACAAAAAAAAATTACTATAAAAAAAATTGACATCCCTGACGAAACAAAATTTGTCCTTTTGGGCTGCAACGGAACACAACAATCAACGCGACGAACTAAAACAAACATTTGTTTGAGTTTTTTTTTTTTTTTTTTTTGAGCGGCAGATGCGAGGACAGCGGGAATTGCAAGATAATAGGTATACATCTCCCAATAACGACTTATAATGCCGCTTGTCGCTTATTTACGACGTGCAAAATATCTGTTTATACCTATTCCAGTTATTACTTAAATTTTTGATTTCTGGTTGATTTTACTTTTTTTTTTAATTTGGAATCTTGAAGTGTCCCTGTTAATCCGATCTTGGTTAATCGAGTCTGCTGTATTTCCAAATTTAACCCGCGACTTTTTTTAAACACTGACCTGTGCTTGTTAAGTAAGTCCCCAGATTTGCCCTGGTCCTATTCCACCTATCATTTTTGCAAAATGTATTTCCCAGTTTCCTGACAACAGAGTCACCGACAATAACTAGTTCCTGTGAGACCAGCGCATTCTGCCTTGAAGATTGCCGCTGTGGTGACTGATGCACAAGAGTGAGCTCTGGTGTTGAATTGGGCAGCTGAGAGCTTGATGGGCCTTCCCAATTTTAATTCCTTCGAGGGCACCAACCGTACTCTTCAAACTGTCATACACGCCAATCAGAATGCTGAGCTTTTTTTTTTTTTTTTTTTTGTTAGTTGTTGGCGCATCGGACAATAATGCGCCTCCCAAAGTTTTTGCATTTTACTCTAATCCAAGCCCGAGGCGGGATTCGAACCCGCATCCTTTGGGTTGCCAGGCAGGCACTTTACCCACCTGGCTAGCCCGGTAGGCACGCTGAGCTGGCGCCTAATTTCTTCACACTCTCTGCACCGAGCACACACAAAGAAATCTCTTGTTGGCTAGATCATGTATTCTTTACCTTCATCCATTTCGCCCAAGGAGAATAAAATTCACCATTTCGCTCCTTCGGCCAGCTCTATCCCTGCTCTGCTGGAACGGTGAGTCCTGACAGGTTTACCTCCTACTGTCCTGACCCGGCTCCTCGTGCCAGTGGATGAATGCTGGAAGACCCTTTCTATGGTGATCAAGTCTCCCAGTAACTGAGTGACCAGATGAAGAACACAAACAACATAATAAACAACAAACGGTACCCTACACAACTGAACTCTTGGTAGACCTTTGCTTCGACACAGAAACACACATCTCACGGTTTTGTTGATGACCAGTGGCACACTATCTTCTTTGTCATCGATAAAAGGTATGGGTGGTGATGTTAAAAGCAATCGGGACAAAATAACTCTTGAGACACTCCAGCCGTTATTTTAAAGGCTAATTCGACTTCATATTCATAGTCGAATTACCCTTATATCCAACAAATGTTTTGAGAGTAACATTAGACCTCGCCAGTAGATTTGTCATAGTGCAGTTCTTAGCTAGGCAATATACATAATTATTTATATTTATTTACTTATATATTTTACTAATATTAATATGTACCTTACTGTGATCATATTATGAGAAATGTAAAGGGATGATTCCAGTTGATAATATAACTTATTATTAGGGAAGACAGATTCATACGGTATCTGTTTGTGTTTTATTTCATTTGATTTTATTTACGCACGATGGCAACTCGTGGCGAGTTTATTGTAGTTTATCTTACTTTTACGTTCAATCTTTTATTATTACAGAACATAACTTTGCGGTAGCTGTGCAGTATTTTCTTGCACTGAAGGTTTATGAATTGTCTACAAAACTGCAGAAATCGGAATCGCTAAAGAGCGCATTTAGGCATGATAGTTATTTATTTCTTTTACGAGAACTCACTTCTAAATATCTTAATCTTTTAAAGAACGTCAATATTCTTCAATCGAGCCTCAGAGATAAACTCCTGGGAGAAGAAGAAATTTTTATATCTTTCTAAAGAATGTACTTATCGTTTCACTTTTCGCTCTGTATGCCAACACATCTGTCAACGTATCTGTATCCACAGCTAGTCCAGATATAGACGCTACTCACACACACACACACACAGGTCCTAATGCATTTCTGCTGTAGTTTGCTACCCGAATATCATGTTCGCATGCCATACGATTTTCAAGGCAGCCAGCACACAGTCGTACAATCACCTCTTGCATGTAAACCTCCCGAGTCGTTCTCTCGGATGTCAACAGCACACAGTAGTTGTGGCAGACAACTGGGAGGAGTTACGCTTTGAGTCACTGAGTCGTTCGGCTGCAGAACGTTCTACATGCAGATGGCTGCAGCACGTGCCATGTCTACTGCTGGCGACGATGAACAGTTGGCCACAAATCGCGCGGATTTCTAACGACCGGTCTGACTCACCCATCGTCGTGACGTAGGGAGCTTGACGTGTTATCTCAGCACTGTGCCCCCATATGAACTGAGAAATAGACTAGCAATTATCGATGATTTTGAATAAAAAAAAAAATGCAATTACGGATAAGAAGTTATTCACAGAGTGCGGAGAAATTCGTGTGCGAAGCGATGTGCTGAAATGACGACAATAAAAAAAGAAAGAAAAATGTTGACAATTCTGGTGAAAGGTGCTTATCACGAAACAATTTTGCAATAAGCGTTAAGTTCCATGATATTAACTGCAATATATTTACCACAATAATAACGTTGAAATAACAAACACAAAAATTAAGGGAGGAAACAGTCATGAAATCGAAGGGATTTTTCTCCCTTCAATGTAAAGAAGACCACTGCTTCGTTAAACCTGGAACTTCTAAGGGAAGTGTTACTTCTACTAACTCGTACAGCTGCCAACATTTCATTTTCGGAAGCAGGACTGTAATTGTTTGGTAATTGTTAGTGGAAAAACAGCTGGAGGAAAGCAAAATATTTATTTTTAATATCCTTCACTCATAAAAGGCAGAAGATCAATGTCATTATTCTGTTAGAAGGCCACCCCATCCATAAAGGACATCCTTTCTACCAACAGGCCTCTTATCAGGATTTAATAATAAATCCATTCATTTTGTTACAACAAAGAAATATTTACGTCTTAAAATTGATAACCGCCTCATCTTCTTACCACGCATCACGCACTTGACGGAAAAAAATCAAAATATTCTTTGGTATGTTTGTTCGTATTTCCAGACAGGAGTTGGGGACTTAGTGATAAAACTCTTCGTTTGAAGTATAAGGAAGTGTTCTTCCCATTGCCACTTACGGGGCTATAGCTTGGTTTCACTGTGCCAGGCTTCTCACTTGTTCAATATAAGCTAAATTCAATTCAGCGTTCCTGCATCCTTATGTGTTTTTCACACGACCTCCACTCCTGTCTTCAAATTCTTGCTGGCACTCTTCCCCTTGATCTTCAGAGGGCTTTCATTCTATATTCGGAAGGGTCATCCAATTGAACTCGAAGGTATGCAAACTGATCCGGAATCATCTGGAAAAAAACAAAAAAAAAACCACGTTGCTTCAAATTATGATATCTTGTTGGCAGGAACGATGGTTCTCTTCTTCTAAAGGGAAAACCACTTATCAGTTCTTTCCTACTGCTTCAATCTTTAGAAAGTCGACTTTAAAATGGCTAAACCCACACCTTTTCACCTGTTACTTACTTTCCAGTCGGATTCCATTAATACGACGCCTTTTTTTTTTTTTTTTTTTTTTTTATTTATCTACAACTTTGCTCTGTTTTCGTGGTCATCCTGAAGATTTTGCCCATATTCTTTTAAATTGTCTTGCTTATGAAAGCTTCATACAACGGTCCATTTCCATCACTGGTCCTGTTATTCCTAGATAAGAGAAAATATTTATCACCACCAAAAATAATTTTCAAACTCAGCAAGAGTTTGCTTTCGAAATGTTCTTTCTAAGTAACGTTCGCTACTTCGTTCCTTATCATACTCTGAAAAACTAACTGCAACTAAATATACTGCTATTCTGGACCTTGTTGTGATAAGATTCAACTATCAACAGTATCCTATCATTTTATTAACAAATTAAACTATTTGTTAATAACTCCTATATTTTTTGCAAGAAATGACTTGGATCGACACGGACTTGCTAGTTTTCCACTTCTGTCTTCGGTATATTTAAATTGGTGTATTCTGTAGATTGTTACTTGACTGTTTGCCTTATTATTCAGCTATTGAACTCGTATTTATGATATTATACCGATGCCATGTACTGTAATTTCCAATGTCATGTATTTCTTATTTTTATTTATTTATTTTTTAACCGGCCAGGTTTTTTTATATGAAAACTCCAAACACCAGCGGTATTAGAACCTATAGTACTTAGTACAGTGCTTAGGTTGGAGGTTGAGAAGACGAGAGAAGATATTTGTTGACATTAGACTTGAACTTCGGTAGACTGAAATTTTCAGGAAATCAGTATGAAGGAAGTTTGTTCCTGAAAACGGCAGTTGAATGAACAAATGAAGAAGATGAAAAGTTGGTTCTGCGAGTGTGAAATTGGACAGTAAATGGATGTTGGCTGGTGGCGGCACATGTTCGAACTGTTTTGAAAGAGGGAACGGGAATTATAGAAGACAATTCAGAAGAACAGTGCCCATGGAAGTATCTGTAGAAAAGGCATGAGACAGCGAGTGGAGAGTATGTTAGAGATGAGTCATTAATTAACCTAACTGCCCTCTTCTAAACGGAATCAAGAAGCTTGAGAGAGGTTTTGGGGGCATCGCCCCAGATGTGAGAACAACATTCCATGGAGGGCGGATTTGCGATTTGTACAGAGTGAACAGCTGTTTGGAAGAAAAGTAACGCTGAGAGCGAAAGAGAAATCCAAGTTTTTTTAGATCCAGAGGAAGCAATATTTGTAATCTGCTTGTGCCAAGATAGAATAGAAGTCAGGGCAATCCCCAAAAGAGATACCAACTTGCCTAGAAATCGGAGTGTCACAAAAGTTAAACACAGGAGCAGAAGAATCCTCCAAGTTTGCAGACGATACAAAGGTTGGCAGGGTTGTCAAGGACACTACTGACACTATGCTGCTGCAACAGTATCTGGAAAGGTTAAGCAGATGGGCTGAGAGGTGGCAAATGAAGTTTAACATCGACAAATGTAAAATACTACATATAGGAAACAGCAACCCCAGAGAAACGGATCAACTCTGTGGTACTACACTGACAGTGGTAGAGAATGTAAAGGACCTGGGGGTAATTGTGCAGGCAGATATGACGTTCTCTGAGCAGTGCACACAGGTTACAAGAGTAGCTCATTGTGTCTTGTCAATGATATACAGCAATTTTTCTAGCAGGGATAAGGTGATTATTCCCTTGTAGAAGGCGATGGTCAGGCCACACCTTGAGTACTGTATACAGGTCTGGAGGCCTCATTTCAAGAAGGATGAAGAGCTGCTGGAACGAGTACAGAGAAGGGAAACAAGATTAGTGAATGGAACAAAGGAGTACTCTTACAAAGAAAGGCTTAAGTTTTGTAAATTACAGTGTGTGAAGACTAGGCACCAGCGAGGTGATCTGATAGAGGTGTATAAAGCCTTGAATGGTTTAAGTATGCTCAATGCTAATGGGAGTCTTCCTCTTGCTCAGAATAATCACCTGAGAGGGCATAAATTCAAATTGAGGAAAGACAGATGTAGGATAGATGTGCGGAAATTTGCCTTTAGCCAGCGGGTAGTTGGTTGGTGGAACAGACTTCCGTCCCTTGTCGTGGAAGTTGATAGCCTAAATAAATTTAAGGCTCAGCTGAACAGGTATTTCGAACGAATGGAGGGGTGAAGTAGGAGTGGGTTTTTTTTTTTTTTTTTTTTGGCTGATGCTGCATAAGCTTGCTTTCTTGCATCATATGCCTCTACTAATGCTAATGCTAAAAGATATCAGACAAGATTGAGTTTATAAGTATTGAAATCAACTAAGTTGTCTTTTGTTTGGAAGTCCGAAACCCTGCAGCACCTACAGCAGCATACTGGTTGCGTGGCCAACCGCCTCCCCCAGCTGCCAGCTAAGGACCAAGAAGAAGAAGAAGTTGTCTTTGCCGCAATGGAGAATTACCTGAAGATCGGAATCTAAGGAACTGGTAGTGGATATTCGAGACGTTGAAGCTGATTAAGCAGGGCAAGGTTTCTCAAAATGGAAAGTGCAATGCAATGTGCTATCATCGGCAAAACTATGGATAGGATTTCCAGTCATTGGAAGAAGGTCATTAATATACAAGAGAAAAAGAATGGGTGGGAAAGAACTGAACCTTGGGGGACACCAGCATTAGTGGAGAAGTTAGAAGACAGAGAGCCATCTACCATCACCCTCAGTGAGCGATCAGAGAGAAAACTGGATAACCAATTACAAAAACAGTTGGCAATCCATAAGATGGAACGCTTGTTTAAAAGACCTTTATGCCAAACAAGATCGAAAGCCTTTGAGAAGTCAAGAGCAACTGCTTGTGTTTCACCTAACTGTTCCATTTAATTTGTCCATAAATGGGTAACATAAGCCAGAATATCACCAGTGGATCGACACTGACGGAATCCATACTGGCGATCGTTGATCCGACGGAAGGTTTCTAGGTAGTTTAAGAAAGCGTAGAATAAATTGTAATGGCACGATAATTGGATGGGAGGGATTTGTCACCTTTTTAGGAACTGGCTGGATATGAGCAAATTTCTCAGCATAAGAAAAAATACCTGTGGAATAAGAAAGTGAAAGGGGCGGCAAAGAAAAGGAGTAAGTTCAGGAGCATAGGTTTTGAGAACAAGTGGAGAAATACCATCGGAACCTGGAGCTTCCTTAGCATCAAGATTCGTCAAAACCTTCTAACATCCTTTTTTACGGAAGACTACAGGTGACACATTAAATGGAGCGTGTTGGGAATGGTGGGAAGTGTTTTACCAAGATCATTAATACATGAGTTGGAAGAAAAATGTGATGCTGGCAGGTCAGCTTTATCCTTGGCTGAAGTGACAACAGAACTATCTGGTTTTGACAGAGGTGGGAGTACAGATGGGCAAAAGTTGCCGCCAATAGCTTTTGCAAGAGACTAGAATGCTCGGCTACAATTAGGGCAAGAAACAAGTTTTCTACTCTTAGCCTGTTCAAAATCTAGGTTGGACTGATTAATAACTGCTTTACAATTGTTGTGAGCTTTGGTGTAGGCAGAAAATGAAACTGAAGAACTGGAACCAAGGGAATTACGATATGCAACATTATTCTCTTGAACAGCCTTAGCACATTTATTGGAAAACCAAGGTTTAGAGAAAAGACGAGATTTTAAAGTGGAGTGGGGGATAAAGGATTCCATTCCTACAAGAAAAATTTCACTGACACGATCTGAGCAAACGGTGACATCAGAAGCTGTTTTGAAACAGTAATCCGACAAGGCATAGAAGAAAATAAATCTCGCAGGTCATCCCATTTTTCATTCTTGTAATGCCAACCACGAGGTTGGGAATAGCCATGAGATAAAGGCTCCATTGGAGAAGAGACAATCACCAAGTTGTGATCTGAAGTGCCTAAAGGCCCACTCACTTCGAACGTGTACTTAGACGGGTTGTTTGTGAGAAAAAGATCAAGCACGTTGGCCGTATGGTTAGGATTGTCCAGTATTCTTGTAGTTAAATGAACAATCTGTGCAAGGTCATTAGTAATTGCAAAAGCCTCAGCATCTCGCCAGCTGGGTCGGTGTGACTAGAAAACGGAAGCCAGCTGGAGTTGCGAACATTAAAATCACCAAAGAAAATTACCTCACTGCTAGGCAAGTTGGACTGGAGAAAGTCAAGCTGCAAAGAGAAGAAGTTAAAGAGCTCTAAGTGATTAGTGGAGTTCGGAGAACGGTGGAGATTACCAATTCCAAATTACCAAGTCTCTGACAAGCAATATCGGAACGGACATATGCACAAGTACCACCTTTGAGGCGAAAGGAATCATACAGCGAATAATTTAGGCAACTGGGATTTGGCAGACTGCAAGTGAAAATGGACATCGTTGAGATTAGAACTGTGACCACTTATATTTTTGAAAATGAACTAGGAAGTGTTTTGGAGGTTTATATCTTTTCGCAGATAAGCTTACCCTATTAGTTTGACAATTCATGGTGTATTGAATAGTAAGGAAAGTGGGGTGGGACATGTCGTATGAAGTAATGAAATTTTTGGATATGGCGTACACATGATAAGAACGTACCCAGATCCTTGATATACCGTGGCCTCTACAATGCCCCCTCCCCCCCGCATACACACTACTCGGACTCCCTCCAGTCACTATCTGGCAGAGTAGAGGCAGCAAGATTATATATACACTAGCTCAGTGGTGTCCAACCTTTTGCCGTACGGGGGCTAAATTCAAAGTTAGATTTGTTTCGCGGGCCGCACAGAGTGATTCGAGAAAAAAAATTTCACATTTTCTATATCTTGTTTCTCGTAAAAGGAAGTTTCTATTTTCATATTACCGTTTTTTTTTCTTTTCAAGCTATATATAATAATAATAATAATAATAATAATATAAAAAAATGCAAATTCCCAGCACTTTTACGTGCAACAAATTACGTGAGTGATTTATTTTTTAGATTTTATTAAAATTATAAAAATTACTTAATTTTTTTGTTTTTTTTAAATACTTTACTGTTGTTTCTTTTTGAAATACTTTTTTTTGTTTTAAAAAAAAATACTTTACTTTTGCTTTAAAATGGTCATTTTAGAAAATTTACAACCTGAAAAGGATCACTGCTTTTCAATATTAAGATGAATAAATAAATATAATGATAAGCCTAAAATTGGAATATTCGAAAATTTTATTAAATACAATACACAATAACATTTACTGGACAAAACTTAACATTTAATGAGATGATAGAGGCTGGATATTTTTAAATAATTGTTCAAAATGTGGTTGAAAATTTGTGACGCAGTCTCAATACATAATGAAGATTATGTTCTGATTGTATTTCTCGATGTTCTGATGGTATTTCTCCACTTGTTCTCAAAACCTGCGCTCCTGAACTTACTCCTGTTCTATGCCACCTTTACTCACTTTCTTATTCCAAAGGTGTTTTTCCTTCTGCTTGGAAATTTGCATATATCCTGCCAGTTCCAAAAAAGGATGAAAATCCTCTCCAATCCAATTATTTCTACTCTTTCTAAAGTAATGGAGAAATCACTTAACCGTCAACTCAAACATCTAGAAACCTTCCGTCTGATCTACGATCGCCAGTATGGATTCCGTCAGTGTCGATCCACAGGTGATACCAATTTAGGGACAAATTGGTATCACCTGTGGTACCAATTTGGTATCAAATGTGTTACCAATTTAGGGACAAATTGAATGGAAAAGCTCAGTGAAACACAGGAAGTTGCTCTTGACATCTCAAGGGCTTTCGATCGTGTTTGGCATAAAGATCTTCTAAACAAGCTTCCATCTTATGGTTTGCCAACTGTTCTTTGTAATTGGTTATCCAGTTTTCTCTCTGACCGCAAAAAGGAAGGTGATGGTAGACGGCTCTGTCTTCTAACTTCACTACTAATGCTGGTCCCCCCCCAAGGTTCAGTTCTTTCCCTCCATTCTTTTCCTCTTATATATTAATGATCATTGATCGGAAATCCTATTCATAGTTTTGCTGATGATAGCACACTGCATTCCACTTTCCAGTTTGAGAAACCTTGCTCTGCTTAATCAGCTTCAACTTTCAATATCCGCAATCAATTCCTTTAATGGCGATCTCCAGGTATTTCTCCAGTGGGGCAAAGACAACTTAGTTGATTTCAATCCTTCTAAAATCAGTTCTGTCTTATATCTTGCAATAGTATTCTTCTACTCCTATGCTTATCTTTGGTGACACTTCGATTTCTAGGCAAGATGATATTTCTTTTGGGAATTACCCTGACTTCTAATCCCTCTTGGCACAAGCACATTACAAATATTGCTTCCTCTGCATCTAAAAAACTTGTGTTTCTTTCGCTCTCGGCGCTACTTTTCTTCCAAAACAGCTGTTCACTCTGTACAAATCGCAAATCCACCCTACCATGGAACATTGTTCTGACATCTTGGCCTGTGCCCGCAAAACCTTCCTTCCTACGTATTTCCTGAAAATTACAGTGTATTGTACAGAAGTTCAAGTCTAATGTCAACAAATATCTTCTTTCGTCTTCTCAACCTCCAACCCATTCACGGTACTATAGGTTTTAATACCTCTCGAGTTTCGGGTTTTCATGAGAAGGAAAAAAAAAAAAATATATGCCCATCTGTTATGCTGTTTCTTTTTAAATATTTATTTGATTTTGCGAGTGAAAAAAAAATCTGCTTGCAAACATACGTTGATCCGAACAAAGTAGCCATTTTCATGGCATTTTCTTTTATTAGCGGAAAATCTTCAGATGGGAAAGCCTTTTAGAATTCAACTAGTTTATTTTTACAGTCTATATACTTATTTTTGAATCATATTTTGGCTTGAAGATCAATAATTTCAAGTTCTTGTAAAAAAAAAAAAAAAGTAATTGTAATAACGAAAGGCAACGATTCTTTGGAATGCGTTTCTCCTTTAGCTCAGTACAACATTCAAAGTGAACTGAATTGTCTTGCTCAAATGGAATTTAAATAATAACTACTTATTCTGAAATGATTTGATGTCACCAAACAATTCAGACCAATTTTCCTTTCCCTTGTAGTTTTAAATTAATAGCATTTAAATGACTAGAAATGTATGTATGAATTGCAAGATCAAACAGCCACTCCATACTGTATTTGATAGTAGTTTTATTGGTTTCCCTTTTTCAGTGTTGAGACATTCGGTGACGTTTCAACAGCCACATTAAGGCCATGTGATCTTGTTACAGTTGAAATAACCACATTCATAACGTGTTGGAGATCCACTATTTCCCCATAAAGAGCTGCTTGATGCACAATGCAGTGAATTCCAATCGGAGTTTCAGCTTCGATATCTATCATTTTCTTGGTTATTCTACCCATAAGCCAAACAAATCAGATCGATTTTCCTTTCCCTTGTAGTTTTAAATTAAGAGCATTTACCCATAGGAGTCAACTGGCGGTGCAAAAAATATGATTTTCCCAATCATATTTTTTACACCGCCAGTTGTGATTCCTACCAGCAGTGTACCAGGTTTTTAATATTTAATCCTAACTTTTCGATAGATTGGCAAAAATTTTCAAAAAGATTTTCACCTGTAGTTATTAAGCGCATACTCTATAGATCAGCTAAATCTTCAGATAGGCTGTGTCATTTACATCAGTATTGTCATCCAGTGCCACACTAAAATGTTTCATTTGTTTTATGTTTTCCAAATGTTGTTCGAACAAATTCTTTCCAATATCTTCTACTCTTCGCATAATTGTTTATCGAGACAAATGTCTTGTATTATTGTTCGTTTCTCCGGACAAATTTCTTCAACAACTTTTAACAAACAAATTCACCATCATTGAACGGTTCACTTTCAAAAGCGATCAAATGTGCGACTTGATAACTGGCACGTACAGCAGATAAATTTCTTGACTGATACGTTTTCAGTATGTTTTGTTGTTTTCTTAATTCGTTTTGTAACTTTAAACACTTCCTTTTCGCAGAACTCCTTTATGCTGATCATAAGATTTATGATTGGAATCAATGTCGTTTTAAATTATATTCTTTAAAAACTCACACAATCTCCTGACACATCGAACACACTGCTTTTTCGTTGTAATCAATGAAGAAAGTCTTCTGTCCGCCTTGGATCAAAAACACCACACTCCAAATCGATTTTCCCCTTTTGAAATATTTTTAAGATTAAAAAAAAATCAATTTTAAGAATGATTTTTTTAAAATTCAATACAATGAACAAGCTATATTAAAATAACTAACTGTATTCAGCGTACATATGACTGCACTGAACCACAGGTACATGTTTGATACAGTCGAGCTGGAAGCTTGCATGCCTGTACACGCAGTGGTGATCGATGCTGTTTTAGTTTACTTTCCGCGCGGGCCTTATAAAAATTATTCGCGGGTCGGATTCGGCCCGCAGGTTGGACATCACTACACTAAAAGCGTTTTTCCCCCCAGCCTTCAGTCTCCCCACCCCTCTCTCTCTCTTTTAATTATAATTACTAATGCCTGAACCATTGTTAAATTGCATGAGCCCTACACCCAAAAACTTAACAACATTTATTTGCATAAATAGTACTTCTTATGGCTGACCCATAACTATAACGTTTTTTTTTTTTTTTATTATTATTATTTTTATTATTTTTTTTTTTATTTTTTTTTTTTAAGGTCCTTGCCACTGAAATCTCAGGAAATTAGGTGGCAGGACCTGCCAGAGTAAATAACTATAATACTGGTGTACCTGGTCTGCCTCCACGAGGCAGAGTGTGGACAACGTTGGGTCTCATTAGGGGCCCAGCGGCTAAATGACCAGAGGAACAACGGTACACGACACTAAACATGTTCAAAATCCATACACTTTTAAACCTCTGGCATTGGTAGTGTTCTGTTTCACACCCACAATGTATAGCCCGTGGAGATGGGGGAAACCCCTGGTGCCGTTTGACACTAAACACACTCTACACTAAAAGCGGATCGCCAATATGGCTGCCGTTGTGAACAGACGCGTGTTACATTGCTTCGCGAAATTTCAGTTTAAAAAATGTGTTTTACTTCCGTCACTGCCATGAAATGTATCCTCACTTGAAGACAAACTGGACTGGATTCCACTGGTGAGAAACGTTCGCCTATATATTGGGAATTTGGTCAGGTTGAAGCGTTATTTATCTGTCTCCTTTGTTGCCAGACCGCATGGTCACCATGTAGCTGACAACAGGGCTATAGAGAGGCTGCCGATATAACACGGCGGCCGCATTTCCACCTGACACCTTGACTGGGGAGGTGCCCCAACTAGTGCAAACTGAGCAGTTGCTGTGCTCTATCAATCTGTGCCTTTACCGAATAATATCACCAAAGAAATATGACTTTAATGTGCCCCGCCACCATAAACTCTCCACGGAGAGAGAGAGAGGCTATCTTCGCACCTGTGCTTCTACCAGAAATCTGAATGCCATGAACGTCTTCGCCGCTACTAGATATCCCGCTGGGAAAGTAGTCCCGTCCTTTTAGGAGCATTTCTATATCCGGCGTCCCCCCCACCATAAACTCTCCCCGGAAAGAGAGGTTATCTTCGCACCTGTGCTTCTACCAGAAATCTGAACGCCATGAACGTCTTCGCCGCTACTAGATATCCCGCTGGGAAAGTAGTCCCATCCTTTTAGGAGCACTTCTATATCCGGAGTCCCCCCCCCACCATAAACTCTCCCCGGAAAGAGAGGTTATCTTCGCACCTGTGCTTCTACCAGAAATCTGAACACCATGAACGTCTTCGCAGCTACTAGATATCCCGCTGGGAAAGTAGTCCCGTCCTTTTAGGAGCATTTCAATATCCGGCGTCCCCCCCCCCTGCTCCAAGTGCTGTGGGCAGCCCCAAAACTTCCACAGCCCACTGTGTGTCTTCAAATACACCCACGAACTTGTGGTTGGCATCAATCGCCATCATTTTTAACAAACCATCTAACCCCAACATTGTGAACCCGATTAACCGAACAGTCCCGGTAATCCGGTATCCACGGATATGGAGGGGAAAGACAAGCACAAACACTCCCTGACAGAGACACAAAATGATGACCCCATCATTATTGATCAACTGGAGGATATAGAGGACACCCGACCTGGGACCCCACCCCAACCAAGCGGAAAATCCGCAAGCGAGTGGTTCCCAAACCGGAACGCGAAACACGATCTCGGGTTGAAACAAAGGAACAGCCAGAAGCCAATGCATCACAAAAAGAAAGAAATGATGAAAAACAACAAGAACTATGTCTGGACCATAACATACCAGAGGGCTCCGTATACGAGAAAACTCTCTTTCTGAAAACGGCCCTCGAAACCATTTTTAAGGAGAATCCCAGTAGGATATCGTCTGGCCTGAGATCAGATTGCCACCATCTTTCACAAGATGGAGACAATTCTGCATGACACACATGTAGAAAATGAGAGAGCCATCACATGGCTACACGCCTACATCGAATGCGGGGCAAGACAAATGCCACAGCGCGCCCCGACATATTCTAAAGCACTGAGGACCAAACCTGCCACTACTATTGTCAACACTACCAAACCGGCACCCAGGAAGACATTGCTCCCTACTCCACACCTCATGATTCTCAAACCTACAACCGGCACTCTTAAAACTAGCGAAGAAGTCAAGAAAAAGGTCATTGACTCCCTAACTCAAGAGTTTAGAACGGCTAAAATCAGAGCCATTAGGAAGACCCGAAACACAGGGGTGATAATTCAGACTGAAACCAAAAGTGATGCAGATCTCATTATCAATAACTCCAAGATTCCGATGCTTGGACTCTCTGCTGAGCTGCCCAGAGAAAAAGGCCCCTCCATTGTCATATTTGATATCGACAAAGACCTGACTCCTACTGCCATATGTGAGGAGATATATATACGCAACCTCCAGCAAGACTTACCCAATAGAGACCATACCACCCTACTAATGCCCAAGCACCAAACCAAGAGTAGGAATGACAACCAGACAAACTGGGTGGTCGGGCTGGCCCCTGATGCATGGAAACTCATAACAAAACAAGAGAGACTATACATCAAATGGAGCTCACATCGCTTCAGGGAGCACACATGCCAAAGTGCGTCCGGTGTTGCCGATTCGGCCACACAACTCACACATTTGCTCAACGGGAGGCAACCTGCGGACACTGTGCTGAGAAAGGGCACAACTTTGGAAATTGCCCCACCAGAGAAAATGATCCAGTCTGTGCAAATTGCAAGTGGCAAAAGCTTCCCCACGCACATTCAACCAGAGATAACAAATGCCCTGTCTATATTAAAGCAAGAAGTGCCCAACAACTAAGAATCCATTATGGGGACTCTGCCTAAAAGACATAACACCAGTTGCATGAAATTCCTCCAACTTAACGCACAGTAAGCAACTGCTGTAGCTGGACAGATCACACAGAAGGCTGAGGAAAAAAACCTCGACATCCTCCTGCTACAGGAACCCTACACCTGTGTGGGCGCTGTCCGGGGATATCCACATAACTACAAAATCGTCCAGGTGGATGGCGCAACCTCCTGAGCTGTGGTGGTGGTCAGGAATCCGGATATAACGGTCACTAAGATCTCGCACCTGTGCTCTGAGTGGGCCTCCTGTGCACACATCGTCTCCTCCCTAGGGGAACTCTATGCGATCTCACTATACTGCCATCCAGGGGAGGATATTCTTCCAGCAATTCAGTACTTACAACAAGTCCAAACTGAACTCTCAGGAGCAAAAATTCTTGTCTCTGCTGACCTCAACTGCCGCTCGCCCCTGTGGCATAGAGACACTCCGGAGCGCAGAGGCTCTAGAAACGGCCAGCATATGGAGGAGTTCCTGGCAAACAGCAGCTTTGTTGTTATTAATCATCCTAACAACCTTCCCACATTCAGCTCAACCCTATGGGAGGCCACTATCGATGCCACCATTACTACCAGAACCCTTGCCGGCCACTTGACAGACTGGACCAGCTCTGACCACAGGGCCATCACCTTCACCATGCAAAGATCCCTCTACCGAGCTCCAATAAACAGCTTCAAACAGAACAGGTACGCAGTTAACAAAGCCAACTGGGATGCATTCAAAGTCGCCATCATCAACAATGTATACAATCTGACAACCGACCAACTACAGAACCAAACCCTGGATCAACACCAATGTGCGGTCACCAATGCCATTGTGAGTGCAGCTAATCAAACAATCAAGAAGAGGATCCCGATGCCCGGCGCTGTCCCATGGTGGTCGCTGGAACTCGACCTGCTCAGGAGAACCACGAATCAGAAGAGGCGCGCCTTCCAAAGAGCCAGACGAACCTAGCTCCCCCATGAGGTAGAGTTCCTCAGGCAACAGTACAGGGAGGCCAGAAACACATACACTGCAATGATCAGGCAACGGAAAAAGCTGTCCTGGGAGCATCTAGTCTCTGGTGTGGGCAAGTCGAGCCCATGGAGCATCATTTACCGAATAACTACAAATAAGCTACCCAGGGGAGATATGATACCCTCCACCATCACCCCACAAGGCACCATGACCAACAACTGGCAGGACACCATCAATAATATATTACATGCCAATTTAATATATTATTGATATATGCCAGGCCAATGAGGCCTACCAGTCGCCCCAGGTAGAGGATGCCTTTACTCACCTAGAACTCCAAATTGCCATAAACAAAATTAGAAACAAAAGAACCCCTGGACTCGACATGCTTGTGCCAGAACTGGTCAAGAAGGTGGCCGAATTTACCCTGGACCTGCTCTTGGAACTGTACAACCACTGTCTTCACTCTGGCGCATTCCCCTCAGATTGGAAAGTTGCTAGCATGAAACTAATTCTCAAAACTCCATCTAAACAGCCACATTTACCAGAACCCTACCGACCAATTGCACTCCTCTCTGTGCTCAGTAAAATGCTAGAACAACTGCTGAAACAGAGAATCGAAATACACTACTCTACAGCAAATCTTCCTGCAAACGGACAATATGGCTTCAAGCCAGGAAAATCCACCCTGGACCCACTGGAGCGCATCCTGAACATGGCAGAAAACTGTTCACAGAAATATCTACTTCTCATCTCTATCGACTTTGCGGGGGCGTTCGATGCCCTTTGGTGGCCGAGCGTCCTCGCAAGACTCAGGGCAGCTCATCTGCTGACAAATCTGTACAGCTGCATAAAAAGCTACCTGAGCGCAAGAAGGGTCTTGGTTCAGGTGCCATACTGCAGGGTCGAGCGTCAAGTACACCGGGGATGCCCGCAGAGCTCTGTATTGGGTCCCCTCCTGTGGAACTATGTCTTGGACGAGTTTCTCCACCTCGACCTAGGGGACGTACAAGCACTGGCGTATGCCGATGACCTTTCCCTGGTGCTAGCCGCAGACTCAAGAGCTCAAATGGAAATTCTTGCAAACACAGCGCAAACGAAACTCCGAGAATGGACGGAAAGGCACCGTCTCACAATCTCCCCCAACAAAACTCAATCCATCCTACTGAAGGGTTACCTAACCCCAACCAGACCACCACAGATTAGAATACAAGACAGAACTATCAAGCTAGTTACTGAACTGAAATACTTAGGAGTTATCCCGGATAGGAACCGGTCGTTCACTGCACACCTAAAGTATGTGCAGAATAAGATAAAAAAATTATGCAGCCATGCTCGCCAGAGTTACACGCCGAGACTGTGGGCTGAAAAGGAGTACTCTGGCGACCCTCTATAAAGCAGCAATCATCCCGGCAATCACATATGCCTCTGGCGCATGGTACCACAAGGCCTCAACCGTGGTAAATCGCCGACGGCTTGAAATTATACATAGACCGATCTTATTGACCCTCACCCGTGCATGCAAAACAGTGTCGACCCACGCACTGCAAGTGATTACAGGGACTCTGCCCCTCGACCTCGAGGCTACCCGAACAGGCATGCTGCAGCAGCTTGGACGGGGCAAGGTTACAACATATCTGAACCATATAACAGATCCGACAAGCAACTGGAAAGCCGAGAAGAACAAGCTTCAAATCTACCTCCAAACAATCTGGCAACAGCGCTGGACAGACTCTGATAAGGGAGAAGTCACGCGAAAGTTCCTTCCAAATCTGGAGCAAGTGTACCCTATATTTCGGACATGGTTTTGCCCCAGACTGCATGTCACCTACCTCCTTACAGGACACGGAACGATCCGTCACAAGCTTCATCTCCTTGGAATCGCAAACAAGCCTGCATGTGCCTGTGGCTACCCCGAGACCTGGGATCACCAGATGCATGAGTGTGAACTGTATGATGATCTACGTGCCCAGCTGATCATACGCGTGCGCTGCAACCTCAAAGACCAGGAGCACCACCTGCTGGAGGATGGGACAACCTACAAAGCCTTAACTGAATTTGCTCAGAGCCTATACACTAGATGACTAACCCTTTCACTGCCTCCAAATCACGAACAACAAGGACAAATGTAGTACTCCACGCACCCCAAATCTGAAAGCTCCATGATCAAGTGGAAACTTTTATAATTCCATCCATACCAGATTACTGGGGTAGGACCATTAAATATCCCAACTCATCACCAACTATAACCAAACAGAACACGTGTCACAGGAGGAGGAGTATGGGGGGAGAACCTCCCAATTCTACCCCAGTGGATAACGCTGGACATCATGGCAGAACTGAAACTCACCTCAACCATACTCACTTCCTTTTCTCTGCAAATTGACTCACCGACGGAACATGGCTCCCAAGGGCAACCTCCAAACAAAAGAGCAAGCACAGCCTCCTTGCACAATATACGACCCGGACTTGCATTCTAGTTGACAGATCAATTCTCCCAAACAACAACGGAATCCGCCCTAATGGACAATAAATCCTACTCTTCCAAATATCCATGGACGGGACATGGGTCCCACGAGCGACTACTCAACAAATGCGGCATTAACTGCACTGAGTTGACTTAGACTTATTGATCCTACATCTCCAGCATCAAATGGGCCAGGATTTGTTTCTTGAATACCCAATCTTGACCTACAGACGGAGTATACACCAAAAGCAGCGAGCAGCCCTCTACGCATTATCCCATGGATGCTAAAATCTGATTTAACTGGACGGGTCCCATTTCCAATAAGCGACCTCCAAATAGGCGGCCAAACTTGGCTCACACGGACATCAGAGAAGAGGAGTTAAATCCTATAAGCGGCTCAATCCTACTAGTCTAGACCAAATGCCACATGAACAAATCGCAGTCTCTGCATGCACGCCGTATTGCCGACCTGAGCCAGCTCCCTTGCCTGGCTCAACTATTCCACCCCTCCCCGGCGGGTGGGGGAGGTGACGGTTCCACCGTATCCCCCATGTGCCACCCCCATTCTTACTCTCTAGTGGGGCATGGGCTTGCCCCACTGTAAACTGGAGCTGTCTTCTCTATCGGCTCCATGTCTACTCCCCCACTCTACCAGCACGCAATGCCCCACACAATCTAAAATCACCTTCGCCCACTACTTTCGGTCTCTCATTCCCAGCGCCTCCCTGCCATGGAAGCGCATAGAGTGTGTGTATGTGTATATGTATTTGTGTGTGTGTATGTGTGTATATATATATATATATATATATATATATATTTTTTTTTTTTTTTTTTAAGGTCCTAGCCACTGAAATCTCAGGAAATTAGGTGGCAGGACCTGCCAGAGTAAATCTTAGTCGACTGGTGTTTCCTGGTCTGCCTCCACGGGGCTAAGTGGGGCAACGTTGGGCCTCAGTAGGGGTCCAGCGGCTAAATGACCAGATGAACCACGGTACACGACACTACACATGTACAATATCCATACACTTTTGAATCTCTGGCATTTCCAGTAAACTGGTACACCCATCACAATGCAAGCAATGCAGAGATGGGGGAAACCCCTGGTGCCGCTTGACACCAAACACACTTTACATTTAAAGCTGCACTGGAAAAAACTAAAGAAAATAAAACTCCTGGCAATGACCTCCTCGAGGTGGATGTTACCAAGAAATTTGCAACCTACTTCCCTAACACCATGCTCGCCACTTTCAACAGATGCCTAATGGAAGGCAACTTTCCTGCTATCTGGAAGGAGGCATGCCTCTTCCAGATAGCAGGAAGCCTTTCCAGAAGTTTGCCAGTCCTCGGCAAACTTCTGGAAAGGCTTCTACTCAGCAGGTTGTCAAAATGCTACTCTAAAGAAAACCTCATGTCTCCACTTCAGTACGGTTTCAAAGCTGGTTGCAGCACTGAAGATGCTCTTCTTAAACTAATATCTACTGCTTCAAGCACTCAAGGCAAGTATGCGCTAGCCATCACAGTTGACTTTGCTGGAGCGTTTGATCGGCTATGGGGCCAAGTATTCTCAGAAGACTTCGACAAGCCACTCAACTTTATAGCTGTGTCAAGGAGTACCTGAGACACCGCACTGTCCATGTTAGTACCAGGTACAAGTCTGTCACTAGCCAGGTCTCCCGAGGCTGTACCCAGGGCTCAATCCTGGGGGCCTTTCTTTTGGTCCATCGTTCTGGACGAGTTCCTTGGGGATGACTCAACCCCTTGCGTTTGTTACAATTTGGTTTTGGTGGTGCATAGCGACACAAGAGATCATCTAGAGGAGTGAGCAAATTGCACACTAATTAAGCTTCAGGATTGGGCAGCCATTTACCGACTAAAGATCTCGGAAGAGAAAACCAAATCGATATTGCTCAAGAGTATGCTCCCACTACAAAGACCACCGGTTATCAAAATTGACAACATCTCCATCTCCATATACAAAGAAATCAAGTATTTCGGAATCGTCTTAGATATGAAGCTAAATTTCCAGCCTCACTTGAAATATATGTCACAGAAAATAAAAAAAAATACTCGGCCATGATCATCCGTATAAGCCGTGCAGACTGGGGCCTTAAGCGCCGGGCTCCGGCCCTCATTTATAATGCCATATTTGTCCAAATAGCTTGCTATGGAGCCTCAGTATGGTGTACTAGGGCCTCCCTCAAGCAAAATCGCCATAAACTAGACTCCATACAGCGTAATATGCCGTAACACGGGCATGCTGTACAGTAAGCAATCCAGCTCTACAGGTTCTAGCTGGATGTATATCTCTACACCTAGAGGTAATAAGAAGAGGATTGTATCAACGATTGAAGAAGAGCATTCCCACCGAAACAGCAGGCATCACTCTTAACCTTGAAAACAACCCCAAACAGGAAAGGAAGAGAATCTCTGAAATTATGTACAGGACCTGGCAAGAGACATAGGACACCACCAACAAAGGAATGATAACCAAAACGTTCATTCCCTCTGTAAATCTCATTCGTCCAAAGCCTCCCCCCTGGTACTCACCAGGTCTCCATACTACATTTATATTAGCATTTAGCATTAGCATTAGTAGAGGCATTTGATGCAAGAAAGCAAGCTTATGCAGCATCAGCCAAAAAAAAAAAAAAAAAACCCACTTCCACTTCAACCCTCTGTTCGTTCAAAATACCTGTCCAGCTGAGCCTTAAACTTATTTAGGCTGTCAACCTCCACCACAAGGGATGGAAGTCTGTTCTGCCAACCAACCACCCGCTGGCTAAAGGCAAATTTCCGCACATCTATCCTACATCTGTCTTTCCTCAATTTGAATTTATGCCCTCTCAGGTGATTTTTCTGAGCTAGAGGAAGAATCCCATCAGCATTGAGCATGCTTAAACCATTCAAGGCTTTATACACGTCTATCAGATCACCTCGCTGGTGCCTAGTCTCCAGACACTGTAATTTGCAAAACTTAAGCCTTTCTTCGTAAGAGCACCCCTTTGTTCCATTCACTAATCTTGTTGCCATTCTCTGTACTCGTTACAGCAGCTCTACATCCTTCTTGAAATGAGGCCTCCAGACCTGTATACAGTACTCTAGGTGTGGCCTGACCATCGCCTTATACAATGGAATAATCACCTCCTTATCCCTGCTGGAAAAACTCCTGTATATCATTGACAATACTCCATGAGCTACTCTTGCAGCCCGTCTGCACTGCTCAGAGAACTTCATATCTGCCTGCACAACCACCCCCAAGTCCCTTTCATTCTCTAACACTGTCAGTGTAGTACCACAGAGTTGATACGTTGCTCTGGGGTTGCTGTTTCCCATGTGTAGTACTTTACATTTGTCAATGTTAAACTTCATTTGCCACCTCTCAGCCCATCTGCTCAACCTTTCCAGATCCGGTTGCAGCAGCATAGTGTCAGTAGTGTCCTTGACAACCCTGCCAACCTTTGTATCGTCTGCAAACTTGGACATTAAGCCCGATATACCATCATCAATATCATTTATAAATACAGAAAACAATAATGGACCCAACACTGAGCCCTGAGGGACTCCACTAATAACATCAGTCCACGATGAGCAGTGTCCATTGATTACCACTCTCTGTCTTCTCCCCCTCAACCACCCCTTTATCCATAGCAGCAATTTGCTTCCAATGTCACACTGCTCCAATTTGTGTAGCAGTCTTCCATGTGCAACAGTATCAAAAGCCTTTCTAAGATCCAAGTATATAATATCAAAGTTATTCCCTGCATCCAGTTCTTTTGTGACTGCATCATAGTATCCAATCAAGTTCGTCAGGCAAGACTTCCCCTTAACAAAACCATGCTGTGTCTGAGCTATAACTGAAGTCTTGTCTAAATGATCCTGCAGTGCTTCTTTAACCAGTGCCTCCATTAATTTTCCTGGAACAGAAGTTAAGCTCACAGGTCTATAATTACTTGTGTCAGCCTTTGATCCTCCTTTGTGAATTGGGGTCACATTTGCACATTTCCAGTCTATGGGTACCTCCCCTGAGTCCAAGGAAGCTCTCATAATTATGGCTAAGGGTTTGCTTACTTCCTTTGCTGCCTCCTTTAATATAACTGGATAGATCCCATCCACCCCGCGTGCCTTTCTTGTGTTTATCATCAACACAGTTTCTCCTCCACTTTACTCCCAGTTATTTCAAGATTCTGTAGCTTACTGCTAGAGTTGAATACACCTCTGGCATTCCCCTCGCTGAATAACTCCTCATGTGTGAATGTCGATGCAAAATATTCATTTAGTTTGTTAGCTACCTGAGCAGGATCATCAACACTTGACCCATCAATATCAAGTGGACCAATCTGATTCATCCCCTTCCTTCTAGAGTTTACATAAGTAAAGAACTCTTTGCTGTTTTTCTTTGCATCCCTTGCCAAGGATTTCTCGTAATCTGCCTTCGCCTGCCTAACCTCCTTTGTAACTTGGTTGCATATCAACTTGTATCTATCATAGGCTTCTGTGTCCTGTTAATTTGTATGTATCCCATGCATTTTTCTTCTCTGCCATATGCCTCATTAGTTCATCTGACATCCATTTTGGCCTAAACCTTGAACAATATTTCTTAGTTGGTATGTAAAGCCTAGTAGCTTCCAAGATAAGTTCTTTGAATGCTTCCCATTTTGAATTTACTGTTGGTAACATCATCAGTTGGTCCCACTGTATAAAATTTAAATACTGTCTCAGTCCATCGTAGTCGCCTTTACGGAAGCAATAACCCTTCCCTTTACCCCTAATGGTAGTTACCTCTTTGAGTAAATCCCACTTCAGCACACTGTGATCACTGCCACCTAGTGGTTCATTTATCTGCAGATTCTTAATGCATGAAGAATCACTGCTGATAATCAAATCAAGAGTATTACTCCCTCTAGTTGCCTCCCGAACATGCTGATGTAGAAAATAATCATCCAATAAATCCACAAAAGCCCTGCTAGTGTGTGTGTAACCAGCCCCCAAATTCCAGTCAATATCTGGGAAATTAAAATCTCCCATTATAAGACACTCTGATTTACTGGCCCACTCTATTTCCCTGTACAGTTCCTTATTATACTCATCAGAGTCATTAGGCCTATAGCACACTCCTACTCTCAATTTTGATCTCCCAATGTTTATGTCACACCAAACTGACTCCACACTGCACTGTCCAGCGATGTCGACTGGCTTCACTTCCTTGGTTTTTATGTGTTTCTTAACTAATAGCATAACCCCTCCCCCCTTCCTATCCTGTCTATCCTTTCTGTAGACGTTGTACTCCCCAAATTGCAGTTCTGCATCCCTTATATCTGTGTGACACCACGTCTCTGATATCCCAACAATATCTGCCTTCGATGTTTTGAGCAATACCTCAAATTCATCAAATTTATTTACTAAACTCCTAGCATTGGTGTACACGCAAGTATACCTGCACCTGTTTCTATTCTTAGCTACCCTAACACAACCCATGTGTTTACTTGTACCGCAATGGCTCCCAGCATTCTCTGAAATACCATGCATCTTGTTTTTCAGGCTTCTGCTCATTCTAATAGAAGCAGTGCAAGAATCTCTTTCACCTCTGCCAGCGGCTACTGTCAATCTATTGGTCTTTGTCTCCCCCCAAGCTAGCAGTTTTCCGACCCACCTAACACTGCCTCGATAGCATCAGCAAATATTCTTGCACCCTTTCTATTTAAGTGTATCCCATCCCTGTAGAAGCAGTCTCTCCTGTTAACAAGTACAGTCCAGGCTGAAAAAAATTCTACCCCTTGAGCCTTGCACAATCTTTCCAGGGCCGAATTGATCGACAAGGCTCTCATCATATACTCCCTCCTATCGTGTCTCGGCAGAATTGCAGACACTTTCAAATTCAACCCTAATTCTCGGCTTTTGTTCAACAGTGACCTGTACTTGTTAAGTAATTCTGCCGGTCTCCTACTCTTAATATTATTAGTGCCAACGTGTACAACTATATCACTTTTTGTGCCCTTAAAAGATGATATTCGCTCTACAACGTCATCAACCTTTGCCCCTGGCAGACATACCCTGGTCCTGTTCCACCTATCTTTTTTACAAAGCATGTTCCCCGTTTCCCTGACAATAGAGTCACCAACAACTACTAGTTCCTTCGGGACCAGCGCATTCTGCCTTAGGGGTTGTCTCTGTGTCACGCGATGCCCAAGTGCAAGCTCTGGCGTTGATGTCGGCAGCTGAGAGCTTGATGGGCCCCTCAATTTAGTTTCTTCGAGGGCATCCACCCTGTCCTTCAAGCTCTCATATAGGCCCACAAGAACGCCGAGTTGTTGCCTGATATCGATACACTCCTTGCATCGCACACACACAAAGACATCCCCCTTGGCAGTATCCTGTCCCGTACCCGACTGCTCTGCAAACAGTGCATTTTATAAGGCTGTCAGTCAGAGGACAACTGCCCCCCTCAGTTCTGCTCTGAGCCACAGCACTTCCATTAGCTTGAGCCTTTTGCTTTGCTGCTCTGGTCTGAGTCATGATTCTATTAATTTATTAATTAATTATGTTATGTTATTAATTATATTACGTTTGTAATCTAAGTCGTTATATGTATTTATTTAAACGTACAATTTAACTGCTAACGAAGTTCAACTAACGCTATCTAGTACGGTATATAACCTACGGTATATCTAGTACGGTATCACAATGGCGGGAAAGTTACTAACGGTAGCGGTAGTTACGAACACGTGGAAACCCTTACCGATACTTTTACAAAGCTGAGTAAAGAATAAATACACCAAATTAATCAAAATATCACAAAATAATGTTATACTACTAAATTTAAATCAAAAGTTTTAGAAAAACAATAATTTCAAATCAATAAATAAGAAAAATAAAAAATATTAACAGGCCACGGACCCTTTAAAGCGAAGCTAACATCCATAGCCATTGAAGATGATCCACTGTGTCACTGCGGGATCACATAATGTATAATTGCCATGAATATGACGAGTTCCGGCTAAGGTTTGCCAATTCCCAGCATTGTGAGCACCTGATTATGATGGACGAGCAGCGCTACGCCACCTTTACAGAGTTTGTGCAGTCTGTCTTCACTGCAAGATGGGTTCGGCACCCAAACACCACCCATTGAAGATCAAAGTAAGAAACTTCCTGGATATGACAGTCCTCTCAGGAGAAGGAAAAAAAAACCCTCCTTCCTTCCTTCCTTCCTTCGTCATAGGAGTGACAGAACTCACCAGCACAGCTCAGCTCAGCTGAGCAGCCATTAGGCCTCCCTAACCACGCTCCCTTGCGTGGTCCTTTGCCTTCACTCTCCGGCAGGAGGGGGAGTTCATCCCTGGAGGGGCATGGGCCTGCTCCTCTGACATGGGGTCATCTTCCCTATGGACCCCATATCTATCTTTTCCCCCCAGTCTTCAGTCTCCCTCCCCTTCTCTAAGTTACAACTAGCGTCCAAATCAACTCCAAATTGCTTGAGTCCTACACCCAAAAACTTAAGATCAAATCACCCAACTAGTACTCCCTTTGTTTTGGTTGACCCCTATCTATAGCGGTTTTTTTTTTTTAGGTCCTTGCCACTGAAATCTCAGGAAATTAGGTGGCAGGACCTGCCAGAGTAAATAACTATAATAGTGGTGTACCTGGTCTGCCTCCATGGGGCGGAGTGGGGAAACGTTGGGTCCCATTCGGGGCCAAGCGGCTAAATGACCAGAGGAACAACGGTACACGACACTACACAAATACAAAATCCATATACTTTTAAACCTCTGGCATTGACAGTGTTCTGTTTCACACCCACAATGTATAGCACGTGGAGATGGGGGAAACCCCTGGTGCCGTTTGACACTAAACACACTCTACACTAACTGGGGGGGGACATCACGAAATGGCCGTCATTCAGTGTAGCCACGTGTTCTGGAGTTCCTGAATGTTGAGTTAATTTTTTCACCCATTACGTGGGTGAAAAAATTTTCTGATTAAGAGGGTTATCTTGTCTGTACTCTCTCGTCATCTACCTAATCCCGTTAGGCTTAGCATTCTGCTAACGCTTTGCTGTAGTCACATACGCATTGTTGATAGTTAGGCTTAGTGGATATTGGTGGGAATAAGATACGTCCATAAAGTTTTGAATTGGAGCAAGTGTGTGGAAGCCTGCGAATGAGCTCTGATTAAAGTTAATAATTTGTGCGGTTATACTGTTTTGATTTTCGGGAAAGATGTTCTAAACAATTCATCTGGTGATGATCTGTCCGGTAATGATGCCAAATCGCCTGCATCTTCGTCAGGTAATGTTTTATTATATATGATTTCTTGGCTGATTTTATCAATACGATACAGTACTTCCAATTCCCGACTATACAACAAAAGCAGTTGGCTATTAACAACCAGTGTTCGACGACTGTGGGTGCTCCCACATCTTGGTAGCTCATTGCCTCCGGCTGTTTTAAAGACTGCGCCTGAAATAAACTAGGGATCTGTGCTACCACAAACATCTTGCCTAATCCCTTTATAGTAATTGTCAGAAAGTGGTCTGCTTCGCAGTCGGTTCCTCACTCTAGGGCCACGCTCGCCGCTGGCTGCTTCTTCCCCCCACCTGTGTTCTGAAAGTGACTCAAGGATTTTCGAGGCGTTGACGTGCAGCTTCAGTTCATCACGCGGGCCTGGCACTGTCGTTTGGCGGCATTTTCAGTTCTCTT
This sequence comes from Mastigoproctus giganteus, assembly GCF_048544385.1. Taxonomy (NCBI): domain Eukaryota; kingdom Metazoa; phylum Arthropoda; class Arachnida; order Uropygi; family Thelyphonidae; genus Mastigoproctus; species Mastigoproctus giganteus. Next base: position 135,461,869 of record NC_143579.1, on the reverse strand, counting down.
TGAAACGTAAAAAAAATTTCGGCCCCGTTAAACCTCCTTCTGTAGACCTTTCAGAAGAAATCAAATTTACTCAGGAGCAACCCCTTACAATTGCTTTATTATAACTTTATTGGTCTTTCACCCCAACTATACAACCCTTAGACATGAGCTCAAAAGAAACATCCTCATCATCGGCTGACCAGAATGCTGCAGCAGACGATTCAGACGAAGTTGGCCTCCAGCCTCCCAAAGTCAACAAGTCCAAGAAAAAGAAACAGAAAAGTAAGAGGAGAGCAAAAATCAGAACACAATGGTCTCCTCAAACCATACTAGAATTTCTGAACAAAGTGCCTCTTGATGAATCTGACCCTGTGATCTCATCTAAGTTTCAATTTAACACCTCAACGCCAGTAGTAGATCGCCTAGCCCCTGTCCCTCCTACTCTGCAACCTTCACAGACAAGCTCTCCCTACACTGAGAAATTACAAACCACTCTCTCCAACAGCCATAAGTGCTCTGCCTCCCAGGCAGCTTTAGGGCCCTCCCCCAATCTAGCCGAGAGTCCTAGAACAGTATCTGCAGCCAAACTATCAACTAATCTTCCTACCCCATCAGGGGCCCCTAAGACCTTCTGCCAAACAACCAGAGGGACCATGCACAGCATTGGATCAGACTGAGGCAGAAGTCCTCCCCCAATCCAGAAAACTAACTGTCACAGCAACTACACCTTCTGCATACCCTACAACTCACAAACCTATAGATGAAGACTCTCCATCCCATCAAATAATATCTGCTTTACATAGGAATCTTGTGACCTATCTTAATCAAGATAATAGTCGATTCACCAGAAAAGCAGCAAGTTATGTCCAGGAACTCTGGGCCACCCTTGAATCTATTACCACTGCCCTCCTCATTGACAGCAAGAAACTAAAAACCACTAACGAGGAACTTAAGACAAGAACCTCCATCCTTGAGAAGGTGCTGGACACTACCGAATCTTCCTACACCACAGTCTCCACAGCGTACTCCCACATATGCACAAGCGCTGAGGATTCCAAACAACAAAGAGTCAAACCCAAAGGCTGTTTTCTAGATTGTTGTTTTCTAGATTGCGGGCAATCTAGAAAACAACCACTGCTTCGAACACCAAACCTTGTGGTCCTCAGACCAGCAGAGATAGAAGGAACACAAACAAATGAGGATTTTAAAACCACCATAATGAAAAAACTGAAGGATGATTTAAAGACAACAAAGATAAAAGCGATTAGAAAGACAGAGATGTAGGGGTAATAATAGAAACAGAGTCAAGGGAGGATATCAAGATTATCATGGAAAACCCCAAGATAGCCACACTGGGTATCACTGCAGAGACCCCCAAGAGAAGAAGGCCATCAATCTTAATTTTCGATGTCAACAAAGATGTGACACCTGCCCAACTTGCGGAAAGTGCTAACTCGTAATCTACAAGGGATAAATAAAGACATGACAAATCTTGTGCAAACAAGATATTCAAAAAAGTCAAAGTCTGGAGAAAACAACTGGATAGTGGAACTGGCTCCTGCCACTTGGCAGATTCTAAAACACCAGACAAGACTCTATATTGAGTGGGGTAGCCACAGGTTCAGGGAACATGTGACCGTGCCTAAATGCTATAAATGCTGCAGGTATGGCCACACCTCCCATACATGCACTCAGATCACACCAACTTGTGGACACTGCTCCAGCAAAGGGCATGAATACAACAGCTGTCCAAACAAGGAGCAAGAACCGGTTTGTGTAAATTGTAAATCCTCAAAGCTTGAACACACCCATTCCATCAGAGACCCAAAATGTCCGACGTACAACAAGATAAAGAGTTTATACCAAATGAGGATTGATTATGGCAATACAATTATGTAGGGATATTCGCATAAGAGTTTACTAACTTCTCATCTTAAATTATAGTTTTATTCAGTAACGTTAATAAAGATGAGTGTAAAAATTTAAAATGAAACAATTTTTTTTTTTTGAAACCTGAAATTTGAGGCCCCCTTGATTTAAGAGGCCCCAGGTGCGCGCCTGTGCGGAAATCCGCCACTGATTCCTCATGTGCGAATGTAGATGTAAAACACTCATTCATTTTGTCAGCTACTTAGCAGGATCATCAACAGTCAAACCATCGATATTAGGGGGCCCAATTTCATTCGTCCCCTTCCTTCTACAGTTTACGTAAGTAAACATGTCTTTGCATATTTTGCCAAAGATTTCTCGTAATGTGCATTCGTTTGAATAATCTCCTTTTTGACTTTATTACAGACTAGCTTATATCTACCATAGGCTTCTACGTCGCCTGATAGGTCTAATCTGATATCCATTTAGGCCGAAACCTTGAACAGTATTTCTACGTTGGTATGAAAAGCCTAATAGTTTCCAAGATTAATTCCTTGAACACTTCCAATTTAGAATTTTCTGTTGGTAACACCATCAGTTGGTCCCAATTTAAAAACTGTGCGAGACCACTGCAGTGATTATTACGAAAGCAAAAACCTTTCCCAAATCCTGATGGTAGTTACATCTTTAAGTAAATCCCACATCACTACACTCCGATCACAGGCACCAAGTGGTTCCTTTATTTGCAGATTTTTAATGCATGAATAATCAACGCTGATAATCAGATAAAGAGTACTATTCCCTGAGTTGCCTCTCAAAGAGGCTGCTGTAGAAAATAATCATCCAATAAATCCACAAAAGTCTTGCTAGTGTGCATGTGACCAACACAAAAGTTCAAGTCAATATCTGGGAATTAAAATCCCCCATTATAAAATATTCATATTTACTGGACCACTTTATTTCTCTGTATGGTTGTTCATTGAACACATCAGTCTTTATGCCTATTACCCACACCTACTATCATTTTTATTTCCAGTATTTATGTCACACTAAACTGACTCAACATTGCACTGTGTACCCATGTCAACTGGATGCCTTAGATTTTGTGTTTATTAACTAACAGCATTTAACTAACAGCATAAACCCACCTCCCTCTCTATTCTGTTTATTTTTTCCCTACACATCGTAATCCCCAAATTCAAAATCTGCATTCCTTATATGTGTTACACCAGGTCTCTGAAATCCCAACAATATCAGTCTTTGATGTCTTAACCAGCACTTCGTATTCATCAAATTTATTTACTATACTCCTAGCGCTGGTGTAAATACAAGTACACATGCACCTGTTCTTACTCTTAGGTATCCTAACACAGTCTATGTATTTATTTATTCCGTGATGGCTCCCAGCAGTTCATGAAATCCCCAGCACCTTGCTTTTCAGGCTGCTACTCATTCCAATAGCAGTGCAAGAATCACTTTCACCTCTGCCTGCGGACATAGTTTCTATTAGTCCGTGTATCACCCCATGCTAGCAGTTTTTCGACTCACCTCACACTGCCTCGATAGCGTAAGCAAGTATCTTCCAACCTTCTCTTTAAGTGTATTCCTGTAGAAGCAGTCTCTCCTGTTAACAAGCACAGATTACGCTGAGAAAAATTTTAAATCATGAGTCTAGGATCGCTCCAAGGCGAATTAATTGACATGGCTCTCATCATATACTCCCTCCTGTCGTGTCTGGGCAGAATTGCAGTTACTTTCAAATTTAACCCTAACTCGCCACTTTTTTTTTTTCAACATTGACCTGTAAAGTCTGCAGATCTCCTACTCAATGTCATTAGTGCCAATGTCTACATTATCACCTTTTGTGTCCTTAAAAAATCATATATGCTCTACAACTTAACCTTTGTAGACATACCCTAGTGCTACACCTGCCATTTTTTGCGCAATATCTTTTGCGTTTCCCTGACAATAGAGTCATCAACAATAACTAGCTCCTGTGGTACCAGCGCATTCTACCTTGAAGACTGCCACTGTAGTGACTGATGCACAAGCATGAGCTCTGGTTTTGAGGTCTGTATCTTAGAGCTTGATGGGCCTTTCCCATTTTAATTCCTTCGAGGGCACCAACCATAGTCTTCAAACTCTCACACGCCCATCAGAACGCTGAGCTCGCGCCTAATTTCTTCACACTCCCTGCACACACAATGGCATCCTGCTAGATCACGTCATGTTCCAGATCTCCGCAAACATTTCACAAGTTGCTGTTTGTTATTTGGTTTTTAGGAGCATTAGCAACTAAGGCCATATTGCTCCGCGGATATGCAGTAGTCATTCCCTGACCTTTCCGCATCCTCCGTATTTGGTGGTCACGGGCTCGAACTCCGGTCTAATCAAGAAGCGTGTCCTACGCACTGCTGCTCCTGCCCACCTGGCTACAGAGGCCCCTTCACAAGTTTCACATTTTGTTACTGTTATTATTATCATCAGTTTATTTCTCTTAGGAGAACACCCGGTTACAGCCACTGGCTAGGGGGTGATCGTACATATACAACTATGTTACAAAATGTAATACAATTATAAAATACACGAAATACATGATATCTGATTTATAAGTACATTTTATCTGGAATATAAAATATTTGAGTTATTAATTACTCGCAAAGGTTTTTACTACTGTAAACTGGTAAGAACATAATACCATGACAATTGAAGCATACCTTCTGCTTAAACACACACAAGTGGGAGTTTCACCATATTTACATAAACACAAATATTTACAGCCAAACAATGTACAGCATATGAAACATGACAACAGGAATGACCGCGACACAGTAAAATAAAAATTTGAAAGTTCAATTTTCCAGCAGTCGTCTTCTTCTGTGGGGATTAGAGTGGGGTAGGTAGGACAATCCTGACACCTATTTCTTGATTAGGTCGGGTTTCCTAAAGCCCAGTGGCTCGTGCCTGGCCGAACAAGGTGCTGAAATTGTATCCTTACATCTGTATTTGAAAGTAAGAGTTTCTGAGAACTTCCTTTCTGTATGTTTTGCAATTGCAGAGCTTTTCAGGACTGATATTGAAGTTGTTGAATAGCTGGATGGTGTTTGCTGGAAAGAATCTTCCGAGGCTATCCAACTGCGTAAATGCCGCTTTGAGTTGTGGTTCCTTATCTGCAACTCGTCTTGGTTTTTTGCCAGGTATTATTATCCACTCTCGGGCTTTCGGTGCATCCAGTCGTCCCATTAAAAGCTGAGCGAGGGTCATTATGTTTCTTGACGTGATTATTTGTCTCCAGGGTGTGACCTCTAAATTGGAGTATAGTATAGCTCTTGAGATGGTAAAAAGGCTTAGCTGAAATTCTGTTCAGCCATCTCAAGAGCTGGTATTCGAGTTCTAGAAAGGCTTTGATACTGCTTTCGGGAGCTGAAGACCAGATCTGTGCCGCGTATAGGGGAATAGGAGTAACACATCTATTGACGTATTGCTTCATCATACCAGGGTCTCTAATACCGGTGAGCTCCTGCCTGGTTGCCCAAAGCGGCGCGTATGTTTTGTTACGGATGTATGCGAAGTGCAGGAGGAAGGTCAGGCCTTCGTCCCACTTGAGTCCAAGATCAACGTGTGACTGCACCTTTTGGACGCGGATGCCGTTCACAAATATTTCCATTTTGTTTGGCTTTATTTTACATGTGAAAGTCATTTGTGCCGTCTTTTTTTCATTTAACTGCAGCCCGATACAATCTAGATACTCTTGAAGTTCTTTTATTTTAGTATTAGCCACTTGGTTGTGGTAGTCAGCTGATTTCTGATCTTCTGAGGCAATAAAAATTTTTATATCATCGGCGTATGTGATGAAGTCCTTGTTCTGGGCTAAGAAGGGTACAAGGGCTATGGAAAAAATTGTGGCAGACAAGACTCCGCCTTGCGGGACAACTTTATCAACCTCATACGTTGCGCACATGTTTTCGTTTGTCACCGTAATTTGTCTGCGCCGAAGAGTGCTCTTTAATAAATGGAGGGCATTTCCTGTAATGAGAAAGTAGTCCCGCAGAATGACTATGAGAGCTGGGATGGATGTGTTATCATACGCGGCTGCCACATTTAAAAAGACTACGTCCAAATGCTGCTTGCTGTTTAGTGCTTGCTGGATACTTAGCAGTGTCCCCATGAGGTTGGTACTGGTTGATCTCTGTGGAAGTACTGAGTGCAGGTATTCTGGCCTGTGCTTAAAGTAATGCTCGATAATGGTATGCAGGATTGTTTTCTCAAAGATTTTCTGCAAAGAGCATCCGACAGCGATTGGTCTGAAGTCTTTTACAGATTTTGGGTTTTTTATTTTGGGGATAAGTTTTACAAAATAGCTTTTCCACAGCTTCGGGAAGTTCTTCTCCATCAAAATTCTCTGGAATATGTGATCTAACAGCTACAGATTTTGATCATAAATAGTGGGAAATTATCTGGCCCAATTGTTGCTTTATTTGGGAGGCTGTTGATTGCACTTTTTAAGTTGTCTCTGCTAATACCGATTTCCTTTAGATGTTCATTGTTAGTGACAATCCGATTACTAGTGATAGATTCCTTAAACCTCTTGATTACATCTTGTATCCTGTTACTGTTTGCTTCGCTCTCAATTTGGTTTTCCTTGAGGGGTGTTCCGAAAGTGGCTTCGGTCCATTTCTTAAAGAATGTCTCAGTCATTTTAGCAAGAGGGTTTTTTTGCTGACAATTCTTTTGCCTTTTTTTTAGTTTTGCTTTAGCCATATCTATGTGTGCCCGTTTCTTCCCTTTCGTAAAATATGTTCTTTCATGTTTGTACCGGGTGTGGTCCTCTGGATGCCCAGTTCTTTTCCATTTCCTGAACAATTTTTGCTTATTTTTGAAGATTACTTTCAACTGTGGGTTGAACCAGGGCTTTGCCCTGTCTGATAATTTTATTTCCTTAGATGATCCTCCTTCAGCCATATGCATGAGTGATTGTGAGAGTGCTGATAAGGCATCATCAGTACCAAAAGGTATAGGTTTTGCCAATTATATGCCATCAGATGTTTCAGAATGACGTCACTTTTAATATATTTTGATGAAAGAGTTATCTTTGTTTCACTTTTAGTGGACCAGTTTGACGGATGTCCCGGATTCTTCTTAAAGTGGCTTCACACGTGAGTGGTTGGTGATCCGAAGTTCCTCTTTTTGCTGGTGTTTTCAATTGGATCATGTTTAAAGCTTTCATTGTATCGTCCAACTCGCTTTTTGCCTCCCGATGTTTGGGTAGTGGCATATTTAGGTCCCCCATTATGATTGTGTCTGTGTTAGTGATCAGGTTTGAGGTGAGCCACCTAAGAAGCTCGGCTCTGTTTCCTTTAGTGTGCTCCAGTGGTAGGTATATTACCCCTAATTGAAATCTCCTCGTTTCCGTACCAAAAGTGGCAATGATAGCCTCGAAATTTTTCGATTGCACCTCGAGTTTGTTGACTACTGAGAATCCTTTCTTGAAAAGAATCATTACACCGCCTCCTCTTTTACTCTCTCTTCCATTTGCAATGCAATTGTAACCGGAGGAGTGTGCAAGGGCATCCAGGTGTCTGTTATTATGGAGCCATGTTCCAACTAAGCATATGCAATCATTCTCCGAGTTCAGTAGTAAGGTTTGTAGTGCGTGAAGCTTATTCGATATGCTTCTTATGTTTTGCAGGAAGATAATAATCTGGTTCGATTCTTTTGCGAGAGTTAAAGATTTTACGAGACTGTTGATTGCTATTGGGCTCTTCATAGTTTCGCTGTGCTGTTCCTAATTGTGGGCCTCCCTGCCCTTTCTCTGTATGTGTTCACTAGCGTTCCTACTGGCCAGATATTTCTGTCCAAGAGCCATCCTTCACTATTTAGTGGGCAGGAGAGTATGAAAGAGGAATATGCAGGATGTCTTGTGCGTATTTGCTTGACCTCTACGTCAATCCCTAATCCTCTGTCGCACAGTTCTTTAATAAGATTTGGACCTGTCTGCGGGTTGAGTCTGGAGATAAATATTTTTCCTCTGGTTTGTACAGAGGATATGTTAAATCTATCGGCAAGCCTCTGACTGTGTCCTGCGACACGTTTCGTTGTGGTCCCGGTTCTATTATGCTCATCATTGATTTGATTTGTTTTTTGAACCCTATAGTCCGCGGGATTGTTCTCAAACATAAATTGATTAGTGCGGGAGGGGGGGTATCAATGGGGCAGATTCACTCGTCTTGTTTTGCTGCGGTGCCTTCGGGGGAATGGCCGCAATATGTGCAAAAGGTAGGTTGTCTAGTAAACCCGGTATTTATTTCAGTTGTCATTGTGCTCTGGGGGTTGTCATGGGTTGATAGGGAGAGGGGACTACCTGTGGCGGGGTCTATTCTTGTTTCTGGCCTAGTCGTGTAGTTTTTCTCAGTGGAGATTTCAGATCCTGACACTCTTAGACGCAGTAGTGACTCACCTCCGTCATTTCTAAAGTTATTATTCTTATCATTCCTTGCTTTTCCCTTTGTATCCCTCTGTAATTTGGATGTCTGTGTATGCTGATCTATCCATGCCTTATCCGCATCCTTGTATTGTGCTGTGCCCTATTTTCCTGTTTCTTCATAGCTAGTACTGCAGAGTCAATTCTTTTATCTGTTAGTTGTAACTGCGCTAGGAATGTGTTCAATTTTTCTTCTAATAACTTCTGCTTTTACTAGTAGAAGTCATTTACTTCTAATGATTTCTACCGATTTGAATGTTTTGCTCCCTTAGCTCATTGTTCTCCTCTTAGATCTCCCGTAGGGCCCTGTACATCAGAGAGAGGAGCTCTTAAGTAATATTCATGATTGCACGTGTAGGGTTCCAAGCCGCAGTGTTGGTTCTTCCCAGTTCCATTGTAATGAGGGCTTTCTGCAACACACTGTACAATGAGGTTTGAAATTTTTTCAGTGTCTTGGGTTCCGCTGAGAAGTCTCCTATGTTCGCAGTCATCTGGACATGCGTCGCACCCAAGGATTTCCGTTATCAAGTCACCAATGACATTAAGTTGTTCTTCGGGTATCCCAGAGGAGATACCTTGAGAGGAGTCCGTAGGCTCGTGATCGCTGCAGACGTCATCGCCCGACTCGCCTTCGCTAGACTACTTTAGATGGCTTATTTCCCTGTTCGCCCCCATCGTTCTCTTTCTTGGATTTAGATGTTAAACAAAGAAAAGAAATTTCTTCTTTCTAGATCGATTAAGTTGAGATATATCAACCGAGTAGCAACATCTCCCATAACCGCCTTGCATCCGGTGCATTTAACAGCGTATTTGTTTACTTTTTAGCATATACAGTGAAACTTCTCCTAACGGACACCTCTCTTTAACGGACATTTTCAAATTCCCCAACTCACCACTATTGGTTTTAACGTGTTTTCAACTTCTGTCTAGCGGACATTCTCTGTAATGGACGCGGACAGGCAATCTGCACTGTTTCGTTTAGATTAGCACTTAATTTGATCTCCCCATAACGGACAGCGGGCGAGTTCACGGCCCGTTTTCTAGGAACTTTTCTTCCACGTATTGCCTCAATCGTGTGTTTATTTTCTATTTCCGATTCTCCGAATTTTATCAAGGCTTAAGTCGTGGTTCTAAACCCTTTTTCAAGAATTTTAAGGCACGTGTAAAACTTCTGATGAATTTGGTGTGTGCAGGGAGGGGGAATTTGGTCTGTCTTTTCAGTTTCAGTTTTCAGTTTTGTTCAGTGTCGTGTGAACTGCACAATGTCTTCTCGTAAACATTTAAAAGATAAAGTCGAACTCATTAATGCGTATGGTCGGCAAAACAATAGTGTTCGCACTCTCACTGCAAAATTTAAAATCGGGAAGACGCAGGTAAGCGACATCCTAAAGAAAAAAAATGAACTGCTTAAACAATTTTGGCAACACGGAAATGATCAGGTTCAAAAATCATTCCCGAAAACTGGTGGACTTCAAATTGACAATGTTACGTATGAGTGGTTTTGTCGGCGCACGTGCTAAAAAAATTCCCATTAATGAGCCTATTATTAGGGAAAAGGCTTTGGAGGTTGCAAAATCTATGGGAGTAAATGAGTTCAAAGCTTCTGAGGGATGGCTAGACAAGTTCAAAACTCGGCATAAAATTTCTTGGAAAACCGTAAGTGGTGAAGGTGGATCTGTTGATACTGGAGTTGTAACAGAGTGGACCGTTAAATTGGAAGATTTATGTCGTGATTTTGAAGCTAAGGATATTTACAACTGTGGCAAAACAGGGTTGTTTTTTAAAGCTCTTCCTGAAAAAACAATGAGTCTAAAAAACGAAAAGTGCCAGGGCGGAAAAATTTCTAAGGAATGCTTGACTGTACTATTGTGTACAAATATGCTGGGAGACTTTGAACAACCTCTTGTTATAGGAAAACCACAAAATCCTCGTCGTTTCAAGGGCATAAAGTTGAATCTTTTGAATGTTGACTGGAAGTCTAATAAAAAAGCGTGGATGACACGAGATATCATGAGCGAATGGATAAGTCAATTTAACCAAAACAGAAAAATTATTCTTTTCATGGATAATGCTGCATCTCACCCGCACATTGAATTGTCCAACATTCAAATCGTTTTTCTGCCACCAAACACATCTGCAGAGTGTCAGCCCTTGGACCAAGGGATAATAAAAAATTTTAAACTTCACTACAGAAAACGTGTTTTAAGACATCTCATTGCAAACATGAACGATTGAACATGTGCGAGTGACCTTGCAAAGAAACTCAGCATCCTAGATGCGATTCAATGGATTTCCTCTTCAGTAAACGCAGCTATAAAACAAACTGTTGTGAACTGTTTTGTAAAGTCTGGCTTCTCAAACGCAAAAATTGAAGTTGTGAACAGCAATGTGGAGCACCAAGAAGAACAAGAACCTCAACATCTATTGATAATGTACGATACTTCAGCTACAAGTGATCTTGGCTACAAAGATATAGAGTCGAACCTCACTACAGAAGATGGTGCTCTATATATCAACGACATTATCATCGATATTTTTCAAGAAGTTCCTCATGAGGATGAAGAAATGGAAGGAGGTCATTCTGTCAAAGAACATATTAACGACGAACCACCGATGAAAATAGAAGAAGCGCTCATACAAATCAATCGTTTAAAAATGTTTTTCGCCGCTGAAGAAGATACTGAAGGACTTACGATGGTTTCTTCACTCCAAACAAATGTTGAAAACAAAATTATCAGCCGGAAGAAGGTGCAGAAGAAAATAAGTGATTACTGTATGTATTTTTCTTAAGATAAAGTCATAATATGCATAGCACAATTGTATGTATATTATTTACAAAAATATTGTGCAAAATCTGTATATAATTTAATTTAATTTTACATTAAACGATTTCTTTTTTTTTTTTTTCTCCCTCAGACTTCTTGTTAGCGGACACTTCTCTCTAACGGACAGATTTTCGTTCCCCATGGCTGTCCGTTAAAGGGAAGTTTCACTGTATTACATATTTGATCAGTTGCTTCTGATCCCTGTTTTTCCATTCTTTGTAATCCAGACATGTGTTTTCCTTTAGCTTTTAAGGTCGCTCTTTCCCTGAGGGCAAAAGAAGTATAGTGAGCTACTGTTACTTTACTAAGGCCTTTCTGCCCAGCTATTAAGAGGAAATACGGCAGGAGGTATGACCTTGAGTGATTTCGGAAGACTCTACCCTCGGTAGGCGGACACGTTGCGTATATACGAACTAGAAAATGTCCGATCAGGTATTCGCAGTTTTAATCTTCAGAAATAATATTTACCTGCATGCTTTAGTCTTCTGTTGGTACTTGTTTCAGAAGCTGGAGAAGAGAGCTACCCACTGATACCAAATACAGTACACTTAGTTTGACACTTTTAATCCATACTAAATTAAGGTAAAAAGCGGAGCACATCATTCAGCAGTTAGTCAACTTCCGCCACCTAGCGGCATTCCTATGCAGTGGAGAATAGTCCCATTCGGTTCTACCCAGAGCCACAGCCCTCTACTTTGTGCTCGTTGCTTTACTGTGCTAGTCTGGGATGATGACCGTTTAAATACAATTTAATTGATTAACCGTGGAAATTAATAAGATTAAAAAATTTAACTGATTAATTGACAATACCACACTAAGCTGGCAGATTCCTAAATGCAGTGATACGTATTATGCTATACCAGCGGTTTTCAACCGGGGTGCCAAGACACTGTTCGGTGCAGCAACAACATACCAGAGTGCCATGTAATTTTGGTTTAAGTTACTGAAACCTATTTTTTTTTTTAATTTATATATTTCATTATAAAAAGGTAGATCCTTATTATTGCGTTTCATAAACCATAATGATAGTATTTATACACGTTAACTGATCATTCTATTTACAATTCCAAAATGAAATACATACAAAAAAACCTCACATTACAAAAAATAACATTTTCATTATATACAATATTACGTTACGGTTAACCTTTTTGTGCTCCCTTGTCGAGTGGGACTCGACAAAAACATGTGCCCCAGGACTTGTGAATCGAATAAAGTTCGATAAGTTGCTTACGTATACTGAAGATATATTTTGCTATTTGGAAGAAATCTTTATTTGGATATACCACATATTTTCCTGGAAATAAAAACCTTTTTAAATTTACTTTGCGGCAACAAGACATAGCACTGAATCTGAATTAACTTCTGCATTGCACGCAGAAGTTAATTCAGAAGTTAAAAACTAATCTTGGAAAAAAAAAAAAAAAAACCGGTATTAATTTTCATTACAATAATATGACTAAAGAGATTACTGAATAATCAGCTGATATGTTTATGCACTGTAATGACCTGCCGGAACACAAATTTCAGTTAGTAAAATACCCTTAATAGTAAGATGGAAAAGTTTGTTATGAAGAAAAGAAGACATGAAGATGGTTGTAGTGAAGGCAAAATAATAAGACAAACATCAAGGTGATTATGGTAAAATCGAAAACGAAGACAAAAGTGGAGGTTCGAGTAAAGAAGTAATAATTATAACTGTTCCCTCTGCTCTGAGGTGAGGAAGAAAAATCGTCAGTATTTGGACAGTTATTTGGAACATGGATTTACTTGGTGTGGGATATATGTGGTGACATTGTCCAAAGAGGCAAAAGCTAGTAAATTAAAGAGACGTTTAACACTAAAACATAATCATCTGGCTAACAAGCCTACAATGTACTTTGGGAGACTTTTAAATAATCAAAGAAAACAGAGTCTGGTGTTCACCAAAATAACCAGCATTTCTAATAAAGCTCAAAGAGGCCAGCTACTTAGTAGTCAATTAATTGCTAAAATATGAAGCTTCACACAGAAGCAGAGACACTTACTCTCTCTGCTTGCAATGCTAGAGTAAGGACACCTTTTTGGAAAGAAAGCAGAAAATGAAAAGTTTAAAAAATTCCTCTTTCTAATAATTAGCAGACGGATTAGTGATATGTCGGCAGACATAGAAGAAAGTGTATGTTCCTCTGTGAAGAAAAGTGAAACTTTTGCACTCCATTTTATCCCAATGAATTTTTATCTATAATGATAAAATAGTAATTACCGTATTTCTCCATGTATAAGACGCACTCTTTTTCGAAAAATTTGGGGTATAAAAACTGGGTGCGTCTTATACAGTGGTTGTAGATTTTTTTTTACTTGCATTTCCCGCTTTTTGTCTTTGCGCTCATTGTTTCGCACTTGTTAGTAACCAGTGTTGCCAACTCTTAATAATATTTCCCGCTAGCCGCATACTCAAAATCTGCTATTTTTAACACTTAACCTGCCAAATTTTTTTAAATTTTCATTTGTTTGTACTTTGTAGTGAATAAAAACAAACAAACAAATAGTATATATAAATAGTTATTTATTTTCTGTTTTTAATATAAAATCAATATCTAAAAATCTAAATTAATTTCGAAATTCAATACCTCCTCATCATATGCTTCTTGTGTACCTATTTTGCGAAGCACTTCTTCAGGCAAAAATTTTTACAACACTTTTCAACTCTTTTGAGCCCGTATCGTACTGATAAGATTGCATTAACCATGCCAACACTCATTCTGTTGCGTGTTTTGTTTTTTACTAGATTTAAGTTGCTGAATATTCTTTCCACATCTGCATTGGATAATGGCAAAATTAAAATACCCAATGCAAATTGGCTAATTTCTTTAAATGGATTTTCACCGCTTGCATCTCGATATTTCGAAACTTCTGACCAAAACTTCATTGTAACAAGAGTAATGTTTATATACTGTTTGTTTGTTTATATACAAGAGTAATGTATTTTGTAATAAATTTATCAGTGGTTCTTTTTGTTGTTTTAATATATTGTTAACTGAGATTAATGATATTTTTCTAATTCTTTTATGTTGTCCGGAAGAATTGTTGATACAAATCAATCAAGAAATTACGGCATCTCTCTCTTATTGCCATTTCATCTGTTGTTGTGATAAGTTTATTCATTATTAATTCATTTATTTTTCTTTCAAATTGGTAACCTAAATATGGCTTAGGGTCTAAATAATTATTAATGTCCTCTTCTATCCTTTCAATATGTGTATTTGGTAAAAACATTTTATTGGCAATCATCGACAATAGCGTGTTTAAATCATGTAGTAATAATGTAGGAACGGCAGTATTTGATTCAAAAGATTTATTTACTCTTTGTACTTCAGATAAGATAGGTTTTAAAAATAAAAGATATGCTAAATTACTTTCATCTTTGAATATTGAATAAAGAAGTTCTGCAGCATAACATTTGTCAGTCAAACGAGTTATTTCAAAATGGGCTTTTAATTCAATATACTGTTCTAAAATTCTTGTTATAGCAACTTCAATGGATAACCACCTTGTTTGACTCGAATGAACTATCTTTTTCGGATCTGCACCATCGTTTATGGCACTGTATAAATATTTGAATTGATTTTGTCGGCTAGTGGATTTACTAAACCAATTATAAGTTTCAGCGATCATGAATTCTAGACTTCTAGGGAATGTTTCGCGGGTTGCATGAGATACTGCTAATTGCAAAGAATGACATACGCATTTAATTAATATCAAGTTTGGTACATCGGACTTCAAATGTGTATAAACGTTGTTATTAACTCCAATCATAACGCTAGCATTATCTGTCCCAATGCCCACAAGATTATTTAAAGGAAGTTTAAAATTTTCCAGCGTTATTTTTTTTAATTGAATTTGAAATATTTTCAGCGTTACATTGATCTAATTCTACAAGAGCTAAGAATGTAGAAACTCTTTTATCGAATTGCTCATCATAATACACAATTGCAATACCTAATAGTTTTGTTACACTAATATCGTTTGATTCATCTAGTAACAAACTATAATTTGAAAAGCCATTGAGCACTGACTTCAATAAATATTTCTGAAAGTGGGGGTGTAGGATATATTTTATAATGCCACTGCATTTTGTTCGATGAATTTTTAAAGTTTTGGCTGTTTGATCTTGGAATGCATTCTTACATAATTCACCAAGGTGGTCTATTGCCAGTATTGACGAGTGAGCACAAATAAACAAACTTAACTTTGCTTCAGCTTCCACTATTTGTAAATTCTTGGTGGGAAAATTTAATTTAGATTGGTTGCCTGATCTATTAGGTGAAAATGGTTCTACTGACTTAATATGTTTGAAAGTTTTTAAATGACTTAATGTCCCAAATTTCAGCAGTAAAATCAGACTTGCAATATTTACATCTTGCTCGAGTTGGATGTCCTGGAATCTCTACTAACCAGTCTTTGAATTGTGGAAAAGCTAACCATTCCTTCCGAAAATTTTGGGTATATTTCGTTTTGTTTTTGTCCGCCATCCATAGACAAAAAATTTTTTATCTATATTTTAATAGTAACCCGGATAAAAATTATTATTATTATTACTATTTTAAAGTCATTAGATATACAAATTTCTTTGAAAAATATGATAAAAACAGTAAAGAATTATATATTCTTTATAATATTCTTAAATATCTTACTTTAGTTTTTGAACAACATATTATTTAAATTTAACGAATATATTTTTAAATAGTATTAAAACTCACCTGTGAATAGTTATTAGAAGCGTTGAACTTGGTTATTAGCACAGAAAGATATTATTACACTGTGGTTATTAGAAATAATTATTTCTTATTACTTATTGCTCTGTGGTTATGAGAAACGTTGAAAGAGAAGTTATGTCGGTAATTCGGATCGCATTTCTTGGAAGCCAATCAAATACGACGAAGAAAAATTATCCAATGCCATTCCTTCGCGGTTTCAAAAAAAGACGTCATTAGAATTTTTCCCACATTTTTAGATTTGATTCAACAATTTAAAGCTATGACCCAACGGTCAGGTCGTTTGACCGCGAGGGTAACTACGTAAAATTGTTGGGTTCTCCTCAGGGAAATTCCAAAATAATATAAAACCGATTGTTCGGTTTTATAAAAAAACCGAACAATCGGTTCGGTTTTTTATAAAAAAAAAAAAAAACTATGAAAACTTTAAAAAACTTTATAAAAAAACTATGAAATATGATATCCCTACTATGTTTACGATGTATATCAATAAAACATTTCAATTATGAAATATTTTTATTGTTAATGAAATAATTAATTGGACAATTAATTTAATATTTGTTAACTAAATATTTCTTAATTTAAATGTTACATTGCCAAAATATATAAAATGCTAAACATTTATACTCTTCCCGCTAAAAAATCCGCTATTTCATATTTTAATCCGCTAAACCTGAAGCAATTCTGCTAAATCTAGCGGGAAACCGGCTAAAATGGCAACACTACTTGTTACCGGTATATTAGGTTACGTTTTGCCACGTTCTGCCCAGAAATGGCTTGTTTTGTCAGTGATGAGGAGTTGTATGAATTTTATGATGAATAAAACTTGAGTTCAATAACTTTATGTAATACATTTTTTTTTTTTTTTTTTTTCAAATTTCAGGCCCCCTTTTTTTTTGCTGTAAAAAACTTGAAGAAACAACGACAGGAGAAAATATTTTCAATACATCAAGTACCTACTTGTAAACTCATGGTTTATGCTGAAAATCTTGTGTGGGAATTTGTACAGATAGTGCTCCATCAATGGTCGACTCAGTGAAAGGGTTTGTATCTTTAGTGAAGAAAATTAACAGTGATGTCATAACAACACACTGCTTTCTTCATCATAAAATGCTGGTTGAGAAAACTACTTAGTAATGATCTGAAAAATGTGCTAGACACAGTTGTGAAAATGGTTAACTATATAAAAAGTAAGCCTGTTAAATCTCGTCTTTTTGCCAAACTTTGTGAAAAAGTTGGGGCATAACATGTTAAGCTTCTCCATATATATGAGGGAAAGAGAAAGAGAGAATCGGATCTAACATACATAAAACTGAGTAGGGGTGCCACAAATAAAATAAATTACTTACGGGTACTGCTATTAAAAATAAAGTCGAAAACCACTGCACTATACCGTAACGACTTAATATATACCAGGGGTGGGCACGCATGAGGTCAATGAGAGCCGCATTCCGGTTTTTCATATATTATAAAGAGCCACACCATAGTTACATAGTATTAAATACACAAATTCAAATTTAATTTAATTTAATTAATATGATTACATATTATACACGTCTTAAGTGTATACATATATAAGAAAATATAATTAAGAGAAAGAAAATACAAAATAATTATTTCAAAATTTTAATAATAAAAATGCATTAATTAAAAGTATAACATTTAACGAAGACCTTTGGTCAAATCTTTGAAATTTGGCGTTGTTGTTGTTATTATTTAGGAGCATTAGCAACTAAGGCCATATTGCTCCGGGGATTTGCGGTGGTTATTCCCTGACCTTTCCGCATCCTCAGTATTTGGTGGTGACGGGCTCGAACCCCGGTCTAATCAAGAAGCGTGTACTACGCACTGCTGCTCCTGCCCACCTGGCTACGGAGGCGCCGACATTTGGCGTAAAATTTGTTAAAGCAGTTCGCAAGAATTCAGTGAGATGATGATTGGTCAACTGTGAACGATATTTCGACTTCACGAACTTCATTGTGGAATACAAAGATTCACAGCAATATGTTGTACCAAAAATTGAAATTAGACCGCTGCAGTTTTCTTTAAATGTGGATATTTTGATTCTGGCAAGGGTTTCCAAAATTCAATTACAGAAGTTGATTTGTGCTGCATTTGCAATGCCTGATCCTCTTTCATCTCTAATAACTCCAATTCCCCAGCCACTTTTTCAACAAGTATTATTTCAGAAATTGGAAATCCATCTTCAATAATATCACAAATAAATGGGTTCACAAAATATGCAAATGTGATTTTAAATCTTCAAACCTATGTTTGAAATCTGCTTGCAATTCTTCCAATTTTTCTTTGTATTCGTCTAACTTTTCTTCTTTGATATTAATTATATTTGCTTTTACTTGTGGAAAATTATTAAATATTTTGTTCTTAAGATCGTACACAAAAAGCCGAAGTTTAGCTTCAAAACTAAATACAGTTTGTGACAAATCAATAATAATTTTTTCCTTTCCTTGTAAAGCCAAATTAAGTGTTTGCAAATATTCTATAATGTCAGTAAGGAACATTAAGTCAGAAAGCCAAGTTTCATTTTCTAATTCTGGGTATTTTTTTTTTTTTTTTGTAAATGTTATGATGGGATTTAGGAGTTCCACAAAACGGTCCAAAACATTGTAAGTTGACAGCCATCTTACAACACACCATAGGGATAAATCATTGGGCAATTCATCTGTTTCGTCATTCACTCGCAACTCTTCTAAAAAGTTCTTAAATTGACAATGTGTTTTGGCATTTTTTCTAACTAAATTCACAATTTGCAAAACAATGTTCCACACAATTCCGTATTTGAAGTACTTCGTTATGAGATGCTCGCGGTGAATTATGCAGTGAAGCGGTAAGAAACGTGGAATTTTAGGATCGTTGTTTAAAAGACCAATGAGACCTTGGTTTTACCCTATCATTGCAGGCGCTCCGTCAGCGACACTTAACAAGTTTATCACGAGGCAATTCAAACCTGTTCATCACTTCATCAAGCGCATTTCTAACATCTATACCACGAGTTGTTTCGATAAGAGCTACTAGGTCTAACATTTACGTCTGCAGATACATAGCGGACAAAAACGGCCAATTGTGGAACGTCCTGAATGTCTGTAGACTCGTCGAGAGCTAAACTAAATGCTGTACAATTTTTCAAATCACACATCAAACTATTTTCAACATTTTTATTAATTGCACCAATACAACGCTCAGTTGTACGGCGTGACATAGGAACCTGTGCGATCAATTTATGCAGTTTTGTATTATCTGGATCCAAAACTTTAACCACTTCTTCCAAGTTTCTTTCAATAAATTCTCCTTCTCCATATGGACGTTTGGCACGAGCAATATTCCAAGCTATCAAAAAACTAGCTTCGTTTGCTCTGTCATCTTCGCGACTAAAAGAAGACAAGAGTCCTTGTTGCTTATGAAGACCAGATTGCAAGGACTTAAGTTTCTCTGTTCGCAATTTTGAATTGAGTGGATATTGAGTTGAAAAGTGGGGATGACTTCCTTCGTAATGTCGACGTAAATTACTTACTTTGTAGTTTGCAATTGTAACTTTACAAATAAGACACAATGACTTTCCTGACTTTCCATTATTGTCAATAAAAGCAAAATTTTCTACCCGTTCTTCTTGAAAGTTTCTATTTTCTTGTTCGTATTTTCGTTTTTTGATATTTTCTGAGGTCATGTTATCAAAAAATTTAAATAAATTTAATTCCAAAGTTTGAAATTGAAACTCTTATGGGAGGTTTGGTCACATTTTCTACTCACTCCCGGTGTAGTGTTGCACAAGTCCGCTGATGGTGCCAGCAGTGTAAATGAGCGCAGATTTATTTATAATCAAAATAAAAATAGCAAAATATCTAGACATAAAAAAAAATAAACATAACATAAAATTCGTATAACAAAATATTAGTTACTTAGTTAATTTAACAAGATTCATTGAAAAACGTTCTGAAATAATAATAATAAAAAAAACGGATTTAAATTTTCAATGGGAGCCGCACTTAACTTAACGAAGAGCCGCATTTGCCCACCGTTGATATATACTATAACAGAGCCCGGCAAAACGCGGGCCAAATCCAGCCCTTTGCCTGTTTTTGTACGGCCTGCAAACTTTGCATGGTTTTTACATTTTTAAATGGTTGAAAAAAAAAAAAAAAAATTATATATCAAAAGAAGAATAATATTTCGTGACAATGTGAAAATTTTATGAAATTCAAATTTCACTGTCTATCAATAAAGTTCTATTGGAGCACAAACACCGTTCATTCGTTTACGTATTGTCTATGGCTGCTTTCGCGCTACGACGGCAAAGTTGAGTAGTTACGAAAGAGACCGTAGTGGCGCTCTCATCGCTTCGCACTGTTGCTCGGCGCAATACCAATCGCAGTGACAACGTTTCGAATTAAACATTTGCAATCGATTTTGATGATAGGAAACACTAACTTTGACCCCCCCCCCAAGAACTAAGGTCTTATCAGCCAACCGTGTTAACCTATTGAAACGCTTAATTGCACTGCGATTAAACAACTGGTTATTGGAACGGGGACTAATTGCGTCTAATTAATACGGATTCACTCCTGTAAGGTCCTGCAAGGACGCCCTTGTTGACTTCATTTCTTCTGTTCAACACTCCAGTTTAAAGTATACTTATTGACTTTGAGGATGCTTTTGATTCCCTTTCGTAGGAAAGTGCCCTCGAACGTCTACGTCATGCCGAATGTTCCCAGCAACTTTATTTTCTAATCAAGAGCTATTTTTCTAAAAGATTTATCACCATCAGATTTAAGTACAGACAAATTTTGCGTCAGGTCTTTCGAGGATGTCCTCAACGCTCTATTTTGGGATCACTTTTCTGGAATTTTGTTTTGCAAGGTTGGATTACTCGAACCTTTGACAAAGTGAAGATCATCGCATATGCGGATGATCTGACAGTTCTTGTTAGTGACAATTCAAGATCTTCAATTGAAATATCTGCTGAGAAAGTTTTATCTGATCTTCAACAATGGACAGTTGAAAATAAGGAATGTTAAGGACAGTTGAAAATAAGTTAAAAATAAATTAGTCCTACCAAGACAAAAAATTATGGTCCTTGGCTCTAAAGTAAGTTCGTCGACCACTAAGAGTTAAAATAAATAATACCTCTAGTAACGGAAATTAAAATTTTGGGAATAACTATTGACAGCAGGTTAAATTTTCTCCCTCATTTATCCAATTTGCGAATTAAGATTAGAAATGTCCTCTGAAAATTTGTATGGGACTGGAGATCTCGCTTCTTGTTTTAACTTTTGACAGCACGAAAAGTGTATAAAGCAGCTTAACATTACTTGTGATTCAAAAAAACGTTAGTTGTTGTCGAAATGACTTTACATCAGTATAAGTTTCGCATATAAGCGCTGTTTTGCCTTGTAATTTTATGTTGAATTCATTAAAATACGTTATCAAATCTGCAGGAAAAGCTAATTTCCAAAGCCATTCAGTGTTTCATAATAGTGGTTGAAGGCAGTTCTACTTGTTCAAAAAAAAATTTCAATCTCTGCCCTGAGCTCAAAAAATCGTAATAAAACTTTACCACTGCTAAGCCATCGAACTGCTGTGTGGTTGGGCAAGTCAGGATATTCAACTTCCATTTCTGACAAAAATTCACAGAACTGACGATGGTTAAGTCCACGACAGTGAATGAAACTCACCGTTGGCGCTACTGTTTCAATGACACATGATAGATTCAAATAATTTCCGCACAGCACCTGCTGATGAATATTATAATGAATAACCATAGGCTTTAAACATCTTGCATTTTCAAAGCTTTGTAAATTTGTCCAACGAAGCCTTTTCCTGCTCCTCGCATATTTTTACCACCATCAGTGGCAACACATCTAAGCAGATTCCACTTCAGGTTGTACTGAATTAGTGTTTCTCAACTTCTTTGAAAATGTTCTCGCCTGTAGTTGTTCCATGCAAACCATTCGTAAAGGCTAATTCTTCAGTCACTTCGAACTCAGCATCGACTTCTCGAATAAACAACAACTGAGCAGTATCGGAATCATCTGTTGACTCGTCAAGAGCCAAGGAAAACCACTCGAAATCATTTGCCTTGTTTTTTAATTGACTATTGATGTTACTCCCAATGTCCTCAACTCTTCGAGCCGAAAGGCTAATAGTCTTAAACAAGTATATTTTCTCTGGACACATTTCTTCGGCTGCTGCAATCAAACACGATTTAATTAACTCACCATCGGTAAACGGCTTTCCTTGCTTGGCTAACAAACGAGCCACTCGGAAATTTACTTTGGTTGCAGCCTCATTTTCATTTTGCGAAGAAATTCTGCTGTGATGAGATAGTCCATTTTAAATTATCTAATTTTTCTAACCGTTGCTTTCTTGTGAGTTAGGAATATTGTGATGAGTGCTTAGTTTGGTAATTTCGGCGTATATTGTATTCTTTTAGCACCTCTATAGTGTCATTGCATAATAAATACAATGCTTTGGCATTTAATTCGATAACAAAATAATCCACACTTCACAGAGCATTATAAGTGCAACATCCAAGGTCCACTTTTCTTGTTTTGACATGGTGGGTACGCACTAGTAATAAAATAAAAATAAGATGTCGCGGTCCGGCGAAACGCATGACACTCGAAACGCTGTCAAGTTATTACTGCGTCACTGCGAATGGTAGAGCGCCGAGGACGATGCGAAGCCACGAGAGTGCCACATATGGTCTGTTTCGCAACTACTCAGCTTTGCCGTTGTAGCGCGATAGCAGCCATAGACAATACGTAAAAGAATGAGCGTGGTTGTGTTCCAATAAAACTTTATTCATGGACACTGAAATTTGAATTTTATAAAATTTTCACGTTGTCACAAAATATTATCCTTCTTTTGATTTTTTTTTTCAACTATTTAAAAATGTAAAACCATCCTTAGCTCGTGGGTGAAATACAAGAAGCAGGCATAGGGCCGGATTTTTCCCGAAGGGTCACAATTTTCCGTGCCCAGCTCTGCCCTAGATGAAAAGTTACGATAAATCGCTGATAAAATATTATGCGTCCTACTGCTCACATTGCATGCTAACCTTCAGGTTTGACTGTATGAAAACACACGTTGTATTAATCGTGCCCTTTAGATCTACTCCACCAACCGTCCATGAAATGTGTCCAAATCATTCTGAAAAATCACTCTAATTGACACTGTTAACCACCCTTCCGACACTTATATCATCTGCAATTTGAACGTAGAACCCTTCAATCCCACGTCTATCTCATTCAGGAAGATCAGAAACAAGAAGGGCCCAAGAACTGAAACTTCGGGAACGCTGCTTGTAACTTTTGACGTAGCCGAGTGGTCAGGAGCGAGAGTGCATAGCACGCGTTGCTTGAATGGACCGGGGTTCAAGCCCGTGACTACTAAATACGATAAATATTTGAATTGACGATTTATTGTAAAAACTCTACTGACTTGGTTGTCGTGCCGGAGTATAAACAGAACATTTATTATTATTTATTTTTACTTAGACTTCGCATACCACTATGCTAACCGCATAGTCAACCTCACCACACCGACTCCATGATCTCCTGACACTGCTATGCACAGTTGGTAGAATCGCCGTCCTCCCCACGCTGGATGGAAAAGAGTTGAGCTCGAATCCCGTCGATGACGGGAGGAATTTTTAAGGGTATTTTTCACCACATGGCTCAGTTAGTCGGTTCCAGGCGAGAATAGCATAGTTTTATATCGGCAAACAGAAAATTGACCTTAGAAAACACGCGGCAACATTTTATCAACCCTTAATTCCTCTCTGTCCCTTCTACTTACATTGCACGTTCACGCCGTAGCACAGTAGCTACAAGTATAATCACCGTCTTCTCCAACACCGGATGGAAACGGCATACGTTTGAGTCTCTTCAATGACACGAAGAATTTTTATGGGATTTTTTCACTCGGTGACTGAGTTAGTCGGGTTCTGGCGTAGTTAACAAGAGGTTCGCTCTCCCCAGCAGAAACTCGCGTTTTTTGTCCAGTTGTTGTAGGGTTTTAAGAGCACCAGCGATAAAGCCATTTTGCTCCATCTACATCAGGGTTTCTTAACCGGGGTTCAGCGAGACATCGCTGGGGTTTCCGCGAGAGATCGTGATTTAAAAAAAAAATAAACATCGTTTTTCGAACTTCGCATGCCGCGCGATGCTAACGTTCGCAGTAATGGACAGTAACCGAGAGCCCCGTTAGCAATTTTGTTAGGGATCTTTCAGCACCGTTATGGCAGTGCGCAATAGGACCGTATTCATTTGGTTGAGTCCATTCTGTTTTTTACGCGAGATAGGGGAGGCCGTTGATAATTGGTGAGCGGAGGGAAGGACAGCAGGCTGATGACGTCAGCCTCTCCCTCACACAACTGCTGCGTTGTAAACGTTGCAAAACGTGCATTTTGCAGTTTTCATATTTTTTGCGATTTTCTCGTTTAGCTATTTATTTTGTCCTTCTCTTTTATATTTTATTAGCGTTTGTGTTTTACAAACATGTCTGACGGTCCAATGTGGCGATTTTTGAAGACGAAGTAGATGAAAGAGGATTCTTGGCCTACAGACAATTCTGATAAGGTTAGTGATGAAGGATTACAATCTTGAGTCATTTTACTGCACTAGTGCAATAAGGGACAAAGTCCGTCTTTGCAATGAAAACTACTTATCAATGGGTTTTACATCGGCTGGTAATTAAAGTTTGTAAGTTGTAAATCAATGTTGTCCTGTTCCATTGTGCGTGGTCTGTGGCAAACAACTTACAAATGCAGCAATGGCTCCAGCAAAATTGAAAAGACATTTATCTACAAATCATAGCCATTTGACAAGGAAAGGTGCTGATTATTTTAAACGGCTATTGGAATCTCAAAACAGATTAAAGCTTTTGTTAAAAAAAAAAAGTCACATTCAGTGAAAAGGCTCAGGAAGCAAGTTATTTATTAGCAGAACTCATTGCCCAGAAAACGAAAAGTCACACACTCTTGGTGAGAACCTAATAATGTCAGCATGTAAAATTATAGTGAGTAAAATATTAGGACAAATGCAGTAGGAGAAATTGAAAATGTTCCACTCCCAAACGGTACGACAAGTCGACGTATTGATGATATGTAACATGATGCTAAAGAGGTTTTGTATAACATACTGAAAAACCACAGCTTCTCTATCGAAGTTGATCAGTCACCAGATTTCACCGATAAATGTCATGCAGTAGCATTTATAAGATTTGTAAATGATGGTGAAATTCAAGACAGCTTTTTCTGTTGCAAACAGCTGCCCGAAACATGCAAAGCCCAAGATGTATTTAAAAGCTTTGTCTTCATATCTGGAAACAAAGGGTCGTTCTTGGAGGAACTGTGTTGACATCTGTACTGATGGTGCCTCATCAATGCTTGGCTCCATTAGAGGTTTCGCCTTTCTTGTAAAAAAAGAAAATCCTGACGTTGTCACACCACACTGCTTTCTTTAGAGAGGCGCTAGTGTCAAACTCTTGGAGATGAAATGAAAAAAGTTCTGGATGATGCTACAAAGAGGGTTAACTTTATTAAACAAAGACCAGTTCACTCCAGAATGCTTAATAAACTGTGTGAAACAAAGAGCACATAAATCTTGGATTTAAAATGAAACTGAATCTTTGAAAAACGAAATCTTGAAATGTTTCCACTGCTACCACTTGGGCTTCAGAGTGAGGAAGGATATCAGCAAGTCTCATTTAAAAGCCCCCGAAAGAACTGCAGAACAAAGATTAAACAGCAATTTCCCTCCCTTTCAACACAAGTGTATGACTGGGTGAGGGACCCTTTTTCTGAATCTTCTGCTCAGAAGAATCAGAGAAAGATTCCTGAGAACTTGACCTTTTGTCGTTGCTGTTGTTTTAGGAGCATAGGTGACTAAGGCCATGTTGCTCCCTGTAAATTGCGTGTATTCTGAGATTGATTTTCTGTTGTTGGACGAAAATTCCAAGTTTCCGGGATTAAAAACCATGCTACCCTCACCTGAGACCGACTAACTCATCCACGTTATAAAAAAGACCCATAAAAATTCTTCCCTTCATCGACAAGATTAGAACTCGGGTCTTTTTGCACCCCGTGCGAGGAGGACGGCAATCCTATCAACTGTGCTACCCACGAGAGCGAGAAGAGGAAAACTTTGTGTGCTGCAGTCTGATCGTACACTCAAGGTGAGATTTACTAACTGCCGTTAGACAAATTCTAGATTTCTTTGAAAGAAGAGTATCTTGCCATTCATAGGAAAGTAATGAACATTTTGCTGTAGTTTTCAACTTCCTACACGTGTAAGCAAGCATCAAGAACAAGGACAGAAAGCGTCCCATTTCAGTTGAAATCCGTGTTTGCTTATCAGGTCTGACCCACAATTGAGTATTTGTGCAGCAAAAAACAAGCACAGTTTTCACGTTAAAGAGGTAAATTTTATTCTTTATTTTTAGTTTCAAAAATAACACTTTAGGCATATATAGGCCTATAAAAGAGATCAAGAAATCAACGCACGTACATAATTTTGTAACTGCTCGGCCTATATTTGAGCCTGACCATGTCACTCAGTAAGGAAATATTTTTTAAAAGTCATGTATAAAATTGTCTTAGCCTATGTTTTTATTCATATGTTTTGGCTTATGATTTTAGTAGCTTTACTGTTCAACATTGTCAATAAATTTTCGTGCTGTAAATAACATTAATTAAAATGAATTTACAACATTTATTTAAATTAAATCTATCCATATTTTAGAAATAAATAGACTCATATACCAACCTCGAATCCAACAGTCTTGTGTGACTGCCACACAAGACTGTTGGCATTCAAGGTGAGCGGACGCGCTTAGACAGGGCTCCTCAGTTAAGTGGTTTACTTTTGGATAGTGCTTTTAAATATTTGATTTATTTAGATATTGTTGGATTATTTTGTTATAGGTTTTCCTGTAACTGTTTGATTTTAATAATATTATAGATATAATTTTTTAAAGTTACTTTCATTGATATTTATTTAATTTTATAATGGTAGTTACGAGATCTGCCTTAAACACGTCACAGGGTATCGTGACTCACACGGAAATAGCAGATGGCGATTTACGGGTGAGTAATGATTTAATCCGTTGTGGAGCCTGTGGAATGTTTTCCAAGGTCGACCTGGCGACTAATCCTACCTCACCTGGGGATTGTTTTCTTTGTGATCGATGTAAGGAGTGCACCGATCTTAAATTACAATTTGGTGCACTGATGGAACAATTTGAGTCCCTGAAAAAACGAGTGCTTGCCCTCGAAAATAATGCATCTGGGAGATCGTCAGGGACTCAAAACTCCAGCAATCTACCAAGTGTTGCACACCCGATTCGAGCCTCAAAACAGAAAAACCAAGTGCAAACTACTCTGGTTAAAAAGGACATTGTTTTATTAGGAGACTCCATTGTCAGGGAAACGGGGAATATTTTTTGTAATAAGGATAGGTGGAGTAGAACTAGGGTATGTCTGCCAGGAGCAACTATTGATGATGTCACCAACAGATTGTCAGATTTTAAAGGGGGTAAAGAAAATATTATTATTCATGTGGGGACAAATGATATTAAAGGTACACGATCTGACGATTTGTTGGAAAAATACAGGACCATGCTGAGGAAATGTCGCGAGCTAGGCCACAATGTCTATGTGTCTACAATTCTGCCCAGACACAATAGGAGGGATTATATGTTAAGAGCCTTGTGGATTAACTCAAGACTTGAAGGAATCTGCAAGGCTTTAGGGGGTAAATTTCTATCAGCATGGCCCACACTTGTAGGTAGAAGGAATTTTTGTAGAGACGGGATGCACTTAAACAAAGGTGGTGCAAACGTTTTTGCGAGTATTATTGAGGATACCTTAAAGGTTCAGGGAAACTGATAGTTAGGGGGGGATGTGGGTAATACTGACACGCGTTTATCTGATAATATTGGTCAAAGTAACTATTGCACATACCTCAAGAGTTCTTATCTGTTACTCCAATGCACGTATTATCTAGATGTTCTGGGGGCAGAAACGTTTCACGTGAGCAGGTAGCTAATATCAGGGAAGAGAACCTAAAAAACTTCAAGGGTTGTGTTAGGGTTGTTAAATATACAAGAACAGTAAATCTTAATTGTCGTCAATAAAATGAGCGAATTCGAACTTCTGGTTAAAACAAGTAACAAGTAACGCGGACATAATAGGGCTTACAGAGACGTGGTGCCACCCGGAAATTGGGGATGATGAGTTTCAGTACGGCTTGTATAATGTAGTTAGGAAGGATAGGTTAGATAGAAGGGGTGGTGGGGTAATGCTTCTTATCAGAAGCAGCCTGAGTGCGACGATAGCTTTCCCGGATTCAGACATTTCACATGCTAGTATAGAGTGTGTATGGTGTGAGATAGTTGGAAACAAAGGTATAATGCAAGTAGGAATAATCTACAGACCAGGTGATTGTGAAGATTATGACAAAAGCCTCTACATGCAAATGGAATGGGCAAGTAAGCGTCAATGCCTTATTATGGGTGATTTCAATTTGCCTCTAATTGATTGGAGTAAATGGGAATGAAACTCGTCATGGGGAACAAAATTTTTAAATCAACTAGATGACTGTTATTTGTATCAACATGTCAGGGAAAGTACTAGAGAAAAGAATATCCTAGACCTCATCATCACACATGAATCAGATGACATAACAGGGCTGACAGTAGTTGAACCAGTAGCAGGAAGTGGTCACGGGGTTCAACGGTGGATGATGACGAGAGAGGTAGCAGAAGTAAAAGGCAAAGGAATGGGTTTTAATTTCAGAAAAGGAAATTACGATGCCAGTTAATAGAGGCCTACATGGCCTCTATTAACTGGGTAGATATCGCGCAGAGAATGAATACAATTGGACTGCGGTACGCTTTTAAAACATTAATCACAGATGCCTTGAATGCATGTATATACCATTAAAAAAAATACTCCACGAGAAGGGTTCCAAGTTGGATGAATAGTGAAGTTGCCACATTACTTGAGCAGAAAAAGGTGGCATGGAAAGGTTACAGAGCAATAAAAAGTACTGAAGCCTATAACAGCTACAAGGTGATGTGTAATAGAGCCACAGAAAAGGTTCGACAGGCAAAGGCAGTTTATGAGAAATCACTAGCAAACAGAGCAAAGAGGGGGGGGGATAAAGAATTCTTCACATATATCAATGCCAAGAAGAGCAGGACAAACCAGATCGGAAGTTTACGTAAGGGAAAGGGGACAGTATTAAATACACCAGCTGCCGTTGCAGATGAACTCAACAGTTATTTTGCATCGATATTTACAAATGAAAAGCCTTTTGTGACAATGGGAAATTGTGGGAGCGAAGTTAAAAAATATGTAATTAATGATATTGAAATTTCGCAAGAATATTTAATGAAAAAACTTTCGAGCCTACAGACCAGTAAGGCTCCTGGAGTTTATGGAACATACCCTATAATCTTAAGAGGTGGCAAGCGAGTGCATTGAACCATTGAGGCTAATTATGCGAGCATCACTAGACTCTGGGGAGATTCCATTGGATTGGAAAAATGCAAATGAATCTCCCATACACAAGGGTGGCTCTAAAAGTGAAGTTGGAAATTATCGACCTGTCAGTCTGACTTCAGTAGTAGGGAAAATCGTGGAGGCAATGATCAAGGGTGGAATTCAGGATCATTTGGATCGAATTGAAATTCTCAAGGATACTTAGCATGGTTTTGTAAAGGGAAAATCATGTTTAACAAATCTGGCTCGCTATTTTGAAAGGGTCACTCACGAGCTGGATTTAGTGAATAATTTCGACATTGTTTATTTAGATTTCAGCAAAGCTTTTGACTCAGTCCCACATGAGCGGTTGCTTTATAAGCTGGAACAGGTTGGAATCACTGCGAAAAACCTTAGATGGATAGAAGGATGGCTTCAGGGCAGGAGGCAGAGGGTTGTGATAAATGGCTATTCCTCAGGTTGGGTTGATGTAAGAAGTGGGGTTCCACAAGGATCAGTATTAGGACCACTGTTGTTTTTAATTTTCATAAACGACATTGATGAAGGGATAGAGGGCGTGATATCTAAATTTGCAGATGATGTTAAAATTGGTAGAGTAGTTAATGATCACTGTCAAGCTGAGCTTCTTCAGAGAGACCTAGATAGACTTCAGGAATGGTCAGAAAAATGGCAGCTGTGCTTTAATCCAACAAAGTATAAGGTATTACACCTGGGAAACAGTAATCCCAAAAAAACTTATTCACTTGGTGGAGTTCAACTAAACCCAGTACTGGAGGAAAGGGACTTGGGTGTTACGATACGGTCAGATATGAAATTCTCTGAGCATTGTAAACAGGTTGCAAGGAAGGCTCATGGTGTCCTATCGATGATCTATCGAACTTTTGCAAGTAGAGATAGGTACGTGATAATCCCATTATATAAGGCTTATGTTAGACCACACTTGGAATACTGTGTTCAAGTATGGAGACCGCACCTAAAGAAAGACATCGAGCTTCTTGAAAGGGTGCAAAGAAGGGTACCTCGCCTGGTGAGATCTGCAAAAGGGCGTCCTTATGAAGAAAGACTTCGAATATGTGGGTTGCAGAGTTTGGAAACTAGACACCTTAGAGGAGATTTGATTGAGGTGTTTAAGGCTCTGAGGGGCATCAGTAAAATGAATGAGGACAAAATTTTCAAGATTATAAATGATGCTAGAACTAGGGGACATAAATTCAAGTTACGGGGGGGAAATGTTTAGATTGGACTGCAGGAAGTTTTATTTTAGCCAGCGAGTTATAAATTACTGGAATAAGTTTCCTACATGGGTGGTAGAGGCTGACAGTTTGGGGAAATTCAAAGGTCATCTGGATAGTACTTTCGGGTAAGGGAAGCGCATAGGAAGATAGGTTTAATTTCCTTTTTTTTTTTTTTATTAATTATTATTATTTAGTTATTTTTTTTATTTTATTTATTTATTTTTTTTTTTTGTATTTATCATTGTTTTGTTCGGTTTTTTTTTTTTTTTTTTTGGCTGGTGCAGCATGAGCCAAGGCTTTCTTCCAACATGCGGCCGTTACTAATACTATAAGTATTTTACTGTAACTAAAATATTTACAAATAAAATAAAAATTTACAAAAACTGCTATTAAATTAAATTATGTACACTGTAAAAAAAAAAACATTAAAACTATAATGAAATCTTTGCGATAAAATACACTAAAATAAACCGGATTAAAAGCGATAAAAATCTGGAGCTTTCGGAAGCATCGGCTTCCTTCCTCAGCAGTAACAAAACTTACTGCAGCACGTCCTTATAAGGACAAAAAAGAAAAAAAAAAAAACAACGACCGCACATACCAAACCTTATTAGCATCTTGTATAGTATAAATTTACGATAAGATGTTTGTAGGCCTTCTGGGATAAGGTAAAAAAAAAAAAAAAAAAAACGATTAGGAAATAAAAAAAAGGAAAAACTGAAGTTTCCGCTACCTACACTTCTGACTTGCATTAGCTTATATCTTTTGTGGGAAGGGTGAACAACACAAAAAGAGTAGGCTAACAAGTTGGCCAAAATAAACAGGTCCACAGAAAATTATCATTATCTACTGAAAAGAGCATTGACAATTATTATTGGATTATCTCACGCTAACATACCGTGAGCTGTAGATATACAGTAATCATTTTTATTCAGAAGTGCCCTGAGACTTGTAAATTACTTCAAGAGTTCCTCCAGCGTAAAAAGGTTGAGAAAGGTAGATTCTATATTGTCTGTAAATTGCGTTGTGGTCCGAGGTCTTTTCTGTTTGCTAGAAAAAAATCCGCGTTCACGGGAGAAAAAAATCAGCGTTTCCGGGAGAAAAAAATCATGCAACCCTAGTCCGAGACCGAACTAAGCCATGTTTGAAAGATGCCCATAAAAATTTCTCTCGTCGGGAGGGACTAGAACTCAGGCCTTTTCCACACTGTGTGAAGGATGACTACCAACTGTTCTACCCACCAATGCTTTTCGTACAGAAAAACAGGTAAATCAACTAGAGAACACACGCAATTTCTGCACATTTTAACAAGGGCAGATGAGGTAGTATTTGCATGGCCCTAACATGACACACTTTTTTTTAATAATTCCCGACATTAGTTTGTCACCAAGTCGCAGCAAGCTATTATATCAGCATTATGACTAACAGGATCTAGAAAATATGGGCAGATGGGCTGAGAAGTGGCAACTGAAGTTTAACATTGACAAATGCAAAGCACTGCATATGGCCAGAGGAACATACCAACTTTATGGTACTACACTTAGGGTGGTAAAAAATGAAGACCTGGCAGTGACTGTGCAGTGCAAACAGGCTTCCAGAGCAGGTCTTCCTGACCATTGACTTTACATAAGGCAATGGTCAGACCTGGACAGATTGGTGAGGGGGAACGAAGGGGGTCCCTCTTACCAAGAAAGGACAAAGCGAAAAGATCTAAACCTCCCAAACACTTCCTAATTCATTTCACAAATATACGTGGTCTCAATTCTAATCCCAACGATGTCCATTTCCACTTGCAGTCTGCCAAACCCCATGTACTTTTTCTGACAGAATCTCAGTTATCGGTTGATTCAACTACTGCTCATCTCAGATGCCTAAATTATTCGCTGTATGATTCCTTTCGCCTCAAAGGCGGTACTTGTGCATATGTCCATTCTGATATTCCCTGTCAGAGACTTGGCAATTTGGAATCTCCTCTTTTCGATCTTCTCTGGCTTAAAATCTCTCTACCTCATTGTGTCAAATTCATCTGCTGTCTCTACCATTCTCCCAACTCCACTAATCACTTGGAACTCTTTGATTTCCTCCAGTCCAACTTTCCTAACAGTGAGGTAAGTTTTCTTGGTGATTTTAAATGTTCACAACTCCAGCTGACTTCCGTTTTCTAGTCACACCAACCCAGCTGGTCGAGATGCTGAGGCTTTCGCAATTACTAATGACCTTGCACAGATTGTTCATTTACCTACAAGAATACCGGACAATCCTAATCATACAGCCAACACGCTTAACCTTTTTCTCACAAACAACCCTTCTAAGTACACTGTTAAAGTGAGTGGTCCTTTAAGCACTTCAGATCACAACTTGGTGATTGTCTCTTCTCCAATGGAGCCTTTATCTCATGGCTATTCCCAACCTCGTGTTGTTTGGCATTACAAGAATGAAAAATGGGATGACCTGCGAGATTTCTTTTCTTCTTTGCCTTGGTCGGATTACTGTTTCAAAACTTCTGATGTCAACGTTTGTTCAGATCGTGTCAGTGAAATTATTCTTGCAAAAAGGTTCGCAATTGGTTTACACCTAGTTTACAGTCGTCATTTTTGTTAACAGGGCACAGGTCAATGAATGAGAAATTATATGCATTAGGACTAAGTAACACGGGACGTTGTTTTTGCGGGGCCAGGGAAGGCTGGCGGCACATACTATATGATTGTGGAATATATGACAATGCCAGGACAGCGATACGTGAAATTCTTGAGAGTACAGCTCCAGGAGAAGCTATATTTTTAAGAGACTGTAGTAAGTTTCAGGTGCTCCAGGTATTTGCTAAAGAAGTATTTGAACTAAGGAAAAGTATGATTCCAGTGATACGAGGTTGATCAAATCCATCTGGCTGGAGGCACCGAGGTGTTTTTATGCTGCCGTTCTTATTGGTTGCACAACTGGACGATATACTCTTTTCTTTATCTCTCTCTTTCCCCCGCCCCCGTTGGTTTTTCCCCTTTCGGTTTACAGTAATACCCCGACTTACGCGAACTCGGAGTTACGCGGTTCTTGATTTTTTCGTTTGGCAACACTGCCGCCCACTATCTTCAAGGTCGTTTTTCATATGCTATCGATATACGTTGCGACGGCGGAGAACGAGAGCGAAAGATGAAGAAAATTCAACTTTGCTGCCGCATAAGCTGCACACATATACAAGGATTTGCATTCCAACTGTCATATTTATGTGTGCGTTCGAATTCGAGCTCAACTTTTGTCAGAAATTACATCGTTTTCACGAATAAAAAAACTTTCCAGGCTTTAAGGTTTCCAAAGACCGATTGACAATGATGGTCGGTGGGAATGCAGCTGGTGACTGCAAGTTAAAACCGCTCTTAATTTATCGCTCCGAAAACCCAAGAGTTTTAAAAAATATATCTAAAATTAGCTTATCAGTGATTTGGAAGTCAAATCATAAAGCTTGGGTGATAGCTTCCGTTTTTGAGGACTGGTTTGGTCACCACTTCATACCTGAAGTTGAACGTTATTGCAAGTCTAAACAGATTCCATTTAAATTGATCCTTCTTATTAACAATGCACCCGGTCACCCTCCTGCCACCCTAATTAATTTCGACCGACGTGTGAAAGTTGTGTTTTTGCCTCCAAACACAACCAGCTTGCTTCAACCGATGGACCAGGGAGTCAATAAAACATTCAAGGCCTACTACACGAGGCATTCGTTTCCACGTCTGAATGAAGCTATGATACAAAATAGTGAGATATCTGTTAAAGACTTTTGGAAACAATTCAATGTTTTAGATGCCGTAAGAATCATTGAAGAATCTTGGGATGAAATTCACAAAAAAACATTGAATGGCGTCTGGAAGAAACTTTGTCCATTTTTTTTTTCAAAAACGAGACGAAAACAACGCCAGAAACTGATCATGTCGCTCATATGATAGAAGTTGTTAATCTTGCCAGGCAATTAGATTTGGAAGTCAATGGTGATGATGTCAACGAGCTGTTGGATTCACATAGTGAATCCAACTGCAATTGTATAACCAACTGTATAAATTTATTAAATGTTTTTCTTTTAAACAATGAATGAGCTCATAGAGATGCGCGAGCAAAACGTCACTGAATTATCCGACACTTCAGACCCAGTTCCACCAGAAAAGCACCTGACAATTGCAAGCTTGACAAGTCTCAGCTCAATTGAAAAGGGCTTAAAAATTTTAGAAAACAGACTCCAACGAAGAACGCGTTATAGCTGCAAAGCAAGGAATAAAAAATTATTAGCTTGCTACGAAGAAATTCTGCGTGAAAATAAAAAAAAAAAAAAAAAGCGCTGTGTCGTCAGACGAATTTGTTAGATTTTATGAAGACATCGAAATAACTTTTTTACGTAACTCATTTATTTTTTTAATACATAATTTGTATTAATATGTATAAATAACTGCAATTTTATTATATATTTTTCTTTTAAACTAGTGTTTTTGTTAGTCCTTGGTCCCAATTAAACAAAATTTATATGTATTTATATGCAAAGTTGTACCCCGACTTACGTGAATTCGACTTAAGCGATTTTCGTCGGACCCACCTATCGCGTAACTTCGGGGTATTACTGTATATATATATATATATATATGTATGTATGTATATATATGTATGTATGTTTGCATATATGTGCTAAAAACCAATATTTATTTATTTAATTTTATTTTTATTTATTTTTTTTATTATTTCTTTTTGTTATCTTAGTTAATTATGTTTATTCTTTTCTTTCTCTTCCTTTCGGGTTTCTTTTTTTTTTTTTTTTTTTTTTTCCTCTGGAGTGGGCCCCAGAGAAGGATTTTATTTTTATTTTTTTTATTTTTATTTTTTTTGTCTCATACTCTGAGACCATACGTGTGTCCCATCTACTGGGACTGGCCCACCTTCCCGTGGTGTGGAAGAGTACCCAGAATCATCTATCCAGGTGACTGATGCTTCTGGGTAGCCAAGTGGCCAGAACAGAACAACAACAGAACACACACATAATACACACAAACCGACATCACACACATATCTGGCCCATTTGTAGTGATACTGTTCTTCACAGAGATACGAGGCGGAGATGAACTGACATTCTAGGAGCTGTCCCTTACATAAACACATGTCCACATGTATTCTTGCAGGAATCCTTTATCCCACATTCCACTTTAAAATCTCTTCCTTTATCTAAACCTTGGTTTTCCAATAAATGTGCTAAGCCTGTTCAAGAAAAGAATGTTGCATATCATAATTCGCTTGTTTCTAATTCTTCAATTTCATTTTCTGCCTACACCAGAGCTCACAACAATTGTAAAGCAGTTTTTCAGTAATCAGTCCAAACTAGAGTTCGAACAGGCTAAGAGTATAAAACTTGCTTATTGCCCTAATGGTAGCCGAGCATTCTGGTCTCTTGCCAACGGTATTGGCTGCAACCCACAAACGCATGAATTTCATCTATCCATCTCTACCGTTGTCTTCCAGGTTTTCTTCTAGCTCCTCGTGGGTACCATTCTGTTATTTTCTTAGTCTATCTGTCATCATGTCTTCGAGCTATATGTCCTGCCCAAGACCATTTTAGTTCTTTAGTTTTGATAGGAATGGCCTTAATTTGAGTTTACTGCCTAATCCATGTGTTTCTCTTCTTATCTAACAGTCTGATTCCCAATATAATTCGTTCCATTCTTCATTGTGTAGTTCTCAGCTTCTCTTCCATTCTTTTAGTGAGTGTCCAAATTTCACTTCCATAAGTCATGGTGGGGAGTATACATTGGTTCATTATTTTACGTTTCAGACAAACTGGGATATTGCTCCTCAGCATGTGACTATATTTCCTGAATGCTTTCCATCCAAAATTTATTCTTCTCTTAAGTTCCAGCTATTTATAATTATTAGAGCTAATAACTTGTCTCAGATAAGTATCGGACAAGTTATTAAACATGTTACTTTTGTTTTAGCCATATTCATCTTTAGCCCAAAATCCTTACTAAATCTGCATAACTGATTAAGATTTTCCTCTAATTCTCTGGAATCGTGGCTTATGACTACAATGTCATCTGCAAATTGTAATTGGTTTAGGTACTCTCCCTTCACATTGACTCCTTTCTGTGACCAGTCTAAGCTTCTGAAAGCTTCCTCAAGGGCAGCAATAAACAACTTTGGAGATGTGTCTCCTTGTCGAACACCTTTCTCAAATTTAAATTTATTAATGTCTTTGTCTAGTCTAATAAAGGTGGTAGCATTCTCATATATTTTCTTCAAAATCATAATATATGGGGTATTATGCCTTGTCTTTGCAGTGCCCAAAACATTGCCTTATGCTGTATGGAGTCAAATGCCTTTTCATAATCCACAAATACCAGGTATAGTGATGTTTTCTATTCATTTGCCTTCTCCATTAGCTATGATATTACGTGAAGGTGATCCATTGTTGACAATCCTGTCCTAAAGCCAGCTTGCTCTTTCGGTTGATTTTCAAGTATTCTTTCTAATCTGTTAGTAATTATCCTTGTGAACAACTTGTAGATGTGGAATAGCAAGCTAATTGGTCTATAATATCCAATTTATCTCCTTTCTTATGCAGCAAAACTATGACTGTATTATTCCACTCCGTAGGAGTCACACCTATTCTAATGCATTTTGTGAAGAGTCTTGCCAGTTTTTGTGTTATGTCTCTTCCTCCCAATTTTAACAACTCTACAGTAACTTCATCTTCCCCAGGGATTTCTGATTCTTCATTGTCTTCAACGCATGTTCAACCTTATTAGGAAGAATATCGGGTATGTCGTATATATTACTAATTTGCGATCCATCTTCCCCACTGCTGGCATCATTCCCTCGCTCCTTGTATAATTCTCTATGGTAGTCTTCTGTTATTTGAATTATGCCTTCTCTGCTATTTATAAGTACACCATCACTATTCTTCAGTTTCAGTATCATTTATCTTTCTGTATTACTGCTAATGGCTGCTAATTTAAGTCCTTTGTTTTCCCTTAATGCTTGTTCTACTTTTCTAGTGTTAAATCATATGTCCTCTCTGAGTCTCTTTCTAATAGCTTTGCATAACTCAGTATGCTTAATTTTCTCCTTGTCAGTGTTTATCTTGCTCTTCATTTGTCGTCTTCCGTTCATCGTGAAGAATGTTTCTTGACTAATTTTTTCTTGTTTGGATTTCTTTTCCCCTATAGGTTTCTTGGGCTTTATCACTTTCAGAAAGTGTAATATTCCTCATCGATATCTTGGTCCGGAACAGTCTGCAGAAACTCAAACTTGTTCTTAAGTTCCAGTACATACTGCTTTTTCTCCTCTTCTGTTATCTCATATTTACTTGAGTCAGTTTTTTCCCTTTCTTTTCCTACATCTATATCAAGTGTGCATCTTACCTTTCGGTGATCACTTCCAACATTTACCTTATTCAGGATGATACCTTACCGTTATCATCATTCACAATATATCTTCTGTCAGTGAGGATGAAGTAGATTTCATTAGTTGTTAATCCATTTGGATTATGTCCACTTTCTGTTCACCCTTTTCTTGAAAAAAAAGGGTTCGTTACTGACATTCCTTGAGAATCTGCAAATTCCACAAGTCTTTCACCTCTTTTATTTCTTTCACCAATTCCAAAATTTCATATAGTTCCCCTTTCTGTGCTGTTTTGTCTTTTTCCAAACTTAGCATTGAAGTCCCTCATAATGATAGTGTAGTGGGTTTTCTGCTCATCTAGAACAGGGGTCACCAAACTATGGCCCATGGGCCAGATCCAGCCTGTGCAGTCTGTTCACCCGGCCCGCCCCGCACTGTGGTACAAATGATCAAAATTTCTAAAATATATTGTAATTATTTATATGGAAATGTAATAAATAGTGAATCAACGAAATACTACTGTTTCAAAGACAGCTTGTGAGCGGGGCTTATACCTTGGCAACAGCGAGCGGCGCCGCATGTGACATCACAAAAGGGTGCTTTGACAGGAACACACGCCATTCGTTAACATAGTCGTATCTACCACCAATCTCCGTCGATCATGGTTATGGGATATATTCACTAGGGCGCAGCAGGGGATAAATGTTAGCGCTGTCAAAAGTTAGAGTGCAGTGCAACGTTCGGCTGCATATATTTGGAATATTTTCTGTGAAGATAAGATACACTTATTTTAATTACTTTTAACAGAAGTTAAAGTAAAAATAAGGTAAATTCTTGTAAACTATTATATACAAATAGTAATATGTAAGTAAGAAATTGTTTCTCCTTTCTAGATATTTTTCTTCGCCGTTCTCCTATAGTTATGGCCTACTAAGAAAAGAAAAGTAGATGCTGAGTGTCGCCTTTTCAACGAAGAATGGGAAGAAAAGTACTTCTTTGCAGAAGCAAGTAACCAAAGGGCTATGTGCCTGATATGCAACGACAGTGTTGCCATTTTAAAGAGTACAATCTTCGGTGATTATGAAACAAAACATCTTTCAACATTTTCAAAGTTTTCTGGAAAGTTACGTACTGAAAAATTTAAATTCATAAAACATAGTTTGGAATCACAAAGGCATGTGTTCACGAAAATATTTACTGAAAATGAATCTGTAACCCATGTAAGTTACAAAATAGTAAATAAGATGGTAAGGATGATGAAGCTGATGGTAGCTTCATCAAAGAGTGTATGATGGAAGCGGCAAATGACTTGTGTACGGCAAATGAAGTTTAACATTGACAAATGTAAAGTACTACATATGGGAAACAGTAACCCCAGATCAACGTATCAACTCTGTGGTACTACGCTGACAGTGGTAGAGAATGAAAAGGACCTGGGGGTAATTGTGCAGGCAGATATGAAGTTCTCTGAGCAGTGCAAACGAGCTGCAAGAGTAGCTCATGGTGTCTTGTCAATGATATACAGGAATTTTTCTAGCAGGGATAGGGATGTGATTATTCCCTTGTATAAGGCATTGGTCAGGCCACACCTTGAGTACTGTATACAGGTCTGGAGGCC
The DNA here is from genome assembly GCF_048544385.1 of Mastigoproctus giganteus. Classification (NCBI taxonomy): domain Eukaryota; kingdom Metazoa; phylum Arthropoda; class Arachnida; order Uropygi; family Thelyphonidae; genus Mastigoproctus; species Mastigoproctus giganteus. Next base: position 135,422,215 of record NC_143579.1, on the reverse strand, counting down.
TCATTTCAAGAAGGATGTAGAGCTGCTGGAACGAGTACAGAGAAGGGCAACAAGATTAGTGAATGGAACAAAGGGTTGCTCTTACGAAGAAAGGCTTAAGTTTGGCAAATTACAGAGTCTGGAGACTAGGCATCGGCGAGGTGATCTGATAGAGGTGTATAAGGCTTTGAATGGCTTGAGCATGCTCAATGCCGATGGGATTCTTCCTCTTGCTCAGAATAATCACCTGAGAGGGCATAAATTCAAATTGAGGAAGGACAGATGTCGGATAGATGTGTGGAAATTTGCCTTTAACCAGCGGGCAGTTGGTTTGTGGAATAGACTTCCATCACTTGTTGTTGAAGTTGATAGCCTAAACAAATTTAAGGCTCAGCTGGACAGGTATTTCGAACGAACAGAGGGGTGAAATGGGAGAAGTGGTTGTGTCTTTTTTTTTTTTTTTTTTTTTGGCTGATGCTGAATAAGCTTGCTTTCTTGCATCATATGCCTCTACTAATGCTAATACTGAAAAATCAGATTTATTTAGAAGTGTTAGCCTTTCAACAAGTTCAGTTGTGCGGAGAACAGAAGGACTTGGAGAAAATATAGTACTGCAGATACGCAAAAAAGCTAGACAATTCTTGTGGTATTCTCTAGCACTGGATGAGTCTACTGATCTCTCGAACACGTCACAACTTCTCATATTCATTCGTGGTGTTAATTTGGACTTTCAAGTCACAGAAGAGTTGGCATCTGTTTGAACAACAATTGGAGAAGATATTTTCGTGGAAGTGCAGAAAACTTCGCAAAGCTATAACCTTCAGTGGAATCAGCTTCGATGTGTCACAGTTGATGGAGGAAAAAGCATGGCAGGTGTTAGGAAGGGTCTCGTAGGGAAGATTAGAACTAAGTTAGAAGATCTTCAACTTCCGGGTGCTTTATTTATACACTGCATTATACATAAAACGCACTATGGCAAAGACTTAGATATTTTTTGCGTACTGAAACTAGCCATCTCTGCGGTGAACTTTATTCGGGGCCATGCACTTAATCACCGCCAGTTCCAAGCTTTTCTTACGGAAATTGACTCTGAATTTTGTGACTTACATTATCACACAGCAGTTAGGTGGCTTAGCTGTGGTAAACTCCTGTTTTGTTTTTATAAGCTACGAAAAGAAATAGGTATTTTCCTCAACGAAGAAGGATAGAGCTGATACACTTCTATCATATCCTACCTGGCTATCAAAATTGGTCATTTTTGGTTGACATAACATCTCACATGAATGAATTGAATTTAAAACTTCAAGGAAAGGACAACTTTATCTGTGACCTTACCATTAGCATTAAGCATTAGTAGAGGCATATGATGCAAGGGGGCTTAGAGGGGAACAGGTATCCTGTGTGTTATCAGACACTCAGCCTAAAACACTGATGGATCCAATATCTCTCTATTACAGAAGATTTAGGAGAAGTCCGGTTGGCCTGCCTCCCTAAAATCCACTCATGCACACCTTCTCGATGGTAAGCCCTGTTACGTCACTTAGGTGGCAACGAACGTGTAGAGTGGTTCTCTTCAAGACGCCTGGTCAGTGTGAAGAGGAAAAGACCAAACCCTCCAGCAATGAGAGCACAACAATACAAATGGCCCTCAGTCCCCAGCAGCTTTCACTCTCCCTCTTACGGCAGCAAGAGGATCAGAGTGGAAGCAGAGGGTGCTAAGAATCTCTGGGTACGACCAGGCTGCCATGCACAGAAATTGAACTTGGCCTGTTATAACGTACGATCACTCATCGGTGAAGACAGGATATTAGAGCTGGAAAAGGAATTAGAAAATGTGAATTGGAATATCATCGGTTTGGCTGAAACAAGAAGAAGAAATGAATCACTTATAAGTTTATCAAGTGGAAATCTGCTGTACACCAATGGAAACAGTGAAAGGAGTGAAGGTGGAGTTGGGTTTCTGGTCCATAAAGATTTTAAAAACAACATTTTGGAATTCAAAAGTACATCACCAAGGGTGTCAAGACTAATATTCAAGATTTCTAAGAGGTACAAGCTAAAGATTATAATGATTTATGCACCAACATCGAGCCATGAATGATGAAGAGGTTGAAGAAATGTACACTGAAATTGAGAGTCTTCTAGATGAGCAGAAAACCCACTACACTATTATTATGGGGGACTTCAATGCTAAGGTTGGAAAAAGGCAAAACAGTGCAGAAAGAGGAACTATAGGAAATTTTGGAATTGGTGAAAGAAATAAAAGAGGTGAAAGACTTGTGGAATTTGCAGAATCTCAAGGACTGTCAGTAACGAACACTTTTTTCAAGAAAAGGGTGAACAGAAAGTGGACATGGAAGAGTCCAAATGGATTAACAACTAATGAAATCGACTTCATGCTCACTAACGGAAGATATATTGTGAATGATGTTACCGTCATGAATAAGGTAAATGTTGGAAGTGATCACAGAATGGCAAGATGTACACTTGATATAGATGTAGGAAAGGAAAGAAAAAAACTGACTCGAGTAAATAATACAAAGGTCTTGGAAATAACAGAGGAGGAGAAAAAGCAGTATGTACTGGAACTTAAGAACAAGTTTGCGCTTCTGCAGACTGCTCAGGACCAAGATATCGACGAGGAATATTACAACTTTCTGAAAGTGATAAAGCCCAAGAAACCTATAGGGAAACAGAAATCCAAAGAAGAAAAAATTAGTCAAGAAACACTTGTCATGATGAACCAAAGACGACAAATGAAGAGCAAGAAAAACACTGACAGGGAGAAAATTGAGTATACTGAGTTATGCAAAGCCATTAGAAAGAGACTCAGAGAGGACATAAGAAGATTTAACACGAGAAAAGTAGAACAAGCATTAAGGGAAAACAAAGGATTTAAATCAGCAGCCATGAGCAGTAATACAGAAAGACAAATGATACTGAAACTGAAGAATAGTGATGGTGTACTTATAAACAGCAGAGAAGGCATAATTCAAATAGCAGAAGACTACTATAGAGAATTATACAAGGAGCGAGGGAATGATACCAGCAGTGGGGAAGATGGATTGCAAAGTAGCAACACATACGACATACCTGATATTCTTCCTGATGAGGTAGAACATGCATTGAAGAAAATGAAGAATCGGAAAGCCCCGGGGGAAGATGAAGTTACTGTAGAGTTGTTAAAATTGGGAGGAAGAGACATAACACAAAAACTGGCAAGGCTCTTCACAAAGTGCATTAGAAAAGGTGTGATGCCTAAGCAGTGGAATAATGCAATCATAGTTTTGCTGCATAAGAAAGGAGATAAATCAGAAATTGGAAATTATAGACCAATTAGCTTGTTATCCCATATCTACAAGTTGTTCACAAGGGTCATTACTAACAGATTAGAAAGAATACTTGATCAGAATCAACCGAAAGAGCAAGCTGGCTTTAGGACAGGATTCTCAACTATGGATCACCTTCACGTAATATCACAGCTAATGGAGAAAGCAAATGAATATAAAACACCATTATGCCTGGCGTTTGTGGATTATGAAAAGGCGTTTGACTCCATACAGCATAAGGCAATGTTTCGGGCACTGGAAAGACAAGGCATAGATACTCCATATATTATGATTTTTAAGAAAATATATGAGAGTGCTACATCCTTTATTAGACTAGACAAAGACAGTAGCAAATTTAAAATCGAGAAAGGAGTTCGACAAGGAGACACAATATCTCCGAAGCTGTTTACCGCTGCCCTTGAGGAAGCTTTCAGAAGATTAGACTGGTCGCAGAAAGGAGTCAATGTGAACGGAGAGTACCTAAACCATTTACGATTTGCAGATGACATTGTGGTCATAAGCCACGATCCCAAAGAATTAGAGGAAAATCTTAATCAGTTATGCACAGTTAGTAAGGATTTTGGACTAAAGATGAATATGGCTAAAACAAAAGTAATGATGAACAAGTATGCCACAAAAAGGGATATAATGATTGAAGGAGCAGTAATTGAAAAGGTGGAGTCATATACTTATCTGGGACGAGTTATTAGCTGTAATAATGATAAATGGCTGGAAGTCAAGAGAAGAATAAATTTTGGATGGATAGCATTCAGGAAATAGCCAGCTTGATTGGATACTATGATGCAGTCACAAAAGAACTGGATGCAGGGAATAACTTTGATATTATATACTTGGATCTTAGAAAGGCTTTTGATACTGTTGCACATGTAAGACTGCTACACAAATTGGAGCAGTGTGACATTGGAGGCAAATTGCTGCTATGGATAAAGGGGTGGTTGAGTGGGAGAAGACAGAGAGTGGTAATCAATGGACACTGCTCATCGTGGACTAATGTTATTAGTGGAGTCCCCCGGGGCTCAGTGTTGGGTCCATTATTGTTTTCTGTATTTATAAATGATATTGATGATGGTATATCAAGCTTAATGTCCAAGTTTGCAGATGATACAAAGGTTGGCAGGGTTGTCAAGGACACTACTGACACTACACTGCTGCAACAGGATCTGGAAAGGTTGAGCAGATGGGCTGAGAGGTGGCAAATGAAGTTTAACATTGACAAATGTAAAGTACTACACATGGGAAACAGCAACCCCAGAGCAACGTATCAACTCTGTGGTACTACACTGACAGTGGTAGAGAATGAAAGGGACTTGGGGGTGATTGTGCAGGCAGATAAGAAGTTCTCTGAGCAGTGCAGACGGGCTGCAAGAGTAGCTCATGGAGTATTGTCAATGATATACAGGAATTTTTCCAGCAGGGATAAGGAGGTGATTATTCCATTGTACAAGGCAATGGTCAGGCCACACCTAGAGTACTGTATACAGGTCTGGAGGCCTCATTTCAAGAAGGATGTAGAGCTGCTGGAACGAGTACAGAGAAGGGCAACAAGATTAGTGAATGGAACAAAGGGGTGCTCTTATGAAGAAAGGCTTAAGTTTTGCAAATTAGTGTCTGGAGACTAGGCACCAGCGAGGTGATCTGATAGAGGTGTATAAAGCCTTGAATGGTTTAAGCATGCTCAATGCTGATGGGATTCTTCCTCTAGCTCAGAAAAATCACCTGAGAGGGGATAAATTCAAATTGAGGAAAGACAGATGTAGGATAGACGTGCGGAAATTTGCCTTTAGCCAGCGGGTGGTTGGTTGGTGGAACAGACTTCCATCCCTTGTGGTGGAGGTTGATAGCCTAAATAAGTTTAAGGCTCAGCTGGACAGGTATTTTGAACGAACAGAGGGGTGAAGTGGAAGTGGGTTTTTTTTTTTTTTTTTTTGGCTGATGCTGTATAAGCTTGCTTTCTTGCATCAAATGCCTCTACTAATGCTAATACTAACATACTGAAGAGCAATATCCCAGTTTGTCTGAAACGTAAAATAATGAATCAATGTATACTCCCCACCATGACTTATGGAAGTGAAACTTGGGCACTCACCAACAGAATGGAAGAGAAGCTAAGAACTACACAGCGAAGAATGGAACGAATTATATTGGGAATCAGACTGTTAGATAAGAAGAGAAACACATGGATTAGGCAGCAAACTCAAGTAAAGGACATTCTTATCAAAACTAAAGAGCTAAAATGGTCTTGGGCAGGACACATAGCTCGAAGACATGATGACAGATGGACTAAGAAAATAACAGAATGGTACCCAAGAGGAGCTAGAAGAAAACCTGGAAGACAAAGGCGGAGATGGATAGATGAAATTCATGAGTTTTTGAGTAGTAAATGGATGGCCAGTGCTCAAAACAGAAGGAACTGGAAAGTTGCTAGAGAGGCCTTCATCCTGCAGTGGATTGAAAATGGCTGATGATGATGCAAGAAAGCAAGCTTATTCAGCATCAGCCAAAAAAAAAAAAAAAAAAAAAAAAAAAAAACACACCACTCCCATTTCACCCCTCCGTTCGTTCGAAATACCTGTCCAGTTGAGCTTTAAATTTGTTTAGGCTATCAACTTCAACAACAAGTGATGGAAGTCGGTTCCACCAACCAACCACCCGCTGGCCAAAGGCAAATTTCCGCACATCTATCCGACATCCGTCCTTCCTCAATTTGAATTTATGCCCTCTGAGGTGATTATTCTGAGCAAGATTAAGAATCCCATTGGCATTGAGCATGCTCAAACCATTCAAAGCCTTATACACCTCTATCAGATCACCTCGCCGGTGTCTAGTCTCCAGACTCTGTAATTTGCAAAACTTAAGCCTTTCTTCGTAAGAGCAACCCTTTGTTCCATTCACTAATCTTGTTGCCCTTCTCTGTACCCGTTCCAGCAGCTCTACATCCTTCTTGAAATGAGGCCTCCAGACCTGTATACAGTACTCAAGATGTGGCCTAACCATTGCCTTATACAAGGGAATAATCACCTCCTTATCCCTGCTAGAAAAATTCCTGTATATCATTGACAAGACACCATGAGCTACTCTTGCAGCTCGTCTGCACTGCTCAGAACTTCATATCTGCCTGCACAATTACCCCCAGGTCCTTTTCATTCTCCACCACTGTCAGTGTAGTACCGCAGAGTTGATACATTGCTCTGGGGTTACTGTTTCCCATATGTAGTACTTTACATTTCTCAATGTTATACTTCATTTGCCACCTCTCAGCCCATCTGTTCAACCTTTCCAGATCCTGTTGCAGCAGCATAGCGTCAGTAGTGTCCTTAACAACCCTGCCAACCTTTGTATCATCTGCAAACTTGGACATTAAACTTGATATCCCATCATCAATATCATTCATAAACACCGAAAACAACAACGGACCCAACACTGAACCCTGAGGAACTCCACTAATAACATTAGTCCACGTTGAGCAGTGTCCATTGATTACCACTCTGTCTTCTGCCACTCAACCAATCCCCTTATCCATAGCAGCAATTTGCCTCCAATGCCACACTGCTCCAAGTTCCTGCATCCAGTTCTTTTGTGACTACATCATAGTATCCAATCAAATTGGTCAGGCAAGACCTGCCCTTAACAAAACCATGCTGCGTCTGAGCTATAACTGAATTCTTGTCTAGATGATCCTGCAGTGCTTCTTTAACCAGTGCCTCCATTAATTTACCTGGAACAGAAGTTAAACTAACAGGTCTATAATTACTTGTGTCAGCCTTTGATCCTCCTTTGTGAATTGGGGTTACATTTGCACATCTCCAGTCTATGGGTACCTCCCCTGAGTACAAAGAAGCTCTCATAATTATGGCTAGGGGTTTGCTTACTTCCTTTGCTGCCTCCTTTAATATAACTGGATAGATCCCATCCACCCCAGGTGCCTTTTTTATGTTTATCCTCAACAATCCTCCTCCACTTTCTTCTCAGTTATTACAAAATCATCCAGCTCACTGCCAATGTTTAATTTACATACATCATTCTCCTTCCTGAATAACTCCTCATGCGTGAATGTAGATGCAAAATACTCGTTTAGATTGTCAGCCACCTGAGCAGGATCCTCGACTGTTGAACCATCAATATCCAGTGGACCAATCTGATTCATCCCTTTCCTTCTTGAGTTTAAATATGTAAAGAACTCTTTTCTGTTTTTCTTTGCATCCTTTGCCAAGGATTTTTCGTAGTCTGCTTTTGCCTGCCTAATCTCCTTTGTGACTTGGTTACAGACCAACTTATATCTATCATAGGCTTCCATGTCACCCATTAATTTGTATGTATCCCATGCATTTTTCTTCTCTGCCACCTGTCTCATTAGTTCATCTGACAACCATTTAGGCCTAAACCTTGAACAATATTTCTTAGTTGGTATGTAAAGCCTGGTAGCCTCCAAGATTAGTTCCTTAAATGCTTCCCATTTTGAGTTTGCTGTTGGTAACATCATCAGTTGGTCCCACTGTATAGAATTTAAATACTGTCTCAGACCATCATAGTCGCCTTTACGAAAACAAAAACCCTTCCCTTTACCTCTGATGGTAGTTACCTCCTTGAGTAAATCCCACTTCAACACACTGTGATCACTGCCACCTAGTGGTTCATTTATCTGCAGATTCTTAATGCATGAAGAATCACTACTGATAATCAGATCAAGAGTATTGCTCCCTCTTGTTGCCTCACGAACATGCTGATGTAGAAAGCAATCATCCAATAAATCCACAAAAGCCTTGCTAGTGTGCGAGTGACCAACCACAAATTCCAGTCAATATCTGGGAAATTAAAATCCCCCATTATAAGACTCTCTGATTTACTGGCCCACTCTATTTCCCTGTACAATATCTTATTATACTCATCAGAGTCATTAGGCCTATAGCACACTCCTACTCGCAATTTTGATTCCCCTATGCTTATGTCACACCAAACTGACTCGACACTGCCCTGTCCATCAATGTCGACTGGCTTCACTTCCTTGGACTTTGTGTTTCTTAACTAATAGCATAACCCCTCCTCCCCTCCTGTCCTGTCTATCCTTTCTATACACATTGTATTCCCCAAATTCCAGTTCCGCATTACTTATATCTGTGTGACACCACATCTCTGATATCCCAACAATATCTGCCTTTGATGTTTTGAGCAATACCTCAAATTCATCAAATTTATTTACCAAACTCCTAGCATTGGTGTACACGCAGGTATACATGCACCTGTTTCTATTCTTAGCTACCCTAACACAACCCCATGTGTTTACTTGTACCGCAATGACTCCCAGCAGTCTCTGAAATATCCTGAATCTTGTTTTTCAGGCTTCTGCTCATTTCAATAGAAGCAGTGCAAGAATCACTTCCACCTCTGCCAGTGGCTACTGTTAATATATTAGTCCTTGTATCCCCCCCAACTAGCAGTTTTCCGACCCACCTAACACTGCCTCGACAGCATCAGCAAATATTCTTGCACCCTTTCTATTTAAGTGTATCCCATCCCTGTAGAAGCAATCTCTCCTGTTAACAAGTACAGTCCAGGCTGAAAAAAATTCTACCCCTTGAGCCTTGCACAATCCCTCCAGGGCCGAATTGATCGACAAGGCTCTCATCATATACTCCCTCCTATCGTGTCTGGGCAGAATTGCAGACACTTTCAAATTCAACCCTAATTCACGGCTTTTTTTCAACAGTGACCTGTACTTGCTAAGTAATTCCGCCGGTCTCCTACTCTTAATGTCATTAGTGCCAACGTGTACAACTATATCACCTTTTGTGTCCTTAAAAGATGATATCCGCTCTACAACGTCATCAACCTTTGCCCCTGGCAGACATACCCTGGTCCTATTCCACCTATCCTTTTTACAAAGCATGTTCCCCGTTTCCCTGACAATAGAGTCACCAACAACTACTAGTTCCTGTGGGACCAGCGCATTCTGCCTAGGGGGCTGCCTCTGTGTTGCCTGATGACCAAGTGCAAGCTCTGGCGTTGATGTGGGCAGCTGAGAGCTTGATGGGCCCCTCAATTTATTTCCTTCGAGGGCATTCACCCTGTCCTTCAAGCTATCATAAAGGCTCATAACAACGCTGAGTTGTCGCCTGATTTCCTTGCACTCCTTACATCGTGCACACACAAAGACATCCCCCTTGGCAGCATCATGTCCCATACCCGACTGCTCCGCAAACATCAAGCAAGCAGTGCATTTTAAAAGACTGTGATTCAGAGGGCAACTGCCCCCCTCAGTTCTACCCTGAACCACAGCACTTCCATTAGCTTGAGCCTTTTGCTTTGCTGCTCTGGTCAGAGTCATGATTCCGATTTAATTCAATAAAATTTAAAAACAAAAATTAAATCCTTAAGTTATATCCAAAAACAGTTATGTTATTTTTTATTTTTATTTTCGGTATGTAGTGTTTTCTACGAGTTCCCTTTATACAACTTCCGTATCACGTGTACCACTATAGTTATGTATTAATTATTTGTTACGATTAAGTCGTTATAAATATATAGAGTTAAAAATACAATTTAATTGACAATAAAGTCTATGTATATAAAGTGCTTAGCATCATAATACACAGCCATTTCTGAATAAACAGAAAATTTTTAAGGTGGCATCGTTTTAGGTTATATCTCATATTGTGAATACCTTCACAACGAGTTGCCATGATATTGCACTACTTCGAATAAGTAACGCTTCACCTAAGGAGAAGACTAATGTTACTTATTCTCAGATAGGTACCACCACCCAGACAGCATCAGGCATCTCTCATATTGTGGAGTTATACTTCATAACTGTTTTTGCCATCATTGCATCACTTGGGTACCTACCCACTCACTGAAGAAGGGCCAAATAGCCCTGAAACAGTGCTGTCTGGGTGGTGGTACCTATCTGAGAATAAGTAACATTAGTCTTCTCCTTAGGTGAAGCATTACTTATTCGAAGTAGTGCAATATCATGGCAACTCGTTGTGAAGGTATTCACAATATGAGATATAACCTAAAACGATGCCACCTTAAAAATTTTCTGTTTATTCAGAAATGGCTGTGTATTATGATGCTAAGCACTTTACATGCATAGTCTAAATTTGTTCGCAGCTTGAGGCTCTAGCCCTAAATGCGCCTTAGCCTTTGACAATAAAGTTTATCAAGATTAATAGATTTACTGATTAATTGACAATATTATATTATATTGTCAATTTAATTGTATTATATTGGCACTATACTACACTAAGCTTATGCTATCGTGTAAAAATGGCGGGAATTCTCGAACGGTACTTCTACGGACTCGTAACTATTGATTAGCTTCCAAATCTCGCTATCTCAATTTAGAATAAACTAAGGATCCTCACTAGGTCTATAATCTACTTATAGAAGATAATTTGATATAACAATTGGTTAATAAATCGACTAAATTTGGTTAAAAAAAAAGACTTCTCGTTCAATTTGTAACACATGGATTTGATACCGTTACCGATACTAAGTAATACCTACAAAATCTCTGTCTAAGTTAAACTTTAAACTAAGTATCGTAACTAGGAATATAAAGCTACTCTAGAAAATAAGTTAATATGACAATTTAAGCTAATAAATCAGAAAATAAATCAGGAAAAACTTCTCTGTTCCAAGAGCTTCAAGGAGCTTCGTCCACACAGGATAACCTCGTACCCAGACTAGTAGAGGCATTTGATGCAAGAAAGCAAGCTTATGCAGCATCAGCCAAAAAAAAAATAAATAATCACTTCCACTTCACCCCTCTGTTCGTTCGAAATACCTGTCCAGCTGAGCCTTAAACTTATTTAGGTTATCAACTTCCACGACAAGGGATGGAAGTCTATTCCAGCAACCAACCACCCGCTGGCTAAAGGTAAATTTCCTCACGTCTATCCTACATCTGTCTTTCCTCAATTTGAATTTATGCCCTCTCAGGCGATTATTCTGAGCAAGGGAAGAATTCCATCAGCATTGAGCATGCTCAAACCATTCAAGGCTTTATACACCTCTATCAGATCACCTCGCCGGTGCCTAGTCTCCAGACTCTGTAATTTGCCAAACTTAAGCCTTTCTTCGTAAGAGCAACCCTTTGTTCCATTCACTAATCTTGTTGCCCTTCTCTGTACTCGTTCCAGCATCTCTACATCCTTCTTGAAATCAGGCCTCCAGACCTGTATACAGTACTCTAGGTGCGGTCTGACCATTGCCTTATACAAAGGAATAATCACCTCCTTATCCCTGCTAGAAAAATTCCTATATATCATCGACAATACACCATGATCTACTCTTGCAGCCCGTCTGCACTGCTCAGAAAACTTCATATCTGCCTGCACAACCACCCCCAGGTCCCTTTCATTCTCTACCACTGTCAGTGTAGTACCACAGAGTGGATACGTTGCTCTCGGGTTGCTGTTTCCCCATATGTAGTACTTTACATTTGTCAATGTTAAACTTCATTTGCCACCTCTCAGCCCATGCTCAACCTTTCCAGATCCTGTTGCAGTAGCATAGTGTCAGTAGTGTTCTTGACAACCCTGCCAACCTTTGTATCGTCTGCAAACTTGGACATTAAGCTTGACATAGCATCATCAATATCATTTATAAATACAGAAAACAATAATGGACCCAATACTGAACCCTGAGGGACTCCACTAATAACATCAGTCCACGATGAGCAGTGTCGATTGATTACCACTCTCTGTCTTCTCCCCCTCAACCACCCCTTTATCCATAGCAGCAATTTGCCTCCAATGCCACACTGTTCCAATTTGTGCATAGTATCCAATCAAATTGGTCAGGCAAGACTTCCCCTTAACCCCTTAATCCCATGCTGTGTATGATCTATAACTGAAGTCTTGTCTAGGTGATCCTGCAGTGCTGCTTTAACCAGTGCCTCCATTAATTTTCCAGGAACAGAAGTTAAACTAACAGGTCTTTAATTACTTGTGTCGCCCTTTGATCCTCCTTTGTGAATTGGGGTCACATTTGCACATCTCCAGTCCATGGGTACTTCCCCTGAGTCCAAGGAAGCTCTCATAATTATGGCTAAGGGTTTGCTTACTTCCTTTGCTGCTTCCTTTAATATAACTGGATAGATCCCATCCAACCCAGGTGCCTTTCTTGTATTTATCTTCAACAATTTCTCCTCCACTTTACTCTCAGTTATTACAAGATTCTCTAGCTTACTGCCAGAGTTGAATGTACCTCTGGCATTCCCCTCGCTGAATAACTCCTCATGTGTGAATGTCGATGCAAAATATTCATTCAGTTTGTTAGCTACCTGAGCAGGATCATCAACAGTTGACCCATTGATATCAAGTGGACCAACCTTTACCAAATCATTAAAGGATTTCGAAGAAAGCTATTACTTTTTTAAGCACAACTAGAAAGAGGAGATTTCTCTCATTTTCAGTGTTTCAAAGAATTTCTTGCTGAAATCGAAGAAGATATCAATCTTGAGTTTCCAAAGAAAATTATTAATGACTTAAAAAAGCATTTTTTGGAAAGATTTTCAGACCTCGACAGAACTGAGAGTGATATTCTTTTGTTTCAAAATCCGTTTCATTGTAATGTTGATGATGTGCCAGTCGAACTACAGTTAGAGATCATTGATTTACATGCAAATAACCTATTGAAAGAGAAACACAGAGAAGGAAAAAATCTTGTAGAATTTTATCGCTGCTTATCTGATAATGAGTTTTCAAAATTAAAGAAATTTGCCTCTGGTATGGCATCAGTGTTCGGTACAACTGATGTCTGTGAGCAAGCATTTTCAAAACTGAAATATGTAAAGTCCACATATCGAACAAGGCTGAGTGATGAACATTTAAAGGCAATTCTCTTGGTTGGGTGTAGCAATTCGGAAGCAAACATTGTTGATATTTTAAAAGCTAAACGCCAGTTCCATAAATCACATTAATCTTTTCTGCTCATCTTATTCCTAATGTCGCCTTCCTTGATAAGTTTTTGATAAATAAATATATTTGTTATCTTTATTTTTCTATATATTCTTTATTTTTGAATATTTTTTGTATTGGTAAATAAATATATTCGTTGTCTTCATTTTTGTTGTATTTACTGAATTGTATATATTGAACAAAATGACCATACAGCCTGTGTTCGTCAATCTGTCAGTTATCTGGCCCGTCGTGAAAAAAGTTTGGTGACCCCTGATCTAGAAGAATCTCAATTTCAGTGTACATTTCTTCAACCTCTTCATCATCATCATGGCTCAATATTGGTGCATAAATCATTATAACCTTTAGCTTGTACCTCTTAGAAATCCTGAGTATTAGTCTTGACATCCTTGGTGATGTACTTTTGAATTCCAAAATGTTGTTTTTTCTATCTTTATGGACCAGAAAGCCAACTCCACCTTCGCTCCTTTCACTGTTTCCATTGGTGTACAGCAGATTTCCACTTGATAAACTTATAAGTGATTCATGTCTTCTTGTTTCAGCCAAACCGATGATATTCCAATTCACATTTTCTATTTCCTTTTCCAGCTCTAATATCCCGTCTTCACCGATGAGCAATCTTACGCTGTAACAGGCCAAGTTTAGTTTCCATGCATGGTAGCCTGTTCATACCCAGAGATTCTTAGCACCCTCTGCTTCTACACCGATCCTCTCACTGCCATAAGAGGGGGAGTGAAAGCCACTGGGGACTGAGGGCCATTTGTTTCGGTGGGTATGCCTCACTGATCATTTGGGGTCGCTTTCCCTATTGTACCCATACTTCTGTCTTTCCCCCAGTCTTCAGCCTTCCCCCCTACTCTGTATGTCCACTAAATGTACTCCCCACACACTGAGAAAAACAAATCAAATGGGTCCAAATTCTAAATTCCATATGTTTATGCAAATCGGACTCGGTCTAACTTACCTCAGTGATCCCTCACATGTGGGATTTTTTTTTTTTTTTTTTTAGGTCCTAGCCACTGAAGTCTCAGGAAGCTAGGTGGCAAGGCCTGCCAGAGTATAAATCTCAATCTACCTGCTCTTTCTCCACAAGACCAAGTGTGGACAACATTGGGTCTCAGCAGGCATCCAGCAGCTAAATGGCCAGAAGAACTATAGATGACACTACACTTACAAAATCCATACACAAATCTTTGGCTTTCCCAACGAATTAGCGTGCCTACAATGAAAGCAATGTGGAGATGGGGAAACCCTGGTGACATTTGACACAAATCAGCATTAGCAAGGGCACATGATGCAAGAAAGCAAACTTATATAGCATCAGCCAAAAAAAAAAAAAAAAAAAAACCCTTATTTAACGCATAGCCTCGGTCCAAATGTTTGTCAAGTTCTGCCTTGAATTCATTTAAGCCATCAACTTCTACAACGACACATGGAAGTTTGTTCCAGCAATCAACCATCTGCTGGCTAAAGGCAAACTTCCGCACATCTATCCTACAACCGTCTTTCCTCAATTTGAATTTATGCCCTATGAGGTGACTATTCTGAGCAAGAGGAAGAATCCCATCAGCACTGAGCATACTCAAACCATTCAAGGTTTTAAACACCTCAATCAGATCACCTCACAGGTGCCTAGTCTCCAGACACTGTAATTTGCAAAACTTAAGCCTTTCATCGTAAGAACAACCCTTTCTTCTGTTCACTAATCTTGTTGCCCTTCTCTGTACTCGTTCGAACAGCTCTACATCCTTCTTAAAATGAGGCCTCCAGACCTGTATACAGTGCTCAAGGCGTGGCCTGACCACTGCCTTATACAAGGGGATAATCACTTCATTATCCCTGCTAGAAAAATTCCTGTATATCACTGACAGGACACCATGAGCATACTTTGCAGACCGTATGCACTGCTCAGAAAACTTCATATCTGCCTGCACAATTACCCCCAGGTCCTTTTCATTCTCTACTATTGCCAGTGTGGTACCACAGATCAACTCTGTGGTTACTGCTTCCCATATGTAGTACTTTACATTTCTCAATGTTAAACTTGATTTGCCACATCTCAGCCCATCTGCTCAACTTTTCTAGATCCTGTTGCAGCAGTGTACTGTCATTAACAACCCTGCCAACCTTCGTAACATCTGCAAACTTGGACATTATGCCTGATATACCATCATCAATATCATTTATAAATACAGAAAACAATGGACCCAACACTGAACCTGAGGGACCCCACTAATAACATCAGTCCACGATGAGCAGTGTCCATTGATTACCACTCTTTGTCTTCTCCCACTCAACCATACCTTTATCCATAGCAGCAATTTGCCTCCAATGCCACACTGCTCCAATTTGTGCAGCAGTCTTCCATGTGCAACAGTATCAAAGGCCTTTCTAAGGTCCAAATACAGTGAAACCTCTCCTAACGGACACCTCTCGTTAACGGACATCTCTCTACAACGGACATTTTCCAATTCCCCAACTCACCTCCATTGGTTTTAACGTGTTTGCAGCTTCTGTCTAGCGGACATTCTCTGTAATGGACGCGGACAGGCAATCTGCACTGTTTCGTTTAGATTATCACTTAATTTGATCTCCCCATAACGGACAGCGGGCGAGCTCACGGCCCTTTTTCTAGGAACGTTTCTTCCACTTATTGCCTCAATCGTGTGTTTATTTTCTATTTCCGATTCTCTGAATTTTATCAAGGTTTACGTCGCGGTTCTAAACCCTTTTTCAAGAATTTTAAGGCACGTGTAAAACTTCTGATGAATTCGGTGTGTGCAGGGAGGGGGGAATATGGTCGGCCTTTCGTCTTTTCAGTTTCAGTTTTGTTCAGTGTCGTGTGAAGTGCACAATGTCTTCTCGTAAACATTTAACTTTAAAAGATAGTCGAACTCATTAATGCGTAGGATGGGCAAAAAAATAGTGTTCGCAATCTCGCTGTAAAATTCAAAATCGGGAAGA
This sequence comes from Mastigoproctus giganteus, assembly GCF_048544385.1. Classification (NCBI taxonomy): domain Eukaryota; kingdom Metazoa; phylum Arthropoda; class Arachnida; order Uropygi; family Thelyphonidae; genus Mastigoproctus; species Mastigoproctus giganteus. The sequence goes on along the minus strand of NC_143579.1, from coordinate 135,406,002 downwards.
CGCAGGTAAGTGACATCCTAAAGAAAAAAAATGAATTGCTGAAACAATTTTGGCAACACGTAAATGATCAGGTTCAAAAATCATTCCCGAAAACTGTTGGACTTCAAATTTGTCGTGCACGTGCTAAAAAAATTCCCATTAATGGGCGAAATCTATGGGAGTAAATGAGTTCAAAGCTTCTGTGGGATGGCTAGACAAGTTCAAAACTCGGCATAAAATTTCTTGGAAAACTGTAAGTGGTGAAGGTGGATCTGTTGATACTGGGGTTGTAACAGAGTGGACCGTCAAATTGGAAGATTTATGTCGCGATTTTGAAGCTAAGGATATTTACAACTGTGATGAAACAGGGTTGTTTTTTTAAAGCTCTTCCTGAAAAAACAATGAGTCTAAAAAACGAAAAGTGCCAGGGCGGAAAAATTTCTAAGGAACGCTTGACTGTACTATTGTGTACAAATATGCTGGGAGACTTTGAACACCCTCTTGTTATAGGAAACCCACAAAATCCTCGTTGTTTCAAGGGCATAAAGTTGAATCTTTTGGATGTTGACTGGAAGTCTAATAAAAAAGCGTGGATGATATGAGATATCATGAGCGAATGGATAAGGCACTTTAACCAAAACATGATTTGTCAAAACAGAAAAATTATTCTTTTCATGGATAATGCTGCATCTCACCCGCACATTGAATTGTCCAACATTCAAATCATTTTTCTGCCACCAAATACATCTGCAGAGTGTCAGCCCTTGGATCAAGGGATAATAAAAAAATTTAAACTTCACTACAGAAAACGTGTTTTAAGACATCTCATTGCAAACATGAACGATGTAACATGTGCGAGCGACCTTGCAAAGAAACTCAGCATCCTAGATGCGATTCAATGGATTTCCTCTTCAGTAAACGCAGCTATAAAACAAACTGTCGTGAACTGTTTTGTAAAGTCTGGCTTTTCAAACGCAAAAATTGAAGTTGTGAACAGCAATGTGGGGCACCAAGAAGAACAAGAACTTCAACATCTATTGATAATGTACGATACTTCAGCTACAAGTGACCCTGGCTACAAAGATATAGACTCGAACCTCACTACAGAAGATGGTACTATAGATATCAACGACATTATCATCGATATTTTTCAAGAAATTCCTCATGAGGATGAAGAAATGGAAGGAGGTCATTCTGTCGAAGAACATATTAACGACGAACCACCGATGAAAATAGAAGAAGCGCTCCTACAAATCAATCGTTTAAAAATGTTTTTCGCCGCTGAAGAAGATACTGAAGGACTTTTCGATGGTTTCTTCACTCCAAACAAATGTTGAAAACAAAATTATCAGCCGGAAGAAGGTGCAGAAGAAAATAAGTGATTACTGTATGTATTTTTCTTAAGATAAAGTCATAATATGCATAGCACAATTGTATGTATATTATTTACAAAAATATTGTTCAAAATCTGTATATATTTTAATTTAATTTTACGTTAAACGTTTAACGATTTTTCTTTCTTTTTTTTTTTTCTCCCTCAGACTTCTTGTTAGCGGATACTTCTCTCTAACGGACACATTTTCGTTCCCCATGGCTGTCCGTTAAAGAGAAGTTTCACTGTATATGATATCGAAGTTATTCATTGCATCCCGTTCCTTTGTGACTACATCATAGTATCCAACCAAATAAGTCAGACAAGACTTATTTGGTTAACAAACCCATGCTGTGTCTGAGCTATAAATGAAGTCTTGTCTAGATGATCCTGCAATGTTTCTTTAACCAGTGCCTCCATTAATTCCCCTGGAACAGAATTTAAACTAACAGGTCTATAATTACCCGTGTCTCCCTTTGATCCTCCTTTGTGGATTGGGGTCACATTTGCACATCTCCAGTCCATAGATACCTCCCCTGAGTCCAGGGATGCTCTCATAATTATGGCTAAGGGTTTGCTTACTTCCTTTGCCACCCCTTTAATATAACTGGATAGATTCCATCCACCCCAGATGCTTTTCTTATGTTTATCTTCAACAATTTCTTCTCCACTTTACTCTCAGTTATTACAAGATTATCTAGCTTATTGCCAGAGTTGATTATCTAGATTATCTAGCTTATTGCCAGAGTTGAATACACCTCTAGCTACCTGAGCAGGATCATCAACAGCTGAACCATCAATATCAAGTAGACCAATCTGATTCATCCCCTTCCTTCTAGAGTTTACGTAAGTAAAGAACTCTTTGCTGTTTTGCTTTGTATCGTTTGCCAAAGATATCTCTTAATCTGCCTTCACCTGCCTAACCTCATTTGTAACTTGGTTACAGACCAGCTTATATCTATCATAGGCTTTGTGTCATACTTTACTACACTTTACTTTCAATACAGTTTGCAGAGATGGGGGGGAACCCCTGGTGCCGTTCGACACAAATACTTTCAATACAGTTCACAAAGAAGCCTCAGGGGCTCACATCTGGTGAGTATGGGCTTGGCAAACCTAGGGTCCTGAGCTGGATATCATCATTCTTCTCTTTCTTGCCTTCTTGGTGATTCCCTTCTACTTCTCTCTCTCTCTCTCTCTCTCTCTCTCTCTCTCTCTCTCTCTCTCTCTCTCTCTCTCTCTCTCTCTCTCTCTCTCTCTCTCTCTCTCTCTCTCTCTCAGTAACATGGGAATTTTTTTTTTTTTTTTTGGCTGGTGCAGCATAAGCCTCAGGCTTCCTTGTGTCATGTAGCTATTAATAATAATAATAATAATAAGGAAAAGACAGTAGTTTTTTCTCTTCACTCCTGAAATCCTAGCAGACACTGCCATTCCCAGATGCAACTTGGCCCCGATGAACCTGATCACTACACTTGATATGGAATCCAGAATTGACACCTCTACTATCTGGACAGGATTTGACTAACAGTGACAAACCATTGGACTTGACATCTATCAACACTGGACTCTACTGAACTGGATGTGACCTTGTCCCATGACTGATATCCCAAATGGGAACACCAATACGACTGAAGACCAACTGCAGCTTGCTGCTGGCCATCTTGGCTTTAAATCATGCTCCCTTTCGCCATCTTGGATTTAAACCATGCTTCCTATCTTTTCCCCTCTTCCCCCAGTTGGGGCAGGGGATGGTTGTTTCTGTTCCCTCCCCCATCATTCCTCTCTTCACCTGGTGGGGCAGGGCTGCTCCACTGATTATCTGGGGTCACCTTCTCTATTGTCCCAATATTTCTATCTGTTCCCTCCAAGCCTTCTGTCTCCCCTTACCACTACATAATACACTAGTGTACACTCCACATAAGTAGCAAAATTTAATAGCAAGTAAATTTAATTGCATTCACAATACCCCATTTGGCTTTTCTATTTCACTCTCTTAACCCCCACCAAGCAAGATTTTTTTTTTTAGGTCCTAGCCACTGAACAGGAAATTAATGGCAGGACCAGCCAGAGTAAAACTTAAACTGCTGGGTACCTGGTCTGCCCCCATGGGGCCATGTGTGGTCAACATTTGGCCCCAGCAGGGGTCCAACACCTAAATGTCCAGATGAATAACGATACACAACACTATACATACAATATCCACACACTTTTTAAACCTCTGGCCTTTGCAGTGAACTGTACTACATCAACAATGAAAGCAAAGACCTGGTGCCATTTGATGTGAACACACTTTCAATACAGTTTATCGCCAACATGGCTGCATTTCAGTGCAGTCACGTTAATTTTATTTCCAGAATTTTGGTTTAAATCATGTGTTTAAAGTGCGACAAACGCTTGGCAAAGTGTTCTCATAGGAAACGTTTCTGAACAGAAATCTGCTGCCCAAAATATTTGACTTTCTATGAGAATTTTCTCATCATTATCTAACACATTATCTTATTGAGGATCTGATCTAAACTGATCTAACGTCATTATCCGATTGAGGTGTATAAGGCCTTGAATGGATTCAGCAGGCTCAATGCTGACGGGAGTTTTCCTCTTGCGTAGATTACGAACCTGAGGAGGCAAATTGAAATTGAGGAAGGACAGTTGTCGAATACATGTGCGAAAGTTTGCCTTTAGCCAGCAGGTAGTTCATTGCTGGAACAAACTTTCATCTGTCGCTGTGGAAGTTGATAGCTTAAATAAATTCAAGGAAGAATTCGAGGTTGGGTGAATTGGGAAGGTTTTTTTTTTTTTTTTTTTTTTTTGGCTGATGCTGAATAAGTTTGCTTTCTTGCATCATATGTCTCTACTAATGCTAAAATGTAGTTTGTCAAATGGGTCAGGTCACCATGCCACCATTGATGGAGCATTAGAGAGAATAGCCCCTGAAATATCCTAGGCTATTCATGGCTCACACTTGACTGGGGCTGGGTGTTCCCAGAATGTGTAAACTTGGGCTGAGACAGTGCCCCAACAATTTGTAAACTTTTTTTGTATGTTTATAGTGATACTACAAGGTATCAAAATGTTCATACCCTGACCTAGATAAAACATTATGAAGGTGCCATTTTTAATAAGTTGTTTATATATTCAATAAGTAACATGTGAAATTTCATTCACGTAGATGATCGCACCCAAGAGGTGGAGCCCAGAAACTGAGGAAGGACGCTATGGTTGACAACGTGGAATATTGAGCAGTGTTCAAATTCCTGCATTTACTGGTCAATAAAGCTTAGGAAATTGATAAAGAAATGAAAGCTGTGTATGGGCAGAATTGTCCATCCTATGACACTGTAAAAGAGTGGAAACAGGAGTTCCAGTACGGTCATGAAAGTGTCTTTAACGAGCCAAGGGAAGGAAGGCTATCAACATCCACAGACAGTGAGACGGTTGCAAAGGTTGAGCAGCTGGTGCTGAGTGACAGATGTGTGACAATTCATTTCATCACAAATACAGTGGGTCATTAGTTATAGGTCTGCCCACAGCATTTTACGTGACCATCTGCACATGTATAAGGTTTCCACATGATGGGTTCCATGGTTGCTGAGGCTGTTTATTTGTTTGTTTGTTGGTTTTTAGGAGCATTAGCAACTAAGGCTATATTGCTCTGGGGATATGCGGTGGTCATTCCCTGACCTCTCCGCATCCTCCGTATTTGGTGGTCATGGCCTCGAACCCCAGTCTAATCAAGAAGCGTGTGCTATGCACTGCTGCTCCTTCCCACCTGGTTACGGAGGCGCACCTAAGAAGTAACAGGATCATTTGGAAAAAGGCATGCAATTATACTGGAATCGCAGCATGGATTTGTCAAGGGAAAACTTGTCTAATCAATCTGATAGGTTACTATGATGCAGTGACCAAGAAACTGGTTAAAAACATTATTTTGACATCATACACTTGGATTTCAGGAAGGCTTTTGATTCTGATGCACACAAAAGACTGCTGTATAAACTGGAGTGATGTGGCATTAAGAAAATGTTATTGCTATGGATAAAAGGATGATTAACATTAGTAGAGGCATACAATGTAAGAAAACAAGCTTATGCAGTATCAGCTAAAAGAAAAAAAAAAAAAAAACACTTCCATTTCACACCTCCGTTCGTTCCAAATACCTGTCTGCTCAGCTTTAAAAATTTATTTAGGCTATCAACTTCCACAACAAAGGATGGAAGTCTGTTCCACAAATCAACTACCCGCTGGCTAAAGGCAAACTTACACACATCTATCCAACTGTCTTTCCTAATTTGAATTTATGCCCTCTTAGGTGATTATTCTGAGCAAGAGGAAGAATCCCATCGGCATTGAGCATGCTCAAACCATTCAAGGGTTTATGGATCTCAATCAGATCACCACACAGGTGCCTAGTCTCCAGACACTGTAATCTGCAAAACTTAAGCCTTTTATCGTAACAGCAACCCTTCATTTCATTCACTAATCTTGTTGCCCATATCTGTACTTGTTCAAACAGCTCTACATCCTTCTTGAGGCCTCCAGACCTGTATACAGTACTCAAGAGGTGTGGCCTGACCATTGCCTTATACAAGAGGATAATTACCTCCTTATCCCTGCTAGAAAAATTCCTGTATATCATTGACAAGACACCATGAGCTACTCTTGCAGACCATCTGCACTGCTCAGAAAACGTCATATCTGCCTGCACAATTACCCCCAGGTCCTTTTCATTCTCTACCAGAGTTGATACGTTACTCTAGGGTTACTGCTTCCCATATGTAGTACTTTCATTTTTTGTCAATGTTAATCATCATTTGACACATCTCAGCCCATCTGCTCAACTTTTCTAGATCCTGTTGCAGCAGCATACTGTCATTAGTATCCTTAACAACCCTGCCAACCTTTGTATCGTGTGCAAACTTGGATATTAAGCCTGATATAATATCATCAATATAGTTTATAAATACAGAAAACAACAATGGTCACAGCACCGAATCCTGGGGGACTCTGGTAGTAACATTAGTCCACATTGAGGAGTGTCCATTTATTACAACTCTCTGCCATCTCCCACTCAACCATCCCTTTACCAATTCCAGTAACCTGCCCTTAATGCCATACTGCTCCAATTTGTACAGCAGTCTTCCATGTGCAACAGTACCATAAGCTTTACTGAAATCCAAGTATATGATATCAAAATTATTTTTTGCATCCAGGTCCTTCGGGGCCACATTGTAGTATCCAATCAAATTGATCAGACAAGCGTTCCCCCTTAATAATCCCATGCTGTGTCTGATCTATTACTGCTGTCTTGCCTAGGTGATCCTGTATCACCTCTTTAACCAGTGACTATTTTTCCCCGAAACAGAAGCTAAACTAACAGGTCTATAATTATGTGTTACCCTTTGAACCCCTCTTTGTGAATTGGGGATCCATTTGCACATCTCCAGTCCATGGGGAACCTCCCCTGACTCTCGGTATGCTCTCATCTCCTCCATTTTGCTCTGTTATTACAAAATCACTTAGTTCCCTGTTAGAGTTTAATAAACTTCTGGCATTCCTCTCCTTGAATAACTCCTCATGCATGAAAGTAGATGCAAAATACTCATTTGGTTTATCAGCTAATTGAGCAGGATCATCAATAGACAAAACATTATGATAAGTGGACCAATATGATTCATCCCCTTCCTTCTAAAGTTTTCATAAGAAAAGAACTCTTTGCTGTTTCTCTTTGCATCCTTTGCCAAACATTTCTCGTAATCTGCCTTTGCCTGCCTAACCTCCTTTGTGACTTGATTATGGACTAGCTTATATCTGCCACAGGCTTCTGTGTTGCCTGATAATTTATATGCATCACATGCATTTTTCTGCTTCTGTGCCACAAGCCTCGTTAATTAAACCGACATCCATTTAGGCCCGAACCTTGAACAGTATTTCTTAGTTGGTATGAAAAGCCAGGGGCTCACATCTGGTGAGTATGCACTTGGCGCACCCAGGGTCCTGATCTGGATATTATCATTCTCATTCTCATTCTCATTCTCTCTCTCTCTCTCTCTCTCTCTCTCTCTCTCTCTCTCTCTCTCTCTCTCAGGGTAACTAGGGAATTTTTTTGGCAGATGCAGCACAAGCCTCAGGCTTCCTTGCACCATATGCCCAATAATAATAACAATAATAAAGCCTAGTAACCCCCTGAAGGCTTCCCATTTAAAATTCACCATTGTAACATCATCAGTTGATCTCACTATATAGAATTTAATAACTGTCTGAGACCACTGCAATCACCATTACGAAAACAAAACCCTTCAATTTTCCCTAGATGGTAGTTACATTAAGTAAATCTCACATCAGTACACTGTGTTCACTGTCACCTAGTGGCTCCTTTACCTGCAAATTCTTAATTCATGAATAATGACTGCTGATAATCAGATCAAGGATATTGCTCCCTCTGGTTGCCCCTTAAACATGTTGTTGAAAAAACAACCTTCCAAATAAATCCACAGAAGTCTTGCTAGTGTGCAAGTGATCAACCCACAAGTTCCAGTCAATATCTGGAAAATTAAAATCCCCCATTACAAGCCATTCTGATTTACTGGCCCATTCTATTTCTCTGCACAACTGTTCATTTTACTCATCAGAGTCATTTAGGCCTATAACATACTCCTACTCTCATTTTCCCTTTCCCAGTGTTTATGTCACACCAAACAGACTCAACATTGCACTGTCCACCCGTGTCAATTGGATGCACTTTCTTAGATTTTATGTTTCTTAACTAACAGCATAACCCTACTTCCTTCTTACCCTGTCTGTCCTTTCTGTAGACATTGTATTCCCCAAATTGCAATTCTGCACTGCTTATATCTGTGTGACACCACGTCTCTGATATCCCAACGATATCTGCCTTTGAT